>NW_026967471.1:0-664452 GCF_028390025.1 Pseudophryne corroboree | reverse complement strand
TATTACTGAGCACCACAAGACAATGAGCAGTGATAATGAGCACTGATGATACTGAGCACTGATAATACTGAGCACTGATGATACTATGGAGAACTGACACTGAGCAGCACGATTAGCACAAGACACTGTACTAGTATTAGTAATGTTGTATTACTGAGCACCACAAGACAATGAGCAGTGATACTGAGCACTGATGATACTGAGCACTGATGAAACTATGGAGAACTGACACTGAGCAGCACGATGCAGCACAAGACACTGTACTAGTATTACTGAGCAGCACAAAAGCACTCTGGAATTGTCACCCCCCCAGATACCACTGTGACTGGAATGATGATGACCAATGCAGTCAGAGCACCCTACAGCAGCAAGATGCAGCACAAGAGAGACACTGTACTAGTATTACTGAGCAGCAATAAGCACTGATACTGAGCACTGATACTGAGATTTGACACTGACAGAACGTAGCCACGTCCTCCCTGTACCCTCTACAATGCATGAGTGAAAATGGCAGCGACGCGTGGCTCTTTGTATGGAATCCGAATCTCGCGAGAATCCGACAGCGGGATGATGTTTTGCCTCGTTTGAGTTTTCCAAGTCAGGCGGGAACAACCGAGCCTGGCTCAGAACCGAGTTTGACACGTGAAGTTCGGTAGGGTTCGGTTCTCAGAGAACCGAACCCGCTCATCTCTAATATATATACATGACAGTACCCTATTATCTGCGCAAGAACATATATAGCAGCATCCTTTAGATAGGCCCCTGCTAGTAAGGACTAAATAAATAGATATAGGACAAATGTACCTAAGGTGCACTGTAAAATTAAGTATAGAGATTATATAATTTACCCTTATGATAAAATACACTAATATCTTAAAATATTGTTAAAAGATTTTTAAAATATTTTTTTATTTATATTATATGAACAGAGGATTATAATATTTACACATAACGTTTGAGACAACACATTGAATACAATTAGATACTTAATTGTAACATTACATCTGCCAATTTATTTATGGTCAAGATGTTAATGTGTATCCACCTCACCCTACTAGGTGTAGATTTATAGGTAGGATGGCCTCATAGGGCTCGCCTGTTATGTAGATGATCCAACGCATTTTGTTCTTTTAGCGGACTTCTTTAGGGGTGTAATTCTTAAAAATAATAGCACACATACATAAAAAATCACATGGACAACAGTATTCTGCATAATTGCCATCACAAGGGTATATATCATATATAAATCACAGGATGATAAGAACAATACATATAACATATAGATATAACCTATATATTGACAAGAGGATATTTGCCAATGGTTATTATCAACATATGTATCTATTGACAAGAGGATATTTGCCAATGGTTATTATCAACATATGTATCTAGAAATAAATATATATAATGACAGCATTCCATCATATATATATAACTGTTATCGTAGAGGTATATATCATATATATATATATATCGTATCATAGGAGGATGAGAACAATACATATATACTATATAGATATAGCCTATACAATTAACGAGAGGATGTTTGACATCACACACATCTAGAAGTACATTTTGTTATGAGTAGTATTTTTTATATATAATTCCAGAGTGTCATTACGGTAATCTGATTCCATACATACTGGTGTTCAAATGAGTAGTAAATTTATTCACGTTAATGTGGACAGATAAGTATTCTTCCGGTGACCAGCAAAGATTCTTTAAAATGATTTTGGTACCTAATATAAAAATATTATCAGTTTATGATCTTTGAAGGTTTATGACTGTTAGATGGTAATTCTCTCTAACAGTCATACTTTGGTCTATACATACCATATCTGTCCTCTTATAGATGTGTTAATGGGCAATTCAAATACTGTTCTTTCACTGGACATCAGTAGATAAAACTCAATAGAGAATAACCTAATTAAATGTTTTAAAATCAATTAAGTACTCATATAATATTAAGTCCTACAACATGCAAATGTGTATATATAACAGAGGGTGCTGTCGGCACTCAGAGTCTTCTACAACAGAATTGAAACAAGCCAAGTGCATTTAATATCAACGTTTCGGGGAACGGAACCCCTTACTCAGGACAGTTTGCAGTGTCCTGAGGAAGGGGGTCTGTCCCCCGAAACATCGATATTAAATGCACACATGCTTTCTTAAGGATGCTTTCTAAATCTAATTGATACTGTTCTGTTCTGATCACAATATCGTCATATTTTGCAAGATCTTGTAATGCCTTTGTTTCTTCTCTGGACAGGTTGTGCCGAATAGCGCCTGATGCTGTGGTGAATCTAGAAACATATAAACGAGAAAAATCGGTTAATGGTGCTGTTTCTAGATTCACCACAGCACCAGGTGCTATTCGGCACAACCTGTCCAGAGAAGAAACAAAGGCCTTACAAGATCTTGCAAAATTTGACGATATTGTGATCAGGCCCGCCGACAAAGGCGGGTCAATCGTCATACAAGATATTGGGACTTATAGAGCAGAAATAATGTCACAATTGTCAGATGAATAGGTTTATCTAAAATTATCTAGAGATCCCACAGAACAGTATCAATTAGAATTAAAAAGCATCCTTAAGCATCCTTAAGAAAGCATGTGATGACCAGTTGATTTCTATTAAAGTGTTAAATAGGTTGTGGGTTCAATATCCAAAGATCCCTGCCCTGTATACTCTCCCCAAGGTGCACAAGGATAGGACGAAACCACCGGGTCGTCCAATCCTTTCAGCACGTGAGTCTTTGTATCAACCAGTCGCCCAACTTTTGGATTGCATTTTGCAACCTTTATTGTCTAAAAAACAGTCATTTCTTAAAGACACAACGTAATTTCTGTTAGAATTTTCTAAATTTGATGTGATTGCTCCAGACACATTGATGGTATGTATGGATGTCTCAAGTTTGTACACTTCTATACCCCATGATGGGGGATTTCGTGCCATGCACCAGTTTCTCAATGCTTTTCTTGATGATAGAGAGTTTAATCATGATTTATTGTTGACACTCCTAGAATTGACATTATGTCAAAACTATTTCTTGTTCGATGGTAATTATTATTGGCAACTAAGGGGGTGTGCCATGGGGTCTCCTGTGGCCCCCTCGTATGCTAATGTTTTCATGTTTGGGTTCGAGGATGCTATATTCTTTGAGGATCCAAATATTTGTCACAATGTATTATGGTACACCAGATACATTGATGACATTTTCATGTTGTGGACAGGGGGCATAGAAAGTTTAGAAAAACTTCTGTTGGGGATTAATAGTGCACAATCTCCTATTAGGTTGACATACACTTACAGTTTTACTGAAGCTGCTTTTTAGATGTCAAGGTCTGTCTAAGAGATTGTAAATTTGAGACAGAGGTGCACTATAAAGGCACTGACAGAAACAATTTTTTGCAATCATCTAGCCATCACCCAGAATCTTTAAAACAGGGCCTTCCATTATCACAAATGATGAGAATTGCGAGGATAACCAGTGATCCTGATAAAATATCAGCAAATATTGATGACCTCATTGTTAAATTTATCGAGAGAGGTTATGACAGTAAAGTTCTATTAGAACAGAAATCTAAAGTACTGGGTATGTCAAGCCTTGACATTTTATACCCACAAAGGAAGGGCAACCAGGATGTGTTACCAATGGTATCTGATTATACTGTGGCTAGTCCTATCATTAGAAGGGCCACTCAAGCACTATGGCCAATGATGAAGTCTGACCTGGATTTGCCGATATTTAGGAAAGTAAGACCTATGGCTGCATTTAGAAGAGGTAGCAACCTTCGGGATCGCCTCGTACATGCAGACATTACAGGCTTGGGGGTACCTAGGCCACCTAATGTATATACTAAACCACCAGGGTGCTATAGATGCGTGAATTGTGTAACATGCAGTCATTTAATTGCATGTAAATCGTTTAAACATCCTCATAATGATAAATCATACAAGATTCGACATGTCCTCACTTGCAGTACTTCATTTGTTGTTTACATAATAGTCTGTCCATGTGGGTTATATTATATTGGAAAGACTATTCGTAAATTCAGTGAAAGAATGTCGGCACATCGTTCTGCCACTCATCTCACTTTGGAAGGAAGGCATATAGATCAGCCTGTGGCGAAGCATTTTAGGGTCACCCTTTATCGTTCTTAAAATATTTTATGATAGCTCATGTTCCAGCCTCCCTGCGGGGAGGGAATAGACCTAAAAAATCTTTTAATCAAAGAATCACAATGGATCATGCGATTGGGAATTATTTATCCCACGGTCTTAATGAAAAAATTAATTGGAATACTTTATGACCCATGTGATTTGTTTAGAGGCGCTTTGTTTTGTGCTGTTGATCTCATATCAGGTGGTTTTGTACTATACTTGTATTTATGTTTTGCATGTTTTTATCATATGTTCTTAATGTGTTTTTTGTAATAGCACTCTACTTGTTCTATTCCTCCTAGGCTCCGGGCTGCAGGGCATGTGCAGGACGCGCTGAACTAGGAAGTAGGAAGTCCGGCCGTGTGGAACGCAGGCCAGCGGGTACCATGGTAACGGTTCCTGTCTGTAGAGGAAGCGCGTCACTGCAGCTAGCCGGCGCCGGGATCCTTGATGAATGGACGTGGACTGGTGAGTAGCGGTATTTAAGTGTGTGTTTGTGTTTGATTCACTGTCATTGTCATGCCATTCTTCTCCATGTATACCTTAGCAATTAATGTCTGGAAATATAATTAACATTCAGAGGTATAATAGGTATTTTATTTAATAATATAATCTCTAATTGCCAATATTATAATATTTAGTTTGTATTATAATATAAATAAGAGTACTGAGTTTTATCCTCATATATATATATATAAAACCTTCATACAATATGACCATTTATTACTTTGCAAGTTTAGACAATGCATAAATCAGAGCATATTTATAATTCATAGATGCAATTACAATATACTCATACAGCCCACATAACATGATAACATGTACATACATAAATCTTATAAGTAATTGTCACAAGGAATTGGTTAGCATTGGCTCACTTGTGGTATAAAGGTGTGCGTTTCCTCCCTCTGTTCAACAGCATGTGTAGTGAGTCAGACCTGGCCGTTAATTTATACCTGCTGGATGTTACATCACTTTCTCTTTAAGTAATATTTAGAACTGAGGCATCACCAGTGTGTCTAATATTAACTGATTATTACTACAGTATATGCTGTTTAAAAAATCTCCATCAGCTCAGCTCTCATTTTACTTTCCCACCATATGTCAGTATAAGCCTATGTCTTTACGGTTGCTCAATCTGTTAATTATTTTTTCACTTCTCTTATCTGGAACGCATGATGTCATGCATTCCACCAACTTATATTGGTGAAGCGCTCCTCCTCAAATGTGCTTCCACATGTTATCCAGGCACGGGGCGCACACAGCACCATGACATCACATGCACAGTGTCATGATGTCATGTGCGCCACTCACCTGCTATGATGAGGCGTACCCATCCAGTGTGCTGTTCCCTTTACTTCTGGTATCTGCGTTCCAACTACTAATATATTCTATTTTATGCTTCCTGTATTCAGAGCGTGATGTGCTATATAATCTGTGTAAATTCCATATATCTACATGTCTACCCACATTAGGGATTAGTACTAAATGCCGCCGGCCGGAATCCCGGCGGTCGAAATACCGACGCCGGAATCCCGACCACACAATCCCAACAGGGTTGGCGAGCGGAACGCAGCCCCTTGCAGCCTCGCTTCGCTCGCCACGCTGCGGGCACGGTGCGTCGCTACGCTCGGCACACTATTATATTCTCCCTCTATGGGTGTCGTGGACACCCACGGAGGGAGAATATGTCGGATTGTGGCGGTCGGGAATTCCGGCGTCGGTATTTCGACCGCCGGGATTCCGTCCGGCGGCATCTTGACCGCATACCCCACATTATTCCTAAACCACTTTGAAATGATATATATAAAAGATAACAAATAATAATAAACTTAAATTAGTGTATTGTATACTATGTTAATAAGATACCATTTTTCATAGTATTTATAATTTTATTGGTCTAATCATGGTGGTTCTCTGTAATTATCTATGTGACAAATAAGAGATATAATTAATAAAAGTTAGATAGTGACTTCTTATAACATTATGACCACTGATGCTGTTGCCGTGACCTCATAAACTGGCCGGTTTTATGTTACAACTGAGTATCTAATTGTATTCAATGAGTTGTATCACACGCAATGTGTAAATATTGTAATCCTCTGTTCATATAATATGAACACATTTTTTTTTATCTTTTAACAATATTTTAAGATGTTAGTCTATTTCATCATAAGGGTAAAAGTATATACTCTTTATACTTGATTCTACAGCGCACTGGGTACAGCGCACCAGCACAGGGTACTTTTTTCATATGTAATATATATATATATATATATATATATATATATTAAATAATAAAAATATTAATAGTTGCAATTAGTTGAGTTAGAAAAAAAGAAAACGTTATATTGAAAACAACAATATATATTATGTACAATTATGAACTAGAAACAAACAGACAAACACCTGTGGATGACACATCTTTGTAAACATAACTTTATTTTCTATTTTCACTTCTTGATTTTATTTCTATTTCACTTTTGAGCATAAATTTTGTTTTAAATATAATCTAATTTTTAAATAAACATCAATAAAAATTCTAATTAAAGTACTACATCAGATAATATTATTGTGCACCAAAATGTATTACTTTTTTTTCAAGTCTGGAAATTATGCATAATTAAATATTATATTTTGAACCTTTTTTCAGACACACATTATATCAAGTTATGTTTATTATATTTGACAGCATTTTATATTGTTCTTAAGAATCAAATGAAGATTATTAAACAATATATAAAATTAGATGATATTTTCTTTTATGCAGGACAGAAATTCAGAACAGTTCAATAATAAAAGAACATGTGTCCTGTTACATACATTGCAGATATTAAAGCCAGCAATTAACAAGTGCACCTATCAGCTCACAAGTTTATAGAAGAGGAAGATTATAAAGACAGGAAAGTTTTTAATTAAGAGACAAAAGATGTTACAGAACGCTAAGCAATTGCATGAATTAGTCAGAAAACAGCTAACACATTCATGTAAAAATTCACAAGAAAAGGAATATCTCATGAACTTCATTTATACCGCTAGACCATACAGTAATGTATAAAGTGCATTTATTGAAAGGCCCTCTCTTCTGGCTAATTTATTAAGTCTATCACCATTACTTTTGACTGGTTCTACAAACTATATTCCCTTAAAAATCAAAAGATCTGTATTACACTTCAATTGATTTTTAAAGTGATGAGGGAGGCTATGGTTTCCTAGTATTCCAAGTATGATCTAGTATGGTTTTAAGAGCCATTTTTGTCTTTCCAACATAACTTACAACCCTTAACTCATACAGAAAAAAAAATGTTTCCCATGGAAGGTTGCTCAACCTGGGTTTTGGCTATTTGTAAACAGACCCAACCCAGATCAGGTGACCTTGGTCTGCAACCCTGCTCAGTACCAGGATTTTTCCTGGGAGAGACCTGGGTAGTCTGTAGTGTAAATGGAAGTTTTTAGACTTAGGTTGTCAGAAAAGTGTTTGATTGGCTGTTTGGTGTGCTTACAGATAATACCAACTGCAGCCACCTGACCACATGACAGGGAGCAAATGCTTAGTAGGACAAATGAAGAAGGACAGAGTGGTGCAGCCACAGCACCAGTAATGGGGTCAGAGGGAGCTTAGGGAGACACAGTGCTTCAGCAGCAGTGCCATTGAGACAGCCACAGCATTAGTGGGCAGATGCAGAAAGATACAGTATGACTTACTGGAGTGACAAAGAGGTACAAAAATTTCTTGAGGTGAGGGGTTGTGAGGAGATCAATAAACAAATCACCAATACTGTAAAAGTCACCACAGTATATAGTAATATAGCACGGGTCCTTATCTCCAGAGGATCTTCATGTATACAAGTGCTGAATAAGCACAAAGCTCTAAGGGAGTAATACACAAAAGTTCATGATAACAATAACAAGAGTTCTGCCACCTGGATGGAGTGGCCCTTTTGTAAATTACAGTATGCAATAACGTTTTTGGCAACTCAGCCTTGTGATATCCAGTGGCCCTTCTTCAATTAGTGCTGCAAAGCAGGTTGCATCACCAGAAAGCAGCCAAGATGCATAGTCATTGTAGCCGCTATTTGAGGATCTGATCTTTGAACATAGTGATATGGATTCATCACTTGCAAGTGCAGAACAGATGAATACATATTGTGAGATCCTGGAGACACCACCAGAAGCTGCACGGTTCCAGCAGAAGGAAACACCAGCGAAGCCAAAGATACATTCAAACAGTAAGTTTACCTTTGCTCGACTTCCGGTTCCGGCATGGGAGAGTGAGCAGCTTCTCCCCTCGGCTCCGCTCTAAGCACCTATCCCTTACCGCAAGCATGCTGTCAGCCTCAGGGAAACATCGCTCCTGGTCTCCCCGAAGGACAGAGGAGACAATGGAGGAGTTTCTAGCGTCACCAGCCGCCCTGAAGACGCTTCCTCCGCCGCAGCCACTGAGACAGGAGAAACGCAGGGGGGAACACAACATGGCGCCGGGCGCTGATACAGCCCCTGGAACTCCGGTCAGTAAAAAGCAGATTGCGGCTTCTGTTAGTGCTACGGGGGAGTCTAAGTCTGCTGTGCCTAATCATTCCTTCTCATATGAGGACATGGTACTGGCGATTCAAGAGGCAATGGCACCGTTATTGCAGAAAGCAGTGGTGGATATAACAACACAGATTAAAAACTTGGCTGGCAGGATGTCTGACGCTGAGCAACGCATTAGTGATAACACTGATAATGTGGTGGGGCTGCAGAAAACTGACTCTGCTCTGGTTCTGGATAACAAACGGCTGTCAGAGAAGTTAGATAGCATCGAAAACAGAACCAGAAGAAATAATTTAAGAATTATTGGTTTGCCTGAAACACTTAAAGGGGCTTCTCTAGAGCACTTTGTTCATACTACACTCCCTGCACTATTGAAGATAGACAGGGACTGCGCTGACATGGTGATTGAAAGAGTGCACCGCTTAGGAGATCTGACCAGGAACTCCTCTCAACGTCCAAGAGTGGTTATTTTCAAGACTTTGAACTATCTACATGCCTTGGCGATTTGGAGGGCGTCTCGCAAATATAATCCTATTTTATGGGAAGGGCACTCTTTGCGTATTTTCCAAGACTTTTCTGCCGAACTTTCGAGACTAAGACGTGCCTTTTCCCCAATTTGTTCTATACTTGCCAAAACCAATCGAAGATTCATGATGTTATTCCCGGCGCGACTGCGCATTTATACTGTATCAGAGTTTTCTGAGTTTACCACACCTGCTGATGCGGAGGCATTTCTCAAGGAAGAAGTAGATGGGAGAAACATTATGGATTTGTCTCAGGCCCCGGATGACTGAGACAAATAATGCTGTTCCTGTTCTAAAAATTACTGTTCCCTGGGATATATTCCATTATTGTACTGTATTGCTCATTTGTTTAGATCTTATAATGGCTCTTAGTTATTAGTTTTGAGTAATACGTTACGTTAATATGTTTCATGCGTGCTTAAATTTACACCCTGATTTATCAGGGATGGCTGGTTAATTACTATGTTGATTGATGTTCTGGGTGGAGACCGTGCCGAGGGGTTCTATTTTCTATGTCGCTATTGCAGAATTCAGTCTTTGGGGCACTGGTTGTACAAGGACTTAATTCCTACTGGAAGTCTATGCGGAGGATGGGTTGTTGCTGCTCATGGTGGTTTTGTTTTTTGTGTTTCTTATTGGTATTTGTGTTTTTATTTTTATCGTTTGCTTGTCCCTCTTGTGTGTCCCTCCCCCATCCCCTCTTAGATTAGGATCACAATTTCCTGTGCTTAGAGTGGTGACTATCTATTCTTCTGATGATGTCTCTTAAGGTTGGGTCACTTAATGTCCGTGGCACCCATACTCCTGCCAAACGTCGGCGTTTGCTGACTTATTTAAATAAACATATGATAGATTTAATTTGCCTTCAAGAAACTCATCTGCAGCCTGAGGAGGTTAAAAAATTGAATATGATGGGATGGGGGGTACTAGGTTCTGCATCCTATAATACTAAATCACGGGGAGTGGTGGTGCTAGCTAAGAAATCTTTAAATATTATGGTATCTCATATGGTTTCAGATGCGGAGGGCCGGTTTTTAATACTTAAGCTAGAATTCCGGGGTGTGGTCTTTCATATATGCAATATCTATGCGCCAAATATGTACAGTAAAATCTTTTTTACATCACTGATTGCGAGATTGCATATCTTAGATCTTAGCTCATTGATAGTCTGCGGTGACTTTAACTTGCTCTCATCTTCCTTCCTGGACAGGACCCCCCCTCCGAAACGCAAGCTGACTCTGCCAAAGATTGGTATACCATTTTTTCTAAAGTCACTTAATTTAATTGACACTTGGAGGGCTACTCATCCCATAGAGAGAGAATATTCATGCCTTTCTCTGACCCATAATACGTGGTCAAGAATTGATTATATCTTGGTAGCTGAACAGCTATTTCCTAAATTAGATTCGGTAGATATGGAACCCCCTGTTAAAGCGGATCATGGTTTGGTTCATATGGTGTTGAGCTTTGGTAGGATGGAGGGTTCTACTCCCCATTGGAGGTTTCCTTCCCACTTAATGCACTCACAACATATTAATTCTCAATTGGAGACTTGGTGGAAGGAATATCTAATGGAGAATATGACGCATGCAAATTCTAATCCCACAGTCTTCTGGCTGGCTGCCAAGACTGTAATAAGGGGTAAATTAATTGCTTATGTTTCTTTTCTTTAAAAACAACGTAATGCCTCTTATCTCGAACTGCAATCTGCTCTCTCTAGTGCTTTTCAAACTTATAAATTATCTCCTTCCCCAGAACATAAAACTACCTATCTTTCAGCTAAACTGCATTTTAGTGAGTTATTACAAAAAAGTGGGGACAATTATCTCTTCCAAGTTAACTCCAAGTTCTATAAATTTGGTAATAAGACCGGACGGCTTTTGACTAATTTATTACAGGGACCGAGAGGTCAGTCTGTAGTTCATCCTCTGTTAAAGGCGGATGGATCTCTCACTACTTCAGACATACAAATTGCAGAGGTTATGAAATCCTTTTATGAATCCCTCTATTCTATTCCAGTTGAAACTACTGAACTTACTTCTTCTCCTACTATTACTGATCCTCCTCTTTCCTCTTCTTCTCACTATCCCTCTGCTTACTGGGACTCGCTCTCACTTCCTCAGCTCCCTGACTCTTTTTGTTCAACTCTAACTGCACCAATCACCACTGCAGAAGTCCTATTAGCCATAAAACAGCTGAAGCTTGCCAAATCCCCGGGTCCTGATGGCTATGCTAATGAATTTTATAAGCTATTGAATTTGCACATTGCCCAACCCTTAGCTGCCTGTTTTAATCATATAATTAGCACAGGGAGTCTTCCCCTTCACTTCTCAGATGCCTTTATTAAAATTTTACCAAAGGCTGGCAGGAATCTTGCTCTCCCAGGATCCTACAGACCTATTTCATTGTTAACTTCTGATTATAAACTTTTTACAAAAATTTTGGCTGAAAGATTGAAACCTATTCTGCCACTTATAATTCACAAAGACCAAACTGGTTTTATTACAGGGAGGCATTCGGTGGTGAACGTGCGAAGAGTCCTTGCTGCGATACATCAGGCTACTGCTGTTACCCCATCTTCTTCCCCCTCAATTTTAATTACGTTAATTATGATGCGGAAAAGGCCTTCGACCTTGTTTTATGGCCTCACTTGTTCTGTACCTTAGAAAAATTTGGCTTCCCTACTCAATTTATTGAAATTCTCCATTTGTTTTACTCTAACCCTAAATCCCAGGTAGTATGTAATGGGCTCTTCTCTCCTGCCTTTAATCTCTGTAGAGGCACGAAACAAGGATGTCCTTTGTCGCCCCTTTTGTTCGCCATCGCAATAGAACCTTTGGCGGTGCCGATACGATCGTCCCCTTTATTAACTGGAATAGGGGTGGGGGCTGAGGAATTGAGGGTGAGCTTGTTTGCGGATGATACTCTTATCTTTCTATCTAATCCTCAGCACTCTTTGCCAGCTTTACTACATTTGCTGCGCTCTTTTGGTATAGTTTCTGGATACCAAATTAATATGTCCAAATCAGAGATTCTGCCTCTGGGAGCGGTCCCCTCTGATTTTCTGACTGATCCCTCTGTCCCCTTTTCAGTCGCATCGTCCCAGATTAAATACATGGGTATACAAATTTGTTCTGATTTAAAAAGACTCTACTCGGCAAACTTCCAACCCATAATTACTAAACTCGCAATGAAACTGGTGGCGTGGAGGGACCTTCCTCTCTCCCTTCTGGGTCGTTTAACTGTTATACACTCAATCCTTTTTCCTAAGTTGTTTTACTGCATGCAGATGTTGCCGATTGCGTTAGTACAAACAGACATACAAAAAGTTGATGCCCTGTTTTCTAAATTTCTCTGGCAGGGTAAACGCCCCAGGATTTCTAAAGCTAAACTTATACTGTCCAGGAAGGAAGGTGGGATGGGTTATCCCGATTTAAAGATGTATTCACATGCCGTTTTCTATAGATATATCCAAGCTTGGATATTAACCAAATCTCAATATACGGATCTTTCTCTTGATATGGAAATTTTCGCACCATGTTCGCCTAGTGCCCTTCTTCAATCACCACCCTCCCTAATACCTGCAGAAATGCGTACTCACATTTTATTTGTGGATACTTACAAGACTTGGATTGCTGTTAATAAACACTGTAAAAGTGATCCATACACTACGACCTTCATCCCCTTATGGGGTAATCCCTCTTTCTCCCCATCACTAACGAATCCATGGTTTAAAATATGGCGTTCTAAAGGGCTGGATCTATCTTGCAAGATCTTTGACCCGGGGGGCCAGTTGGTTTCTTTTGATATGATTTCTAGCCGTTTTTCGATCCCTAACACACACCTATTTAAGTTTTTACAAGTTCGCCATTTCTTGATGACAAAGAAAGCACCCCCTTTCGTATCACATACGCCAAAAATCACACTGTCCCAGATTGATTCTTTAGAGAAACTGTTTTATCTTCTTTTACACACTGATTATAAGGTGAAGCATTTATACTCTCTGCTTATTACCTTCAATAGTCATAATCAATGGGAGATGTTGGTGTCTAAATGGAAAATGGATATTCCATTAGTGACTACGCTACAAGATCTGACAGCCTCCTATTCCCTCTCTTTGAAAATATTAAAATCTGCTTATCTGCAAGAGGTACATATTCGTACCATACACAGGGCATATATCACCCCATATGAACGCAGACATATGGTCCAGGACGAACTTGGTTATTGTTGTAAATGTACAGCTGTTAAAGCGGATTTTATGCACTGTATGTGGGACTGCTATAAGATTAGGCAGTTTTGGTGTAAAGTCATACGATTTGCCAATGATATGTTCCATCTCCACCTTTGTCCAGAACCAGCCGCATGTTTAGGTATAAATTTTTCAAGTTTCAAGTTGGTATCTGGGCGGGGAATAAGAAATGTGTCTTACCATTGCTAATTACTCTACTAGCAGTATGTAAGAAATGTATATTACTCCACTGCATTAAAAAGTCTGCTCCTAGATTGGGGGACGTAAAATTTAAACTCTTACAACTCTTATATTATGAAAGGAAATATGCTTGTCAGGACCTATCTACAGGAGTCAGGTAATTTTCTATTAAATGGGCTCCATTCAGTGACACTCTTGACTTAACTACTCAGTAACATATATTTAGAGTCTTCAATGATTATACACCTTCATAGACGTGTTGAGACGGTATAAAGTGGATTACTACACTTACACTGGTTTATGTTGTAATTTGCAACTCATGATCTAGGATCCCCCCCCTCCCTTTTCTCATCCTCTCCCTTCTGTATGTCTCTTTTGATTCTTTTGGGTTTATTTCTTTCTATATTTTCTATGTTAAGACTGGTCTATATGGTCAGATATCATGACGATCAAATATTTTGCCCTTTCTATTATACCTTAGGGTTTTTATTTGTGCTCTAGGGATTGATGTTATACCTACATAATACCTTTATTAATGGTTACTTTTTATTGTAATCTTTCATTCACCTTTATTGTTATGACTATTGTACGATGTCGGACTGTATTGCAATGTTTACTTTCTGATGTAACTGGAAAATCTGAATAAACAAATATAAAAAAAAAATGAATAAGGAGTTCAAATAATGCCGATATGTGTTAATCAATAACTGAGAAAATATAGAGAAAAAAAATATAGAGAGCTACTGTATATAATTTATAGTACAAATACTATCATTTAGGCCAAGGTGGCTATATCTGTGGTCACATATTGATCACAATGTGATACATTGTATATACCCACCTTGGCCTACATGATAGTATTTGTACTATAAATTATATAGATCTATATATATTTTTTCTCTATATTTTCGCAGTGTTATTGATTAACACATATCGGCATTAATTGAACTCCTTATTAATATTTTTAATTAGAAATGATTAAAGCATTTTGCTTTTATCCAGTTATTGGTATTTGACCACACCAGTCTGTCTGTATTAGAGTGCTCCCTAACAAGAGTCTTCTACTTTCTCTTTCCTTTGTTCATATTGATACTCTCTGACTGAAGGGAGCACCACTGATGGTCACCAGATATACACCATACAGAGGATCACAGTATCTTATGTGTATGGCTTTCCAATTGAGGAGCTAATCCTTGGATACAATATCAGTCTTACAGACAACAACCACGATACATATACAAATATCTTCAACCTGTGCGGTTTCCACTATTGTTCTTTGTTAAACCTATATCCATCTGTGTGAGCAATGTGTTTGTATTGCACTTGTGTGAGCTTACACTATACAATTGTATCTGTAAATGATGGGTGTTGAGGGGAAGCAACGCGGTGTTAGCAGGGAGTGGTGTAAGTAATGCTGGCATGTGATGGGCATTTTTGGGGCAGCCTGATGACATCTCTTGTTTCCTGTGATGGGGAACATGGTGCCAGACATCCTGCATATGTAGCCTGGCTACCTCTCTTTCAGGATTCTCTGATGCGATCACAATTTAAACGTGATTGCAATGGAGGGTGGCACTACATATGCTGGGCGGCCTTGCCCTGTGCTAGGCGTCCCCCAGCATTCTATATGATCAGTAGCAGTTTTTGCTATTTTTGAACAAACTGCTACCAACTCTGAATAATCCCAAATGTTACTTCTTTTCCTGGTGAGGTGTCAGCTAGGATACAATGATAGAATTTAGTACAGTATTAAATACATGTATACCCATTTCAATAAAATATCTTATGATGCAACTGTGTTTATTTAAATAATGTTCAGGTAGCAAATAAATATGTATATATTCTTACTGCATGCAATTCTTTATAACTTGCTCTTCTCCAGCATAAATTTTCTGGAGTTCAGTTCAGGTTTTATAAGCATAATGTAGAGTTTGGGGAAAAATATACAGCTCAGAACTCCAGCACATGAGGTCAGTATGGCGAATATCTCCACGGCCACCATGTATTTCCCTTTGGTGCTCAGATAGGCCAGGATCATTGCAATCCAGACACTGCAGAGCACCAGCATGCTGAAGGTGATGTACTTGGCCTCATTAAAGCTGTCCGGTAATGTCCTCACCATGAAAGCCAGAACAAAGCTCACAGCCGCCAAAATCCCCATGTAACCCAACATAGAGTATAACCCAATCACTGACCCCTCATTACACTGAATGATGATCATTCCCTTATATGAGTGATGGTAATACTCCAGGTAGGGAGGAGAAACAGACAGCCAGATACCACATATCAGAACTTGGACAGAGGAGCACACAATGACCACATAATTAGACACTTTGAGTGTGACCCACTTCCTCCAGGGACTGCCGGATTTGGTGGCTTTGAAAGCAACGCAGACAGTGACAGTCTTGGCCAGTACAGAAGAGACAGCTGTGGAGAAGAAGATCCCAAATGACATCTGTCTCAGCCTGCAGGTTATATCCACCGGCCGACCAAGGAACAAGAACACACAGAGGAAGCTCAGCAAGATGGAAACCAGGAGAATGAAGCTTACAGCCCGATTATTGGCTTTCACAATTGGAGTGTTCCAGTAATAAATAAAGTTCCCTAATACAAATAATGTTCTGGCAGAGAAAGATGAAGCTGTTCCTGCAGATAGTTGCACCACAATGTCCTGTTCATAGGACAGAAAGTCATATTTTTTTGGAACGCATCTCACTTTTCTCTCATCCGGCCACTCTTCATCAGGACATCTATGGCAGATCTCTCCATCTAAAATGTAATATAAATAAAATATATTATATGTGTAGACTATAGTTTGTTTCCTGCACATAATAAATGAAAATGTACACATAGAATTACTTCAATTCTAATAAAAATATGAGTCTGAAGTGTTCTTGCATGACATGTTTTATGTGGTGGACAACCCATTGAGCTGATTTCGAGTACTGTATAACCAACATACATATAGTAAATCTCTGAAAGAGATGGGCAGAAAGTATTGGAGATTAATATAATAGGGTGTGAGTTCTACAAATTTGCTCTAAACTCACACATTTTACAGAACTTGCAAAAGGTATATTTTAAGATCCAGCACAGAGTCTTGGACCAGTTCTAGTTTTAAAAATATTTTGAACCCCTGATTGTTTTCTTCATATTTTTTAAAAAAAGGACAGTCCAAAATCCTTGTGCTTGTTTTTAAAATGCAGGGGGGCCTCACACATATTGCCCCTTTATTTTTGTTTCAGGACAAGCTCCAAGAGCGAGAGTGATTTTGGAGGGGGACTCCAAGTTTTTTTTTTAGCAGCTTGTTTAACCTTTTCCAGACAGAAGAAAGCATGGATCTAAGTGATATGTGCGTGCTTCTATACTACTCGCATTACAAGGTGCAAGGATAACAAGTAAAAGTTCTAGCACTGACTGGCACCTGTACTCTACACTGACTTGCCTTGAACTTTAGAATATTTAGGCTATTACATTTTCAAGTTGTGGTGCAAGAAGGTGCGAGTCTGACCAAGACTAAAAACTCACACCCTATTACATGTAGCCCTTGGTAAGATTTAATTTCCACACACAATATGGTACAGTATCTGGTGGATTAGTTGTCATTATTATTTCTTCGGATATAGAAGTTTAATTTGCCCTTTTTGTCAGAGTTTTCAAATTCACCAATTACATTTTAGCTGAGTATATTTTATTTTTATTAAAAAGTCAGAAACATTGTGCATTTTTGTTATTATACCATATTTCTTCTACCTATTCACGTTCTTAATTATATCCTCAGTTACTCTCATGATTATTCCTCCTGTTATACAGTACCTGTTATATTGGACATTTCTCCCTCAGAACATGGGACACAGTCATAGCAGCAGACATGGAACCCTCCATTAGAGGCTTTTCTGTATCCAGGAGGACATCTGTCATTGCACCGAGATTTGGGGATCTTGTCCAAGGAGTAATGAACAAATTATTATTATTTATGTCATTGTCAGTGTTATATACAGTGATCAGCCATAAGAATTAAACCACTGACAGGTGAAGGCAATAACATTGATTTTCTCCTTACAATGACATTTGTCAATGAGTGAGATCTATAAATAATCACTCAGTTTTTGATGT
Organism: Pseudophryne corroboree; assembly: GCF_028390025.1. NCBI lineage: Eukaryota > Metazoa > Chordata > Amphibia > Anura > Myobatrachidae > Pseudophryne > Pseudophryne corroboree. Next base: position 646,681 of record NW_026967471.1, on the reverse strand, counting down.
TGATGTGTTTAAAGCAGGAGGAAAAATGGTCGAGAGTAAGAACCTGAGCCATTTTGACAAGGTCCAAATTATGATGGCTAAATGACGGGGTCAGAGCATCTCCAAAATTGCAGGTTGTGCAGGTTTTCCAAGTATGCAGTAGTTGGTACATAGCAACATTGATCCAAGAGAGGACATCTGGTGTACTGGCATCACAGTCATTTATGCACATGGGGAGCAATGGCTATCCCACCTGGTCCTATTGCTCTGAGTACCTACTGTAGCGCAAATTGCTAAAAAAAGTTTTGGCTGGCTATTATAGAAAGGTGTCAGAACAGACAGTGCATCACACATTGCTGTGTATGGGGCTGTGCAGTCTCAGACCAGTCAATATGCCCATGCTAACCCCTGTACACCATGAAAACACCTACAATGGGCACAAGAATGCTAGAACTGGACCATGGAGCATGAAGGAGGCATGGTCTGAGGAACCATGTCTTCCTTTACATCATATAGATGGTTGATATTACCTGAAAACACTCATTTTGTGGACAACCAGCAAATATTTATTTTCCCCAAGCAATACAGTACATAGGAACTTTCAGCCTTAAAAGTAGATGATACTGTACATTATGATGATACTTATAACAAGCTTAGACCTGGTAGCTAACACCATTGTGTTAGCTACCAGGTCTAATGGGAACACCCATTTTCAGCCTTAAAAGTAGCTGATGCTGTATGATGAGAATTATACCAAGCTTAGACCTGGTAGCTAATGTCATTGTAGTCTGCGGACAATACACTGTAAAGGCTTCTGTCAATCTCTGTTCACATGCACAGTGGCATGACTGCAGTAGGCCGCAATGCCAGAAGTAAAATTATCACATTAGCAATCACTTTAAATATAACACATCACAGATGTGAGGTCACCTATCAGAGGTCTTGTTCCTGCATGTGATTTCTGTTACATCCTGCTGATATTTCATTTCTTATTGTTATGATAATTTACAATTCATGAAAACTAATAAATATGATTAACTAGTACCTCTTGCACTTACTAAAACCCTTTTAAACTTTAATATATTTTTCTTATAAAAGGATAATTACAAACAAATGGCTGAGAGATAAAAGATAAGTCAACACTCTTCTAGTATAAATATAAAACTGAACTGTGGCTAAAAGAAACACAGCAAAAAGAAAGTTTCATAGTAACAAAGTTATTGATGATAAAAAAGAAAATGTGTCCATCAAGTTCAACCTACATTTGATCTACTGCTATGATATGGATTTACTTCTACTGCCCAAGATACTACCATACATTATTATTAAAGATTATATGTTTGGATGCCATTTAAAGCTGAAAGCTTGTCTAACCCTTTTTAAACATATCAATTTAGTCAGCTATTACAGCCTTCTCTGGCAGAGAGTACCATATACTTACTGCTCTTACAGAGGAGAAGCCCTTCCTTCTCAGGGTATGAATCTTCCTTTCCTCCAACCTTAGGGGGTGACCGCGTGTCCTGTGTATAGGTTCCATACCTCATGTATATAATTGAAACTGCACAAAAATACCCTTTTTCGTGATCTACCTACAAATATTTAGTATCCCCAAGATGTATGTACTGTACATGGGAATACCCATTTTCAGCCTTAAAGGTAGCTGATACTATATGATGAGAATTATACCAAACTTAGACCTGGTAGCTAATGTCATTTTAGTCTGTTGACAATATACTTTAAAGGCTTTTGTCAATTTCTGCTCAAATACGCAGTAGCAAGGCTAGATCACAGAGCCAGAAGTAAAATTATCACATTATCAAGGTTGTGTCCCTTTATGTATTTTCTTATTGTTAATAATCATTTGCAATTCTGAATAATTAATAAATATGCCCCTATCTTTGATACCTCTTGAACATAAACTAATACCCTTTTGAGTTTAAATATACTTTTTACTTTAAAAGGAAAAATACAAATGGTTAGAAGATACAAGATAATTTAACACTCTTATGTAGTTTCAATTAAAAACTGAACTGATGCTAAAAGAAAGATAGTAACATAAAAGTGGAACATTTAAGCGTTCTCTTTTGGTGTCACTTGTTGTGTTTTGATTGTGTGCTTCAGATTAGATTGTAGATGGCTGATTGGAAATTCTTAAATTACCTAGAAGTACAGTAAATTTACTAAATGTTAAATTATATTTTATTTTAAATTGATCTAACTTTAACAAAATTGATATTGTGTTTCAGGGGCAATTATGCATATTTAATAAAAAATATTTTTTTTTATATTGATTTATAAATGTCAGTACATGCGCAATGTAATGACTGTGAAACATCAATGTAACATTTCTAAATTTACACCAAAAATGGGAACTTGTGAATCAAAATCAATTGGGGTTTGCTTGTAAAAAAAAAAATAATAATAAGAGAAAGGTAGTGAAATAATAAAGCAAACTTATTGTGTACATTATTTGTTTGTATCATTCTACAGTATATATTGGATAATAACTTAGCGTGCCTTTTTTCCATGTGATTTCTCCTTGTTCAATACGATGAACCTGGTCATCTTCTAGTGATTCTTTAAAGTTGTTCACATACTTCTCAACAAATGTATATGTACTGCCCGTCTTGTAAATGACCCAGTTTGCCATATACCACTTAGAGCGCAGATCCCCTCTCTCATTTAAGATAATCTCTTCACCAGCGGGGTCAGTGTAATGAAGGTTTCTCATGTAGTTCTGCTTTCATTGGGGAAAAAAAACACAATTTGCTTAAATACTAACATATTCAAAGCGCTATATTCAAATGCCCCTACTTACAGAATATAATGGGTGTATATTTTATATACAATGATTGTGTTTTACTCAGTTTGATGTAAGACTTAATTTTCAATTTAGAATAACTAAGTGTAGTAGCTTGCAGCTCTCGTGTATATGAAAAACATTCATCCTGTGATTAAGTTTTTTTTTTTTAGAAAGTTCTGTATTTCAAAACGTATTCCTCATAAAATGAATATGTCCATACTAGAGACAAGGGTTGATCCAGGGTAATTGTGAGAATTAAATGCAGATACTTATATGCATGGTGGGCTAAATTAAAAAGATTTCTATAACCAGATATGTTCATAGAAAAAAAGGGGGTACATTTATTGAAACATATACATGCATAAAAAGGAAAAATATACAAAACAACAAAATAAAAAAAACTTAACTTATAAAAGGTGTGCTTTAAAAGAGTCCTTCAAAGTCCACATAGTTCAGTTGTAATTACTTCAATGAAGTAATCAACTCAAGAAACTTCTCACCAAATGATTTATGGTTTATGGACTGAGTTAACTGTTTATAAACCATATGTACTTTAAAGCACTAGTTACTTTTTTATTTTGTCTTTTTTGCTTATTTTTCCTTTTTATGGATTTATGGATTTATATGTTTTAATAAATGTACCTCCCATTTTTTTCAACAAACATACACTATGGGGTATATTTGATAAGATTCAGATCCATTCCGACATGCAGTTGTCGGAATGGATCCGACAACCCCTATTCAATGTACGGACAAATCTGACTGTCGGATTTGTCTGTTCCTGATGTCCTGTCCTGCTGCCTTGGTCAGCAGCTGCCGCGTGCACTGTCAGTGGCAGCAAGAGGAGCTGGCAGCGGCGCAGGGGGTGATGGGTGCGGTGGCGGGGGGAGCTGGTGGCGTCGGCATTGGTTAATGTCTGTGGCAGTAGGGTGGAGCTGGCGGCATCAGTAGGGGTTAATGTGTGCGGCGGCAGGGGAAGCTGACGGTGGAGGGGGGAGTTGTTTGTGGCAGGGGGAGGCGCTGCATGGAGTAAGGAGCCTGGCAAGGGGGATGCCCTGTTCAATCTGACTTTCTTTAAAGTCGGCTTGAGATTATCTGAAAGGGGGCCAAAACCTGTTGGTTTTGGCCCCGTTTCCGGCAGCAGCAGGTGGATCGGCGGGTATTCCGCTGATCCACCTGCTTTCCGACAGCATTCCGACAAGTCGGATTTCTCGACTTGTCGAAAAAATTTGCCAGTATTGAATAGGACATAACCTCTTCTGACCTATTCCAGATGGTAACTGCCGTCTTTCCGACTAAAGGGCAGTTTCCGACTCTTATTGAATACACCCCTATATGGACAAAGTATTTGGACACACCTGTTAATTATTGAATTCAAAGGGTATACAGTATTTACTAAAAGTCGATTTTGGTTCTATTTATAATTTACCAAAATAGAATCAATATCACCCCACAAAATCGATTACAATGTTTCTATTCCAAATATTGTAACTCATTTACTAAAAGTTGATTTTGAGTTCCTTTTAAAAATTGCTGTGTGATGTGAGTTGTATTTTTTGTTCTAAAAGTGTTCGACTCATCAAAAACTGACCCAAAATCAACAAAAATGTATAACATTGATCAAAAAGTAATCAAATATTGATCAAAATTGACCCAAAATCATCACACAATAGACAAAAGCATTTCTATTGGTCAAAACAGGTCACATGCACTGTATTACCTACAAACACCTTCATTCCTGGGCTAATTTGCATATCCATGATTTTTTTTTAAATCATTGCTTTGCCTTTCAATGTCATAATTTATGCCACCAGGGTGCCCCACATGCTTATCTGCAATGTGATTTCCATCATATTTCAGAAAATTTTATATGAAAAACAAAATAAAAAAATAAAAAAACAATTAGAACTATTTCTGATGTTTCTATTGAAAATAGTGATTTTGGGTTGACTTTCGGTGGATTTTCATATAGACTATTAGTACGTATGGGTTAGGAATTCAACTCTATGTTAAAGTATTGAAGGTTCTGTTGTAGTACTATTTAAGTATAATGTTCTATTTCAGTTGATTTTGAATTGATTTTAACTGTAGTAAATACCTGTCAGTCGAGTCAAAAGCAAAATTGACTTTAAGTCAAAATACCCTGATGTGTTTCAATCAGACCCATTGCTACAGGTGTATTAAATCAAGCACCTAGCTATGCAGTTTCCATTTGCAAACATATGTGATACAAAATGGGTCATTCTGAAGTCTTGCAATAAGAAGGTTCATGAAATTTCATCCCTGATGGATATTCCACAGTCAACTGTAAGTTATATTATTAGAAGTGGAATTATTTAGGAATAACAGCAACTCAGTCATGAAGCATAAGACCATTGCACCGCAGCTCAACCCCTTAGAGCACCTTTGAGATGAACTGGAAAAGAGATTGTGAGCCTTTACAGAATGGATGGGCAAAATTCCCACAGAAACACTCCAAAATCTTGTGAAAAGCCTTCCAAGAAGAGTGGAAGCTGTTATAGTTGCAAATTTTTATTTTACTACATTGTCATTACAGACCCTGTTGGTGTAATGGTAAGGCGTCCAAATACTTTTGTCCATATAGTGTTAATGGACATAGAATTATCTTTATTTAGCCTACCACATGGATAAGAATCTACATTTAAACCTTAGAATTATCCTGGTCCAACCCCAGTCACCAGGTATGGACATACTAATTTTATGAGGAATAAGATTTGAAATACAGAACTTCCTGAAAAACATGGATCACAGCCTGACAAAATACTAGGATGGATATTTATGATTTCACCAACACCAATAATATCCAGTATACACATATATATTATTTACTGTTTTTACCATTTTTCCTAAATACTACACTATAACTGTAGGTGCATTTTCCTCTTGCCTGATATAAATATATATATATATATATATATATATATATATATATATTAGAGATGAGCGGGTTCGGTTTTACTCTATTTTACTCGGCTCACGAACGTCACATGTTTTGAATAGCCAATAAGAAACATCCAGATAAAACCGGACTGCCGTTAATTCTGGCATTACATTCGAACCCGCTCATCTCTAATATATATATATATACAAACAGAAATCAGTCCTTTGCGCTATAATCCTTGGAAATCCAGAATAATGTCCAATTGCGCTTCAATCCCCTCCGTGCCACCGGAGCAAAGTAGAAACTGGTAAACAAATTGGAGAGCGACGTCAGTGACCGTAACCAGAACGGGCCCTGAGAGAAGTCTGCAGTACGGATGCAGTGGCTGAGTTGCAGTATTCCACACATGCCGTTTGTTTTAAACTGAAATGTATGTAAGCAGTTTTTACAAGTAAAACTATATACTTTTTATTACTCATTTGCGCTCTCCAATTTGTTTACCAATATATATATATATATATATATATATATCCATAAAGGTGTCCGCACTCACGTCCAATATGTCATCGCCGTGGGGTGCTCCTCATGATAACCCCAAAGGAAAGGTTTCACATATACCAGGTGTGTTGGAAAATCCAACAGAGGGCACTCACCAGTCCATAATGATAATAAAGGTTTTATTGATACATCTCAAGACAGTCAGAGAGAACATCCAGACAGCATGCCATGTGTGTAACTGGCATGCTGTCTGGATGTTCTCTCTGACTGTCTTGAGAAAGGCCCTATGGGTCGAAACGTCGACACACTACTGGTGATTAAGATGTATCAATAAAACCTTTATTATCATTATGGACTGGTGAATGCCCTCTGTTGGATTTTCCAACACACCTGGTATATATATATATATATATATATACACATACATGATGTACTCTGTTCCACAGTAAGGAATCAGCCTACCGGGTACCTTCCAAACAAAGTAGAAATAACACAGGTCTGCAAAATTTAAGGTATTGAAACCATTATTAATAATACTTTTACATTATTAATTATACTTCTGTGTACTGTACATCAATAAATATATTATAAAAAAAATACAACATCACATTTACCTATAAGGGGGTTAAATATATTTTTTGCAAAAATGAGGAGTTTAATAGTTTTTGACATATTTATTGTAAAATATGAAGAAGTGTAGATCATATCACTGTGTTTTTGGTCTTAATTACTTTATAAAATAACAATAAAATCAAATAATAATAGAAACAAAACCATAATTATTGAAAAAAATCCTTAATATCTTTTTTTTCCTTCAAACTTCATTTTGTCGCTTTTCGCTTATAAGTTAATTCTCAGCCTAGTACCCATGGCTGTTTCCTCAGAAGTATACCAGAGGAAACAGCCACGGGTACTAGGCTGAGAAATGCGTCAAGTGTAAACCCCGGCCTATGTGGACACAAGCCTCTTCCAAACAACTATCATCTCTCCCAGTGCCGGTCAGACTCTGTGCAATCCCGATGTGTACGGGCCAGCGTCCAGCAGCCAAAAGAGCCTAGAATCTACTGGCCGGAGGACCTTCTAATATTCCAGCCACCTGCACATGACCAACTCCATTGAGAGATATACAGCGCTCATGCTAGCGGTGAAGCCGCTGAGCACTGTGTGAGATGGGAACGGAGTCCAGCTGGAGACACGTTAGCAGAAAGCACCGGTGAGATAAGCTTTACTTTTGTTACAGCCGCAGTGGACATATAGGCAATTTTGAACCACGGTCATTTCCACTAAGAACCCTTACTCATAATACCTGCACATAGACGGGGGATGCCCGTCAGAGGATACACAGCTGGTTTGATTAGTTTCTGAAAGAGACCGTAAGACCGACAGTTACCCTATCTAAACCCAGCTTGTTTAACATCAGAGACATTTTTGGACTTATTACATCACAACGCTGTCCCAGCGGGAGGTTACAAGCAAATTTTGATTGTATGCATTTCCTCTAGATATGTTTGGGCTGTGAAGTAGTAAGTGGTATACTAGAGTTCTTAGGAGGTTGTATAATACAGTGTGGTTATTGAGCATCAAAGATTGTGCACTGTGGATCTATTTGCAGGTGTAACCATTGTGATAGCTGTGGTAAGCAATACCAATTATGCAAGGAGGCAGGCTTTGAGGTCATATGCAATATGTTGTAGATATCCAGGTGGATTATTTTATATCAAGTGTTTATAAAAAATGTTTTATTATACAAATTACATTTTTTTAGAACTAAGTCTTTATTCTGGACAGCGCTTTCAATTTTTCTCTATACCAAGGTTTCGGTAACTATTAAGCATTTCCCTGACAATTTCTTTGTCACAAGCTCTGCCCCCAGACTACATAAGGAGCTGCTGCTGCATGAAGCCTGGTACTGTAATTTGTTTTATGGTAGCTACTTGATGAGTAGCATCAATTAGTGTGTATACTCTACTGTATGAATGGTGTGCACTGTATATGTAGTGTGTGTGTGTATATGTGGTGGTGGATGTGTGTACTGTAAGTATGAGTGTATACGTAGTGTGTGTGTATATGTGGTGGTGGATGTGTGTACTGTAAGTATGAGTGTATATGTAGTGTGTGTGTGTGTGTGTATATGTGGTGTGGATGTGTGTACTGTAAGTATGAGTGTACATGTAGTGTGTGTGTATATATGGTGGTAGGCAGGAGTGAAAATAAGCTGGCACAGGGCAAAACTGTGCTACATCTGTAATATTTGGTTCCACCTTTGCCAGATACCAGCTCACCCTGTAGTTGTTGTGTGTGTGCAATGTTCCTTTAGACAGAATGGGGTTTAGGCCCTTTGTAAATTTCAGCTCCAGGCCCATGTGGACCGTAATCTGGCACTGGGCGGGGGGAAGCTTTTATTCTATACTACCGACTGAATTCATTTTAGACAAGGGGCCTAATTCAGATCTGATCGCAGCAGCAAATGTGTTAGCTAATGGGCTAAACCATGTGCACTGCAGGTGGGGCAGATGTAACATGTGCAGAGAGAGTTAGATTTGGGTGGATTATTTTGTTTCTGTGCAGGGTAGAAACTGGCTGCTTTATTTTTACACTGCAATTTAGATTTCAGTATGAACACACCTCACCCAAATCTAACTCTCTCTGCACATGTTACATCTGCCTCCCCTGCAATGCACATGGGGGGTTATTCAGACTGCATAGCTTCAGCAGCAGAGATAGCAGTCTAAATTACTATGCGCAGTGCGCACACGTGGCAGGCCTACTGTGCCTGTGCAGCCAGTGAGATGCGAAAGCATCTCACTGGTGCAATCACCTGATTGACAGGCAGAGGAGGTTGCAGGGTGGGACGGGGTGTACCAATGACGTTAGAACGTAATTGGTGAGGCGCGGTCTGGACAACGGAGGCATGTCCGGACCATTGGGTGGGGTGGCCGCGGTGGCTGCGTGACGTGCGCTGGCAGGGATCTACTTGTCATGTACAAACGTATCGCCGCCGTGTGATGCTTTTGTACCCTGTCGGTCTGTGGGGGCAGGGCCCTGTGCTGGACGTCCCCCCGCGTGTCAGAGTAAATGATCATAGATGTGCTAAATTTAGCACATCTACAATTAACTCTGAATTACCCCCATGATTTTGCCCATTAGCTAACAAATTTGCTGCTGCGATCAGATCTGAATTAAGCCCAATGTGTTTTAATAAATGTAGGCAGAATACATTTATTACTTTAATGAATATGAAAAAAATGACTTATTCATAAGTACACGTTTTGCAGAAAAACTGGATGTGATATGGAAAATCGGGAGTCAATTTCATGTTCAGAAACCAAAAATCTATAAGTTTCACATAAATTAGTTAAAAAAGCTTTTTTATCGCAGACCTGTGTAATCATAGTATGTACAGGTGGCACTCACAGACTTAATTACTCAAAACATGGAGATTCCCCATGAGTTCCGCCTGTACATACTATGATTATATATCATAGAACACCCCAAATGCTGGACAAAGAATTTATTTTTTGAAAAGTTGTAATTCATTTGAGGGTCAGTTCGAGTAGAGCAAGAAAAAAATCAACACAGGGCTAATCATATTTCTGTCCACTGTAGATTCAAGTAGATGTTTGGTCACCCGCAGGCCATCTTTATGAGGAATGCTTAAATAGATGCTCTTGATATCCATAGAATAATGCCAAGTATTATCTGGGATGGTACTCATATCTTGCAATTTCAATAGTAGGGCCGTGGTGTGTTGTAAATAGCTTGATTGAGGGTGGACGTAAGGTTGAAGTAAGAAGTCCAAAAATGTAGCCACCAAGCTGTATAAAGAGCCCTGGCCATATGTAATGGTTCTGCCAGGTTTTTTTAAGATTTTTATGGATTTTGGGAAGACAATATTAAATTGGCCTCCGTGGATGTTGGATTTTCAAGGTTAATGTTAACTCTTTTGGAATGATGTTTGTAAGTACTGCTTCATCTAAGATCTTATCTAGCTCAATCTTATAAAGATTAGTGGTGTCTCCCTGCAATTTAGTAAACTCCGTTATATCGGCAAGTTGAGAATACACCTCCAATTTATAGTAAAACAGATTGAGAATAACAATCCACCACCTTAATCCGCTGGGAGAAGCACAACATCTTGGTAGAAGCTGAGTTGTTTAAGTGCTGCCCACTCACTTTTAGTAAGGTTGGAAAACCGCTATGTTTTCTGTTCCTCAGTAGTAGGTGTCTGTACCACTAAGGCTTTCATAAAGCTCTAAATAGAGCTATTGTTGGAGTGAGGATTAAAGGTGGATTTTTGTTTGAACTATTCAAATTTACAGTCTGGTGTTTTTGTCAGCCAGGTTATCCTTAAAAAATCACATATATTTAATTGGCGATTGAGACATTTGATATCAATTTTCCATTCAGGATCATTGAAGCAGGTCATGGGAATAAATTACAGTCCCTTGTTGTGAACACAAATTTCATCAGATGTAAAGATTTTATCAGAAGGATTGAAAACTAAGTTTTCTTCTGCCGTCCTTGATTGGACACTGCACCAGCAGTTTCCCATTCTTCTTGTGGGGCATCTCCTGTGCCTCACCCAGCATGGGTAAGTACCCCTTAAATTGGGCTTGGAGGAGTTGGCACTTCCCTGATTGTATAATGAAATTGATTAGTTCCAGAAAGGAATGGGGAGAGGAAAGTGTAATGCCTAATTTTTGCTTAAAACATTAAGATAAATAATCCACTCTAAGGGTAGATTTAGAAGAGGTATCACTCCAGTATACTATTATGTTGATGGTAGCTGCCATAGGCAGACATAAACAAGGACAACATGAAAGCTACAGGCAACCTTATTGAACATACAGAAGCAGTAAAGGAGTTGCTAGAAGCTAAACAATTGTAGACATATTTTCATGGTGTTTGAAGCTTTGAAAGCTACCCAATGTTGTTATTGCACCTGTATATGAACTCAGTAAGAGACATGACTTAACTGTGAAAGATCTATTCATGCTACACATTGCACAACAATTAAATCTCATGAGACATTCTTTAAGATACTGCTTCTTTACTTCACCAGTAAAAGTATAAAGTGAGTGGTTCTTACAGGCACCTTCTGGTCTACATATCAACTAGTGAGTGTTTCAGTCATAATAAAATGTGTGCTACTTGCCAACATAGTAACACTGAAAAGTAACATAACTATGAATAGCACTGTGAAGAAAACATCATAAACAGAAATATTTTGGTGGACCCAAGGCCAGATTGAACAGTTTGGGGCAGCATTTTTGGATGGAGTAATCTTATTCTCATGACTGTTATTCTGATTGAAAATCTTTATATGACACAAAACTGAATTTGGTGTGTAAAAAAGCCATGTCAGCTGCATCATAGCACTTTTAATGAAGATTAAGAGACTAAGTCGCACACATATAAAAAAGTTTGCATGTCAAATTAAACTGTACAGTCTCCTGGTGTGCTGAAGTAGCACAAACATATGCTTAACACTAGCAGAGTCTATTGAGACCTGACCGGTAAATACTGTATGTGCTGTCTTGGCAGCAAAGATGCATGAAGACAAATCTATACTAACTGTACAGGAACAATTTTGTAACTGAGATGCATAGTATCTTTTCATTGACTAATCTAATTGCCTATTGGTATTCAATAGATGATGTGGGGTCTTTGTGAATTAATTATTTTTTCAAATACAAAAGGATAGTTGTACTTTTGATAATGCAACTTGTACTGGTGCTGCAGAAAACAATACAGCTTTATTGTTGAACATATGAGACTTATTTACACTACAGTAGTGGGCATACACTTGTCTAATGGTATGTATGAGTTATGTGGAATATACATGGATTCCTTTGGGATATAATGGGCAATGAGTACACTTCTATGTAGTTCCCTTTGTGAGTGTTAATGATCAATACACAAGATACATCCCTATAGAACATGTCTTGCCAGCCACTGATCTGATTAGATTCTCAGATGGTGAGCATATGGCTGGAGTACTTTTTCCATTATTCACTGTTCTCATGGTAGAAAATGTGTGCTAAGAAATGCTGACTCTAAGGGATCAGACTATAGGAGACATGGTTGTTTCTAATAATAATAATAATAATAATAATAATAATCTCTTATTTATATAGTGCTCTTTCTCCAATAGGACTCAAGGCGCTTAATAGATACATAGCATAACATAGTACAGAAAATAATGATTTACAGAACAGCTTTTCATAAAATACAGAAGCATGTAGATTCTAAAGGGACATTATGGAAATGCTTGAGTAAACAGGAAAGTCTTTAGTCTACTTTTGAAGGATTCTATAGTTGTGGCCTCTCGCACTGTGCGGGGAAGTGAGTTCCATAGAGTCAGAGCCACATGATTTAAAGCTCGACCCCCAGATGAATTACAGGAGATTCTAGGTACAGATGGGTCCACCGTTATCTTGAGTAGTTTTCTGTGCCTAGTCACAACATGATTTATTAGCATAAACCCTTCATCTATTGTTCTCAACTGCAATACAATACAGAGAACAATACAGCAGGGGATTAAGTCATTACAGAAGGGGATTAAGTCTGACAGGCCAGTCTCAGTTAATCCTATTAACCGTCAAGATAAACGTGGACCCATCTGTACTGCTAAAAGTCCTTCATCTACAGATTGTAGTAATCGAGTGGGGCAGTATGGGGTCAGAAGCTGCTTCAGGTACCTTGGGCCCTTGTCATGTAGTGCTTTGAAACTCAGTCAGCCAATCTTGAAGATGATTTGCCATGTTACAGGCAACCAGTGAAGGGAGTAGAGGATGTGTGTTATGTGGCTAGAACTTGGCTGGTTGGTAACAGCCTGGCAGCTGTGTTTTTCACCAGCTGTAAGCAGTGCCATTCTTTTGCTGGGAGATCAAGGTAGAGGGCATTACAGTAGTCTAATTGAGATGATACAAATGCATGTATGACTTGTGGCAGATCATCTGAGTATTAAGTGATTGATTCTTGCTATGTTCCTCAGGTGAATGAATGAGGATTTGATTATGGCTGATATCTGATGTATAAGTGTCAAGCCACAATACAGGACACTGCCAAGAATCCGTACATGAACAGTGGTTTGTAATTCTGAATCCCAGAGTGTAAGTCCAGTTGGTTGGCTATGCTGCAGTCTTGTCCTTTGATGTTGCGGTCCTATCATAAGGACCTCTGTTTTACCCGGGTTCAGTCACAGCCAACTGGCGCTCATCCACTCCTGGAGCTCAGCTAGACAGCCATTTAGGGTTGCTGTTGGGTTATGAGTGCCAGGAGCAAAGGACAAATACAGTTGTGTATCATCTGCATAGCAATGGTAGACCAGGCCATGGCGCCTTATTATTTCACCCAGCGGGGGCATGTATACTGCAATAAGCATGGGGGATAGTATAGAACCTTGTGGGACACTACCTGGCAACGGCACTGATGGTGATGAGTATACTCCAGACAATACTCTCTGTGACCTGCCTATGAGAAATTATTTGAACCAGCTTAAGGCTGTGCCATCCAGTCCACAAAAATGTATCAGTCGCTCAATCAGGAGCCCATGGTCCATGGTATCAAATGCTGCAGAAAGAGACAGAAAGATTAATATTGAACAGTCACATCTGTCTCTTGCCATCAGAAGATCATTTAACACACACACACACACACACACACACACACACACACACACACACACACACACACACACACCAGGGCTGTTTCAGTGCTATGTCTTCTCCTGAATCCTGATTGCAATGGATCATAAATATCATGGGTTGTCAGGAGGGTTTCCAGTTGATTTGCAACCTTTTTCTCAATAACCTTTCCTAGAAAAGGAAGGTTTGATACAGGTCTGTAGTTGGTCATGCAGTCGGGATCTAAATTAGGTTTTTTAAGAAGAGGTCTAACAATTGCTTCCTTTAGGGGTCCAGGAAAAATGCCTGTCTGCAAAGAGCAGTGAACAATTTTTACAAAGACAGGACCAATTATATACATGCAACCTATTAGAAGCTTAGTTGAGGCAGGGTCCAAACTGTAGAAGAAATTGACCAAATTTAGAAAGTGGCTTTACAGATTAGGGATGGCAAAAAAATTCAGTACATATACAATAAATAAGGAGCTCTGATTTTCTGCAGCTGAGTAAGATATTCAGTCTCACAATAGAAAAGGAATAGGGAAAAAAAGGCAGTGCTGTGAAGCAGAGTTCATAAAAATAACTATATAACTCACTGTGATAAACATTAGATACAATTTATTACATACTGTAAAAAGCAAAATCTTCTAGGAAAATAACCCACCAATATATCGATGTATAATTTATAAAAACAGACATATTTACAGTGCATCCGGAAAGTATTCACAGTGCTTCACTTTTCAAACATTTTGTTATGTTACAGCCAAATTCCAAAATGGATTAAATTAATTTTTCCCTTAAAATTCTACACACAATACCCCATAATGACAACATGAAAAAAGTTTTTTTTGAGATTTGTACAAATTTATTAAAAATAAAAAACTTAGAAATCACATGTACATAAGTATTCACAGCCTTTGCTCAATACTTTGTTGATGCACGTTTGGCAGCAATTTTAGCCTCAAGTCTTTTTGAATATGATGCCACAAGTTTGGCAAACCTATTTTTGGGCACTTTCGCCCATTCCTCTTTGCAGCACCTCTCAAGCTCCATCAGGTTGGATGGCAAGCGTCAGTGCACAGCCATTTTCTGATCTCTCCAGAGATGTTCAATCCGATTCTAGTCTGGGCTCTGGATGTGCCACTGAAGGACATTCAAAATTAACCGTCACCCCAGTCTGAGGTCAAGAGCGCTCTGGAACAGGTTTTCATCCAGGATGTCTCTTTACATTGCTGCATTCATCTTTCCCTCTATACTGACTAGTCTCCCATTTCCTTCCACTGAAAAACATCCCCACAGCTTGATGCTGCCACCACCATGCTTCACTGTAGGGTTGGTATTGGCCTGGTGATGAGCAGGTGCCTGGTTTCCTACAAACATGATGCCTAGAATTCACGCCAAAGAGTTCAATCTTTGTCTCATCAGACCAGATAATTTTGTTTCTCATGGTCTGAGAGTCCTTCAGGTGCATTTTGTCAAACTCTAGGTGGTCTGCCATGTGTTTTTTACTAAGGAGGAGTGACTTCTGTCTGGCCACTCTACCATGCAGGCCTGATTGGTGGATTGCTGCAGAGATGGATGTCCTTCTGGAAGGTTCTCTTCTCTCCACATAGGAATGCTGTAGCTCTGATAGAGTGACCATCGGGTTCTTGGTCACCTCCCTGAATAGGGCCCTTCTTCCCCAATCACTCAGTTTAGATGGCTGGCCAGCTCTAGGAAGAGTCCTGGTGGTTATGAACTTCTTCTATTTACAGATGATGGAGGCCACAGTGCTCATTGGGACCTTCAAAGCAGCAAATATTTTTCTGTATCCTTCCCCAGATTTGTG
Organism: Pseudophryne corroboree; assembly: GCF_028390025.1. NCBI lineage: Eukaryota > Metazoa > Chordata > Amphibia > Anura > Myobatrachidae > Pseudophryne > Pseudophryne corroboree. The sequence continues at coordinate 631,044 of NW_026967471.1, read as the reverse complement.
CCTCCAGACAATCCTGTCTTGGAGGTCTACAGACAATCCTTTAATTTCATGCTTGGCTTGTGCTCAGACATGCACTGTCAAGTGTGGGACCTTATATAGACAGGTGTGTGCCTTTCCAAATCATGTCCAATCAACTGAATTTACCACATGTGGACTCCAATTAAGCTGTAAGAACATCTCAAAGATGATCAATGGAAACAGGATGCACCTGAGCTCTATTTTGAGCTTCATGGCAAAGGCTGTAAATATTTATGTACATGTGATTTCTTATTTTTTTATATTTAATAAATTTGCTAAAATCTAAAAAAAAATGTTCACGTTGTCATTGTGGAGTATTGTGTGTAGAATTTTGAGGGGAAAAATGAAATTATTTAATTTTGGAATAAGGCTGTAACTTAACAAAATGTGGAAAAAGTGAAGCACTGTGAATACTTTCCGAATGCACTGTATCTGTTTTACTTGAAATTGCACTTTTTAAGTGAAATAAGAGTTAATAGGATTGAGACACATATTGTAAATATATGTTTTCTTACAGTTTCTCATGCATTTAATAAATGTACTTCAGATATCCAGGAGTAATCCCCTTTATAACATCTGTCTCTGTATATTTTATAGCCAGCAGGTGGTGTCACTAATGCAGACCTCACCAGTGTTTGCATTACCAGAAATAAGTTAAAAAGTGGGCAGAAATTGTTTGTAAAAATTGGAGGATGTATTACTGCAATGCCTCAGTCGGATAATTCAGGAGCAGCAGTCTGGGGAACCCAATGCATGACTGGATTTTGCTTCAACACAATCTGCAGCAGGAAGTATTTCCTTATACCCTAACTCTACTTAAGCACTTCCTGGATGTGCTATAGAGGTACAGAGTCATCCTTTTCATACCAGAATAAGAGACACTTAGCTGAGCAATGACTGAGGCTGAGAGGGTAAGTACCAAAGATGTGTATGTGCTGGATGTACCCAAAACTGATTAACCATCTAGGCTCAGAGACATATAGCTGATGACCATTTGTGAATTCACATAAGATCAAGGGCTAGTCACCTTTGTGTTTCAATGCTCACATTTTTGTCAAGATTCTCAGATAGTGTCAATCATCAATCAATTTTTAATTGTCACTTCCATGTTACAAAAATGTACAGTATCAGTGAAATTACAATAACAAATCTAATTTTCCATGTTCTCTTAAAAAATATAGTTACCTCTTTTATTTTCTTACTATTTAAAAGCATATTATTTTCCAACCCCCATTTGACAAGTTGATCAACTTATCTCTTATAATGTTCCGCATCCTCATAGCTATTAAAGCCCACTTTCATATTGTTGTCTGCAAATTTTTCAATACAATTAAAGACAAGAACAATCCTGCTATCCAGAATGACTGCAGACGGTCAGTAACAAATCCAGCAACAAGGGTCTGTACAATTGGGCACATCATAACCAATCTCTCAGAGTTTAGCAATTACTACAGCCTGTCCAAATGTTTTGAAGGGAAAATTCTAATCCACAAACAACAATCTTGCATATGAATCTCTATTCTCTAGCTGACTAAGGACTTTGTGGAGAACCATAGAAGCAGCATCCTCCATGGATCTATTTGACGTACATGCAAATTGCTGGCAATCAAACCCACCAGGATGCCATCCTTGGAGTATCCCAAAACCACCTTTCAAAACACTTCATAATTAATTATGTAAAGGTAATGGGATGATCATTTAGAAAAGAACCAGATGAAAGTCCAGCGACATGAATAATAATAGTAGTTATAAAACTTATCAGAACATTTCAAAAATAATAGTCTGGACTAGTATGAAATTAAAAATTGTATTCAAAGTTTCTGCTAGCTGGTCAGTGCACTCATGCAAATCCCTACCCAGAATACAGTCCAGATCTAGGGGCTTCATAGTATTTGTTTTATGCAGACAAATAATGATGCCAGAATCAGATAGATTCCAAGAGCTGTCTAATGAGGGATCACATATTTTCATGACTAAAATTGAACATTGGATAAAATGTATTCAACTCCTCCACAGAGGTCCCTCTTCCCTTATGGATGCAAGTGTTAATTATGTATGTGCTTAATCCCCTGCCACATTGACCTTGAATCACCAGATTTCCAAAAACAGCTCTCAATTCTTTGCTTCTGTAGTTCTCCTTTCTATTATCAACTATTTTCTTGGCAGAAAGGGTGATTTCAGAAACACTGACTCAGATGGATCAGATGGCAGCAGAATTGGCAATTTCTAATAATAAAACAGTAAAAGAATTTGCCAAATTTATGAAAGTGGCTATGCAGATAAAAATGGCACTAGAAAAATTGTTGGTGGTACATGTACTGAAGGAGGTCAAGAATGTTGCACATATTTACATTTTTAATAGTTCAGAATTGATGCGATATTTGAATAAGGTTACAGAAAGACTTGAGGAAAGTAGGTGCTGGAGAAGGGTGGGCCCATTTTGAGTTGTTATGGTCAAGCATTGCTAAACTTTTCTCTGAAATATTACAATACAGTGTATTGTGTTTGGCATGATTATCCAAGCCAAAATAGTTATAGGTTTTAAGTGTGGATCAATAATTTTAGTACAATGTATTTAGAAATTTGGGATTTTGGAGGTTTAAAGCAAAGAAAGAAAAATAGTTTGTCTATTTGTGTCTTATATTAACCAAGTTATACAATCACGACAATATCCCCATATTTATATTGTCGTGATTGTATAACTTGGTTAATATAAGACAAAAATAGACAAACTGACTTCCAAGGTCAGCAGCTGCGAGGGAGTATGGTCATCACGTGTGGACACCTTACCCCGAGACAATGGTTGCTGCATGCACAGATGTGGAGATTCTGGCATAATTAAAGTAGAAATGTTCTCCATACTTTCATGTGCCAACAATGCATTTTCCACTAGCAAGACTGCAGAGTCTAAAATGTCAACTAAATGCAGCTGAACCCAGTGAGTAACCTTGGCCGGAAAAAGAGCAGTTAACTGTTCCAAAGTGATCAAATCCACTAGCCGGGCAGAATTTTTTTGGTCCTGCTGGAACCACTTAACAGCAAGGTTGGCTTGCTTCTGGGCCAGAGCAAGTGGCCTCACACCAGTGTCATAGGAGACAGACCTGAATTTTTGCCGGTATGCTTCTGGATAGAGGTCAAATCGGTCGGCTGCAGCAGTCTTCAGCGAGAGGGTGGCATATGCAGCTTGTGCCTCACTTGTTAGCAGAAGGGCAATCCATAGGGCCCAGAATACTTTGGGTCATGCTTGCAAGGTTGCAACCTTTTCAAAAGTGGTAAGAAACACCTCCACTTCATCTGAGGCCTGCATTTTGGGGAGCACTAGAGCATTCACTACCACTTGCTGCTATTTAAAGTCCTGTTGCATAGTGGCATCTAAAATTGTCTGTTAATGATCCTCAGCACAGGACACACTTTATCCCACTTCTAACACCACCAATAGGGTAAATTCCAGATGACCAATAGGAGGCAGAGGTATTGCAAACAAGTAAGATTTATTTCCCGCTGACATGCATAGCCACTGTATTCATTATTATTATTATTATTATTATTATTACCACCAATTATTTATATAGTGCACTCATATTCCACAGCTCTTTACAGAGAATATTTGGCCATTCCTATCAGTCCCTGCTCCAGTGAAGCTTGCAATCTATTTTCCCTACCACATGTACACAGACACACATTCATGCTAAGGTTACTTTTGTTGGGATCCAATTAACCAACCAGTATATTTTTGGATTGTGGGAGGAAACCGGAGCACCCGGATGAAACCCAGACAAGTACGGGGAGAATATACAAACTCCACACAGTTAGAGCCATGGTGGGAATTGAACCCATGACCTCAGTGCTGTGAGGCAGTAATGCTAACCATTACACCACCCATACTGCCCCCATTGTAAAAGCTTCTTACAAAGGGTACTACCAACAGTTCAAATATAACAGTTCAGCTTACTTGAAGACAGCAATGCAAACATACATAGTATTCCCACTAGTTTCAGTGTGCAGATTTCTGCAGGATAGAGAGAGCTGCTAAAGGTGCAGGCTCTCCCACTAATTCCCCACTACTAACTCATCTTGCCTGGTTTTTATACCTTAGCTCAGGGGTGGGGAACCTCCGGCCCGCGGGCTGTATAAGCCCTGCAAAGCCGTTTGTTCCAACCCACCCGCTTGTGTCAGTGAGACACTCCGCCGCTCAGTCCGGCGGCAGCATGTCTCAGCTGTCAGGGCAGGGAGGAGAGTGCAGCTACATGTCCGGCGGCAGGTAAGATCTCAAACCAGCCGCCGGTTCATGAGCCAATCAGAGCTCGCGGACAGCAGCCAATCAGGAGCTGCCGCTTCTGGTCCGTGAGCTCTGATTGGCTCACGAACCAGCGGCTGTTTTGAGGTCCTACACACCGCCGCTGCCACCCGACATAGCCACACACTCCTCCCTGTCCTTGCCCCCCTGACACCCGAGACACGCCGCTGCCAGATGGAGAAGCAGCAGCAGCAGTAAGCAGTGGGGGCACTGGGGGGGGGGCATTTGTGGATTTGTCACTGTAGGGGCAGTTGTTTACCTGGCACTGTGGGGGCATTTGTATACCTGGCACTGTGGGGGCATTTTTAGATTTGGCACTGTGGGGGTATTTGTATACCTGGCACTGTGGGGGGCATTTGTATACCTGACACTGTGTGGGCATTTGTATACCTGGCACTGTGGGGGCATTTATATACCTGGTACTTTGGGGGCATTTGTATACCTGACACTGTTGGGCCATTTTTATACCTGGCACTGTGGGGGCATTTGTGGATCTGGCACTGTGGGGGCATTTATATACCTGGCACTGTGGGGGGGCATTTGTATACCTGACACTGTGGGGGCATTTGTATACCTGGCACTGTGGGGGCATTTTTAGATTTGGCACTGTGGGGGCATTTGTATACCTGGCACTGTGGGGACATTTGTGGATCTGTCACTGTGGGGGCATTTGTATACCTGGCACGGTGGGGGGCATTTGTATACCTGACACTGTGGGGCATTTGTATACCTGGCACTGTGGGGGGCATTTGTATACCTGGCACTGTGGGGACATTTTTAGATTTGGCACTGTGGGGGGCATTTGTATACCTGGCACTGTGGGGGCATTTGTTGATCTGGCACTGTCGAGGCATTTGTTGATCTGGCACTGTGGGGGGCATTTGTATACATGACACTGTGGGGGGCATTTGTATACCTGACACTGTGGGGGCATTTGTATACCTGGCACTGTGGGGGCATTTGTATACCTGACACTGTGGTGACATTTTTATACCTGGCACTGTGGGGGCATTTGTGGATCTGGCACTATGGGGGCATTTGTATACCTGGCACTGTGGGGGGCATTTGTATACCTGACATTGTGGGGGCATTTGTATACCTGGCACTGCGGGGGCATTTGTATACCTGACACTGTGGGGGCATTTGTATACCTGACAATGTGGGGGCATTTGTATACCTGGTACTGTGGAGGCATTTGTGGATCTGGCACTGTGGGGGCAATTGTAGATCTGGCACTGTGGTGGCATTTTGGATCTGGCACTGCACTATTGGGGGCATATGTGTATCAAGTCCCATTTTAATTGGCCACACCCAGTTTTTGGGGCATGCGCACACAATACCTCTAAGGGGCAGACCTACTGGGGGCAGGGTAATTTTTTAAGTTGAGAATTTTTTTTCGCCCCCCCAAAGGAATTTATAAATATCCAAATGGCTCTTGGTAGAAAAAAGGTTCCCCATCCCTGCCTTAGCTGGTCTTAATTAAGGGAAGGGTGTGGTTCCTCCCTAAGCTTCAGATGACTATCCCTTTCCTCAAAATGTGGGAGAGACCCACTCTGCTACACTCACCCAATTCTTGCTCTCTCTGCATATGTTTTATCTGCCCCACCTGCACTGCACATGGTTTTGCCTATTACAGGATGATTTTGCTTTTGTAGTCAACCTTGAATTCAGCCTTTAGTTTTTTGTTACCTAATCAATGTTTGAATAAACACAGTTGCATCATACAATATTTAATTTAAATAATCATAAATGTAATGCAATCTGTACTAGATGATATCATGGAAATAAGTAGCATAGTTATGACACAGGGCACTGATATGTCCACAAATATAGGGCCTGGTTCAGAGGATGAGAGAAAGGATGATAAGAGCAATGCATGCACAGCCCAGATGAAACCCTTATTTCCACAGTGTGAACACCAGTCCAATGACATTTGTATTTGTGTATAATGGAGCTGAGTCTGAGGTGGGAGTAAAGCAAAATATAGCAAGTGTCTGTGCACCTTGGGGAACCATGCTGTACTGCAGGAGGGGAATACTGATGTTGTGTAGAGAGATGTAGATTTGGGTTGGGTGTGTCCAAACTCAGATCTAAAATGAAGTGTTATAATAAAGATATCCAACATTTTTGGGGTCATGCAGAATCAGCCAGTACCCTGCATTTAACAAAAGAAATAGTTGCCCCCTTTGCATTGCATCATGACTTGTCTAGGGTCACAGCTACAGTACTTGCTCTTTTCTGCTTTTCTCCTAACTCAGAATCAGTTTCAAATTTCTTATAAGTTGATTTGGCTTCTGTGATCCATTGGTGACTCAGGGTGGAGACTTATGAAAGTTACAAGGAAGAATCTGTACCAGACTGGCTCTGCTTGAGGAGTCACTGGTGCAGGAATTTTGGAGAGATTGGATCCACCAGGGCTGTTGAGCAATGCTCAGTCAGATAGGGAAAGTCTGCATGATAGGGCTTGTTCAGTCCCTTGTACAGATACTCTTAAATGCTTAAACTGGCATTTGCATATTTTCAGACTTAAGAATCTGTAAATTATTTCAGCAATGCAAAAAATTGAGTGCACCTCTGATCAGGCCCATACAGGTGTGTCTTGTCCCAGATTGCCTGCATAAGTCAGAGCTGAATTATGCAGGTGCATTGCAGCATGATGTGATCCCCCCTACAGCCTGAATAATAATATGGTGCCTGCCATCAGGCAATCAGAGCTCACACGCCGGATCCTGATTGGCTGGTGGTCCGCACCATATTTCAAAAGACCACCCACCGACTGCACCCGCTGCACCTGTTCCTTCTCTGCCACCGCTCCACAGCACCTGCAGCTCCACCGGTTCCAGTGAGAGCAGGCGAAGCCCCCTGAACTGGGCGGATACGGTGAGCAGCAGAAGCGAGAGCAGCGCCCGCAGCCAGGCAGGCGTCCCCTCCATAAACTCTAGCGCAAAGTGCCACCCACCACAGGCGCGTAGGGAGAAGCGCTTCCCTCGCTCCCCCTTCCACCGCTGCCAGGCAGGAGACGTCAGCTGAATTGTGAATTGTGGGGGTCATTCTGAGTTGATAGCTCGCTAGCAGTTTTTAGCAGCCGTGCAAACGCTATGCCGCCGCCCACTGGGAGTGTATTTTAGCTTAGCAGAAGTGCGAACATTTTTATCACAGAGCGCCTGCAAATTTTTTTTGTAAAGTTTCAAAGTAGCTCAAAACCTACTCAGTACTTGCGTTCACTTCAGACTACTCAGTTCCGGATTTGATGTCACACACACTCAGCGTACGCTTAGCCACGCCTGCATTTTCCCTGGCATACCTGTGTTTTTCCGAACACTCCCTGAAAACGGTCAGTTGCCACCCAGGAACGCCCACTTCATGTCAATCACTCTGCGGCAACCAGTGCGACTGAAATGCATCGCTAGACCCTGTGCAAAACTGCATTGTTCGTTGTGACCGTACATCGCGCGTGCGCATTGCACCGCATATGCATGCGCAGAACTGCTGGTTTTAGCATGATCGCTGCTCTGCGAACAAATGCAGCTAGCGATCAACTCGGAATGACCACCTGTGCACAGTGTGCTGCGCTGTTAAGGTTACGCAGGTCAAAAAGGGAATAAATAGGTTAATTGGTAATATTGAGCGCTGATGTGTTTGTGGTGGGTGTGGGATACTAGGAAATAGAGATGCAGGTAGTGAAAGATTAAGAGGGGAGACAAGTTAAACCAAAATAAAATAAAACAAATTTAAATCAATAAATAAGTCAAATAAGCAGTTACAATGGGGGTAATTCCAAGTTGATTGCAGCAGGGATTTTTGTTAGCAGTTGGGCATAACCATGTGCACTGCAGGGGAGGCAGATATAACATGTGCAGAGAGAGTTAGATTTGGGTGGGTTATTTTGTTTCTGTGCAGGGTAAATACTGGCTGCTTTACTTTTACACTGCAAATTAGATTGCAGATTGAACACACCACACCCAAATCTAACTCTCTGCACATGTTATATCTGCCCCCCCCCCCCCGCAGTGCACATGGTTTTGCCCAACTGCTGACAAAATTCCTGCTGCAATCAACTTGGATTTACCCCCAATGTTCCAAGCTCTTTTGTGCCTTGTTTAGGATGCGGGAATGTTTTGTATTGTGCCACAGCTTTTCAGTAAAATTCAGTCTACGTAGCCCGTCTGGGCTGAAGTGAATACTTTCCCTACTTTGCCCTTATCGTTGGCGCATAGAGGGACCATGGACCACACACAGCTGTACATGAAACACATATGGGTCCATTCCGACCCATTCGCATGCAGCGATTATTCACTGCGATGTGATCGGGTCTGGAATGCACATGCGTGGCGTGCGCATTGCACATGTGCGTCATTGCCTGGCAACATAGGTGGCCGGGCAACAACGCTGACAGAGAAGAAAGCAGTCGCAGTGGCGACCGCAAGAAGAAGGACAGCAAGAGAACTTAACGTTTATCGTTTGCTGCCGTTTTCAGGGAGAGGTAAGTAAAACGCAAGCGTGTCCAGGTGTACTGAGGGTGGAGGTGTGACGTCAAAGCCGGGCCCATCATCGCTGGATCCATCGCACAGGGTAATTATGTCCAGGGCTGGTCTTGTTTTTAGTGAAACTTTTTTAGCTTAGCAGGGCTACACAAGCGATCGCAGCCCTGCTATGCTAAAATACACTCCCCCATAGGCAGAGATTAGTTGATTGCACCAGCAGCAAAAAGTTGCTTGGTGCAATCAACTCGGAATGAGGGCCATAGACCGGTGCTAAGCAGTGCAGCAGTAGCAGCCAGGACGAAGACATGTCTTTACTTCTCCCCTCCGCAAAACCCTGCAAGCTGCAACATATGAGCCACCAACGATAGGTGCAAGGTAGGGAAAGTATTCGCTTCAGCCCAGTCGGACTAATATAGACTGAATTTTACTGAACTGCTGCGGCAAAATACAAAACATTCCCGCATCCTAAACAATGCACAAAAGAGCTTGGAACATTGTAACTTCTTATTTTACTTATTTATTGATTTAAATTTGTTTCATTTTATTTTGGTTTAACTTGTCTCCCCTCTTAATCTTTCACTACATGCATTTCTATTTCCATGTTTCCCACACCCACCACAAACACATCAGTGCTCATTATTACCAGGAGACATTAGTGCCGGTACTACTTCAGATGGAGCAGGAGACTGAGCCTGCAATGTGCTAGTGCTATGTTCTTCTCTCCTCATCTTCTCCCATCAGACACAGCGACCAGGAGACATTAGTGCCGGAACTACTTCAGATGGAGCAGGAGACTGAGCCTGCAATGTGCTAGTGCTATGTTCTTCTCTCCTCATCTTCTCCCATCAGACACAGCGACCAGGAGACATTAGTGCCGGAACTACTTCAGATGGAGCAGGAGACTGAGCCTGCAATGTGCTAGTGCTATGTTCTTCTCTCCTCCTCTTCTCCCATCAGACACAGCGACCAGGAGACATTAGTGCCGGTACTACTTCAGATGGAGCAGGGGACTGAGCCTGCAATGTGCTAGTGCTATGTTCTTCTCTCCTCCTCTTCTCCCATCAGACACAGCGACCAGGAGACATTAGTGCCGGTACTACTTCAGATGGAGCAGGAGACTGAGCCTGCAATGTGCTAGTGCTATGTTCTTCTCTCCTCCTCTTCTCCCATCAGACACAGCGACCAGGAGACATTAGTGCCGGTACTACTTCAGATGGAGCAGGAGAGTGAGCCTGCAATGTGATAGTGCTATGTTCTTCTCTCCTCATCTTCTCCCATCAGACACAGCGACCAGGAGACATTAGTGCCGGTACTACTTCAGATGGTGCAGGGGACTGAGCCTGCAATGTGCTAGTGCTATGTTCTTCTCGCCTCATCTTCTCCCATCAGACACAGCGACCAGGAGACATTAGTGCCGGTACTACTTCAGATGGAGCAGGGGACTGAGCATGCAATGTGATAGTGCTACGTTCTTATCTCCTCATCTTCTCCCATCAGACACAGCGACAGCTGCGGATGGCAATATTTCTGTGCACTACTGTTGTATCTGTCACTAATGGGGGAATTACATGTATCTGGCACTGCTTGGGGTATTATTTGTGTATCTGGCACTGCTTGGGGCATTATTTGTGTATCTGGCACTAATGGGGGAATTACATGTATCTGGCACTACTTGGGGCATTATTTGTGTATCTGGCACTAATGGGGGAATTACATGTATCTGGCACTGCTTGGGGCATTATTTGTGTATCTGGCACTAATGGGGGAATTACATGTATCTGGCACTACTTGGGGCATTATTTGTGTATCTGGCACTAATGGGGGAATTACATGTATCTGGCACTACTTGGGGCATTATTTGTGTATCTGGCACTAATGGGGGAATTACATGTATCTGGCACTACTTGGGGCATTATTTGTGTATCTGGCACTGTTGGGAGGCATTATTTGTGTATCTGGCACTGCTTGGGGCATTATTTGTGTATCTGGAACTGCTGGGGCCATTACTTGTTTATATGGCACTGTTGTGAGGCATTATTTGTGTATCTGGCACTGCTGGGGGCATTACTTGTTTATATGGCACTGTTGGAGGGCATTATTTGTGAATCTGGCACTACTGGGGGGCATTATTTGTGTATCTGTCACTGCTGGGGGGCATTACTTGTTTATATGGCACTGTTGGGGGCATTATTTGTGTATCTGGCACTGCTGGGGCTATTACTTGTTTATATGGCACTGTTGGAGGGCATTATTTGTGTATCTGGCACTGCTGGGGCCATTACTTGTTTATATGGCACTGTTGGGGACATTACTTGTGTATCTGGCACTACACATGGGGCTTTACTGTTGTGAGGCCACACCCACTTTTCTGAGGCCACACCCACTTTCACAGGAATGCACATGCATTGTGGGTGGGGGTAGCTCTTCCAGAGGTTTTATTTTCTGAAAGTGGCTCACACCCCAATTAAGGTTGGAGACCACTGGTCTAACATATGTGATGAAAAGACTCAAAGGCAGCAGCAGTATAGGCAGAAAGGGCTGACATCAGAAATTGAGAACCAAGTACTAATAAAAATAGGCATTACCTTCCCAATAGACTCACTTACACATATTCTCCCCCCATACTCACAATTCCTTCTGTTTCTGCCCTCCCACCAACATACTATGTTTCTCACTGACACCCACATTCCACAGTCTCTCACTGACACCCACATTCCACAGTCTCTCACTGACACCCACATTCCACAGTCTCTCAGTGACCTTCCACTTTCCCCAGTCTCTCACTGACACCCACATTCCACAGTCTCTCAGTGACCTTCCACTTTCCCCAGTCTCTCATTGACACCCACATTCCACAGTCTCTGTGACACCCACATTCCACAGTCTCTCAGTGACACCCACATTCCACAGTCTCTCAGTGACACCCACATTCCACAGTCTCTCAGTGACACCCACATTCCACAGTCTCTCAGTGACCTCCCACATTCCCCTGTGCCTCTCAGTTACTCCCCAACACACACATTCACCTTCCTCTGCAATCACCACCTTACATTCCCCTCTCTCTTAGTGACCCCCACCCCACATTCCCCTATGTCACTCAGTGACCCCACTTTCCCCTCAGTCTCTCAGTAATGCCCCCATTCCCCTCTCAGCAGTAGTAACTACTACTACTTTAATAAGAGTCCTCACCAGGAAAGACATGGTCCTTTTAGCAGGATTATCAGGGGTTCCATGTCGAAGGAGATGTCCGTCCGTGACTTTTCCTGACCACAACTAGCCCCTCAATACAATTCTGATGCTTGGATCAGGAGCCAGGGCAGTGTGGTGGTGCAGAAATGAAATCCATGCTTCACATGGTAGGCCACAGGGTGAGCTTGTAATGGAAGAGAGGGTAGTCCTGGGCTAGTGGATGATAGAACCTGGGCCCCCTCCATCACTTTCCTGGGTGGATGAGCAGTCAGGCAGGCAGAGGACTGGTTGGTGGCATCTTTTACATGTTGCGGCAACAGTATGGTATGAGTGGAAAGGACACACTTGTTTATCAAAGTGTCTGGGCCCAGGACTGTTGATGGTGGCCCCTTTGATGGTGGCCATGTAGGCAGCAATGACTGGTGCTGTGGCTGATACACTTGGCTCTGCTGCATCAGCCCCACATAGCATGTGTTCTCTGTCATGTGGTCTGGTGCCTGCAGATGATGCTATCTGTATCCACACAATACAACCAATCAAGCACCTTACTGACAACCAGTGGAGCCAAGGGGGGAGTGGGTACTCTTTACTTGGGCCTATTGGAGTGGCCTGGGTGGGCCTAGGAGGGCATGTGTCCTGCTGCCCTCCTCTCCATTGTAGACAGTGACATCTTGGGGTGGGGAGAGAGAGGGTTGTCTGCTGCAGAAGCCTCTCTCCCCAGTCCAGCACACACTCTGTTGTATGATGTGCTGGGGACAGTGTTTGTTGCAGAAGCAGTCGATCCTCTCTCTGCCTGATGTGCGGGTGATGATTGTACTCCCGCCATGGGTGGTGACACCCCAACCGCCGCCTGTCCTCAAGATGGCGATTCCCTTCCCTGCATGGGTGGCTGCTTTGCGGCTACACATTAAATACTATTTTAAATATTTCACAAGGAGGGAAGCTGGCCACACCTCTCTGCATTGGCCATGCACTATCCCATTACATGGGCCCAGCACAGCTGTCAGTGCCCCTGCTGACAACAAGGGTCTAAAACTTGGGTCACATCCATTCATACTTCAGGCAACCCAGGTCACTCACAGGAAAAACACTGGTACCGAGCAGGGTTGCAGACCTGGCTCCCACAGTCTAGGTTGGCTCTCTTCTCTTACAGCCAAAACCCAGATCAAGCCTTCTCCATGGGAAAAAATGTTTTTGCTGTATGTGTAAAGGGTTATAAGTTATATTGGAAAGACTAAAAAGGATCTTAATATCATACTATATCATTCTCAGAATAATAAATGTGGCTTAGGAAACCATAGCCTTCCTCATCACTTTATACATTAACATAACTGTAATACAGATCTTTTGTTATGTAAGGGAATGGAATTTGTAGAACCGGACAAAAAAGGATGGTATTAAACTTAAAAAATTAACCAGAAAAAATATTCTTAGGATAATTATACATTATACTGTACACTACTGTATGTCCTAGTGGTGTAAAGGAAAATTATGAGATACTGTATACCCTTTCCTGTGATGTTTTATGTGAATGTGCTGCCTATTCTCTGGATAATAAGCACAATTGTTTAGAGTCCTGTGTTTGTTCACCTTGACAAAGGGACGTTCGCGCCCCGAAACGTTGGATCACCCTTTTTTTGCTGAAATGGATTAAAAGCACTTGCACTTTATTCCTGGCTTTTGCAGTCTCTGAGTGCCGCTGATTGTCCTTCTAGAAAGCGTATGTATATATATATATATATATATATATATATATAGTTGTAATGTTCTGATTTTTTGTCCTGTATAAAAGAAAATATCCTCATTTCATTATTGTTTAAAAATGTTAATTTGATTCTTAATAGCAATATGTAATGCAGTCAAATGCAATAATTAAAAAAAACTTGATAAAATGCCTGTTTTAATTAAGGTTAAGAATAAATAATATAAATGATGCATAATTTACAAATAAACTTGGAACAAAATCAATTCATTTTGGGGCACAAAAATATCTGAAATAGTACTAACTATCTAACTTTTATTAACTGTTATTTAAAAATGAGAATATATTTAAAAAAATATTTATGCTCAAAAGTGAAATAGAAATAAAATCAAGAAGTGAAAAGAAAAGAAAAAATAAAGATCAGTTTAAAACAAAAGAGTTGTCCACAGGTGCTTGTGTATTTATATTTCATAATTGTATATAATATATATTGACCACAGTAACAATTTTTGCAGGAAATATTCTGTAATTTTCCTCTTTTTCCTTAATACTGATTCAAAAATGGACTTCATAAGAAGACAACCCAATGCGTTTCATCTTTTCTCCAAGACTTCATCAGGGGTGAATCTATGATTGTATAAGAACTTATCAATAAAACATTCATAATTGTGTATAATAGATATACAGAACATCTCACATAAAAACATAAAAAAGTGCAGTATATACAAAAGAGCAGACAAAAAACATAAAGTGAGAAAAGTCAAGGACAACCTTCCCAGATAACATAAATACATCTTTGGAACGTACCTCAAATGAATGGTAAGTATGAATAGTGTATGGAACCACAGTCTCAACAGATCATTCGTGAATGCTTGATGACAAGACCTTATATGCGACTAGGACTTTAAATTGGCCAGTCAGTCAAGCCTAATAGGAAACAATTCCATCAAGTGCATTAAGCCAAATGATGCTATACATAAGACTCGATTAACTGGTCCAGGAAAAAACACAAACCTTGTAGTAAGACAATTTGCACATGGAAAATCAGATGCTCAGGTTCAGAGACAAATCACTTAACAGGCGAACCTAGCAAGTTCATATCAGTAAGTTAATTAATGGAATTCAATCAATATATATTAATTAATTTAAATTGATATCAAATTGATAAATGTTCAACCCATAGAATGACTATTTAACACCATAAAAGACATTACACCGCACTTAAATTCATATGATGGTCCAATATAGCATATCCCCTCTCATAAATGTCTTGCGGGGAATAGTGCTTATGAAGATAATGCATATCGTAAAGTATTAAATTAAATGTTGGAAAAAGGGGTGTCATTAAAAACACAGTGATTTTCGGACCTTACACTGAGATTCATTGGTGTACTTAACATCATAAATCCTTCAATTATTAAATCCACTGACATACATTGTCGCAAGATCTGTGATAACATTCTAACAAATATAAACATAGTTTACATAGTATCCAAAGCATAATTTACATAGTATCTAAAGCAAAGTTTACAAAGTATAAAAAAAATAGTAGGAACCTAATTCACAACAGTGAACTTTACTTTACTTGTACTTTGTACTTTAGAAGTAATCCTTACCCTCAATGGATCTGCAAAGGTGGTTCAGCATCTGTGTAATGAAACACTGAGCCACAAAACTGCTTTATAAAGGGAATAAAAATGACATCATCACACTTGTTAATGTGATTGGTGCACCAAAAAAACAAAAAAACAGTATTTTAAAAAGGGCTATAAATTTACCATCAACTTAGTGAATATTAATAATTGGTGTGCAATTTCAAAATCACTTAAAAAGCTTTAAATACTTATAAACTACTGAGAAAAATGTTTATTGGTGTTATACCCATAATGCCATTCAAGAAAATCATTACACCCACACCTTGATTGACAGTCCCCAGCCACCAATAACTTATATGCAGGTCGGGATGCTGGACTGTCAGTTCATTTACACCTCATGGGCATGTAGCGGCTAACAACCACAGCCCATCCTTGAAGCATAAAGGTGTGCTACCTAGCACACACATCTACTCGCGGCAGACTATACTGGCGCGCTCGATCTCTGCGCCCACACGCTGCCGCTGGCCGGAGCCCATGCATTCCAGCACCATTACTATGCACTCTACAGGGACGGCCAGACTCTTCCTGTCATGTACTCCCGTCACATGACCCTATCACTCCAATAGCATAACTCCAGGGTTCTGAGCACCTAGGGATGACGGCTAGTAGTCTTTATTCTTAAAAATGATGATTCCTCCATGTAGGATAAGCGGGACCCATAGATACAAACCTTTGAATATATATATATATATATATATATATATATATATATATAGTGTAACTATAAACTCCGGTGAATATATTATAAATACCTAAAACAACCCCTGTCCCGGAAGCATCTGTCAATTATCACCTATCTCTGTGTTACATATATATTATACATAGGCACAACGATACTTAAACATTAACACAACAATACTTGTACATAAATTCCTAAATTAGGGGATAAATAATATAGGGAATAATTCATTAATTATTATTCATGGACCCGCTCCTTATTCATGAACTTGTTCCTAACTAGAATACAGTGAAATGAATTACCCTATTTATCTACTCTATTCGAAACAGTGAAATTAATAACCCCATTAAGCTACTCTATACGTAACACAACAATACTTGTACATAAGGTCCTAAGCTAGGAAATAAATAATTTAGGGGACAAATCATTAATTATTAATTATGATCCCGCTCCTAATTACAATACAGTGAAATTAATTAACCTATTCAGCTACTCTATTATTCATAGACCCACTCCTAATTACAATACCGTGAAATTAATTACCCTATTTAGCTACTTAAATGTGAATCCTATTTAGTTGTATCACACAATGAATAGAGTTTTATTCATTTTCTTTATTATCTAGCATGTGACCAAAACAAGACCAAAAGACATATAAAATATTACATATGAGATGCACACATAACCACTTTATCAATAATTATCTATCTATAATTTAGATCTAAGGCACTATTATGAAATGAAGGCCACTACTGTACAATAAAAGATCGATATCAATTATTTATAGTCACAAAAGGATATCATGGAACGTTAAATATAACTATATATAATACCTAATCTAAATATACTCAATAATACAACTATACCCCCTGTGCAGAACACAATTCTTCTATTGTGTTATATTTTTATTTTCAGTTCATTCTAACAGGAAATTTAGAAGCATCAGGCTGCCATTTCTACATCTAGTGCAGTAATTGCATTGAATATACTACACTTACCAGCACAGAAGGAGAGTATTGATTTGGTATATATATATATATATATATATAGTATTATAACTCTCTTATAAAAATACATTGTAATATCTGTTGCTTGACATGTTTAATTTATGTGTTGTATGAAATATGTGTTGAATATATCTTTGTGGCTACCATATATCGCTGTGCATGCTGCGAGTATGCTCCATCTGTTTGGAGTTTGTATGTGGTGTGTATGTAATATTTTTGACTTTGACAGTCCACCCTTTGTCAGTAGACAATAACTGTCATAACTGACACACTAAAAAATATTTTTTTAAAAAGTATTTCAAACACATAATCTATGACCTAGACACACGTATGTATTCATTTCACAAATCAGCCATTGACTATATTTGGGGAAGACAGGGATGAGGATGGGACATCCTCTATATGCACTCGGCGGTCACGGGACCACTGGTTGGGTGTGGGATGACATTAAACCTGTAGAGTATGCTGAAACAGTGCTATGGCCTATGACAGGGGTGTCCAAAAGGTAGATCGCGATCTACCAGTAGCTCATGGAGCACCTGCCGGTAGATCACAACCAACATAACCAAACTTAACCAGCTCCCAGTAGTGCGGCGCGCCGGTGACATAATGATGTCACCCGCATGCTGTGAGGAGCCCACCGCCGCTGCTTCTCTTTCTTCGACTGGCTGTCCTGCCTGTAATGGTGTGCTGTCATAGGGAGCTGCTGTTCTGCCTGGTTGCCTGCTCGGTAAATAGTGTTTGGAGGTGTTATGTTATATGGGGAAGAGGGAGGGAGGAGGAGTGGAGTCTGACACAATTTAATATATGTTTTCGTTTTTTATGGGAGACAATTTTTTTTTCTACTTGTAAGGGGCAATTTTACTACTGTGTGGGGGCAATGTATTTTTACTACTGTGTGGGGGGCCAATTTGTTTTTACTCCTGTGTGGGGGTCAGTGTGTTTTTACTCCTGTGTGGGGGCCAATGTGTTTAAGGTTTTCACTTGTAGGGAGCCAATTTGTGATTTCGGGGGAGTCAGCCCCTACACCCCATGCAGCGAGGAGGTCACGCCCCCTTTCTGTTATGCCTTGCCCCGTTTTGGCCATGCATCTGTGGCGCGCGCTTTTTTCCCACCTAGGTAGATCACGAAAGCTTTTCAGCTTTCAAAGTAGATCGCCAACTCCAAAAGTCTGGCCACCCCTGGCCTATGATGTCTGATTTGAACAAACGTTGCACACATACATGTACTTACATCTTTGCAAACTGATGTTTGGATTCTATAGAGGTTTTGCTGGGTAGAGGGAGAAAACACAAACAAATCGTGAAAGAGATATATAAAATATTCCTGGTATATATTCCTATCATTTCCTGAACATTGTTTCCATTTCTGGAACGTATGCTAGGTCTGTTTCATCATTGAACAAGGGTTATTATTTCAGGTATTGTCCTTCCTAGATAACACAAACCTTCGGAGTTCGGGGAGAGCAACTCAAAAACTTTTCTTCCACATATATTAATGAGCTCTTTATCTGCTATGTGTGAATAGGCCATTGTCTGATTGTTCTCGATTACCTCCCAATTTCCTGATTTCTTGAAATTGGTGAGATTTAAACATACCAGGGATTTATATATGGTACTGGTGGATCTTAATACTAGCAGATCTAGTTAGATTATATTCCTTGTCCACCGGTCCACCCCCCCCCCCCTCAGTATCATTCAAGTACCTCAGCTAACTCTAAAGAATATGGCACTAGTCCTGCATTATTTTGTCTTAGAGGTACCTGTGAGCACATCCACCATTACATTTGTTTTAAGACCGTACCCACTAGTGAGTGGTAATCACTCTAGGGATGTCTGTCAAATGCTGCTTTATTGCTAGACTGACATCTCTTGATGCACTCATCTTCAAGTATAGGGTCCCAATAAGTACAAAATACAGTATTCCTCAGACAATAGCCACATTACCTCCGAACTCCGTAACTACTAGACCTTTGATTTTCTCTGGCTTTAACAAAGTGATAGGGTGATCCTTGGATCCTATAAAAATATCACTCCTTTCTCCAGAACCAGTTCCAGTTCCACACTCGACTCCTCATGAGACCTCACAAAAATAAAATGTCTTGAAAAAAATGTTTGTCAAGGGGAAAAATAATTCTTTAGTACGCACAGGTAGTGTTTAGTGCCGCCTCTCAGTCTACATGGAACAGACTCTCGGGTGATACTTCTGCAATCTCACTACCTTTACAAGTTCCTTCTGGACTACTGACTTTCCTGCAATGAGAATTCGTGGACCCAAGTCTCTCTCTCGGCTACTTTCACTAGGATCGTGCTGTCAACAAAACTTGGTACGGTCCTTCCCACCTGTCTATTAGGCAACCTGAGCGTAAGAACAATCAGACAGTCTCTTGGTTCACAATGAAGACAGTTAGTAGTTGGCATATCAGGAATCAACAGTTTCAAGTTCTTTTGTTACGTTCTCAAATGCTGGCTCATCTCAATAAGGTACTGTACTGTCACCTCATTGGTGTATTTCTGATCATGGTGTGTATAGATCATGACATTTGGTTGTCTTCCAAAAAAACACAAACATTTTTTTTTTGAAAGAGGGTTATTCGTTAAGTGGGAATCTGGGAGTGGTTCTGATGATACATAACATTAGTGGTAGTGTCTATGACCACAATAGTCCAGTTTCAAGGTATCCCTTTGCTCCTAATCCTAGGGGTACCATATATACACACAAATATCTGCACAATTTTCTTTGCGGTAAACACAGCAGTATTTGTGGTGGCAGGAAATGCCTCTACCCAGTTTGAGAAAACATCAGTGCACACCAATACATATTTCAAATTCCTCCAGGGTGTTAACTGTACGAAGTCGATTTGTATTACCTGAAAAGGTCCGTCTGCAGGAGGAGTATGGGATGGCTCTGTTGGTGCTACCTTACCAAATGTTCTTCCTCATGCAAGTAAGACAGGTCATTGCTTTCCTGCTTGCCTGAGAAGAGAACCCTGGTGCATGCCAGTATTCTCTTACCAATTTGCACATACCTTCCCTACCCTAGGTGAGTCAGAACATGTGCTGCCTCAGCTAGGCCTAGGAGATACATCCTGGGGGCCACTGGCTTACCTTGTCCATCTCTCCTGAGTCCTGAGGACTCCTGAACATACCCCTTCGCATTCCAGACCTCCTTTTCCTGTAGGGAACACAAATTTGCATCTTAATTTAATTGTTGTATGATTGCAAATATAGAGTACCAAGAGCATAACTCAAAAAAAAAGAAAAAAAATCTCTAGAGAGAAAAAAAAGAAAAAATATTAGGTCTGCGTTCACTAACGGGCTGTCACTGATGTCTGGTCTCGTAGTAAAGGTCTGATTCAGATATTCCATACCATCATGCATATCAGTGTCTATACAAAATGTCCCTTCACCAGAATTCTCATCCTCCACCCTTTGCGAATGACAAGGCACACTGAAGTAATATACTGGTGCCATCGTGCTGATGAGACATACCGGGTTTGGACAGAACTTTGAAGGACCAATATGGCATGTGGTGTATGAACTGTCAAATCATGTACCAGTACTACGACCCAGGTATTTGACCCTTGTCCCACACAATTGCAGTTTATCCCTTAAAACCTGGTGTCCTGTCTGGAAGAGACGAAACAGAAACTGCTTCGTATCTGCCAGGGACGACTCAAATGAATCAGTGCATAACAACAAGTCATCAACATATTATATCAGCACTGACCCGTTCTCAGGCTGAAAGGTCTGTAAAGAGTCATGTAGGGCTAGGGAGAAAATACTCAGGCTGTCACTTGAAACCTTGGGAGAATCGGGTCCATGTATTGTACCCCCTTTGTGAACGCAAAAGATGAAGAGGAAACTGTGAAGAAACAGAATAGAGGTTGGTGACAGTAAAGTTTGTAGAGGTGGAGAGGATTTTATAAAAATGACAGCTGGATTGGGCACTACGGGGAATTGATTAACTACTTGGTCTACCTCCCCTTAAAGCTTGTTCTTGCTGTGTCACTACTGGGACTACCTCATCCATTCCATCAATCCAGTGTCCTGTCCATCCTAAATTCATAGGGAACCCGGTATCTGTGAGATAATTTCCTCTACCTGTGATGGACATGAATCTAGAACAGTGGAATGCAACATTAGTCTTTGAGGAGTATCTAACATACCTGTTACTTCCTGAGCAGGAGTACAATATATGTATTTCACATTTCAATTTACATAACAAAATCTCTGTCGATTAAGTTAGTCAGGGGCTACTGCTGCTAGGGAAAAAGAAAAAGGTTTAGCATCATAGATGCCCAATCGTAACTTCAGCAGGTTTTGTGAAAGGGTAATGTAGCAGTTCTCTCGTTCCTCCCATTTGCCGAATTAGTGTTTACCAGTAATCTTATCCTGACGGGGAATTTTCTAGTACTAAAAAAACAACCAAATAAGCTTCTAGGTCATGCAAAGTATTGATTCAATCCTTCTCATCCCGTATTAAGGGTCTGTATATGGTCCAACAAACATTTCAGAGATTATCTAGACAAGGGCATTCCTAGAAATGAATACTTCTTATGTAGTAATTAAAAATAAATTCCCGGGGGTTACCCCATCTCTGTCTGCTTTCCTACTGGGAAATACTAATGTGCAGACAGGATAATCTCCATTTATGACATTACTTTCTTGATTTTTGTTTTATTTTTGTCTATATATGTACTTGAATGGCTCCATACTTACCAGTTCCACTGGTCTCAGCCACTTCCCCTGCAGGCTACAGCTCCTCTTTTACCAGGTTGGATACTACTCCTCTGAATGCATGATAAATGGCTGAAACCAGTCAGGTCACCTTCTCCTCCTAAATAAAACTTTGACATTCATTAGTGCATATATATTGGTTACATTCATATTTTTCATATTTTTATTATTTTCTATAGTTTGTATACTGGCTGTAACTGCTTCCACATCCACATATGGCAGTGTACTTGCTTTCTATTTTTACTTACTTATTTTTGCTATGAGTTCAAACAGTTATTATGTTTTTGTTCTTGTCTTATATGACTTTAGTTAAACATACTACCTGCAACCTCATGATCAAAACCACCAATCACTTGAAAATTATATTCCACCATTCATACGTACTCAATCATTACAAAAAGCCTTTGTGTGTGGACTATATTTCCCACACATATTATACCGAGTGGACCCTCTTGGCCTCTGCTCCTCAGCCTGAACCCTGGCTCCTGAACGCCTCTCGGTTGCGCATTTGGCTCCCATTGTGGGCTTTTTTCACAACCCCAAATGGACAATGCAAGCAAACGATGAAAGTTCTCAGAGTTATTTCACCAACTCCTTCTCCACTGGAAATATCATTGGCCACTTCTGTAGTGACTACCGCGTACCCAGTGAAGATCCCTACCAGACACCTCAGCACTGGAAGTATGACATATTAACAGCAATAAATCAATACTAACAAATTTGCAGCAGCGTTCAGGTCTGAATTACCCCAACAGTCCTCTGCACCAAATACAAAATTGCAAGCAATGTGGAAGCTTCTATGAATAATCCTACTTTTACTGCCTCCATAAAGCAAACACAAGGCATCTCCAATGGAAAGCAAACCACACAGATGAAAGTCCTCTACCAGCAAATCGGTGCAGGCAACAATACAGGAAATGTGCCTCCAACCAATGGATCTACAATCAAGCTACAAAATGGTATGGTGTTCAAATGCCTGTACAAAATATTTTCCTCGTGAATATTGAATTTTTAAAATCACAGTGGTTACACTCATGGTTAAAGTTGTGGATAAAATGTGTTCAAGAAATGTTTTAAAAGGTATTGAAAAGGACTACATTAGTTTATTGTGTGGTCAATCAAAATAATTTCTCATGACTGGAAGGGAATGACTGTTGCCAGATAGGTGATTTGCGTAAAATATATTTTAGGAATATTGAGATTAAAGAGATATTGTCTGAATTAGAATATTGTTAAGGATGAAAGGTGGTTTTAACCCAAGTGAACAGTATGGAAATACATTTTATAGTAAGAAACAGGTTTAATAGGTTTGAACATAGGTAAATGTTTAAATTGTTTTGGAAATAAAGTTTTGTATACAGTATGTGTGTTTATTTGTGTTTACTGTAAGACATTGTGTAGGGAACAGGTTTATTCTACTCAAGCCATAAATTAGGCTAGTGAGGTTACAATATAACAAATAATTGTTTCACAATCAAATAGACCCTGTAATCCACAAGTGTATATTTTAATCAGATTCAAGATTTGCAATACAGTACCTTTGGTACTTATAAACCATCTGGCCTATTGCCAATGTATACTGCAGACCAGAGACAATTACAACATAAGATAATTTAATCTACTACCAACAAGTCCCAATTGTTGATGCTAACAACCAAGGCAAACACATACAGTACATTTACACTTTGACGATTAACACATTTTATGACTCCAATATATATGTACTGTTTACCACCTTTGTGCAGAACAATTGCATATGTTTTAGGACACTTTTGAATCTGGCAGCAATCCATTACAAGGGAACCAATAGGAATATGCCAATTTGAAATGGTTAAGTTAGGTATAAATGTAGATGAGTTCAGTTAGTAAGTTAGTTAGAGTCAAGAGATAAAGGAAATCAGAAGGACAGAGGAAGATGCAGAGAAAAAGCTAAGTGTAGGAGGAAAGGAGACATGGTCAGACAGAGAAAAGGATCTCAAGATGGTAACTATGGAATTGCAAGCGTACAATTTGTGTTAGTAATTGTCTAATAATTTCATGTTTTTTATTAAGGAAGCACAAGTATAAATATTAATAGTGTGTATGTATATATATATATATATATATATATATATATAAAACTATATATCACTACTGTGTGTGTATATCTTATTCTGTATGATTTGATTTTGCCTGTGAATAAACAATCAGATGATAAGAGCTGTGAATACCATGTTTGAACTCCTTTTGGAATCATGATTTCATAACTCATATGTATGAGAACTGCATATATGTATCAGCTACATAGTTTCTAAGTCTGACATAATATAATTGCAGATATATATGATAAACGTATATTATAAAATATACATATAGAGTCCACTTTTCAATAATTGGCACTCTAGACACTACTATAAAAATATAAGATAATATAAGATTCCTCAACAAGTATCACCTGCCTCACCCCACCTCACGTCACGGCTCTACGCTAGCATGCAAAGAGGGGCTATCTTTGATATAAATAGGCACTACTACTCCCAGTACTTTGGAGAGGGGAGAGGCAGGCACTTAATCATGTTATGTATAAAGGGAGATCCAGGGCACCACTCAGTATGTCTCTGTTGTTCCTGCTGGAGGGATGTGTTGAAGAAGGTTACATTTGTGAACCAAAATGTCGACTCTATGTATTAAAGTGGTGATGTGAGTAATAAAACTCTGAATTATTGCTTGTGAAAAAAACTGCAACCAGCAATAGATCCTCTTAATGAACCCTGTCTCCTCTTTATATAATTTGTGGACCCCAGGAAATAAATATATCTGGAATGAATGGATAAGAAGAGGGCGCCCATAGTGCAAATCATTTTTTTTAATTTAAAAACAGTTCTTGTAAAATACCACAATACAAAATGCACCTTCTGACCAAGAATCTCACCGCTGTGGGCTGGACACCACAAGATGTAAAACAGAAAGCCACGGCAATAATGTAATACTTCACTAGGGAAAGAGTCAGGACCATAGACTGTATCTACTGGTCACGATAGGGTCCATCTGGACACTGCTCACTACCAGCATGACAATAATCTGGGCACACACAACATTGGATAGGCCAAAATCTTATGTGTTCCATGTAATCACTTTGTCAGTATAACGAGGCTGCAATCTTTCTTGTGGTGTTTCAAAAGAACTGTTTTCAAGTGAATAAAAAAATTGACTTGCAATATGGGTGCTCTCTATTCCCACACACAGACATATATATATATATATATATATATATATATATATAGAAAAGCAAGGTAAACAGGCGGCACTCGTCAGGCTGAATAAACGTGGTAAATTTATTGGCTAAAGGCCTTTAGCCAATAAATTTACCACGTTTATTCAGCCTGACGAGTGCCACCTGTTTACCTTGCTTTTCTATCTGATGGGAATTATTTTCTTCATGAGGAAGGCACCGCAGCAAGTCGTCTCTTTACATGAGAGTGCCGGACACCACACTGGACGCTATATATATATATATATATATATTTATAAATATATATATTTTTTTTTCCTTTGTCCATGTCACTAAATCCAGATCTTTCTATACGTATTTACATAAACCAATTTCGATGAAAATATTGTTAATGAAGCAAAATTTAAGGAAAACAACAGGTTTTGAATCGTATAATGGTAAAGTACAGTATCTGATGGTTTATATAGTGTTTTTTCCCAGTATTGTTTTTCTGGAGTTAAATTCAGGTTTTCTAAGCAAAATATACAGTTTTGGGAAAAATATACAGCCCAGAACACCAGCACATGAGGTCAGTATGGCGAATATCTCCACAGCCACCATGTATTTCCCTTTGGTGCTCAGATAGGCTGGGATCATTGCAATCCAGACACTGCAGAACACCAGCATGCTGAAGGTGATGTACTTGGCCTCATTGAAGCTGTCTGGTAATGTCCTCACCATGAAAGCCAGAGCAAAGTTCACAGATGCCAGGATCCCTATGTAACCCAACATAGAGTATAACCCAAGCACTGACCCCTCATTACACTGAATGATGATCATTCCCTTATAGGAGTGATGGTCATACTCCTGGTATGGAGAAGAAACAGTCAGCCAGATACCACAGATCAGAACTTGGAGAGAGGAAAACACAATGACCACATGTTTAGATACTTTGAGTGTGACCCACTTCCTCCAGGAGCTTCCGGGTTTGGTGGCTTTGAAAGCAATGAAGACAGTGACAGTCTTGGCCAGTACAGAAGAGACAGCTGTGGAGAAGAAGATCCCAAATGATGTCTGTCTGAGTCTGCATGTTATATCCACCGGCTGGCCAAGGAACAAGAACACACTGAGGAAGCTCAGCAACATGGAGATCAGTAGAATGAAGCTTACAGCCCGGTTATTGGCTTTCACAATTGGGGTGTTCCAGTAATAAATAAAGTTCCCTAATATAAATAATGTTATTGCAGAGAAAGATGAAGCTGTTACTGCAGATATTTGCACCACAATGTCCTTTTCATAGGACAGAAAGTCATATATTTTGGGTACACATCTCACTCTTCTCTCATCCGGCCACTCTTCATCAGGACATCTATGGCAGATCTCACTATCTAATGTAATATAAAACCATACATATAATCTCGGTGGGTCAGTTCTTTTGTTCGTTATAAACAATCAAACTGTATGTATATTCAATATAAATCTGCAAAAAAAATTAATGTGTTTTGTCAGCAAAGGGAGCATTGGACATTTGTTCTTCTGAAATGTTTTCATGGGGTATGTACCCAAATGGGGTGTATCAGAGTATTTTTTTCTTTATTGTAATACTTCTGTCTCTCAATAAAAAGTGGTAATTAACTGAAACAAAGTACTGCAATATAATATTTAGTGAATTTGGAATGTGGTATTTTATACTTTAATGCAGTGGTTTCCAAACTTTTTTGAATCACGGCGCCCTAGAATATCAGAAATTTTTTCACGGCACCCCTAGGCCAAAAATGTCTTATTGGTGAAATTTAGAAATAAATATTACATTAAGTAGATCATGTTTATGTGTCATCCTTAGGGTCAGTTGTGTGGCGAGGGACAAGATTTGCTTCTGTTTGGCCACATATTTTATGACTGGCAGCCACCAGCACTGGTTTTGCCTATTATATTGACCATGAATAATTTGAATTGGTCCTGGACCACCAACCCAGGGCACCCCTGCAAGTGTCCCGAGGCACCCCAGGGAGCCACGGCACACAGTTTGGGAACCTCTGCTTTAATGTGAGAACATCAATATAGTTTTGTGCTATTTGTATTGTGTGTTTATTCTATGGTACAGTTTGTCTTCTATACTTATATGTTACTATGACAATTGTTAAATCTTTACTCTATTATGTTGATTTATCTAATGTATATACTGTAACACATTCCTACCTGTTGTATTAGATATTTCTCCCTCAGAACATGGGACACAGTCATAGCAGCAGACATGGAATCCCCCATTAAAAGCTTTTCTGTATCCAGGAGGACATCTGTCATTGCACCGAGATGTTGGGATCTTGTACATGTATTAAAATATAAAATATGATTCAGGTTTTTTATAAATCATTTAATTTAATTATTGTTTCTTTTTATTTGCAAAACCGTTTACTATTTTTTAAAATTTCTCTTAGGGATATAATATACTGATATGACCTCATCCTCCAGTGATAACATGGACCATATCTTCTGTCCCTCAAGTCTGTTGCCTCTTTGTCATTCTAAAATTCACTTTCTCCTTCACTCCCCACATTAACGCTATATGTTAATACTGACGCCAGATTAGGGGTATAAAATATACCTTTTTATTAAAGCATTTCATCCTTCCTGTTTATTTGATTCTCCAGCCCTGCACAATATATATTTCTCTGGTCACCCTCCAGCTGTTTTTCCCTTCACTTTAGAGTGTAAGCTCCTCCTTCTTGTTCTTCCTTAGTACACCGCCTTTCACCAGCACTCCATGGCCTTGTCTCCTTCCTACTGCCACTCTGATTCTTGTAGCTTGCCCACATGCTGGGTACAGGATCACTGCACTGCCCTGACTCCCACCTTTGCCTCCAGCTATCTTCAATGAGTTGTCATACAGTATGTAAGCCCCAATTGTCACTTCCAGTCTGGTGTAAGCTTCTTTTTTGACACTTATGTTATGGCGTTCCTTTGTGTATTTTATGTAAAACCTACTGTAATGCCCTGTTAATGACAAATGTTTTGTATGTATACTCTGTACAGCGGTGTATACATTTTGCGGCACCTAATAAATAAAAGGTAATAATAATACTGTGGGATTACACACATGAGAAATTGCACCTATTGAAATATACAGTAAATAGACTAAATTCTGTAAATCCTAGAACTTGTTTTGTTGGTGTTACATTGTACACAGCAGATCATTCATAATACTTTTTACAACGTATTTATTTTCTAATCATTCCTAACATATTCCAGCATTCATTGTTCTGTGTATAATCCACATCCCTCCTGCACAACAGCTCTGACCACTTACTGCATATCAAGGAAAGATGCTTCCCCCGGTCACACACTCCACATTGTGATCACTCTGCAGCTTATTTCTAATATATAATAATTTATGGTCAGATATCACTCTGACTCTTATTATAGGATTTACTATCAGACATGTAACAGTTTCCAAGTACTTCTAGAAGATGGTTTACATATAAGACTGATTACAACAGTACATGTCCTTATTATTTATATTATTCTTATTGATGTATGTAATTTACAGATGCTGAGGTAAGTAGATGAGGGTGCACAATCCCACACCATACCATACCATACCATACCATACCATACCAGCTGCAGGGGTTGCAATGTTATCAGGGGGCTCTGGTTCCCTGCACCTGGCTGTTACAATCAGGGCCGGCGCTACCACTAGGCAGCTTTAGGCAGCTGCCTATGGGCGGCGACCACTGGAGGGTGGCACTCAATGAAACAGAGAACGCTTTCTTTATTACCCTGCCTCGCCTCAGCTCAGCCAAGCTCCTGCTCTTCTTTAAGAGACGAGGAGCAGCCAGGGATGTTGTATGCGCCCAATTGTCTCGGTGCGGGTGCTGACAATTGTTCGTGAGTGAGTCAGTGAATCCCTCCCTCTCTCCCTCCCTCTCTCCCTCCCTCCCCTCCCTTCCTCCCCCCCTCCGCGATTGTACTCCCGAATGTTACCTCCCCCCCTGCAAGATTATGCTCCCCTCCGCATTATTACCAGCCCCCACTCCCGAGATTGTGTACCCAAACATTACCCGCTACCTCCCCACCGCCTGCATCTTGTTACCATCCAGGGCTGCCAGGGCCAGGCTGAGGAAGGTCAAGACCTCCCCTTTGCACTCAAAACACGGCAGCATTAGGACCCGGGACATCCTCCATGACCATGCGCCCTCCCGCCCCCCGGCTGTTGCTGCTGTGTGGCTGAGCCTGACATCGAGCGGAGCTGAGCTGCCCTGAGACACTGAACAGCGGTCACACCAGCTGCAGCTACTGTGTCACACTTTTCCAGTTATCTGGCTGGACACATAGCACCTGCGAATGACATCTGCCTCCCGGGCTCCTCACAGCCAGCTGCGCAGTGCGAGGTGGCACTAGGTGAGCACTACTGGGTGCATTGTTTGTGTGTGGGTGACATTGTGGGTTACATTGGGTGTATGCTGTGTATGGGTGCCAGTGAATGACTGCTGTGTGTGGGTGCCAGTGAATGACTGCTGTGTGTGGGTGCCAGTGAATGACTGCTGTGTGTGGGTGCCAGTGAATGACTGCTGTGCGTGGGTGACATTGGGTGAATGCTGTGTGTGGATTACTGCTGTGTGTGGGTGTCAGTGAATGACTGCTGTGTGTGGGTGCCAGTGAATGACTGCTGTGTGTGGGTTACATTGGGTGAATGCTGTGTATGGGTGCCAGTGAATGACTGCTGTGTGTGGGTTACATTGGGTGAATGCTGTGTGTGGATTACTGCTGTGTGTGGGTGCCAGTGAATGACTGCTGTGTGTGGGTGCCAGTGAATGACTGCTGTGTGTGGGTTACATTGGGTGAATGCTGTGTGTGGGTGCCAGTGAATGACTGCTGTGTGTGGGTGCCAGTGAATGACTGCTGTGTGTGGGTGACATTGGGTGAATGCTGTGTGTGGATGACTGCTGTGTGTGAATGTGTGTGACAGGGGGTGACTCCTGTGTGAGTGACTGTGCTAAGTTTAAATTTCCACCATATCTGCCGTGATGCTCCTGATTTGAGATTTCTATGTCCCTGCTTGGGGACGGAGCTGCATTGGATGAGAAATCGCATTGGGGAGAGGGGCTAGGGGTTAAAGAAAAGAAAGCTAGTTAGAGGTGTGGGGATGAGTGAAGGAATCAGGTGGGGCAAGGAAGCAGGCAGGGAGTGAAACAAGCAATGAGAGGTGAGGGAATGAGGGGGGGCAGGGGTAGAGAGGGAAGAAGGAGACAAATGGGTAGCAGGCAAAATGCGAGGTGTAAGTAAAGGTGAGAGACACCGGCATTCAGACACCAAGGAGAGCAAATGTTTTTTGGGATTTTTTTTTTTTGGGGGGTGGGGGGGGTGTTAGGCTGAAGTTTTGCCTAGGGTGCCGAGATACCTTGCTCCAGCCATGGTTACAATCACATAAGATCAGGCTACTGCTGACAGGGTCAGGGCTATGGATGCGTGTCAGTGTCTGCTCCAGCCTTTAGTTTCCCAGCCCTCAGCTACTGCCTGTGGATGTGAGTTACTGATAAGCTGTAACTGGAGTATGTCTCTCTCACACACACGCTGCAGCAGCCCTGGCAGGGAGTGGGAGGAAGATGGAGGCTGGGGCTCTTCACTAGCTTTGCATGGATTTGTTATAGGGTCTGGTTGTTCTGCAGTGCCAGGAATGCTGAGTGATGCCACTGAGGTCAGGAATGCTGAGTGATGACACTGAGGTCAGGAATGCTGAGTGATGACACTGAGGTCAGGAATGCTGAGTGATGACACTGAGGCCAGGAATGCTGAGTGATGACACTGAGGCCAGGAATGCTGAGTGATGACACTGAGGTCAGGAATGCTGAGTGATGACACTGAGGTCAGGAATGCTGAGTGATGACACTAAGGCCAGGAATGCTGAGTGATGACACTGATGCCAGGAATGCTGAGTGATGACACTGAGGCCAGGAATGCTGAGTGATGACACTAAGGCCAGGAATGCTGAGTGATGACACTGAGGTCAGGAATGCTGAGTGATGACACTGAGGCCAGGAATGCTGAGTGATGACACTGAGGCCAGGAATGCTGAGTGATGACACTGAGGCCAGGAATGCTGAGTGATGACACTAAGGCCAGGAATGCTGAGTGATGACACTGAGGTCAGGAATGCTGAGTGATGACACTGAGGCCAGGAATGCTGAGTGATGACACTGAGGCCAGGAATGCTGAGTGATGACACTGAGGCCAGGAATGCTGAGTGATGACACTGAGGTCAGGAATGCTGAGTGATGACACTGAGGTCAGGAATGCTGAGTGATGACACTGAGGCCAGGAATGCTGAGTGATGACACTGAGGCCAGGAATGCTGAGTGATGACACTAAGGCCAGGAATGCTGAGTGATGACACTGAAGCCAGGAATGCTGAGTGATGACACTGAGGCCAGGAATGCTGAGTGATGACACTGAGGTCAGGAGTGCTGAGTGATGACACTGATGCCAGGAATGCTGAGTGATGACACTGAGGTCAGGAATGCTGAGTGATGACACTGTGGCCAGGAATGCTGAGTGATGACACTGAGGTCAGGAATGCTGAGTGATGACACTGAGGTCAGGAATGCTGAGTGATGACACTGAAGCCAGGAATGCTGAGTGATGACACTGAGGCCAGGAATGCTGAGTGATGACACTGAGGTCAGGAGTGCTGAGTGATGACACTGATGCCAGGAATGCTGAGTGATGACACTGAGGTCAGGAATGCTGAGTGATGACACTGTGGCCAGGAATGCTGAGTGATGACACTGAGGTCAGGAATGCTGAGTGATGACACTAAGGCCAGGAATGCTGAGTGATGACACTGAAGCCAGGAATGCTGAGTGATGACACTGAGGCCAGGAATGCTGAGTGATGACACTGAGGTCAGGAGTGCTGAGTGATGACACTGACGTCAGGAATGCTGAGTGATGACACTGAGGCCAGGAATGCTGAGTGATGACACTGAGGTCAGGAATGCTGAGTGATGACACTGAGGCCAGGAATGCTGAGTGATGACACTGAGGCCAGGAATGCTGAGTGATGACACTGAGGTCAGGAATGCTGAGTGATGACACTGAGGTCAGGAATGCTGAGTGATGACACTGAGGCCAGGAATGCTGAGTGATGACACTGAGGCCAGGAATGCTGAGTGATGACACTAAGGCCAGGAATGCTGAGTGATGACACTGAAGCCAGGAATGCTGAGTGATGACACTGAGGCCAGGAATGCTGAGTGATGACACTGAGGTCAGGAGTGCTGAGTGATGACACTGATGCCAGGAATGCTGAGTGATGACACTGAGGTCAGGAATGCTGAGTGATGACACTGTGGCCAGGAATGCTGAGTGATGACACTGAGGTCAGGAATGCTGAGTGATGACACTGAGGTCAGGAATGCTGAGTGATGACACTGAAGCCAGGAATGCTGAGTGATGACACTGAGGCCAGGAATGCTGAGTGATGACACTGAGGTCAGGAGTGCTGAGTGATGACACTGATGCCAGGAATGCTGAGTGATGACACTGAGGTCAGGAATGCTGAGTGATGACACTGTGGCCAGGAATGCTGAGTGATGACACTGAGGTCAGGAATGCTGAGTGATGACACTGAGGTCAGGAATGCTGAGTGATGACACTGAGGCCAGGAATGCTGAGTGATGACACTGAGGCCAGAAATGCTGAGTGATGACACTGACGTCAGGAATGCTGAGTGATGACACTGAGGCCAGGAATGCTGAGTGATGACACTGAGGTCAGGAATGCTGAGTGATGACACTGAGGCCAGGAATGCTGAGTGATGACACTGAGGCCAGGAATGCTGAGTGATGACACTGAGGTCAGGAATGCTGAGTGATGACACTGAGGCCAGGAATGCTGAGTGATGACACTGAGGTCAGGAATGCTGAGTGATGACACTGAGGTCAGGCTCAGGCTCCCTCTCTGGGCTGTCACATGCCAGGTGTCTGTGAGATAGGGGAGCATAGTCACTATGGTATTACCCTCAGTATTCTCCCATAATATACTGTATGTGAGCAGACACCTAATGCTGGCATCCTTCCTCAGTGATAAACTCCCACAGATCCCACAGGAGGGATCCAGTTATGATCCCGTCTATCGGGATACCAGCTGTCAGAATACTGACGCTGGAAACACGACACAGGGGTTAATTCAGGTTGCATCGCTGTCACGATGGGACCATAATTCGCCCTCCATGGTGCCAATGCGCAGGCGCAGGTTCCATCCTACATATGCGCACCCACCAGATGCGATAGGTTTGCAATAGGTGCGATTTCCTCTACCTGATTTACAGGCATACAGTAGGTGTTCGCGGGGCATGTGCGGGGTGGCAACGAACCATTGTGGGGGCAGTGTGGGGAAACCAGAGGTGGGTCAGCTGCATTTTCAGGGTAGCGGCATGACATCACACGCAGCCGCTCTGATGTAAAAAATGTTGGCTGCCCTCCTGCATATACATCCCTAATTTCTGCATGAGCAATGAAATCGCAATTGTTTTCCAATTGCATCGCCAGGCCCACCAATTATCATGCCGGGAGGCCTTGCCCTGCGATGGGCAGCCCCCAGAATGCCACAGAAGGAATTGCAGACCCTGTTTTTTTGCAAAATCTGCAATCTCTACTGAATAACCCCCACTATTAGGAATGCTGACACAGGCATCCCGATTAGGTGCACCATCCCAGCACCGGAATCCCATCAGCCAGGATGCCAAATGGCAAGCTAGCGGGATGATGCAGGGAGGGGGGAAGTTAGATTAAGGCTGCTGGGGGAGGGTTAGGTTTAGGCTGTGTACCTGGAGGGTTAGGTTTAGGCTCTGGGGAGGGAGGGTTAGGGGGCCGGGGGGAAAGGTAAGGTAGGTATATATACTCTGTATATAGATGATCAAGCTGCTGCTGCAGGGACAGGAAGGTGGGAGAGGAGCACTGGAGCCCCCAGGAGGACACATCAGTTCAGCTGCTGCTGCCTGGTTGCGCACCTCATAGCACCCTGCACATCATACTCAGTATAGATCTACCCCAGGCAGCCTGCACCAGTGTCTGTGCTGTGAGTTACCCCCAGCAGACACGGACATAGCACCCTGCACATCATACTCAGTATAGATCTACCCCAGGCTGCCTGCACCAGTGTCTGTGCTGTGAGTTACCCCCCAGCAGACACGGACATAGCACCCTGCACATCATACTCAGTATAGATCTACCCCAGGCTGCCTGCACCAGTGTCTGTGCTGTAAGTTACCCCCCCAGCAGACACGGACATGGCACCACTGCACTGAAGCTGGATGTGCTGAAGGTCACAAAGCTGTGTTCCACTACAAGGTATGATCCCAGCCCCGGCTGCCTTACACTGTGCACTGCAGCGTACACCTGCGTTGTGGCGAGCTGCATTACATCACTTACCCTTGTTGCTGTACACTGTATATAGATCATGTATGTTGTGTGACAGTAAGCACCTGTCCCAACTCCTGTGCTCAGTGATACCCAACAGTGGAGAAAGTGACTATTTACTCTCCTAGAACAAAGTTGTCATTTTATACAATCCCAGCTGTAATGAGCATAATGTGTAAGGGCCACTACAACTGCTCTTTCCCATGAGCACCAAAGTATATCAAAGCATACCAAAAAATATGCGTTGGGCCAGCCCTGGGAGTGTCTTATTACTTTACTGCTTGCATAACATCTTTACAGTGAGACTGGCACGACTTTTGGATACAATAGATACTGTAGCACCTTTTGTATAATGCCCCCAGAACCATTGGGTTCATACACTGTATGCTGCTGTAAATCCAGGTCTGTTATAAGCCAGTGCCTCCCCAGTCATTCACCTCACCGCACGGCACTGATAGTGAGCAGGGAGTGTACACAGCTTTTATGCTGGCTGATTATAATAAATAGATGTTCCTATTAGTAGTATCTCAGATGTAATTGTGTAGTAAGATATTTGGGGTATTGTATTCATTAGTGGGTGAAAGTGGAAACCTGTCAAGCCATTAGATAAATTATCTAATATGAATTATTACTGTACCCAGCTTCACAGGCCATGAAAGTATTATCTGTTAAGACACTGAAAGTAATCTTACAGGAGGGCTATAAAGCCTAGAGGCTTACCCATAGTAGATCAGTTCCGATCAAAGCTAGTTTTGTCTGCAGCGGATATAGACTTCCACAAATCCCCTCCAGCTTTTAAATTGAGACAAAGTTAATAGGCGGGACCCTGGAGAATCAACTGAACTTCATTTTTTAACCTACTTAATCAGTGACCATCATCTGGGACATATCCTAAACCATCTGAGATAAGAGCAAAGTATTCTAATTTGTTCATGCTATTATTGTACCTGAGTATAACTTGTTACTTGCATGTTTTTATTGATGTAACTTCGATAAATAAATGCTTATCCTTTTTTAAATGTCCTGTGTAAATCTCCATATTTAATACATTGTATCCCAGAACCAGGGTCTCTTGGGTTTTTTACACAAGATGCCTCCTGAGGAGTAACCATATGGTCACACAGCAGCTGCACACAAAGATGAAATGGTTGCAACAGTAGCGTTCACCTCTGAATTAGCTCCTGGATTTTGGAGGTGGAGTGTGTAGAAAGTCAAAAACAGATTGTGAGGGAGGGGGGGGGGACAGAAAGCCTGACAAGGAAGTTAAGATTGACATGGCAGAACTGTTCGATGAGAGCATGAATTTGAAGTTGCAGAAAACAGTGTGACATCATTGACTGTAATTCAGTGGAAAGGGAAAATTGCATAGGTAGGAGGAATGTAAAGTGTGTCATGGTTGATGTGGTAACCACCAATGCTTAATAGCAGCAACCAGGACAGTAATATCTAGATCAAGGTAAATGTGTAATTAAAGAGTAAAAAGGCCTCTTTTGGGCAGAAAGGACATCCATGTACAAATAAGAGAGTTAAGAAAATTGTAGAATGTAATAAGTTCAACAGTGCGGAAGCTACTCCTAATCAGGGCTTTTTTAGAGAAGGATGGAAGGGATACCATGAAAATATGGTACAGGAGAGGAGAATGAGGCTGGACAGATAATTTTTTTATAGCCAGAGACAGCATAGAGGGAATGTACCTAAACATGGATAAGAGAGGAGATCCATTTACATTGTGTAGAGTTAGACCATTGCATAAGAATAAAAAGACTGGAGACAGCAGGTTCAGAAACATTGTCAGTTGGGATGTTAAAGAACAAAACATAAGAGAGGGAAGGTTGTAAGAGAAAAAGAAAGGTATCCAAGTGGCTAAGTTATCAAGGAATTCATAGACTGTTTTAATTAGGCAAATGTTGAATTGGTGATAGAGACAGATAGGGAGGACATCAAAGGAGAATGAGAGGGAAGATTCATGGCAAATAACCTGGAAGATATAGATGAGGATAAAGAATAATCTTTTTGTTGCTTGTTAGGTCAGGGATTATACAAAATGAACACAATTACAAAGAAGACAGCAGTATGCCGGTTATGTCATGTGAGGACAGTAAAGAAGTTAAGAGAAGTAAGAGATTAGGAAATCATGAACAGAAAGTACAGTATGTTTGTTGCACATCACTCTGGCATTACAAAGTACACAAGATAGAGGGAGAGAGAAAACATTTTTTGCTGATATTTCTGGATTGCAGGGTGGTCAATGTTTTTATCAAAGAGGCTGATATAAAGAGAAGAGGGAAATGAGACAAGAAACAGAAAGTGGAGGGAGGACATCAGTAGACTGGATTGGAAGAAGTGGGAGAGGGGCATACTATTTTGTGATGTTGATTTGAAAGGAAAGAAGAGTTAAAGACTCAAAGTGAAAATAAATGCTAGAAAACAGTTTATTGCTACAAAAATAGAAAAAAAAATCACAAAATTGTGCACTAGCTCACACTGGCTGGTGCTTCAATTCACATAATAATACAATCTTTATAAAAACAATTAAAAACAGCAAAAATTCAAGTTGAATTAATTTCATTAGCTGCTGTATTCAACATTGAGCTTGGATCATTAAAATTCACTAGGATTTTTCATGTAAGCATATAAAGGGTTGATAGCATCAGGGCCGGACTACCCATCTTCCCTCCGGCTCTCTTGTTTGGCCACCCTTGCCCGAAGTGTGTGTCTCAAGAAAATTGAGGTGTACCGTGAGTACACGCCCCCTGACTCATGGTACACCCCTGTTAGCTTTGTTGCACGCCCTTGTCCCCCCCACCTGAAGTGTCTGTTTCAAGGGAAATGTGGGTGTGTAATGAGTACATGCCCCCTGCTTTGTGTGTCTGTGCACTCCCCCTGTGACATGTGCACACACTCACAAATGTCAGAGCTGATTTGTAGACCCAATACATTCCTATAATGCGGCCATCTCTTGAGTGTAAATTACCACAGGTCTTCCTGTTTGTATGAAAAATCCTATACCAGTGCATATTAATGATCCAAGTTTAATGTTGAAACTACAGTAATATAACATCTCCTAGCAGCTTCCAAGTCTATCAGCAGCCTCCCCATGGTAATGATGGAGGCAAAACCACAGAGAATCACGGAAACCACCTGACAAGTGAGTATATTTTTTTTTTATTATATACTGCGGGCAATGGGAGCACGCATAACCGCCATAATTCAAATCAATGAGCGTCGCTACATCTGTATCTTCTACCTATTACTGTCTCAAAATGCATCTAGCTCCGCAAGGATAACATGTCCACCAGGTTTACACCAGGGGCAATATTTACTAAGAAATGTGTTTGCATTCTCCGGCATATTAGCCATTTTTGTCAAACACAGAAATGTACTAAAGGCAAACATGGGAATGTTCTATCAAATTAAACTTCCAAACACAGGCTATCATGTAAATACTATCAGATAAACCATTGGCTAAACTAGTGACTACTTTCCATAGGGATCAATACAATGTAAAAAAAAATTCAAGAATTTTGTTTTCAACTACAATATGCCTGAGAATTCTGCTAACTCCGGTTAAACTTGGCCCAAATTAGAATGTTAAAAGAAACCACCTCAGCAGCAGCATGTTTGTGACATGTTGGTTATTTTGATATGTTACAAATATAAAAAATGTAAAGTAATCACGTATACCTAGCCCATGAATACTGTGAAGAAAAATTGGATACATTAGCGCACAAAGATTTGCAAAAAAGAAATGTATTTTAAATGAATCCTTACTTTTGCAAAGGTCAAACCTGCAGGAAAAGATTGCACTTAAGAAAAAACTACTGTACAGCACAATATGTCATTACACTTTAGTAACAAAGTGCACAATGGTGCAAAAAAATATAATAATCACAATAAATTATTTGAAAAATATATATAAGTAACCAATTGTCTATGCTTTTTTTGTCGAACAGATTAAGTAGGTCACTACTTGCAGCT
Organism: Pseudophryne corroboree; assembly: GCF_028390025.1. Taxonomy (NCBI): domain Eukaryota; kingdom Metazoa; phylum Chordata; class Amphibia; order Anura; family Myobatrachidae; genus Pseudophryne; species Pseudophryne corroboree. The sequence goes on along the minus strand of NW_026967471.1, from coordinate 592,691 downwards.
ACAGTATCTGCACCACAGGCCTGCTGAGATCTACCTTTGATGTGGGCTGTTCATAGTGGTATTGTTGTCACCATTGTAGGTACAGTATTTGGAAGTTGCTGCATGCTGATGTGCTACCATTCTGCTCAGGTGAGGTTCCCCAAAATCTACTTCTTATGCATTCTCATATATAGAAGTTTTTAAAACAATTTTCAGAAAATAAGTTGACTAATTTCTGAAATGGCTGGACATCCCTTGAGTGCCATGAAAGTTGTTACCCTATTTACTGAGGCACAAATGACCTAAGTAGGTCTCTGGTTACCCTAGTTGTGGAGTCATTCTTTCTGTACTGACTCAAATGAGAATCCAGAATTTTTTTTAATACAAAGCTTTCCAAGTCTGAGCATCAGTGATGGAACTACAATCTGCTGTGCGTGTATTGGGGAAGCACAAGTCACTTTATAAAGGACTGCTCACTCTGTAGTTCAGGAAAAATTGACTCTCAACATCTCAAGGTTTGGGTGGTCTTCAGTATGCCGAATGTCGAGATCCCGACACACAGTATACCGGCGCCGGCATCCTGAAACCCGGCATACCGACAGATATTCTCCCTCGTGAGGGTCCATGACACCCCTGGAGGGAGAATAAATTGCATGGCGCGTGTAGCGTGCCACCATGCCCACAGTGTGGCGAGCGCAGCGAGCCTGCAAGTGGCTCCTTTGCTCTCACCATGCTGTTGGTATGCCAGCGGTAGGGCTCCTGTCGCTGGTGTGCTGGTTGCCGGGAGCCCGGCCGCCGGCATACCATACTACACCCCAAGTTTCATGCAGACATTTCATCTAATTCATCTCAAATAGTCATTCCAGACTCCCTCACTTCCAATAATAGTATCAAAGGTTTCCAAAAGGATATATATAGGTCTATAAATGGGGTCCTATAACCTGGAGCCACAGGTTAAGATTTGGGAACCAACTAAGGGTATCCAAATCCATCAAGCCCATGGTAATCCCTATTCCTACAGCCCTAGGAGCGTCTTCAAACACTACAATGCCTGGAGGTTCATCCAGTCCTGTAGCCCCAGGAGATGATCCTGTTTCCATGTAAAGTCTTGAAGCCCCTGGAGGGGCATCTGTTCCTGAATCAAGTTTAGAAACAACTTAAGGGCAGTTTCTCCATGTCAATTCCTGGAGCCTTAGGAGATGCTTCTGCTTCCAGATCTATTCCTGAAGACCAAGGAGAAGAGGCTTATGCCTCAGCCAATGGTCTGTCCCCAGGTAGGCAGGCCAATGTCGCAGCCAAGGTCCAGATATTAGGAGAGGTATCCAATGCCCTGACCTCAGAATAGGTATCTGATGTACCAACTCCAGGAAGGGTGTCTGGTCCAGCTGAGATCTGTTTTTCCTGTTGAGACCTCTGGACATGTATTTTTAGTTGAGACCCCTAAAGGGGAATTTCTAACTGATACCGCCGGAGAGGTATCTCCAATAAAGACCCTTAAAGGGGTAATTCCTGTTGAGACTCCAGAAGGAGATATTTCAGTTGAGATCCCAGAAGTGGTAGATTAGAGATCCCAGAAAGAAAGATTTCAACTGATAACCAAGAAGGGGAATTTTCCGGAAAAGACCCTGGGAGGGGAAGATCCTATTAAGTCCCCAGAAGGGTATATTCCAGCTGTGATCCCAGAAGGGGTGTTTCATGTCATGTCCCTTGAAGAGACCTGTATTTCTGAAGCACTTGAAGGGTCATTTTGGGGCATTTGACACTATTAAATTTGAGGAGACATCCCAGCCAAATATTTCAGCAGGCAAATCACATCCTCCTCCTAAAGACCAAGATCCAGGTACACTCATCATCTATATGAAACTGGAACAGTTTACTGAGCTAATGTTGCAGTCACTAGCTGCAGTTCCACTGTGTTCTAAAGGAGGGTTATGACCTTGAGAGAGGCTGGCTACGAAGTGGTCTGACCGGTTAATTGCTTCCATAGATCAGATTCTGCAGGATTTGGGGACTTCCAGCCAAGGTGTCGTCAAGAGGTTTGGTGGACCAGAGTCAATGTTCATTCTGGATCTTCTGAGAGTTAATTTTCCCCTACCAAGGACTCACTTACCAGCAAAGAGGTCAAGTCTGCAAGATCTGAGATTCTGAGGTATTGTCAGTCTCAGGTTGATTACAGCACAGTGACATCTTTACCTAGACCTCAAGCCCAGAATTGAACTATTGGATATGCCTTACTGTCTGCATATTGTAAACAAGATCTGAAAAAGCCTGATTCACTGTATCTAGTAACTGTCCAGTCTGGCTATGCCCAATTAAGTTGTGTTTCTGTGGTACCATCTGTCTCCAAGAAGAACACTGTGATTCTTACATTGGACGTAGACTCAAACTAGAAATGTGATTTTGAAGTTGGAGAAATGTCTTTGCTGGAAGGTACAATCAGCTTGGATAATGTACTTGGGATTACCTTAGTCAGATCTCTGCAAACTTACAGAAAGTCCCTCTGGAAATCTTGAAATCTGCCTTCTCATTCTATCCAGTCTTATCAAGTCCCTAGTTCCTCTTGGACTTGGTGTCAGGAGGAGGTGGGTGGGTACTGTTATAAGTCACTACTGCGGCACATTCCTGGTTGTATTTTTGTTTGTCTTCTACCAACTAGGTTGCTGGCTGCTATGTGTAGCAGCACACCTGTTTGTTATGCCTCATTATCTGACTCTAACCTGATAACTCTTGTGATTAATCTCTCTCTCTTTTATTAGGGATTTTGCCAAGTTCCTGTTGCTGGTGATATTCTTTAGTTCCCATTACCTAATGTACTTGTCACATAACCACTGCACTCTGTACAGTTCCTAGTCTCACAGTCTGTTTCTATGTCCTGGTGCCCAGCCATTGTGTATATACATTTATGTATCCTGCTCTCAGTCCTGTGTGTGCTGTCCCATACAATCCTGTACCTGTGCACTGTGTGACTAAAGTGATGGATAAAGGTGGAGCCGTGGATATAGCTTATCTAGACTTTAGTAAGGCTTTTTACACTGTTCCACATCGCAGATTGCTAAATAAACTTCAAAGCTTTGGTTTAGATACTAGGATTATTGAATGGATAAGAGCTTGGTTGAAGGAAAGAAAACAGAGAGTTGTGGTAAATGGAGTGCATTCACAGGAGGAAAATGTGACCAGTTGAACTCCCCAGGGATCTGTACTTGGACCAGTGCTTGTTAATATCTTTATTGGTAACATTGCAAATGGCATTAAAGGGAAATTATGCCACTTTGCAGATGACACAAAGGCAGGGACGGACTGGCCATCTGGCACTTCTGGCAAATGCCAGAAGGGTCAATGGCCACATGGGCCGGTCCAGCGGTCACTGAGACGCGCTGCCGATCAGTCCGATGGCAGCACGTCTCAGCTGTCAGGATTGGAGAGCGCCCGCCAGCACAGCTGTGTCTGGCGCGGCGTGTATAGCGGACTACAAAGCATCCGCCGGTTCGTGAGCCAATCAGAACTCACTGACCAGCAGCCAATCAGAAGCCGCCGGTCCGCAAGCTCTGATTGGCTCACAAACTGGCGGCTGGTTTGAACGCTATACGCCGCCACGCCAGACTCAGCCGCGCTGGCGGGAGCCCGGCACTCTCACCCCCGTCCCTCACAGCCCGGAGGAGGAGCAGCAGCAGCAGTGCAGCAGCGGTAAGCAGCTGCAGCTCTGGCTGCTGTGGGGGCAATTATATACCTGGCACTGTGGGCGCAATTGGCTGGCACTGTGGGGCATTTGTATACCTGGCACTGTGGGGGCAATTGTTTATCTGGCACTGTGGGGGCATCTGTATACCTGGCACTGTGGGGGCATTTGTATACCTTGCACTGTGGGGGCATTTGTATACCTGGCACTGTGGGGGCATTTGTGGATCTGGCACTGTGGGGGCATTTGTGGATCCGGCACTGTGGGGGCATTTGTATACCTGCACTGTGGGGGCATTTGTGGATCCGGCACTGTGGGGGCATTTGTATACCTGCACTGTGGGGGCATTTGTATACCTGGCACTGCACTATCGGGGGCATATAATGTAAATTTCGGCTCATACCGGCTGCTGTAATATGAATTTTGGCTCATACTGTGTGGTATAATGTGAAAGGGGCAGCAGTACTAGATAGTATAAGGGGTCCTACTATTGTGGTGCATAATGCGTATAAGGGGTGTATGGTGTGGTAAATTACACTGAAGGCCACACACCCCTTTTGAGTGCCCCCTTTTCCGGAGCGCGCGCGCTTAATTACAAACCTCACATTTCCATACCCCCACTTAAAAATTTCCACTTCAACCACTGGTTGTGTATATTTTAATAGAGAATGATGTACGCTTGTATGTTGTTAGAATATTAATTATATTTGCAAGAACATAGACTAATAAGTGAGAGGAGTCAGGAATAGTAAGGGGAGGAGTCACAGAGGTGGGCCTGTGTGCTTCAAAAATGCCAGGGCCTATTTTTAGTCCCAGTCCAGCCCTGCACAAAGGTATGCAAAAGGGTAGACACACCAGGTGGGGTAAAACAAATGATTGAGGATCTAGGTAGATTAGAGGAAGGGTCAAGAGTCTGGCAATTACAGTTTAATGCCAAAAAATGCAAAATCATGCACTTGGGTCTCAAAAATCCAAAGGCTAAATATAGTATTAATGGCACTATACTGGAAACGGGCATAGTATGGTATGCCGGCGGTCGGGCTCCCGGCGACCAGCATACTGGCACTGGGAGCCCGAGCGCCGGCATACCAACAGTGTGGCCAGCGCAAATGAGCCCCTTGCGTGCTCGCTGCTCTCGCCACGATGCAGGCATGGTGGTGCGATACGCGCACCACGCTATTTTATTCTCCCTCCAGGGGGGTCATTTGTCCCCACAAGGGAAAATTAGTGTTGGTATGCCGGCTGTCGGGATTCTGGCGCCGGTATACTGTGCGCCGGGATCCCGACAGCTGGCATACTCGAGACCACCCCTGGAAACTACTGAGGAGGAAAGGGATCTAGGAGTCACTATGCCTTAAAGGCAGGTAAGCAATGTAACAAAGCATTGTGGAAGGCTAGTCAGATGCTTGGCTGCAGCAGAAAGTAATAATAATGCCATTGTATAGGTCATTGGTACGGCCTCATCTAAAATACTGTGTTCAATTCTGGAGGCCATATCTTCAAAAGGATATTAATAAATTAGAGACTGTAAAAAGAAGGCCATCTAAAATGGTGCATGGCCTTCATCACAAAACATACCCAGAAAGACCATGAAATCTCAATATGTATAGTTTGGAGTAGAGAAGGGAAAGGGGGGACATGATAAATACGTTCAAATATATCAAGGGTTTTAAAAAAGTCCAGGAGGGAAACATTCTCCAAATGAATACAAGCAAAAGGGGGGTTTCAGGGGAAATTTGAGGAAAAATAACTTCACAGAAAGGGTAGTGGACAAGTGGAATAGCCTCCCATCAGAGGTGGTAGAGGCTAAGACAGTAGAGGAATTTAAACATGCATGGGATAGACATAAGGCAATCCTTACACAGAAATAAGGATCAAATAAGGGCCCTCATTCCGAGTTGATCGCTCGGTATTTTTCATCGCATCGCAATGAAAATCCGCTTAGTACGCATGCGCAATATTCGCACTGCGACTGCGCCAAGTAATTTTACAATGAAGTTAGTATTTTTACTCACGGCTTTTTCATCGCTCCGGCGATTGTAGTGTGATTGACAGGAAATGGGTGTTACTGGGCGGAAACACGGCGTTTTAGGGGCGTGTGGATGAAAACGCTTCCGTTTCCGGAAAAAACGCAGGAGTGGCCGGAGAAACGGGGGAGTGTCTGGGCGAACGCTGGGTGTGTTTGTGACGTCAAACCAGGAACGACAAGCACTGAACTGATCGCACAGGCAGAGTAAGTCTGAAGCTACTCTAAAACTGCTAAGTAGTTTGTGATCGCAATATTGCGAATACTTCGGTCGCAATTTTAAGAAGCTAAGATACACTCCCAGTAGGCGTAGGCTTAGCGTGTGTAACTCTGCTAAATTCGCCTTGCGACCGATCAACTCGGAATGAGGGCCAAGGTTTGAGATAAAATTATGGTAAAAATAGGGGCCGAGTAGATGGGCCAAGTGGTTCTTATCTGCCATCAAATTCTGTGTTTCTGTGTTTCAATGACATTACTTATGAAAGACATGTGGGTAATTATAGTATTGTTTTATGTACAGTATGTCCCAGAAATCACTTTTGCTGTCTGCAGGAGGAACAAACAATTCTATTTTAATATCACAATACAAATGCTGAAAATCTTTTTAATGAAAAAATGACCCATCTCCTCTTCCTCCTCATGTTCCATGTCTCTGCCTTTGTGGACTTTTTTATTTTGTCTTGTTAACAAAAATACATCTTTTTTTTTTTTAATTGAAGCTGGGTATCTGGACCCAGGGAAATACATCAAAACAACTGCCTGCTGTTGCTGACACCTATTTATGCCAACCAAGTGAGGATCCAGATATGGACTTTTGCCAAGTATACTAGAAGTAGACTCCATCTCTCCATCATACAATTGCAGCATTCATTGGAAGACCCATACAAGCCACATACCACAGCTATAAGGACAGGCAAACCTGCATACAGATTGTGCTTAATATGGTCCTGTGGAAAGGGAACAACCAGCTATCTTAATGGAGTTCCAATTGCCACTACCAATTGTGTCTGGGATCCCCTTGGGGAAACTGTCAGTAGATAGACTGTTTTTTATATTTTATTGATTCTCTGAAGTTCACTCTTTCTTATTTTTATATGCATATTTTTTATGTGCTGAATTATGTCTTAACATTTATTATGTGATAAATTGTGTATATATTTTTTATACTAATCCCAATTGGTGTATATATTTTTAGTTGGGTCTTCCAACATAGCGCTAGTTATTTAGTTATTCACATTTGTATATGTCAATGTAGTACACAACATTGCATTTTTTTAAGTTTTTGTGTGTGAAAAATCACAAATATTTATCAACAATACAGCAGTCTGAATGTCCTGACAACCTGAAAAACATTCCATTGTAGCCTTTAAAAATATTTGCCAAGTATATTTTTGTAGTTATTGCTGTGTACTGTGCAATGTTAATGTTGTTTGTGAACTCACCAGAAAGGTGTCATGAATATGTCCCAGAAATCACTTTTGCTGTGTGCAGGAGGGAAAACCAATTATATTTTAAATTCACAATTCAAATGCTAAAAATATTTTTAATACAAAAAGTGACCTACAGCATCTCCTCTTCCTCCTCATGTCCCATGTCTACAGCATCTCCTCTTTCTTCTCATGTCCCATGTCTACAGCATCTCCTCTTCCTCCTCATGTCCCATGTCTACAGCATCTCCTCTTCCTCCTCATGTCCCATGTCTACAGCATCTCCTCTTCCTCCACATGTCCCATGTCTACAGCATCTCCTCTTCCTCCTCATGTCCCATGTCTACAGCATCTCCTCTTCCTCCACATGTCCCATGTCTACAGCATCTCCTCTTCCTCCACATATCCCATGTCTACAGCATCTCCTCTTCCTCCTCATGTCCCATGCCTACAGCATCTCCTCTTCCTCCTCATGTCCCATGTCTACAGCATCTCCTCTTCCTCCTCATGTCCCATGTTTACAGCATCTCCTCTTCCTCCTCATGTCCCATGTCTACAGCATCTCCTCTTCCTCCTCATGTCCCATGTCTACAGCATCTCCTCTTCCTCCTCATGTCCCATGTCTACAGCATCTCCTCTTCCTCCTCATGTCCCATGTCTACAGCATCTCCTCTTCCTCCACATGTCCCATGTCTACAGCATCTCCTCTTCCTCCTCATGTCCCATGTCTACAGCATCTCCTCTTCCTCATGTCCCATGTCTACAGCATCTCCTCTTCCTCCTCATGTCCCATGTCTACAGCATCTCCTCTTCCTCCTCATGTCCCATGTCTACAGCATCTCCTCTTCCTCCTCATGTCCCATGTCTACAGCATCTCCTCTTCCTCCTCATGTCCCATGTCTACAGCATCTCCTCTTCCTCCTCATGTCCCATGTCTACAGCATCTCCTCTTCCTCCTCATGTCCCATGTCTACAGCATCTCCTCTTCCTCCTCATGTCCCATGTCTACAGCATCTCCTCTTCCTCCTCATGTCCCATGTCTACAGCATCTCCTCTTCCTCCTCATGTCCCATGTCTACAGCATCTCCTCTTCCTCCTCATGTCCCATGTCTACAGCATCTCCTCTTCCTCCTCATGTCCCATGTCTACAGCATCTCCTCTTCCTCCACATGTCCCATGTCTACAGCATCTCCTCTTCCTCCTCATGTCCCATGTCTACAGCATCTCCTCTTCCTCCTCATGTCCCATGTCTACAGCATCTCCTCTTCCTCCTCATGTCCCCTGTTTACAGCATCTCCTCTTCCTCCTCATGTCCCATGTCTACAGCATCTCCTCTTCCTCCTCATGTCCCATGTCTACAGCATCTCCTCTTCCTCCTCATGTCCCATGTCTACAGCATCTCCTCTTCCTCCACATGTCCCATGTCTACAGCATCTCCTATTTCTTCACATGTCCCATGTCTACAACATCTCCTCTTCCTCCTCATGTCCCATGTCTACAGCATCTCCTCTTCCTCCACATATCCCATGTCTACAGCATCTCCTCTTCCTCCTCGTGTCCCATGTCTACAGCATCTCCTCTTCCTCCTCATGTCCCATGTCTACAGCATCTCCTCTTCCTCCTCATGTCCCATGTCTACAGCATCTCCTCTTCCTCCACATGTCCCATGTTTACAGCATCTCCTCTTCCTCCTCATGTCCCATGTCTACAGCATCTCCTCTTCCTCCTCATGTCCATGTCTACAGCATCTCCTCTTCCTCCTCATGTCCCATGTCTCTGCCTTTGTGGACTGTTTTTGTTTTGCCTTGTTAACATAAATGACACAACTAAGACTCTACTACATGTGCACTTTCAGTCTGCAAGTCAAGATGTTTTCAAAACATGAATACATGGACAGTTTTGTAGGTAAAAACATACATATTGGATAGAATATTTTCAAAAACTAAAATCGAATATTAAAAAAAAAAAAAAGTTTAGCAGTAAAATCATTGGAATATATACTATTACATAATTTTGAATAGTCAAGTTTAAAAAAAAAACAGATCACCATACAAATCACTTCTGCAACCAACATCTGCAATATATAATAAACATACGGTACTATCAACCAAAATCACAGCCATTTACACAGTGTTCATCCTCCTCCTGTATTTCTCTGTCACTGCCACACACATACAAGGAAAATAAAACTTGTAAAATGAAATACTTTACTATAGTAAGTAAACCTCCAAAACTCTACCTGCAGAAACCTAAGCTGGGTGCACACTGGAGCAATGTCATAATGACAAATACCCTACATCACTCAGTGTGTGGGTGTATGTGTGATACATCGCTCAGTGTGTGGGTGTATGTGTGATACATCGCTCAGTGTGTGGGTGTATGTGTGATACATCGCTCAGTGTGTGAGTGTATGTGTGATACATTGCTCAGTGTGTGGGTGTATGTGTGATACATCGCTCAGTGTGTGGGTGTATGTGTGATACAACGCTCAGTGTGTGGGTGTATGTGTGATACATCGCTCAGTGTGTGGGTGTATGTGTGATACATCGCTCAGTGAGTGGGTGTATGTGTGATACATCGCTCAGTGTGTGGGTGTATGTGTGATACATCACTCAGTGTGTGGGTGTATGTGTGATACATTGCTCAGTGAGTGGGTGTATGTGTGATACATCGCTCAGTGTGTGGGTGTATGTGTGATACATCGCTCAGTGTGTGGGTGTATGTGTGATACATCGCTCAGTGAGTGGGTGTATGTGTGATACATCGCTCAGTGTGTGGGTGTATGTGTGATACATCACTCAGTGTGTGGGTGTATGTGTGATACATCGCTCAGTGTGTGGGTGTATGTGTGATACATCGCTCAGTGTGTGGGTGTATGTGTGATACATCGCTCAGTGTGTGGGTGTATGTGTGATACATCGCTCAGTGTGTGGGTGTATGTGTGATACATTGCTCAGTGAGTGGGTGTATGTGTGATACATCGCTCAGTGTTTGGGTGTATGTGTTAACATCGCTCAGTGTGTGGGTGTATGTGTGATACATCGCTCAGTGTTTGGGTGTATGTGTGATACATCGCTCAGTGTGTGGGTGTATGTGTGATACATCGCTCAGTGTATGGGTGTATGTGTGATACATCGCTCAGTGTGTGGGTGTATGTGTGATACATCGCTCAGTGTGTGGGTGTATGTGTGATACATCGCTCAGTGAGTGGGTGTATGTGTGATACATCGCTCAGTGTGTGGGTGTATGTGTGATACATTGCTCAGTGTGTGGGTGTATGTGTGATACATCGCTCAGTGTATGGGTGTATGTGTGATACATCGCTCAGTGTGTGGGTGTATGTGTGATACATCGCTCAGTGTATGGGTGTATGTGTGATACATCGCTCAGTGAGTGGGTGTATGTGTGATACATCGCTCAGTGTGTGGGTGTATGTGTGATACATCGCTCAGTGAGTGGGTGTATGTGTGATACATCGCTCAGTGTGTGGGTGTATGTGTGATACATCGCTCAGTGAGTGGGTGTATGTGTGATACATCGCTCAGTGAGTGGGTGTATGTGTGATACATCGCTCAGTGTGTGGGTGTATGTGTGATACATCGCTCAGTGTGTGGGTGTATGTGTGATACATCGCTCAGTGTGTGGGTGTATGTGTGATACATCGCTCAGTGAGTGGGTGTATGTGTGATACATCGCTCAGTGTATGGGTGTATGTGTTAACATCGCTCAGTGTGTGGGTGTATGTGTGATACATCGCTCAGTGTGTGGGTGTATGTGTGATACATCGCTCAGTGTATGGGTGTATGTGTGATACATCGCTCAGTGTGTGGGTGTATGTGTGATACATCGCTCAGTGTGTGGGTGTATGTGTGATACATCGCTCAGTGTATGGGTGTATGTGTGATACATCGCTCAGTGTGTGGGTGTATGTGTGATACATCGCTCAGTGTGTGGGTGTATGTGTTAACATCGCTCAGTGTGTGGGTGTATGTGTGATACATCGCTCAGTGTGTGGGTGTATGTGTGATACATCGCTCAGTGTGTGGGTGTATGTGTGATACATCGCTCAGTGTGTGGGTGTATGTGTGATACATCGCTAAGTGTGTGGGTGTATGTGTGATACATCGCTCAGTGTGTGGGTGTATGTGTTAACATCGCTCAGTGTGTGGGTGTATGTGTGATACATCGCTCAGTGTGTGGGTGTATGTGTGATACATCGCTCAGTGTGTGGGTGTATGTGTGATACATCGCTCAGTGTGTGGGTGTATGTGTGATACATCGCTCAGTGTGTGGGTGTATGTGTGATACATTGCTCAGTGTATGGGTGTATGTGTGATACATCGCTCAGTGTGTGGGTGTATGTGTGATAAATCGCTCAGTGTGTGGGTGTATGTGTGATACATCGCTCAGTGTGTGGGTGTATGTGTGATACATCACTCAGTGTGTGGGTGTATGTGTGATACATTGCTCAGTGTATGGGTGTATGTGTGATACATCGCTCAGTGTGTGGGTGTATGTGTGATACATCGCTCAGTGTGTGGGTGTATGTGTGATACATCGCTCAGTGTGTGGGTGTATGTGTGATACATCGCTCAGTGTGTGGGTGTATGTGTGATACATCGCTCAGTGTGTCGGTGTATGTGTGATACATCGCTCAGTGTGTGGGTGTATGTGTGATACATCGCTCAGTGAGTGGGTGTATGTGTGATACATCGCTCAGTGTGTGGGTGTATGTGTTAACATCGCTCAGTGTGTGGGTGTATGTGTGATACATCGCTCAGTTTGTGGGTGTATGTGTGATACATCGCTCAGTGTGTGGGTGTATGTGTGATACATCGCTCAGTGTATGGGTGTATGTGTGATACATCGCTCAGTGTGTGGGTGTATGTGTGATACATCGCTCAGTGTGTGGGTGTATGTGTGATACATCGCTCAGTGTGTGGGTGTATGTGTGATACATTGCTCAGTGTGTGGGTGTATGTGTGATACATCGCTCAGTGTGTGGGTGTATGTGTGATACATCGCTCAGTGTGTGGGTGTATGTGTGATACATCGCTCAGTGAGTGGGTGTATGTGTGATACATCGCTCAGTGTGTGGGTGTATGTGTTAACATCGCTCAGTGTGTGGGTGTATGTGTGATACATCGCTCAGTGTGTGGGTTTATGTGTGATACATCGCTCAGTGTGTGGATGTATGTGTGATACATTGCTCAGTGTATGGGTGTATGTGTGATACATCGCTCATTGTGTGGGTGTATGTGTGATAAATCGCTCAGTGTGTGGGTGTATGTGTGATACATCGCTCAGTGTGTGGGTGTATGTGTGATACATCGCTCAGTGTGTGGGTGTATGTGTGATACATCGCTCAGTGTGTGGGTGTATGTGTGATACATCGCTCAGTGTGTGGTTGTATGTGTGATACATCACTCAGTGTGTGGGTGTATGTGTGATACATTGCTCAGTGTATGGGTGTATGTGTGATACATCGCTCAGTGTGTGGTTGTTTGTGTGATAAATCGCTCAGTTTGTGGGTGTATGTGTGATACATCGATCAGTGTGTGGGTGTATGTGTGATACATCGCTCAGTGTGTGGGTGTATGTGTGATACATCGCTCAGTGTGTGGTTGTATGTGTGATACATCGCTCAGTGTGTGGGTGTATGTGTGATAAATCGCTCAGTGTGTGGGTGTATGTGTGATACATCTCTCAGTGTGTGGGTGTATGTGTGATACATCGCTCAGTGTGTGGGTGTATGTGTGATACATCGCTCAGTGTGTGGTTGTATGTGTGATACATCGCTCAGTGTGTGGGTGTATGTGTGATACATCGCTCAGTGTGTGGGTGTATGTGTGATACATCGCTCAGTGTATGGGTGTATGTGTGATACATCGCTCAGTGTATGGGTGTATGTGTGATACATTGCTCAGTGTGTGGGTGTATGTGTGATACATTGCTCAGTGTGTGGGTGTATGTGTGATACATCACTCAGTGTGTGGGTGTATGTGTGATACATCGCTCAGTGTGTGGGTGTATGTGTGATACATCGCTCAGTGTGTGGGTGTATGTGTGATACATCGCTCAGTGTGTGGTTGTATGTGTGATACATCGCTCAGTGTGTGGGTGTATGTGTGATACATCGCTCAGTGTGTGGGTGTATGTGTGATACATCGCTCAGTGTATGGGTGTATGTGTGATACATTGCTCAGTGTGTGGGTGTATGTGTGAAACATTGCTCAGTGTGTGGGTGTATGTGTGATACATCACTCAGTGTGTGGGTGTATGTGTGATACATCGCTCAGTGTGTGGGTGTATGTGTGATACATCGCTCAGTGTGTGGTTGTATTTGTGATACATCGCTCAGTGTGTGGGTGTATGTGTGATACATCGCTCAGTGTGTGGGTGTATGTGTGATACATCGCTCAGTGTGTGGGTGTATGTGTGATACATCGCTCAGTGTGTGGTTGTATGTGTGATACATCGCTCAGTGTGTGGGTGTATGTGTGATACATCGCTCAGTGTATGGGTGTATGTGTGATACATCGCTCAGTGTGTGGGTGTATGTGTGATACATCGCTCAGTGTGTGGGTGTATGTGTGATACATCGCTCAATGTGTGGGTGTATGTGTGATACATCGCTCAGTGTGTGGGTGTATGTGTGATACATTGCTCAGTGTGTGGGTGTATGTGTGATACATCGCTCAGTGTGTGGGTGTATGTGTGATACATCGCTCAGTGTGTGGGTGTATGTGTGATACATCGCTCAGTGTGTAGGTGTATGTGTGATACATCGCTCAGTGTGTGGGTGTATGTGTGATACATCGCTCAGTGTGTGGGTGTATGTGTGATACATCGCTCAGTGTGTGGGTGTATGTGTGATACATCGCTCAGTGTGTGGGTGTATGTGTGATACATCGCTCAGTGTGTGGGTGTATGTGTGATACATCGCTCAGTGTGTGGGTGTATGTGTGATACATCGCTCAGTGTGTGGGTGTATGTGTGATACATCGCTCAGTGTGTGGGTGTATGTGTGATACATCGCTCAGTGTGTGGGTGTATGTGTGATACATCGCTCAGTGTGTGGGTGTATGTGTGATACATCGCTCAGTGTGTGGGTGTATGTGTGATACATCGCTCAGTGTGTGGGTGTATGTGTGATACATCGCTCAATGTGTGGGTGTATGTGTGATACATCGCTCAGTGTGTGGGTGTATGCGTGATACATCGCTCAATGTGTGGGTGTATGTGTGATACATCGCTCAGTGTGTGGGTGTATGTGTGATACATCGCTCAGTGTGTGGGTGTATGTGTGATACATCGCTCAGTGTGTGGGTGTATGTGTGATACATCGCTCAGTGTGTGGGTGTATGTGTGATACATCGCTCAGTGTGTGGGTGTATGTGTGCTCCTGTGGTCACTAGCGGCTGTTGCCAGGTGTGATGTGCTATAAATTGCACAGTGATAAAGTACCAGCCAATCAGCTCCCAACTGCCATGTTAAAGGTTATTTTTGAAAAATGACAGTTAAAAGCTGATTGGTTGGTACTTTATTACTGTGCAATTTATCACTCTGCTAGGCTTGATAAATCTGGGCCACAGAGAATAAAAAGCAATCACACACCTCCTCCATTGCACAAAACAGATAACTCCCCCAACACACAGATAAACACTGACTGAACATACAAATATGACAAAGACAGAGAAATGAGACACACTGATAACAAACAAGACAATAATGTAGACAAGACAACTTACACTCAAATATCACCAATAAGGATGTGCAATAAACAATTCACCAGGATTCCAACATTCCAAACTCTCCACTACACTCTCCACAAGGTCCATATGGTTTGGAGCCTATTTATGTGCCTTCTACACCAAGCAATGTACGGAAGTGATTAACTGGCCTGAGACAAAACACGGCTTAAAATAAGAATTTACTTACCGATAATTCTATTTCTCGTAGTCCGTAGTGGATGCTGGGGACTCCGTAAGGACCATGGGGAATAGCGGCTCCGCAGGAGACTGGGCACAAAAGTAAAGCTTTAGGACTACCTGGTGTGCACTGGCTCCTCCCCCTATGACCCTCCTCCAAGCCTCAGTTAGGATACTGTGCCCGGACGAGCGTACACAATAAGGAAGGATTTTGAATCCCGGGTAAGACTCATACCAGCCACACCAATCACACCGTATAACTTGTGATCTAAACCCAGTTAACAGCATGATAACAGAGGAGCCTCTAGAAAAGATGGCTCACTACAGCAATAACCCGATTTTTGGTAACAATAACTATGTACAAGTATTGCAGACAATCCGCACTTGGGATTGGCGCCCAGCATCCACTACGGACTACGAGAAATAGAATTATCGGTAAGTAAATTCTTATTTTCTCTGACGTCCTAGTGGATGCTGGGGACTCCGTAAGGACCATGGGGATTATACCAAAGCTCCCAAACGGGCGGGAGAGTGCGGATGACTCTGCAGCACCAAATGAGAGAACTCCAGGTCCTCCTCAGCCAGGGTATCAAATTTGAAGAATTTTACAAACGTATTTGCTCCTGACCAAGTAGCTGCTCGGCAAAGTTGTAAAGCCGAGACCCCTCGGGCAGCCGCCCAAGATGAGCCCACCTTCCTTGTGGAGTGGGCATTTACAGATTTTTGGCTGTGGCAGGCCTGCCACAGAATGTGCAAGCTGAATTGTACTACAAATCCAATGAGCAATAGTCTGCTTAGAAGCAGGAACACCCAGCTTGTTGGGTGCATACAGGATAAACAGCGAGTCAGATTTTCTGACTCCAGCCATCCTGGAAACATATATTTTCAGGGCCCTGACAACGTCTAGCAACTTGGAGTCCTCCAAGTCCCTAGTAGCCGCGGGCACCACAATAGGTTGGTTCAGGTGAAACGCTGAAACCACCTTAGGGAGAAACTGAGGACGAGTCCTCAATTCCGCCCTGTCCGAATGGAAAATCAGATAAGGGCTTTTACAGGATAAAGCCGCCAATTCTGACACGCACCTGGCCCAGGCCAGGGCCAACAGCATGACCACTTTCCATGTGAGATATTTTAACTCCACAGATTTAAGTGGTTCAAACCAATGTGACTTTTTTTTGGAACCCAAAAACTACATTGAGATCCCAAGGTGCCACTGGAGGCACAAAAAGAGGCTGTATATGCAGTACCCCTTTTACAAACGTCTGAACTTCAGGGACTGAAGCTAGTTCTTTTTGGAAGAAAATTGACAGGGCCGAAATTTGAACCTTAATGGACCCCAATTTCAGGCCCATAGACACTCCTTAAGACAAAATGAAACAGTGACTTGCGCCCCAGCGGCAGCTTGAAAATACGTCCCAAAGAGCACCACTTCTTTTCTAGCTACTAAACAAAATGATGGGCGAATTCCAAGCGCTGCTGTGAACCGGAACTCCTTGTGTCTGAAAGAATCCTCAAAGGAAACAGAATACACAATATCCTTGTACAAGCTTCAGCATCCAATAAATCTCTTGAGATATCCTTCAATGACTGACCTGTATTATAGGCCCTATATTCACATAAGGGTATCTTTGTCTTCTATTTAATACACCGCAATCATGTCATCCAAAATATGTAGTTTCAGCACACAGGTGTTTACTTAAGATATTCTTTAATAACTGACCTGTATTATAAGCCCTATATTCACATAAGGGTATCTTTGTCTTCTTATTCAATACACCGTAATCACATCATCTATAGTATATCACTTATTGGAACAAAGCTCACCTTTGTGATAAGCCCTATGTGTATCCACAGGTATCTTTAACGGGTCCACCCACACCAGAATCTTTCAATGATCTTGTAGGTACATCCACAGCCTCATAATAGGTAAAAACTTCATCAATCCGTTTTGAATTAAAAAAAAATCTGTTTTTCTTTAATTGTTGTAGTCACATAAAAATATTTAAAAATCCATACAAAAATGGAGGTACCCCATAAGTAGAACCGGCAAGATCACTTCCACTCACACCCCTAAGATGGAACTCGGGAAATAGGTACGAACCAATAAGGATCGGAGTGCACAGCCAATCCAGAGGATGTCCTAGTGAGTGGTAGGATATAGCCGGGGGTCCTTTACAGCAAACACCAACGCGTTTCGGAACTTTGTCCTTCCTCAGGGTGTGATGGTGGAAGTGATCCTCTCGGCCCTTTATACCCACCACCCATATCACATGACCAGTTTAGCCAATACGATTATTATATCCTAAAAATCATACATTTACACATAATAATATCGATATTGATCTACCATTGTTATGTAATTATCAACATAAAATCATATATATCCATTAAAAGACAAAATACCACAGAATAATAATAAAAAACATTAATTCATGTTCTATTGGTAAACTATAAAATGAGGCTGTGGTTCCATCTCCAATGTTGTTGCCTGCAAATGCTCTTCCAATCCCGGATTAGTATGTCCATATTTTGATATAGTTCATTTCACCTTCTCTAAGGCCCATAAGCCTCTGCGGTTCGTTGCCATAGAAACCGCACGTACGTCCGTTATTTTCCCTGACACAGCTGCAATAATTCATCATTGCCCGAACTTCCGCCCTCTCAGGGTTTGCAGCTTCCGCCCTGCGTTCCTTCTACCACTTGGTCCGTGACCCGCTTGTCCTGACCGGATGTTTTGATTGCGATACATCACATCCGGTTCTTGGAACGCAAACCGGAAGTTCAGGATTTGCCGAGGTGGAACGCATATCGCTATGCCCGTCTCCCCCATGAAGTACATAGAGAAAAATAAATATCCATTAGTGATGTCATTTTTTACATAATTTGAATATACAAAGATCGCTCCACATACATAATTTAGGTAGTAATGATCTCACAAGAACCATTTAGTCTCGAAGTCCATATTAAGACCCCTTGGATGTAATGTTTTTAGCTCAAAGATTTTCCTCATCTCTGCTCTCGCCAGCCTCTCTTCTTCATCCTTTCTACGCCAATTTGGGTTTATACCCATAATGGCGCAGAAACTGGCAAGATGGTTGGTATCACATTTATGTGTATTCTTAAAGTGTAAAGAAACATTATGGGTTTCCATCCCTTTTTTAATATTGCGGATATGTTCGGACATACGTACTTTCAAAACTCTGGTAGTCCGACCAACATACTGTAATCCGCACGTACATTCAAGCAGGTATACCACATATTTAGTTGAACATGTTAAAAATTCTTTGATAGGGAAAATTTGTTTAGTATAACCAGATGTGTATTCAGTGATTTTGCTTCTCTTATCGCTACAAGTTCTGCACATGATACATGTGCCACATTTATAAATTACGTGGCTACCGGGTTATATGTTAGTTACAGCTGACGTGACCTCGCTATACACAATCATAACACACGAGCATGGTTTGGAGGCCACCAAATTTTTTTTAGATAAACAAATTATGCGGGAGGAAATGAAGGAGTTCACTGTGGAGGGTACTTCGCTTATTTTGAGAAACAATTTTTTCTGGTTCCATGATTCTTTTTACCTACAGTTGACCGGTACCGCAATGGGCACCAGGCTGGCGCCTAGCTATGCTAACCTTTTTATGGCCCTTTGGGAAGAAAATTCCGTATGGAAGGGTCATGAGCATGGCGCCAGCCTGGTGTCTTGGTACCGGTACATTGATGATGTTATATTTGTGTGGGGAGGGGATCGTAGTTCCTTAGACTCCTTCTGCACACATTTAAATGATAATGAATACAACATCCAGCTTACCTTTAATATAAGCGAAATTGAAGTTAATTTCCTAGACTTAAGGATTTATATAGACGATGGGAAAATTAAAACCAGTAATTATGGTAAAGAAACTGATTGTAATTCATTTATTGAATTCAATAGCAACCATCATGCAAATTGGTTACGCAGCATACCCACAAGTCAGTTCCATCGAGTACGGAGAAATTGTACGGACATAGGGATCTATGAACAACATGCAAATGCGTTACAAGAACAATTTTTGGAAAAGGGATATGATCCAGGGATAGTAAAAATGGCCAGAGAAACAGGGGCTGAATTAGATAGAGATTCTTGTCTAAAGAAAGTGAGAAATAAAAACAATAAATTTAATAACGAGGTTATGTTTATCACGGGCTTTAATAGCCAATATAGACAAGTAGAAAAAATTGTAGGTAAACATTGGGACATCCTCGTTAGAGATCCGATATTGAAAGAATATATCTCTGATAGGCCCAGATTTATATATAGAAAAGCAAAAAACCTGCGGGATAATATTGTGAATAGTGTGATAACTGTCCCCAGAATGCAGACCAGAATTAAATCTAAAGGGTTTTATAAATGTGGCACATGTATCATGTGCAGAACTTGTAGCGATAAGAGAAGCAAAATCACTGAATACACATCTGGTTATACTAAACAAATTTTCCCTATCAAAGAATTTTTAACATGTTCAACTAAATATGTGGTATACCTGCTTGAATGTACGTGCGGATTACAGTATGTTGGTCGGACTACCAGAGTTTTGAAAGTACGTATGTCCGAACATATCCGCAATATTAAAAAAGGGATGGAAACCCATAATGTTTCTTTACACTTTAAGAATACACATAAATGTGATACCAACCATCTTGCCAGTTTCTGCGCCATTATGGGTATAAACCCAAATTGGCGTAGAAAGGATGAAGAAGAGAGGCTGGCGAGAGCAGAGATGAGGAAAATCTTTGAGCTAAAAACATTACATCCAAGGGGTCTTAATATGGACTTCGAGACTAAATGGTTCTTGTGAGATCATTACTACCTAAATTATGTATGTGGAGCGATCTTTGTATATTCAAATTATGTAAAAAATGACATCACTAATGGATATTTATTTTTCTCTATGTACTTCATGGGGGAGACGGGCATAGCGATATGCGTTCCACCTCGGCAAATCCTGAACTTCCGGTTTGCGTTCCAAGAACCGGATGTGATGTATCGCAATCAAAACATCCGGTCAGGACAAGCGGGTCACGGACCAAGTGGTAGAAGGAACGCAGGGCGGAAGCTGCAAACCCTGAGAGGGCGGAAGTTCGGGCAATGATGAATTATTGCAGCTGTGTCAGGGAAAATAACGGACGTACGTGCGGTTTCTATGGCAACGAACCGCAGAGGCTTATGGGCCTTAGAGAAGGTGAAATGAACTATATCAAAATATGGACATACTAATCCGGGATTGGAAGAGCATTTGCAGGCAACAACATTGGAGATGGAACCGCAGCCTCATTTTATAGTTTACCAATAGAACATGAATTAATGTTTTTTATTATTATTCTGTGGTATTTTGTCTTTTAATGGATATATATGATTTTATGTTGATAATTACATAACAATGGTAGATCAATATCGATATTATTATGTGTAAATGTATGATTTTTAGGATATAATAATCGTATTGGCTAAACTGGTCATGTGATATGGGTGGTGGGTATAAAGGGCCGAGAGGATCACTTCCACCATCACACCCTGAGGAAGGACAAAGTTCCGAAACGCGTTGGTGTTTGCTGTAAAGGACCCCCGGCTATATCCTACCACTCACTAGGACATCCTCTGGATTGGCTGTGCACTCCGATCCTTATTGGTTCGTACCTATTTCCCGAGTTCCATCTTAGGGGTGTGAGTGGAAGTGATCTTGCCGGTTCTACTTATGGGGTACCTCCATTTTTGTATGGATTTTTAAATATTTTTATGTGACTACAACAATTAAAGAAAAACAGATTTTTTTAAATTCAAAACGGATTGATGAAGTTTTTACCTATTATGAGGCTGTGGATGTACCTACAAGATCATTGAAAGATTCTGGTGTGGGTGGACCCGTTAAAGATACCTTTGGATACACATAGGGCTTATCACAAAGGTGAGCTTTGTTCCAATAAGTGATATACTATAGATGATGTGATTACGGTGTATTGAATAAGAAGACAAAGATACCCTTATGTGAATATAGGGCTTATAATACAGGTCAGTTATTAAAGAATATCTTAAGTAAACACCTGTGTGCTGAAACTACATATTTTGGATGACATGATTGCGGTGTATTAAATAGAAGACAAAGATACCCTTATGTGAATATAGGGCCTATAATACAGGTCAGTCATTGAAGGATATCTCAAGAGATTTATTGGATGCTGAAGCTTGTACAAGGATATTGTGTATTCTGTTTCCATAGACACTCCTGTTTGCAGGAAATGTAGGAATCGACCCAGCTGAATTTCCTCCGTCGGGCCTTGCACCACGCAACATATTTTCGCCAAATGCGGTGATAATGTTTTGCGGTTACATCCTTCCTGGCTTTGATCAGGATAGGGATGACTACATCCGGAATGCCTTTTTCCTTCAGGATCCGGCGTTCAACCGCCATGCCGTCAAACGCAGCCGCGGTAAGTCTTGGAACAGACAGGGTCCTTGCTGGAGCAGGTCCCTTCTTAGAGGTAGAGGCCACGGATCCTCTGTGAGCATCTCTTGAAGTTCCGGTTACCAAGTCCTTCTTGGCCAATCCGGAGCCACGGATATAGTGCTTACTCCTCTCCATCTTATAATTCTCAGTACCTTGGGTATGAGAGGCAGAGGAGGGAACACATACACTGACTGGTACACCCACGGTGTTACCAGATCGTCTACAGCTATTGCCTGAGGGTCCCTTGACCTGGCGCAATACCTGTCGAGTTTTTCCCAACGGTTTATAATCATATGGAAGACTTCTGGGTGAAGTCCCCACTCTCCCGGGTGGAGGTCGTGTCTGCTGAGGAAGTCTGCTTCCCAGTTGTCCACTCCCGGAATGAATACTGCTGACAGTGCTATCACATGATTTTCCGCCCAGCGAAGAATCCTTGCAGCTTCTGCCATTGCCCTCCTGCTTCTTGTGCCACCCTGTCTGTTTACGTGGGTGACTGCCGTGATGTTGTCCGACTGGATCAACACCGGCTGACCTTGAAGCAGAGGTCTTGCTAAGCTTAGAGCATTGTAAATGGCCCTTAGCTTCAGGATATTTATGTGAAGTGATGTCTCCAGTTTTGACCATAAGCCCTGGAAATTCCTTCCCTGTGTGACTGCTCCCCAGCCTCGCAGGCTGGCATCCGTGGTCACCAGGACCCAGTCCTGAATGCCGAAACTGCGGCCCTCTAGAAGATGAGCACTCTGCAACCACCACAAGAGGGACACCCTTGTCCTTGGTGACAGGGTTATCCGCTGATGCATCTGAAGATGCGACCCGGGCCATTTGTCCAGCAGGTCCCACTGGAAAGTTCTTGCGTGGAATCTGCCGAATGGGATTGCTTCGTAGGAAGCCACCATTTTTCCCAGAACCCTTGTGCATTGATGCACTGAGACTTGGCTCGGTTTTAGGAGGTTCCTGACTAGCTCGGATAACTCCCTGGCTTTCTCCTCCGGGAGAAACACCTTTTTCTGGACTGTGTCCAGGATCATCCCTAGGAACAGAAGACGAGTCGTCGGAATCAGCTGCGATTTTGGAATATTGAGAATCCAACCGTGCTGCCGCAACACTACCTGAGATAGTGCTACACCGACCTCCAACTGTTCTCTGGATCTTACCCTTATCAGGAGATCATCCAAGTAAGGGATAACTAAAACTCCCTTCCTTCGAAGGAGTATCATCATTTCGGCCATTACCTTGGTAAAGACCCGGGGTGCCGTGGACCATCCAAACGGCAGCGTCTGAAACCGATAGTGACAGTTCTGTACCACAAACCTGAGGTACCCTTGGTGAGAAGGGTAAATTGGGACATGAAGGTAAGCATCCTTGATGTCCAGAGACACCATGTAGTCCCCTTCTTCCAGGTTCGCAATCACTGCTCTGAGTGACTCCATCTTGAATTTGAACTTCTGTATGTAAGTGTTCAAAGATTTTAGATTTAAAATCGGTCTCACCGAGCCGTCCGGCTTCGGTACCACAACAGTGTGGAATAATACCCCTTTCCCTGTTGCAGGAGGGGTACCTTGATTATCACCTGCTGGGAATACAGCTTGTGAATGGCTTCCAAAACTGCCTCCCTGTCGGAGGGAGACATCGGTAAAGCAGACTTTAGGAAACGGCGAGGGGGAGACGTCTCGAATTCCAATTTGTACCCCTGAGATACCACCTGAAGGATCCAGGGGTCTACTTGCGAGTGAGCCCACTGCGCGCTGAAATTCTTGAGACGGGCCCCCACCGTGCCTGAGTCCGCTTGTAAAGCCCCCGCGTCATGCTGAGGGCTTAGCAGAGGCGGGAGAGGGCTTCTGTTCCTGGGAACTGGCTGATTTCTGCAGCCTTTTTCCTCTCCCTCTGTCACGGGTCAGAAATGAGGAACCTTTTGCCCGCTTGTCCTTATGGGAACGAAAGGACTGCGCCTGATAATACGGCGTCTTCTTATGTTGAGAGGCGACCTGGGGTAAAAACGTGGATTTCCCAGCTGTTGCCGTGGCCACCAGGTCTGAAAGACCGACCCCAAATAACTCCTCCCCTTTATAAAGCAATACTTCCATATGCCGTTTGGAATCCGCATCACCTGACCACTGTCGTGTCCATAACCCTCTTCTGGCAGAAATGGACAACGCACTTACTCTTGATGCCAGTCGGCAAATATTCCGCTGTGCATCACGCATATATAGAAATGCATCTTTTAAATGCTCTATAGGCAATAATATACTGTCCCTATCTAGGGTATCAATATTTTCAGTCAGGGAATCCGACCACGCCAACCCAGCACTGCACATCCAGGCTGAGGCGATTGCTGGTCGCAGTATAACACCAGTATGTGTGTAAATACATTTTAGGATACCCTCCTGCTTTCTATCAGCAGGATCCTTAAGGGCGGCCATCTCAGGAGAGGGTAGAGCCCTTGTTTTGACAAGCGTGTGAGCGCTTTATCCACCCTAGGGGGTGTTTCCCAACGCACCCTAACCTCTGGCGGGAAAGGATATAATGCCAATAACTTTTTAGAAATTATCAGTTTTTATCGGGGGAAACCCACGCTTCATCACACACCTCATTTAATTTCTCAGATTCAGGAAAACTACAGGTAGTTTTTCCTCACCGAACTTAATACCCCTTTTGTTGGTACTCGTATTATCAGAAATGTATAAAACATTTTTCATTGCCTCAATCATGTAACGTGTGGCCCTACTGGAAGTCACATTTGTCTCTTCACCGTCGACACTGGAGTCAGTATCCGTGTCGGCGTCTGTATCTGCCATCTGAGGTAACGGGCGCTTTTGAGCCCCTGACGGCCTATGAGACGTCTGGACAGGCACAAGCTGAGTAGCCGGCTGTCTCATGTCAACCATTGTCTTTTGTAAAGAGCTGACACTGTTAATTCCTTCCAACAGTTCACCCACTCAGGTGTCGACCCCCTAGGGGGTGACATCCCTATTACAGGCAATTTGCTCCGCCTCCACATCATTTTCCTCCTCATACATGTCGACACAAACGTACCGACACACAGCACACACACAGGGAATGCTCTGATAGAGGACAGGACCCCACTAGCCCTTTGGGGAGACAGAGGGAGAGTTTGCCAGCACACACCAGAGCGCTATATATATACAGGGATAACCTTATATAAGTGTTTTTCCCCTTATAGCTGCTGTATTGTTAATACTGCGCCTAATTAGTGCCCCCCTCTCTTTTTTAACCCTTTCTGTAGTGTAGTGACTGCAGGGGAGAGCCAGGGGAGCTTCCCTCCAATGGAGCTGTGAGGGAAAATGGCGCCAGTGTGCTGAGGAGATAGGCTCCGCCCCTTTTTCGCTGACTTTTCTCCTGCTTTTTTATGGATTCTGGCAGGGGTTAAAATTCATCCATATAGCCCTGGGGGCTATATGTGATGTATTTTCGCCAGCCAAGGTGTTTCTATTGCTGCTCAGGGCGCCCCCCCCCTAGCGCCCTGCACCCTCAGTGACCGAAGTGTGAAGTGTGCTGAGGAGCAATGGCGCACAGCTGCAGTGCTGTGCGCTACCTTGGTGAAGACAGGATGTCTTCTGCCGCCGATTTTCCGGACCTCTTCTTGCTTCTGGCTCTGTAAGGGGGCCGGCGGCGCGGCTCTTGGACCAGACTCCATGGCTGGGCCTGTGTTCGATCCCTCTGGAGCTAATGGTGTCCAGTAGCCTAAGAAGCCCAATCCACTCTGCACGCAGGTGAGTTCGCTTCTTCTCCCCTTAGTCCCTCGATGCAGTGAGCCTGTTGCCAGCAGGTCTCACTGAAAATAAAAAACCTAAAACTAAACTTTTCACTAAGCAGCTCAGGAGAGCCACCTAGTGTGCACCCTTCTCGTTCGGGCACAAAAATCTAACTGAGGCTTGGAGGAGGGTCATAGGGGGAGGAGCCAGTGCACACCAGGTAGTCCTAAAGCTTTACTTTTGTGCCCAGTCTCCTGCGGAGCCGCTATTCCCCATGGTCCTTACGGAGTCCCCAGCATCCACTAGGACGTCAGAGAAATCATGAAACCATACGACATGAGAAAACACGATACTGGACAACATAGTAAATTTCCATGTTTGAGTAAATAAACAATCTCCTGTGCCCGAGTGATGACCAGACTGTTTATACTTGGGGAAACTTGGCCAAAACACAACTTTTAAAAAATGTATTCCCAGGAAAGAACATTAGTACATGCTTCAGGAGGAAGTCAAGAGAAAATTATAATATACTGTAAAGGGGTGTAGTATGGTATGCCAGCGGCCGGGATCCGGCGGCCAGCAGACCAGCACCGGTATCCCAAATGCCAGCATACTGACAGCTATGGGAGCGCAAATGAGCCCCATGTGGGCTTGCTGCACTCGCCACGCTGAGATCACCACGCTGTGCTCGCCACGCTGCGGGCATGGTTGCGCACGCTATTTATTCTCCCTCCTGGGGAGTCGTGGACACCCAAGAGGGAGAATAGTTGTTGGTATGCAATGTGTCGGGATTCTGGCACGGTATACTGAGCTCCGGGATCCCAACAGCTGGCATACTGAATACCACCCCTGTAAATGATGTGCCTGTTTTATACAGCAGCCTATCTATGTCTGAATACTGCTATAACATAGCAAGTCACATTTATAATGTCAAATAGATTTACATAGAGATGCATATAGTGTAAAAAGTTAAAGTACTAATTAATTAAAAATATAGAAAATTCCTCTTCATAACAAATAAATGTAATCCTCATCTGATTATTTTGAAGTTCTATATTTAACTCAGGTCCAATGTTAACTCAGATCTAAAGGAATACAGTATATTTACTAAAGTGCTGGCTTTTATAAGTGTCACCTATAGTAACCAACCAGAATCTACTTATCATATATCTAGCACTTACTAGAATAAAATAGCTAGAATCTGATTGGTTGCTATGAGCAACCTCACCACTTAAAAACTCACACCTTAGTATTGTAAATATACCCCATATAGGTCGCTAAAATACAGCATGAATAGTTACTCCTACAGTCAAAGATATAAATTACAAAAAAAGTTATGTTTTTGATATACAAGGAAAAGATTATCCTGACAGTGTGGGAGATGATGCAATGATAATAGCGGAGAAGTGAGCCATTGGGGAGGTTACCCATGACAATCACTTATATGCTATGTATAATTGTATAGAATTCCCTTGATAAATGTTATCTCTAAGCTGATTGGTTACGATGGACTAATTCTCCACTGGCCACTTCTCCATTCTCTTCACTGCTTCATACATCTACCCCAATGTGTTCTAGTATTAGACATAATGATCCACAAGGCTGTTCCTGGACAGGTGATACTTTCTCAAATCTTTTTCTTCCACTTGGTTAAGAATTCACATTTCCAGGTGACTGACATGAACAGGACTATTGATGCCAGACAATACAGGCAGACCAACCCATCCAGTCATGACCTGTATAACTCATGACAGCAGGTGGTGGGTTCATGTATTAGCCTGTGTGAATGGGAAGCAGAAACCTAGAACATTGTGTAGATTTAGGGGAAAAAGAATATGGAGTTACAGAAGTAGAAAAAAATAAATAAAAATAATTGCTAATTTTAGTAAGCATCTAAATTTTACTAAAGAAGTGTATATTGGCCCTCATTCCGAGTCCTTCGCTCTGTAAATTTCTTTGCATCGCAGTGAATTTCCGCTTAGTGCGCATGTGCAATATCCGCACTGCGACTGCGCCAAGTAAATTTGCTATGAAGATAGTATTTTTACTCACGGCTTTTTCTTCGCTCCGGCGATCGTAGTGTGATTGACAGGAAATGGGTGTTACTGGGCGGAAACAGGCCGTTTTATGGGCGTGTGGGAAAAAACGCTACCGTTTCCGGAAAAAACGCAGGAGTGGCTGGAGAAATGGGGGAGTGTCTGGGCGAACGCTGGGTGTGTTTGTGACGTCAAACCAGGAACGACAAGCACTGAACTGATCGCAGATGCCGAGTAAGTGTGAAGCTACTCTGAAACTGCTAAGAAGTTTGTAATCGCAATATTGCGAATCTTTCATTCACAATTTTAAGAAGCTAAGATTCACTCCCAGTAGGCGGCTGCTTAGCGTGTGCAATACTGCTAAAATCGCCTTGCAAGCGAACAACTCGGAATGAGGGCCATTGTGTATTTGTACATTTTATTAAAGCAAAATAAAAAAACACAACATGTACTGTATGACATTATTTTTAATATAACAGCAAAAAATACTGTAGGCTTCCACTTTGTCAGGACACCTGTAAAAAGTAAAAGAAACAAACAATAAAGAGGGGCCTAAGTTATATGAAATAAAAAAAAATTAATAAACTGTTAAATGATGAAGTATAAGTCAAAATATTTAAGCATAAATGCCTTTGGACTTAATAATTTGGCAGTAAAGGGATCAATATATCTGAGGCTTCATTAGATAATTGGGAAAAAGTAGAATTTAATTGATTTTAAAAGGATTGCTATGGAACAATAAATGACAAGGTGTGTACACACGGTGAGATATATCCTTTAGATTTTGACTATATAGTCAAAATCACAAGGAAAGTTAGTGGAAATCGCAAGGGGTTAGGCAGCTTGTGATACTGATTCATCCCGATGCGCACTCACATGGGGTCAGTATCGCAAGGTTAGATAGTCTGTGCAGGCAAGTCAATCTTGACTATCTAGTGTATATAATACAAAGTATAGTGAAAATTGGCACTTAGTCAAAATCCTACATAGTCGAAGTTGAAAGTACAGATAATCAAAACTGGTCCTCCTGGGCTCTGCGTGAGTTCAAGGGTCATCACATAGTTAAAATCAGGCATAGCAAGTATCTCACTGTGTGTATGCACCATAAGATGAAGTCTCCACTGTGACTTAAGGTGGGTACACACTAGAAGATATATCTGCAGATCAATTGATCTGCAGATATATCTATGTACGGATCGCGCAGAGTGTTCAGCATACACACTGCCAGATCCGTCGGGGGACTGACGTCATGAACTGGGCGGGCGGGCAGGCGCCCGCCCTGTCACCTGTCAATCACCGCCGGCCGCCGCAGCATGTGTACGGGCGCTCGGACGACCGCCCCATACACACACAGCGACGCGCCAATATATCGGTAGATATATTGGCCGTCGGCTGTGCTGCACAGCCAACACGATACGTCTGTGAACGACGGAGTTCACAGACGTATCGCCCGTACACACTGGCCGACGGACCCGCGATGTATCGGCCGTTCAAGAGAACGGCCGATACATCGACCGGTGTGTATGGGCCTTTACTTCTGTACAGAGCAAGAATTTTCTGAAATAAAAACTAAATACAGTAACATTAAATTCATCAGCCTTATAGTGTATGCCAGATTTGTTTAATCAGAGTTCCTCAAATATGTCCTCAAGTATGTCTTCCAATCTCATTATTATAATTATATGATTTATACAAATGTTTTATAACTACACTTTCCTAATTTTTCCTGTAAAGTTTCCAACTATCATATGCCCATGATTTATTGGGTCTGGTATATAATACTGGCAGTCGGGATTCCAGCAGTCACAAGACCGACAGTGGCATCCCAACAGTAAAGCTACAGACAGTGGACAGGGTAAGTATTTTTACATTCCACTTTCACCTTACCTAACCCTTCACCCTTTGGAGGGTGGCTATGGTTACATATAACCACCTGACCCAGTGCCAAACCCTAACCCCACATAGAGCCTAATCATAACCCTTCCCCGGGCCCTAACACTGAACCCTGATACTCACCTTTTGGAAGGCAGCTGCCATGTACTTTCGCTGGTCACATGACCGCCGGCACCTCAGCTGCCAGGATGATGAATGCTTCCCAAATTATTACCAGGTGTTAACTCTCCACAATTACATGTATGCAAGATGTAATTTAATTTCAGCATTCTAATAATTCAGCATTAAAACAAAACATTAATTTGATCATTCAGATTCCACACTGTAAGAAAAGAACACTCTGCGCTATTTAAGAACCTTCCAGACTCCAAATAAAGTGAATTCACATATATACATAAAAACACCTTTTTATTCCGGATTAATCACATAAATCTCTAATTAGTAGATGGAACCACATAAAATTCTTAATCTAATAAAAAAGCTATCATATGCATATATAAATTTAACAACTCTAATTAATTCTTATTTTCAAAAGCCGGCTTTCTATATGCACCTAAAATAAAATCTGGATCAGCTCTCATGCGTATATAATAATCACAATATGTGCTATAGGGGATATACTTATTAATTGATGTGCAAATCAGTATTTTCAGATTGTCCACTAACTGCTTGTAGAGAGACGGAATAATCAGATGTAGTAATCACCGCTTGTTGTTACAAAGTCTCAGAACGGCTCCTTGTGTTATTATACTGAACACTTGTTACAAAGTCTCAGAATGGCTCCTTGTGTTATTACACTGAACACTTGTTGTTACAAAGTCTCAGAACGGCTCCTTGTGTTATTACACTGAGCACTCGTTGTTACAAAGTCTCAGAACGGCTCCTTGTGTTATTACACTGAGCACTCGTTGTTACAAAGTCTCAGAACGGCTCCTTGTGTTATTACACTGAACACTTGTTACAAAGTCTCAGAATGGCTCCTTGTGTTATTACACTGAACACTTGTTGTTACAAAGTCTCAGAACGGCTCCTTGTGTTATTACTAGAGATGAGCGGGTTCGGTTTCTTTGAATCCGAACCCGCACGAACTTCACTTTTTTTTTCACGGGTCCGAGCGACTCGGATCTTCCCGCCTTGCTCGGTTAACCCGAGCGCGCCCGAACGTCATCATGACGCTGTCGGATTCTCGCGAGACTCGGATTCTATATAAGGAGCCGCGCGTCGCCGCCATTTTCACACGTGCATTGAGATTGATAGGGAGAGGACGTGGCTGGCGTCCTCTCCATTAGAATAGATTAGAAGAGAGAGAGAGAGAGAGAGATTGTGCAGACAGAGTTTACCACAGTGACCAGTGCAGTTGTTGTTAAGTTAACTTTTATTTAATATATCCGTTCTCTGCTATATCCGTTCTCTGCCTGAAAAAAACGATACACAGCAGTCACACAGTGTGACTCAGTCTGTGTGCACTCAGCTCAGCCCAGTGTGCTGCACATCAATGTATAAAAGCTTATAATAATTGTGGGGGAGACTGGGGAGCACTGCAGGTTGTTATAGCAGGAGCCAGGAGTACATAATATTATATTAATTTAAAATTAAACAGTGCACACTTTTGCTGCAGGAGTGCCACTGCCAGTGTGACTAGTGGTGACCAGTGCCTGACCACCAGTATAGTAGTATATTGTTGTATACTATCTCTTTATCAACCAGTCTATATTAGCAGCAGACACAGTACAGTGCGGTAGTTCACGGCTGTGGCTACCTCTGTGTCGGCAGTCGGCACTCGGCAGGCAGTCCGTCCATCCATAATTGTATAATTATATACCACCTAACCGTGGTATTTTTTTTTTCTTTCTTTATACCGTCGTCATAGTCATACTAGTTGTTACGAGTATACTACTATCTCTTTATCAACCAGTGTACAGTGCGGTAGTTCACGGCTGTGGCTACCTCTGTGTCGGCAGTCGGCAGGCAGTCCGTCCATCCATAATTGTATTATAATATATACCACCTAACCGTGGTTATTTTTTCATTCTTTATACCGTCATAGTGTCATACTAGTTGTTACGAGTATACTACTATCTCTTTATCAACCAGTGTACAGTGCGGTAGTTCACGGCTGTGGCTACCTCTGTGTCGGCAGTCGGCAGGCAGTCCATCCATCCATAATTGTATTATAATATATACCACCTAACCGTGGTTTTTTTTTCATTCTTTATACCGTCATAGTCAGTCATACTAGTTGTTACGAGTATACTACTATCTCTTTATCAACCAGTGTACAGTGCGGTAGTTCACGGCTGTGGCTACCTCTGTGTCGGCACTCGGCAGGCAGTCCGTCCATCCATAATTGTATTATAATATATACCACCTAACCGTGGTTTTTTTTTCATTCTTTATACCGTCATAGTGTCATACTAGTTGTTACGAGTATACTACTATCTCTTTATCAACCAGTGTACAGTGCGGTAGTTCACGGCTGTGGCTACCTCTGTGTCGGCAGTCGGCAGGCAGTCCGTCCATCCATAATTGTATTATAATATATACCACCTAACCGTGGTTTTTTTTTCATTCTTTATACCGTCATAGTGTCATACTAGTTGTTACGAGTATACTACTATCTCTTTATCAACCAGTGTACAGTGCTGTAGTTCACGGCTGTGGCTACCTCTGTGTCGGAACTCGGCAGGCAGTCCGTCCATCCATAATTGTATTATTATAATATATACCACCTAACCGTGGTTTTTTTTTCATTCTTTATACCGTCATAGTGTCATACTAGTTGTTACGAGTATACTACTATCTCTTTATCAACCAGTGTACAGTGCGGTAGTTCACGGCTGTGGCTACCTCTGTGTCGGCAGTCGGCAGGCAGTCCGTCCATCCATAATTGTATTATAATATATACCACCTAACCGTGGTTTTTTTTTCATTCTTTATACCGTCATAGTCAGTCATACTAGTTGTTACGAGTATACTACTATCTCTTTATCAACCAGTGTACAGTGCGGTAGTTCACGGCTGTGGCTACCTCTGTGTCGGCACTCGGCAGGCAGTCCGTCCATCCATAATTGTATTATAATATATACCACCTAACCGTGGTTTTTTTTTCATTCTTTATACCGTCATAGTGTCATACTAGTTGTTACGAGTATACTACTATCTCTTTATCAACCAGTGTACAGTGCGGTAGTTCACGGCTGTGGCTACCTCTGTGTCGGCAGTCGGCAGGCAGTCCGTCCATCCATAATTGTATTATAATATATACCACCTAACCGTGGTTTTTTTTTCATTCTTTATACCGTCATAGTGTCATACTAGTTGTTACGAGTATACTACTATCTCTTTATCAACCAGTGTACAGTGCGGTAGTTCACGGCTGTGGCTACCTCTGTGTCGGAACTCGGCAGGCAGTCCGTCCATCCATAATTGTATTATTATAATATATACCACCTAACCGTGGTTTTTTTTTCATTCTTTATACCGTCATAGTGTCATACTAGTTGTTACGAGTATACTACTATCTCTTTATCAACCAGTGTACAGTGCGGTAGTTCACGGCTGTGGCTACCTCTGTGTCGGCAGTCGGCAGGCAGTCCGTCCATCCATAATTGTATTATAATATATACCACCTAACCGTGGTTTTTTTTTCATTCTTTATACCGTCATAGTCAGTCATACTAGTTGTTACGAGTATACTACTATCTCTTTATCAACCAGTGTACAGTGCGGTAGTTCACGGCTGTGGCTACCTCTGTGTCGGCACTCGGCAGGCAGTCCGTCCATCCATAATTGTATTACAATATATACCACCTAGCCGTGGTTTTTTTTTCATTCTTTATACCGTCATAGTGTCATACTAGTTGTTACGAGTATACTACTATCTCTTTATCAACCAGTGTACAGTGCGGTAGTTCACGGCTGTGGCTACCTCTGTGTCGGCAGTCGGCAGGCAGTCCGTCCATCCATAATTGTATTATAATATATACCACCTAACCGTGGTTTTTTTTTCATTCTTTATACCGTCATAGTGTCATACTAGTTGTTACGAGTATACTACTATCTCTTTATCAACCAGTGTACAGTGCGGTAGTTCACGGCTGTGGCTACCTCTGTGTCGGAACTCGGCAGGCAGTCCGTCCATCCATAATTGTATTACAATATATACCACCTAACCGTGGTTTTTTTTTCATTCTTTATACCGTCATAGTCAGTCATACTAGTTGTTACGAGTATACTACTATCTCTTTATCAACCAGTGTACAGTGCGGTAGTTCACGGCTGTGGCTACCTCTGTGTCGGCACTCGGCAGGCAGTCCGTCCATCCATAATTGTATTATATACCACCTAACCGTGGTTTTTTTATACCACCTAACCGTGGCAGTCCGTCCATAATTGTATACTAGTATCCAATCCATCCATCTCCATTGTTTACCTGAGGTGCCTTTTAGTTCTGCCTATAAAATATGGAGAACAAAAAAGTTGAGGTTCCAAAATTAGGGAAAGATCAAGATCCACTTCCACCTCGTGCTGAAGCTGCTGCCACTAGTCATGGCTGAGACGATGAAATGCCAGCAACGTCGTCTGCCAAGGCCGATGCCCAATGTCATAGTACAGAGCATGTCAAATCCAAAACACCAAATATCAGAAAAAAAAGGACTCCAAAACCTAAAATAAAATTGTCGGAGGAGAAGCGTAAACTTGCCAATATGCCATTTACCACACGGAGTGGCAAGGAACGGCTGAGGCCCTGGCCTATGTTCATGGCTAGTGGTTCAGCTTCACATGAGGATGGAAGCACTCAGCCTCTCGCTAGAAAACTGAAAAGACTCAAGCTGGCAAAAACACCGCAAAGAACTGTGCGTTCTTTGAAATCCCAAATCCACAAGGAGAGTCCAATTGTGTCGTTTGCGATGCCTGACCTTCCCAACACTGGACGTGAAGAGCATGCGCCTTCCACTATTTGCATGCCCCCTGCAAGTGCTGGAAGGAGCACCCGCAGTCCAGTTCCTGATAGTCAGATTGAAGATGTCAGTGTTGAAGTACACCAGGATGAGGAGGATATGGGTGTTGCTGGCGCTGGGGAGGAAATTGACCAGGAGGATTCTGATGGTGAGGTGGTTTGTTTAAGTCAGGCACCCGGGGAGACACCTGTTGTCCGTGGGAGGAATATGGCCGTTGACATGCCAGGTGAAAATACCAAAAAAATCAGCTCTTCGGTGTGGAGGTATTTCACCAGAAATGCGGACAACAGGTGTCAAGCCGTGTGTTCCCTTTGTCAAGCTGTAATAAGTAGGGGTAAGGACGTTAACCACCTCGGAACATCCTCCCTTATACGTCACCTGCAGCGCATTCATAATAAGTCAGTGACAAGTTCAAAAACTTTGGGTGACAGCGGAAGCAGTCCACTGACCAGTAAATCCCTTCCTCTTGTAACCAAGCTCACGCAAACCACCCCACCAACTCCCTCAGTGTCAATTTCCTCCTTCCCCAGGAATGCCAATAGTCCTGCAGGCCATGTCACTGGCAAGTCTGACGAGTCCTCTCCTGCCTGGGATTCCTCCGATGCATCCTTGCGTGTAACGCCTACTGCTGCTGGCGCTGCTGTTGTTGCCGCTGGGAGTCGATGGTCATCCCAGAGGGGAAGTCGTAAGCCCACTTGTACTACTTCCAGTAAGCAATTGACTGTTCAACAGTCCTTTGCGAGGAAGATGAAATATCACAGCAGTCATCCTACTGCAAAGTGGATAACTGAGTCCTTGACAACTATGTTGGTGTTAGACGTGCG
The DNA here is from genome assembly GCF_028390025.1 of Pseudophryne corroboree. Classification (NCBI taxonomy): domain Eukaryota; kingdom Metazoa; phylum Chordata; class Amphibia; order Anura; family Myobatrachidae; genus Pseudophryne; species Pseudophryne corroboree. The sequence continues at coordinate 557,734 of NW_026967471.1, read as the reverse complement.
TCCGGTATCCGCCGTTAGTTCACAGGGAACTAGACAATTTATTGAGGCAGTGTGCCCCCGTTACCAAATACCATCTAGGTTCCACTTCTCTAGGCAGGCGATACCGAGAATGTACACGGACGTCAGAAAAAGACTCACCAGTGTCCTAAAAAATGCAGTTGTACCCAATGTCCACTTAACCACGGACATGTGGACAAGTGGAGCAGGGCAGGGTCAGGACTATATGACTGTGACAGCCCACTGGGTAGATGTATGGACTCCCGCCGCAAGAACAGCAGCGGCGGCACCAGTAGCAGCATCTCGCAAACGCCAACTCTTTCCTAGGCAGGCTACGCTTTGTATCACCGCTTTCCAGAATACGCACACAGCTGAAAACCTCTTACGGCAACTGAGGAAGATCATCGCGGAATGGCTTACCCCAATTGGACTCTCCTGTGGATTTGTGGCATCGGACAACGCCAGCAATATTGTGTGTGCATTAAATATGGGCAAATTCCAGCATGTCCCATGTTTTGCACATACCTTGAATTTGGTGGTGCAGAATTTTTAAAAAAACGACAGGGGCGTGCAAGAGATGCTGTCGGTGGCCAGAAAAATTGCGGGACACTTTCGGCGTACAGGCACCACGTACAGAAGACTGGAGCACCACCAAAAACTACTGAACCTGCCCTGCCATCATCTGAAGCAAGAAGTGGTAACGAGGTGGAATTCAACCCTCTATATGCTTCAGAGGTTGGAGGAGCAGCAAAAGGCCATTCAAGCCTATACAATTGAGCACGATATAGGAGATGGAATGCACCTGTCTCAAGTGCAGTGGAGAATGATTTCAACGTTGTGCAAGGTTCTGATGCCCTTTGAACTTGCCACACGTGAAGTCAGTTCAGACACTGCCAGCCTGAGTCAGGTCATTCCCCTCATCAGGCTTTTGCAGAAGAAGCTGGAGGCATTGAAGAAGGGGCTAACACGGAGCGATTCCGCTAGGCATGTGGGACTTGTGGATGCAGCCCTTAATTCGCTTAACAAGGATTCACGGGTGGTCAATCTGTTGAAATCAGAGCACTACATTTTGGCCACCGTGCTCGATCCTAGATTTAAAGCCTACCTTGGATCTCTCTTTCCGGCAGACACAGGTCTGCTGGGGTTGAAAGACCTGCTGGTGACAAAATTGTCAAGTCAAGCGGAACGCGACCTGTCAACATCTCCTCCTTCACATTCTCCCGCAACTGGGGGTGCGAGGAAAAGGCTCAGAATTCCGAGCCCACCCGCTGGCGGTGATGCAGGGCAGTCTGGAGCGACTGCTGATGCTGACATCTGGTCCGGACTGAAGGACCTGACAACGATTACGGACATGTCGTCTACTGTCACTGCATATGATTCTCTCAACATTGATAGAATGGTGGAGGATTATATGAGTGACCGCATCCAAGTAGGCACGTCACACAGTCCGTACTTATACTGGCAGGAAAAAGAGGCAATTTGGAGGCCCTTGCACAAACTGGCTTTATTCTACCTAAGTTGCCCTCCCACAAGTGTGTACTCCGAAAGAGTGTTTAGTGCCGCCGCTCACCTTGTCAGCAATCGGCGTACGAGGTTACATCCAGAAAATGTGGAGAAGATGATGTTCATTAAAATGAATTATAATCAATTCCTCCGCGGAGACATTGACCAGCAGCAATTGCCTCCACAAAGTACACAGGGAGCTGAGATGGTGGATTCCAGTGGGGACGAATTGATAATCTGTGAGGAGGGGGATGTACACGGTGATATATCGGAGGGTGAAGATGAGGTGGACATCTTGCCTCTGTAGAGCCAGTTTGTGCAAGGAGAGATTAATTGCTTCTTTTTTGGGGGGGGTCCAAACCAACCCGTCATATCAGTCACAGTCGTGTGGCAGACCCTGTCACTGAAATGATGGGTTGGTTAAAGTGTGCATGTCCTGTTTTGTTTATACAACATAAGGGTGGGTGGGAGGGCCCAAGGATAATTCCATCTTGCACCTCTTTTTTCTTTTCTTTTTCTTTGCATCATGTGCTGATTGGGGAGGGTTTTTTGGAAGGGACATCCTGCGTGACACTGCAGTGCCACTCCTAGATGGGCCCGGTGTTTGTGTCGGCCACTAGGGTCGCTAATCTTACTCACACAGCTACCTCATTGCGCCTCTTTTTTTCTTTGCGTCATGTGCTGTTTGGGGAGGGTTTTTTGGAAGGGACATCCTGCGTGACACTGCAGTGCCACTCCTAGATGTGCCCGGTGTTTGTGTCGGCCACTAGGGTCGCTAATCTTACTCACACAGTCAGCTACCTCATTGCGCCTCTTTTTTTCTTTGCGTCATGTGCTGTTTGGGGAGGGTTTTTTGGAAGGGCCATCCTGCGTGACACTGCAGTGCCACTCCTAGATGGGCCCGGTGTTTGTGTCGGCCACTAGGGTCGCTAATCTTACTCACACAGCTACCTCATTGCGCCTCTTTTTTTCTTTGCGTCATGTGCTGTTTGGGGAGGGTTTTTTGGAAGGGACATCCTGCGTGACACTGCAGTGCCACTCCTAGATGGGCCCGGTGTTTGTGTCGGCCACTAGGGTCGCTTATCTTACTCACACAGCGACCTCGGTGCAAATTTTAGGACTAAAAATAATATTGTGAGGTGTGAGGTATTCAGAATAGACTGAAAATGAGTGTAAATTATGGTTTTTGAGGTTAATAATACTTTGGGATCAAAATGACCCCCAAATTCTATGATTTAAGCTGTTTTTTAGTGTTTTTTGAAAAAAACACCCGAATCCAAAACACACCCGAATCCGACAAAAATAATTCGGTGAGGTTTTGCCAAAACGCGTTCGAACCCAAAACACGGCCGCGGAACCGAACCCAAAACCAAAACACAAAACCCGAAAAATTTCAGGCGCTCATCTCTAGTTATTACACTGAGCACTCGTTGTTACAAATTCTCAGATCGGCTCCTTGTGTTATTACACTGAGCACTCGTTGTTACAAAGTCTCAGAACGGCTCCTTGTGTAATTACACTGAACACTCGTTGTTACAAAGTCTCAGAACGGCTCCTTGTGTTATTACACTGAACACTCGTTGTTACAAAGTCTCAGAACGGCTCCTTGTGTAATTACACTGAACACTCGTTGTTACAAAGTCTCAGAACGGCTCCTTGTGTTATTACACTGAACACTCGTTGTTTCAAAGTCTCAGAACGGCTCCTTGTGTTATTACACTGAACACTCGTTGTTACAAAGTCTCAGAACGGCTCCTTGTGTTATTACACTGAACACTCGTTGTTACAAAGTCTCAGAACGGCTCCTTGTGTTATTACACTGAACACTCGTTGTTACAAAGTCTCAGAACGGCTCCTTGTGTTATTACACTGAACACTTGTTGTTACAAAGTCTCAGAACGGCTCCTTGTGTTATTACACTGAGCACTCGTTGTTACAAAGTCTCAGAACGGCTCCTTGTGTTATTACACTGAACACTCGTTGTTACAAAGTCTCAGAACGGCTCCTTGTGTTATTACACTGAACACTCGTTGTTGCAAAGTCTCAGAACGGCTCCTTGTGTTATTACACTGAACACTCGTTGTTACAAAGTCTCAGAACGGCTCCTTGTGTTATTACACTGAACACTCGTTGTTACAAAGTCTCAGAACGGCTCCTTGTGTTATTACACTGAACACTCGTTGTTACAAAGTCTCAGAACGGCTCCTTGTGTTATTACACTGAACACTCGTTGTTACAAAGTCTCAGAACGGCTCCTTGTGTAATTACACTGAACACTCGTTGTTACAAAGTCTCAGAACGGCTCCTTGTGTAATTACACTGAACACTCGTTGTTACAAAGTCTCAGAACGGCTCCTTGTGTAATTACACTGAACACTCGTTGTTACAAAGTCTCAGAACGGCTCCTTGTGTTATTACACTGAACACTCGTTGTTACGAAGTCTCAGAACGGCTCCTTGTGTAATTACACTGAACACTCGTTGTTACAAAGTCTCAGAACGGCTCCTTGTGTAATTACACTGAACACTCGTTGTTACAAAGTCTCAGAACGGCTCCTTGTGTTATTACACTGAACACTCGTTGTTTCAAAGTCTCAGAACGGCTCCTTGTGTTATTACACTGAACACTCGTTGTTACAAAGTCTCAGAACGGCTCCTTGTGTTATTACACTGAACACTCGTTGTTACAAAGTCTCAGAACGGCTCCTTGTGTTATTACACTGAACACTCGTTGTTACAAAGTCTCAGAACGGCTCCTTGTGTTATTACACTGAACACTTGTTGTTACAAAGTCTCAGAACGGCTCCTTGTGTTATTACACTGAGCACTCGTTGTTACAAAGTCTCAGAACGGCTCCTTGTGTTATTACACTGAACACTCGTTGTTACAAAGTCTCAGAACGGCTCCTTGTGTTATTACACTGAACACTCGTTGTTGCAAAGTCTCAGAACGGCTCCTTGTGTTATTACACTGAACACTCGTTGTTACAAAGTCTCAGAACGGCTCCTTGTGTTATTACACTGAACACTCGTTGTTACAAAGTCTCAGAACGGCTCCTTGTGTTATTACACTGAACACTCGTTGTTGCAAAGTCTCAGAACGGCTCCTTGTGTTATTACACTGAACACTCGTTGTTACAAAGTCTCAGAACGGCTACTTGTGTAATTACACTGAACACTCGTTGTTACAAAGTCTCAGAACGGCTCCTTGTGTTATTACACTGAACACTCGTTGTTACAAAGTCTCAGAACGGCTCCTTGTGTTATTACACTGAACACTCGTTGTTACAAAGTCTCAGAACGGCTCCTTGTGTTATTACACTGAACACTCGTTGTTACAAAGTCTCAGAACGGCTCCTTGTGTTATTACACTGAACACTCGTTGTTACAAAGTCTCAGAACGGCTCCTTGTGTTATTACACTGAACACTCGTTGTTACAAAGTCTCAGAACGGCTCCTTGTGTAATTACACTGAACACTCGTTGTTACAAAGTCTCAGAACGGCTCCTTGTGTAATTACACTGAACACTCGTTGTTACAAAGTCTCAGAACGGCTCCTTGTGTTATTACACTGAACACTCGTTGTTACAAAGTCTCAGAACGGCTCCTTGTGTAATTACACTGAACACTCGTTGTTACAAAGTCTCTGAACGGCTCCTTGTGTTATTACACTGAACACTCATTGTTACAAAGTCTCAGAACGGCTCCTTGTGTTATTACACTGAACACTTGTTGTTACAAAGTCTCAGAACGGCTCCTTGTGTAATTACACTGAACACTCGTTGTTACAAAGTCTCAGAACGGCTCCTTGTGTTATTACACTGAACACTCGTTGTTACAAAGTCTCAGAACGGCTCCTTGTGTAATTACACTGAACACTCGTTGTTACAAAGTCTCAAGCAATTCCTTTTGCATAGATATTAGTAACAGTTCCTGATTGCTTAATCAGGCTGGCTAAATGGTAAAAACTCTCACCCTCCGTCTTACACATAGACGGATCCAGCTGGAGATACACTGCACTGCCGGTCAGGTGCGGCTAGGGAGCTCCGGACGTCTCCGGCCCCCAACGTATGAAATGCCGCTGCAGTCTCAAGTGAAGCCGCTGGCTTCCGGCGTGGTGCAGTGATTCTTAGGTGATAACCGCAATGAATGCTATTGTCATCAGATGTCTCTTCTTTCCTCTGACTAGTTTCTCTCGTCACTGGAGCTTCCTCATAGAGTCTATGCAAAAGAAATTGCTTTAGACTTTGTAACAACGAGTGTTCAGTGTAATAACACAAGGAGCCGTTCTGAGACTTTGGAACAACAAGCGGTGATTACTACATCTGATTATTCCGTCTCTACAAGCAGTTAGTGGACAATCTGAGAATACTGATTTGCACATCAATTAATAAGTATATCCCCTATTGCACATATTGTGGTTATTATATACGCATGAGAGCTGATCCATATTTTATTTTAGGTGCATATAGAAAGCCGGCTTTTGAAAATAAGAATTAATTAGAGTTGTTAAATTTATATATGCATATGATAGCTTTTTTTATTAGATTAAGAATTTTATGTGGTTCCATCTACTAATTAGAGATTTATGTGATTAATCCGGAATAAAAATATGTTTTTATGTAAATATGTGAATTCACTTTATTTGGAGTCTGGAAGGTTCTTAAATAGCGCAGAGTGTTCTTTTCTTATATTGTCTAGTTGGTAATTCCCCCTTTCTTAAAGGGGAACCACTGATTTTATGCTTACACTAGCACAATTAACATTCAGCAGCTGATTAATATCTGTATTCCTATTAACGATTAAGGTTTGTTTTAGAATAAATATAACATTTAAAATGTAGTACTAGCACCGTGAGACATTCTTGTATGAAGATTCCACACTGTGTTAATTTATCCATATTATTCCTCTTTCTGTTGATCCTTATCAGTGTCCTACTACACAAATCAGGAGGTTCATATTTCAACTACCTGTATTATTTATTGTTATCCTTTATATGACATCACAAGGAATTAACAACACCCAATTACAGAGTACATAAATAAATACGCAAAACAGGCAAACAGTGACTTACTGTCAAAGACAATATAGGACAAGTACAGGGTACATAAACATATCTTCATCAGCTCCCGACACTGAACTAGGTATCAGGGTGTCAGAAAACTGTGTGATTTGATGCTGTTGAAGATGGTTAAAGTAAGAGAATGAAAAGCACATGAGGAAAGAGGACCCGGCTCATAAAAACTTACATTCTAAAGGGGAGAGACCAACAGATGTGATGCAGATGAGTGAGCATGGAACAGAATGTTATGATGAGATTTGGCTGCAGTTGTTGGGTATCGAGAGCCAAATTAAAGTTTTGTAGAGAGGTGGAGATTCTGAGGGGGAGATACAAAGAATTCCATAGAAAGAGAGTGGCACAAGAAAAATATTGGAGGTTGGAGTGGGAGGAAGTAATCAGTAGGCAGTGCCTTAGCGGAGTGAAGAGGGCAGGTGGGAGTGTAAAGGGAGATAAGTTCAGAGATGTAAATGGGAGAAGAGTGGGTAAGGGCTTTGTAATGTAGCGTGAGAAACTTTACTTGTATTCTGAAAGGGAAGGAATGTTAGTTAAGGGCTTGTAGAAGAGATGAGGTGGACAATTTTGTTTGATGAGGTTGATAAATTGGGAAACAGCATTGAGGATAGATTGGAGTAGAGAAAGGCATTTGTCAGGGATTCCAGATAGAAGGAGATTACAGTACTCCAGTCTGGAGATGATCAGTGAGTGAATTAAGGACTTGGTAGCATCCTGGTTGAGAAAGGGTCTGATCCTGGAAATATTTTCAGATGAAAATGGCAGGTTTGTGAGAGATGATACATTTGTGGTTTGAAGTAGAGGGAGGAGATAAGGATTACTCCAATACAGCACACTTGGAGGCTAGAGGATATAATGGTGCCATTAATAGATAAAGAAATTGTGGTGGGTGAGGTTGTGTGGAAGGGTGGAAAGATGATCAGGTCATTCTTAGTCATGTTATGTTTAAGAAAGTGCTGGGACATCTACGAAAAGGTAGCAGAAAGACAGTTGGAGATACAGTATGATGGAGGAGTGACGGAGAGGTCAGAGGACAAAAGGTAAATTTGAGTATCATCAGCATAGAGATGAAAATGGAAGTCAAAAAAGCCGATGAGTTTACATAAAGAGGACATATAGAGAAAAGGAAATAACCAAGGACAGAACCTTGAAAGACAACAACAGTTAGTGAAAGTGGGGGTGAAGTGGCATCATGAGAGGAGAAAGAAAAGGAACAGTCAGAGATCGGACCAAGAGAGTGAAGGATTTGCAGAAGAGGGTAGTCCACGGTGTCAAAAGCAGAGTTTAAAATTAATTATCAGAGATCAGTGTCCCTTCAATTTTGCAGCATGAAGGTCATTACAGACTTTGTGATGAAAGTTTCAATGGAGTAGACAGGACAAAATCCAGACTGGAATGGGTCAAGCAGGGAGTGGGAGGATAGGAAGGCTGTAATGCAGTTGTACAGGATATGCTCAAGTAGTTTGTAGTGAAACATGAGGAGAGAAATGTGTCAGTACATGGAGAGGGGGTTTGGATCAATGGTAGGTTTTAAGAATAGGGGAAATGAGTATATTCTTGAAGGTAGAGGGTACAGTGCCTTATGAGAGGGAGATATTGAGGAAGTGAGTCAAGTGGAGAGGTGGTGGTGGGCAGGAATGGATGATGGTTATGAATTTATCATTAGTTACAAGGAAGAAAGATGTTAGAGTTGATAAGAGGGACGGGGGGTGGGTTTAAGGGACAGGGGGTTGCTGATGGACTGGTAGGATGTGAAGTCCTGATGTACAGATGTGTCCTCCATTATCTTGACTGACTGAGGCATTAGTCGCGATCGGGCATACGCAGTGTGCCTGGGTGCAAGGAGGTGCGCCTAGTTGAAGGGATGCGCACAGAGCGTTTATTGTTACCTTTGAGTATAATACCGAAAATCATCCACCAGATGTCGCTTTTTAAAATCACCAACGTGCATACGTGTGGTCTCCATTAAAATACAATACTGAACTACAGGGTAAGAACTACTTTACTGGTGCGTCTCATTACGCTACTGTATGTCATAAAGTATATAACAGTATATACAGTACAGATGCAAATAGTACAGCATATACAGATGCAAACAAACGTGTTACAGATACAGTGTGGTCTATTGATGTTAGGAATATGTGAGCGTCCAAATCCCATAGTATTAAGTATAATGGGGAGAGAAAAAAGATACTCCCTAAGTTCCTGGATGCCAAATCACTGTGTGAATAGTTTATACAGATGAAAATGAACATTTTAAAACACTTGTGTATGCAAACACACTTGTGTATGCAAATGTAACTAATGTGTGAAAGGAATAATGTAGCTCATTGACTTTACAGTATGTACAGTGCACTAAATGAGCAGCCGAGTCCCCTAATGGCATAAATGTAGACCAATAGGAAGGAATCACTGCTTGCATTACTTTTACACATGATCTTGTGTATCTTCCATGCAGTGACATAGGCTAGCAGTGAAGGCTCCCACCTCCCATGCTGAGGATCCCGGCTTCGATTCCCAAAGTGCCAATCTATATATTTTTTTCCCCTTACATTCACATTATTAATTTTGTTTTTCTGTGTAATGTATTGTAAAACTTTCAATGGAAAGGTGCACACAGGTTTCACATAAATCAGGGTTTATAGTGAACAGCTAATTAGTACCATAATATAACATACTGTACAGAGATATTAAGGATGGTGATTTGGCACCCAGGAACTTAGGGAGGAGCTTTTATCTCTCTCCACTATACATAGAAAGATTGCAATGGAGAGAGATAAAAGCTCCTCCCTAAGTTCCTGGGTGCCAAATCATCATCCTTACTATCTCTGTACAGTATATTCTATTAGGGTACTAATTAGCTGTTCATTCTAATTAGTTGTTCACTAAAAACCCTGATTTATGTGAAACCTGTGTGCACACTTCCATTAAATGTTTTGCAATGGATTACACAGGAAAAAAATTATAATAAAGTGATTGTCAGGGTAAAAAAAAATTCACACATTAGTTAGAAATTAGAGCTACATTATTCCTTTTACACATTAGTTGCGTCTGCATACACAAGTGTTCACACATTAGTTGCATCTGCATACACAAGTGTTTTAACATGTTCTTTTGCGTCTGAATAATTTTTTACATTTATTTTACTCTCTCCATCTGACCATTGGTCACCATCTGTGTGTACACTATGCAGTACAGGACTATATTAAAATTACAGTCATCACTGACCATTTTCCAAAGCTTGTACTGTAGATCAATCCGCCGCTATTCAAACTAAAGTACTGGATTAGTAGAGCATTAGCCACCCAGTGGTGGAGATGTGTATTGCATGCTGAGTATCTAGTCACGCCTCAACGTGCCTGTCCATGATTAAACTCAGCAACATAAGCTATTGCCTTGGCGTGACTAAACCTCCGTCTATGTGCTGAAAAAATCAAGATAACGGAGGACTCATCTGTATAGAGTACATTTTGGATGTGAAGTAAGTGGAAAAATCAAGAGCATAGAATGAGGAGGGGAGATGAGTTTTTGGTTATGTAAACTTCTCTAGACACATGCATTTAATTGTACTACCCTTGATATTCAAAGATTTATCTAATCACGACAGGTTTCACAGACTAACAGAGCAACATCTGAGATACCAGAATGTCCAAGTTATTCAATATTGAACACAAAGTTTGATTAACGATAGAGAATAAATGAGATTTCGATAAGTTTACTCTGATGAATTCCCCCAATGAAAAGAGTAAAGATTCTTCAAAAATATTTATTTTATTGAAATCTCTTTGGCATTCTGTTTAATTATATATTAATTCCAAATTGGAAAAAAATATTTTCCCTTTTGTTATCTTACTTTTTACAATTTTACTTTGCTATTATATAAATTTATATTTTTAAAGAGGTAATTCACTGTGGGGGAATTCCATACTGTACCTCGCACCTGATTTTGGAACACCACAGTTATGCATGAATCTAATATCTATGGGATCTAATTATAAAAAAAAACTATGGTTGAAGGTTTTTCAGCTCTGAAAAAAAGATACTCATCTCTCCATGCAGAATATCAAGATTGTATGTTAATATTTTAGATCTCAAAGCTGTGAACATATTGACAGTCTGCACATGTTGACATGTTCATTGTTGTCATTTTATCAATGTTCAAAATACCAAAATCCTAATTTAGTCTACTATCTTGATGGCAGTGACCATAGGCAGACAGAAACTGGGGCAAAAAAACCATGGTATAGTTGACACAAAGTTTTCTCAACTTCTCCTTTACCACCAAATTCAGCACAATTTTCAGAATTAAAAGAATTAACCAAGTCTTGACTTAAGTCAGAAGAGAGGACCATAAATATTCACGCAGAAAGTTCATATGATTTTGTTGTATTACTTGATTTTGGCGATTTTTATAAAAAAGAGACTTTATAACAGTAACAATAAACCAATATGTACATGTGAGAGCAGTTGAGGAGTTGCCAGAAGTCATACAATTACAACCTACTAGTGGCTGTTACAAATACCAATCCCAGGACAAGATAAAACTAATAATGTAAATAACTATATGCAGTTATAGCATCCATGAGTAATCTGATTAAGACCTACTGGTATAGTTATACCTTCACATAATTTCTAGACATATACTATGTCGCCTGTATTGTCTATTTGCAGATTAAAAAATCAGTAAGGAAGGATAAAACACTACCTTCATGTATATCCTTTTACACATCCTATAACCAAATGTAATTCAAGTTGCAGAGGCTAGAATGACTCAGTGTGATTTGGTATAAGATGGAGGGTACTGTATGTCAATGCTAAGGCACGGGATTATTTCTGTATGTATAGTATGCCTAATGTAATACCATCTGCTCAAAGTACACATTTTACTAGACTACTTTAAAAATAAACCAAATAATCTGTAACATTCACAAGTGGGAGAGATGATGGAAAACTACTACTACTATTACTACAACTACTACTACTATTATTACTACTACTACTACTACTACAACTACCACCTATTACTACCAACAATTCTACAACAACTAATACTAATTCTACCACTACCACTAATACTACTACTACTACTACTATTACTGCTACTACTACAACAACTCCTACTACTACCACCACCACCACTACCTATACTACTATTACTACCAACACTACCACAGCCACTAATATTACTTCTACCACTACCACTAATAATACTACTACTATTACTTACTACTACAACTCCTACTCCTACTACACTACTACTACTACTACTACTACTACTACTACTACTACTACTACTACAACTACTACTACTATTACTGCTACTACTACTACACTATTACTACTACTACTACTACTACTACTACTACACTATTACTACTACTACTACTACTACTACTACTACTACTACTACTACTACTACAACTACTACTACTACTACTACTACTACTACACTATTACTACTACTACTACTACTACTACACTATTACTACTACTACTACTACTACTACTACTACTACAACTACCACCTATTACTACCAACAATTCTACAACAACTAATACTGATTCTACCACTACCACTAATACTACTACTACTACTACTATTACTGCTACTACTACTACTACACTATTACTACTACTACTACTACTACTACTAATAATAATAATAATAATAATAATAATAATAATAATATAAAATAATAATAAAAATAATAATAATAATAATAATAATAATAATAATATAAAATTGATTTCATCACAAAGTTCTTGTATATCCTTTGTTGTCTAACAAATTTTGGGAACCTACCTCCAGTACTTCATGAAACTCAAAGTGCTTGAGATGACTAATAATTAGATCATGTATTTTATATCTGTACAGTGTGCCTTCATCAGTTTGCCATGAAGGTGGCACCTACTGTTTACCCTATCACACTATGCTGCACCAAGAGGCTCTCTGAAAAATCCCTTTAGCAAATTTACTATTTTCTCTCACTAATCTCGGCTACGCAGATATTCCATGTCCAGTCAAAATAATTTATTACACAGAAGTTAATGATGTTTTTATTCGTGTAACACATTTGTGGACAGATGTCATGTATCTAGGCTTACCATACATACCATGTAACTGGGGCACACATGAAACACACAGATTCTCTAGCTGAGTAATACCAGGTGAAATACAAGATTGTAGTCAGCCAGCCACAGAATATGTGTGATTCATGTGTCCTGGTATAAAGGGATAGTACGGCACATCTGCATGTATAATACACCAACTGCATTCCTACTGTATATGATATACTGTATTTCATCTTCTCTTACCATGCCATTTTTCCATGTGATTTCTCCTGCTTTGATATTATAAACCTGGTCATCTTGTGATTCGTCAAAGATGGTCACAGGCTTTACAACAAATTCATATGATGTGTTAGTTTTATATATAACCCAGTTTTCCATTAACCACTTAGAGGGCAGATCCCCTCTTTCATTGAAGGTCATCTCTTCTCCAGTGGGATCTGTGTAATGAAGGTTTCTCATAGAGTTCCGCTTTCGTTAGGAAATAAAAATGTCTGTATAAGTAATAGCACAAACACAGCAAATGTTCTGGACATACACATACACTTATAGCATAACTGTGGCCATAGATTTTATAGGTAATGAGAGATTGGGTCTATTTACTAAACACAGGAAGTAGAGATGAGCGGTTTCGGTTCTCCGAGAACCTAACCCCTCCGAACTCGACGTGGTTTACACGGGTCCGAGGCAGCCTCGGTTCTTCCTGCCTGACTTGGAAACCCCGATGAGGCAAAACGTTATCATCCCGCTGTCGGATTCTCGCGAGATTCAGATTCCATATAAAGAGTTGTGGGTCTCCGCCGTATTCACTTGTGCATTGTAGAGAGAGCGGAGAGGACATGGCTACGTTCTCTCAGTGGAAATCTCAATATCAGTGCTCAGTATCAGTGCTTACTGCTAACTTTTTGCTGCTCAGTAATACTACTAGTTGTGTGTCTCTCCTGCTCAGTGTCAGTTCTAGTATCCTCATCAGTGCTCAATATCAATATTCTTTGTCTTGTGCTGCATTGTGTGGTGCTCAGTATATTACAGTACATTACTAATAGTCCAGGGCTGCATCTTGCTGCTCAGTGTCAGTTCTTCTCAGTATAATCCTCATCAGTGCTCAGTATCACTGCTCATTGTCTTGTGCTGCATTGTGTGGTGCTCAGTATACTACAGTACATTACTAATAGTCCAGTGCTACATCTTGCTGCTCAGTGTCAGTTCTAGTATCCTCATCAGTGCTCAGTATCACTGCTCATTGTCTTGTGCTGCATTGTGTGGTGCTCAGTATAATTCAGTACATTACTAATAGTCCAGTGCTGCATCTTGCTGCTCAGTGTCAGTTCTAGTATCATCCTCAGTGCTCAGTATCACTGCTCATTGTCTTGTGCTGCATTGTGAGGTGCTCAGTATACTACAGTACATTACTAATAGTCCAGTGCTACATCTTGCTGCTCAGTGTCAGTTCTAGTATCATCCTCAGTGCTCAGTATCACTGCTTATTGTCTTGTGCTACATTGTGTGGTGCTCAGTATACTACAGTACATTACTAATAGTCCAGTGCTGCATCTTGCTGCTCAGTGTCAGTTCTAGTATCATCCTCAGTGCTCAGTATCACTACTCATTGTCTTGTGCTGCATTGTGTGGTGCTCAGTATACTACAGTACATTACTAATAGTCCAGTGCTACATCTTGCTGCTCAGTGTCAGTTCTAGTATCATCCTCAGTGCTCAGTATCACTGCTTATTGTCTTGTGCTACATTGTGTGGTGCTCAGTATACTACAGTACATTACTAATAGTCCAGTGCTGCATCTTGCTGCTCAGTGTCAGTTCTAGTATCCTCATCAGTGCTCAGTATCACTGCTCATTGTCTTGTGCTGCATTGTGTGGTGCTCAGTATACTACAGTACATTACTAATAGTCCAGTGCTGCATCTTGCTGCTCAGTGTCAGTTCTAGTATCCTCATCAGTGCTCAGTATCACTGCTCATTGTCTTGTGCTGCATTGTGTGGTGCTCAGTATACTACAGTACATTACTAATAGTCCAGTCCTACATCTTCCTGCTCAGTGTCAGTTCTAGTATTCTCATCAGTGCTCAGTATCACTGCTCATTGTCTTGTGCTGCATTGTGTGGTGCTCAGTATACTACAGTACATTACTAATAGTCCAGGGCTGCATCTTTCTGCTCAGTGTCAGTTCTCAGTATCATCCTTATCAGTGCTCAGTATCACTGCTCACTGGGGTATATTTACTAAGGTCCCGATTTTGACCGAGATGCCGTTTTTTCTTCAAAGTGTCATCTCGGGAATTTACTAAACTCAAATCACGGCAGTGATGAGGGCATTCGTATTTTTTTGGAAGTCCAAGAAAAAAAATACGAATGAATACACCATCGGTCAAATACGCCAGCAAATTAGTAGAACTCGGTCATTTACTAAAAAGTGCAAATCTCAAAATATCCAAACACTGCCGTGAAAAATTACAAATCGTAAAAAAGTGCTAAAAAAAAAACAGACATGCTTTTTTGAACCGTGATTGGATAGGCATGCACGGATCCATGAGATCCGTGCATGTATATCAGTGGGAAGGGGTGGGAAAGTGTTAATTTCAATAAAAAAAATTGCGTGGGGCCCCCCTCCTAAGCATAACCAGCCTCGGGCTCTTTGAGCCGGTCCTGGTTGCAAAAATATGGGGAAAAAAATGACAGGGGTTCCCCCATATTTAAACAACCAGCACTGGGCTCTGCGCCTGGTCCTGGTTCCAAAAATACGGGGGACAAAAAGCGTAGGGGTCCCCCGTATTTTTGAAACCAGCACCGGGCTCCACTAGCTGGACAGATAATGCCACAGTAGGGGGTCACTTTTATACAGTGCCCTGCGGCCGTGGCATTAAATTCCCAACTAGTCACCCCTGGCCGGGGTACCCTGGGGGAGTGGAGACCCCTTCAATCAAGGGGTCCCCACCCCAGCCACCCAAGGGCCAGGGGTGAAGCCTGAGGCTGTCCCCCCCATCCAAGGGCTGCGGATGGGGGGCTGATAGCCAAAGTTAAAAGTGATTGATATTGTTTTTAGTAGCAGTACTACAAGGCCCAGCAAGCCTCCCCCACAAGCTGGTACTTGGAGAACCACAAGTACCAGCATGCGGTGGAAAAACAGGCCCGCTGGTACCTGTAGTACTACTACTAAAGAAATACCCCAATAAAGACATAAGACACACACCTTGAAAGTATAACTTTAATACATACATGCACACCAACATACATACATACTTACCGATGTACCCACGCAGGTCGGTCCTCTTCTCCAGTAGAATCCATGGTGTACCTGTTGAAAAAATTATACTCACAAAATCCAGGGTAGAAGGCTCCTCTTCTTCTTGTAATCCATTTGTAATCCACGTACTTGTTAAAATAAAAAAACGGATACCCGACCACGAACTGAAAGGGGCCCCATGTTTTCACATGGGACCCCTTTCCCCGAATGCCAGGAACCCCCTCTGACTTAAGTCCAAGAAGGTTCCATCAGCCAATCAGGGAGCGCCACGTTGTGGCACCCTCCTGATTGGCTGTGTGCTCCTATACTGTATGACAGGCGGCACCCGGCAGTGTTACAATGTAGCGCCTATGCGCTCCATTGTAACCAATGGTGGGAACTTTGAGGTCAGCTTTTTGTCCGCCGTATTTTTGAAACCAGGACCAGGCGCAGAGCCCGGTGCTGGTTGTTTAAATATGGGGGAACCCCTGTAATTTTTTTTCCCATATTTTTGCAACCAGGACCGGCTCAAAGAGCCCGAGGCTGGTGATGCTAAGGAGGGGGGACCCCACTCAATTTTTTTTCCCATTTAAAACAATTTTAAAAAATAAAAAAGGTGCACAATGAACCCCAGCACGGATCTCACAGAGCTGGCCGTGATTCATTGTGTTAAAGTCGGCAGTGTTTTGCCATTCACTACCGTAAAACACTGAAAAAAGTTACGAATGACATCGACATCGGAAAACACGAAAATGCAGAATACGACAGCTTAGTAAATTAGTCGTAATAAATTAAATAAGTTGCAGTTTTACACTTTCGATGTCATTCGTGATTAATCTACCACCAAATCGGGAGAATTACGAATGTTAGTAAATATACCACATTGTCTTGTGCTACATTGTGTGGTGCTCAGTATAATTCAGTACATTACTAATAGTCCAGTGCTGCATCTTACTGCTCAGTGTCAGTTCTAGTATCCTCATCAGTGCTCAGTATCACTGCTCATTGTCTTGTGCTACATTGTGTGGTGCTCAGTATACTACAGTACATTACTGATAGTCCAGTGCTGCATCTTGCTGCTCAGTGTCAGTTCTAGTATCCTCATCAGTGCTCAGTATCACTGCTCATTGTCTTGTGCTGCATTGTGAGGTGCTCAGTATATTACAGTACATTGCTAATAGTCCAGTGATACATCTTGCTGCTCAGTGTCAGTTCTAGTATCCTCATCAGTGCTCAGTATCACTGCTCATTGTCTTGTGCTGCATTGTGTGGTGCTCAGTATAATTCAGTACATTACTAATAGTCCAGGGCTGCATCTTTCTGCTCAGTGTCAGTTCTAGTATCCTCATAAGTGCTCAGTATCACTGCTCATTGTCTTGTGCTACATTGTGTGGTGCTCAGTATACTACAGTACATTACCAATAGTCCAGAGCTGCATCTTACTGCTCAGTGTCAGTTCTAGTATCCTCATCAGTGCTCAGTTTCACTGCTCATTGTCTTGTGCTGCATTGTGTGGTGCTCAGTATACTACAGTACATTATTAATAGTCCAGGGCTGCATCTTGCTGCTCAGTGTCAGTTCTAGTATCCTCATCAGTGCTCAGTATCACTGCTCATTGTCTTGTGCTGCATTGTGTGGTGCTCAGTATATTACAGTACATTACTAATAGTCCAGGGCTACATCTTACTGCTCAGTGTCTGTTCTAGTATTCTCATCAGTGCTCAGTATCACTGCTTATTGTCTTGTGCTACATTGTGTGGTGCTCAGTATAATTCAGTACATTACTAACAGTCCAGGGCTGCATCTTACTGCTCAGTGTCAGTTTTCAGTATCATCTTTATCAGTGCTCAGTATCACTGCTCATTGTCTTGTGCTGCATTGTGGTGCTCAGTATACTACAGTACAATAGTCCAGGGCTGCATCTTGCTGCTCAGTGTCAGTTTTCAGTATCATCTTTATCAGTGCTCAGTATAACTGCTCATTGTCTTGTGCTGCATTGTGTGGTGGCAGTATACTACAGTACATTACTAATAGTCCAGGGCTACATCTTGCTGCTCAGTGTCAGTTCTAGTATTCTCATCAGTGCTCAGTATCACTGCTCATTGTCTTGTGCTGCATTGTGGTGACCAGTATACTACAGTACATTACTAATAGTCCAGTGTCTTGTGCTGCATATTGCTGCTGTAGGGTGCTGTGGTAGTGTCCTATCACTGTGCATAGGTCATCGTCATTCCAGTCACAGTGGCATCTGATATCTATCTAGTGGTATCTAATTCCAGACAATACTGCCGTCTAATTCCAGATATATTACTAGCATATAATTCCAAACATTAAAAAATGGAAAAAAAAATTTGAAGAGTAAAATAGTGAAAAATCAAGATTCATTTCCACCAAGTGCTGAAGCTGCTGCCACTAGTCATGGCAGAGACGATGAAATGCCATCAACATTGTCTGCCAAGGCCGATGCCCAATGTCATAGCAGAGAGCATGTAAAATCCAAAAAGAAAAAGTTCAGTAAAATGATGACCCAAATATCTAAATTAAAAACGTCTGAGGAGAAGCGTAAACTTGCCAATATGCCATGTACGACACGGAGTGGCAAGGAATTGCTGAGGGCCTGGCCTATGTTCATGGCTAGTGGTTCAGCTTCACATGAGGATGGAAGCACTCATCCTCCCGCTAGAAAAATTAAAAGAGTTAAGCTGGCAAAAGCATAGCAAAGAACTGCGTTTTAAATCACAAATCCCCAAGGAGAGTCCAAATGTTTTGGGGGGTGTGATGCCTAACCTTCCCAACACTGGACGGGAAGAGGTGGCTCCTTCCACCATTTGCACGCCTCCTGCAAGTGCTGGAAGGAGCACCCACAGTCCAGTTCCTAATAGTCAAATTGAAGATGTCACTGTTGAAGTACACCAGGATGAGGATGTAAAATAAAAAAGGGCCGACTAGATGGGCCAAGTGGTTCTTATCTGCCGTCAAATTCTATGTTTCTATGTTTCTATATGGGTGTTGCTGGCGCTGAGGAGGAAATTGACAAGGAGGATTCTGATGGTGAGGTGGTTTGTTTAAGTCAGGCACCCGGGGAGACACCTGTTGTCCGTGGGATGAATAAGGTCATTGACATGATTGGTCAAAATACAAAAAAAATCACCTCTTTGGTGTGGAATTATTTTAAAAGAAATGCGGACAACAGGTGTCAAGCCGTGTGTTGCCTTTGTCAAGCTGTAATAAGTAGGGGTAAGGACGTTAACCACCTAGGAAAATCCTCCCTTATACGTCACCTGGAGCGCATTCATCAGAAGTCATTGACAAGTTCAAAAATGTTGGGTGACAGCGGAAGCAGTCCACTGACAACTAAATCCATTCTTCCTCTTGTACCCAAGCTCCTGCAAACCACCCCACCAATGTCAATTTCCTCCTTAGACAGGAACGCCAATAGTCCTGTAGGCCATGTCACTGGCAAGTCTGACGAGTCCTCTCCTAACTGGGATTCCTCCGATATATCATTGAGTGGAACACCTGCTGCTGCTGGTGCTGCTGTTGTTGCTGCTGGGAGTCGATCATCATCCCAGAGGGGAAGTCGGAAGACCACTTGTACTACTTCCTTTAAGCAATTGACTGTCCAACAGTCCTTTGCGAGGAAGATGAAATATCACAGCAGTCATCCTGTTACAAAGCAGATAACTCAGGCCTTGACAACTATGTTAGTGTTAGACGTGCGTCCGGTATCCTCCATTAGTTCACAGGGACTTAGAGAATTGCTTTATGCAGTGTGTCCCCGGTACCAAATACCATCTAGGATCCACTTCTCTAGGCAGGCGATACCAAGATTGTACACAGACGTCAGAAAAAGAGTCACCAGTGTCCTAAAAAATGCAGTTGTACCACGGACATGTGGACAAGTGGAGCAGGGCAGACTAAGGACTATATTACTGTGACAGCCCACTGGGTAGATGTATTGCCTCCCGCAGCAACAACAGCAGCAGCAGAAACAGTAGCAGCATCTCGCAAATGCCAACTCATTCCTAGGCAGGCTACTCTTTCTATCACCGCTTTCCATTAGATGCACTCAGCTGACAACCTCTTACGGAAACTGAGGAACATCATCGCAGATTGGCTTACCCCAATTAGACTCTCCTGGGGATTTGTGACATTGGACAACGCCACCAATATTGAGCGTGCATTACATGTGGCCAAATTCCAACACGTCCCATGTTTTGCACATACAATGAATTTGGTAGTGAATAATTAAAAAAAAACACAGTGGCGTGCAGGAGATGGTGTCGATGTCCTAAAGAATTGCGGGCCACTTTTGGCATTCTGGCACCTCATGCTGAAGACTGGAGCACCAGCAAACACTCTTGAACATGCCCTGCCATCAGCTGAAGCAATAGGTGGTAACGAGGTAGAATTCAACCCTCTATATGCTTCAGAGGATGGAGGAGCAGCAAAAGACCATTCAAGCCTATACATATGCCTATGATATAGGCAAAGGAGGGGGAATGCACCTTACTCAAGTGCAGTGTAGAATGATTTATATGTTGTGCGAGGTTCTCCAACCCTTTGAACTTGCCACACATGAAGTCAGTTCAGACACTGCCAGCCTAAGTCAGGTAATTCCCCTCATCAGGCTTTTGCAGAAGCAGCTGGAGAGAATGAAGGAGGAGGTAAAACAAAGCGATTCCGATAGGCATGTGGGACTTGTGGATGGAGCCCTTCATTTGCTTGGGTGGTCAATCTATTGAAATCAGATCACTACATTTTGGCCACCGTGCTCGATCCTAGGTTTAAAGCCTACGTTGTATCTCTCTTTCCGTCAGACACAAGTCTGCAGATGTTCAAAGACCTGCTGGTGAGACACTTGTCAACTCAAGCGGAACGTGACCCGCCAACAGCACCTCCTTCATTTTCTACCACCACTGGAGCTGACAGGAGAAGGATAACAATTCCAAAACCACCCGCTGGTGGTGATGCAGGGCAGTCTGGAGCAAGTGCTGACATCTGGACAGGCTGAAGGACCTGCCAACGATTACTGACATGTCTACTGTCACTGCATATGATTCTGTCACCATTTAAAGAATGGTGGAGGATTATATGAGTGACAGCATCCAAGTTGGCATGTCAGACAGTCCGTATGTATACTGGCAGGAAAAAGAGGCAATTTGGAGGCCCTTGCTCAAACTGGCTTTATTTTACCTAAGTTGCTCCAGTGTTTAGTGCAGCCGGTAACCTTGTCAGCGATCGGTGTACGAGGTTACTTCCAGAAAATGTGGAGAAGATGATGTTCATCAAAATGAATTATAATAAATTTCTCCGTGGAGACATTTACCAGCAATTGCCTCCAGAAAGTACACAGGAACCTGTGATGGTGGATTCCAGTGGGGACAAATTAATAATCTATGAGGAGGGGGATGTACACAGTGAAAGGGGCAGACTAGATGGGCCAAGTGGTTCTTATCTGCCGACAAATTCTATGTAAAGGGGTGAGGAATCTGACGATGAGGAGGAGGTGGACATCTTGCCTCCGTAGAGCCAAATTGTGCAAGGAGAGATTGATTGCTTCTTTTTTGGTGGGGGCCCAAACCAACCAATCATTTCAGCCACAGTCATGTGGCAGGCCCTGTCGCTGAAATGATGGGTTTGTTAAAGTGTGCATGTCCTGTTTATACAACATAAAGTTAGGAGGGCATCATGTGCTGTTTGGGAATTATTTTTGAAGTGCCATCCTGTCTGACACTGCAGTGCCACTCCTAGATGGGCCAGGTGTTTGTGTCGGCCACTTGGGTCGCTTAGCTTAGTCATCCAGCGACCTCCGTGCAAATTTTAGGACTAAAAATAATATTGTGAGGTGTGAGGTGTTCAGAATAGACTGGAAATTAGTGGAAATTAGGGTTATTGAGGTTAATAATATTATAGAATCAAAATTACCCCAAAATTCTATGATTTAAGCTGTTTTTGAGGGTTTTAAAAAAAAAAATACACCCGAAACCTACATTAATTTGAAAGGAAGGTTTTGACAAAATGCGTCCGAATCCAAAACACGACCACAGAACCGAATCCAAAACCAAAACACAAAACCCGAAAAATGCCCGCTGCACATCTCTAATAGGAAGGAGATAAAGTGGATGGACATAAAGTACCAACCAAACAACTGCTGTCATTTATCACACACAGCATGTAACATGACAGATAGGAGCTGAGTCTCTGGTACTTTATCTCTGTCCTCTTTATCTCTCTCCACTGCTTAGTAAATACACCACTATGTTATTAAGGGGGGCATGTACAAAGAAGTGATACAAGTAGAGAATTGAGCGAGTGGAGTAGTTGCCCATGGCAACCAATAAGCTGCTCTGTATGCTTTTATAGTATGCAAATTATAAATGTTACGTCAATGCTGATTGGTTGCATGGGCATCTTCTCCAATGGCTCACTTATCCACTTTATCACTGCTAAGTACATGTCCGCCTTAGTTTAGAATGTGCCAAATGTTGATCCTGGCAGTCCTGATATCTCTGAATAGCCCATTTTTCCCCTGACCAGGGATGGTGTGGTAGTCAGCAGTTTGCCCATTTTGTATTCTGTCATCTTCTATGAATGACTGCACAGATACAGTAGAACATATTGTAATGATGATTTTTTTAACTCTGTTCAGTCTGCTGAAATAAGTAACTTAGGCCCTCATTCCGAGTTGTTCGCTCGCTAGCTGCTTTTAGCAGCCGTGCAGACGCTAAGCCGCCGCCCTCTGGGAGTGTATCTTAGCTTAGCAGAAGTGCGAACGAAAGGAAAAAAAAATTCGAGCAGGTTTTTAGTAGCTTCAGACCTACTCCTAGCTTGCGATCACTTCAGACTATTTAGTTCCTGTTTTGACGTCACGAACATGCCCTGCAATCGGCCAGCCCCTCTCCCGTTTCCCCAGGCACGCCTGCGTTTGTATCTGACACGCCTGCGTTTTTCAGCACACTCCCTGAAAACTGTCAGTTACCTCACAGAAACGCCCCATTACTGTCAATCACTCAGCGATCAGCAGTGCGACTGAAAAGCGTCGCTCGACCTTGTGTGAAACTGCATTGGCTTTTGTGAAAGTACATCGCGCGTGTGCACTGCACCGCATACGCATGTGCAGAAGTGACGATTTTTAGTCTGATCGTTGCGCTGCTAATGACGGCAGCTAGCAATCACCTCGTTAGTCTGCTGCTTTAGTGGAAACAATCCGCTAGTTCCATGCCAAAAAAACTAGAGATGAGCGGGTTCGGTTTCTCTGAATCCGAACCCGCCAGAACTTCATGTTTTTTTTCACGGGTCCGAGCGACTCGGATCTTCCCGCCTTGCTCGGTTAACCCGAGCGCGCCCGAACGTCATCATGACGCTGTCGGATTCTCGCGAGGCTCGGATTCTATCGCGAGACTCGGATTCTATATAAGGAGCCGCGCGTCGCCGCCATTTTCACACGTGCATTGAGATTGATAGGGAGAGGACGTGGCTGGCGTCCTCTCCATTTAGATTATAAGAGACTGAGAGAGATTTACTGGAGCTGACTAGGAGGAGTACTGTTACTGTAGAAGTGTAGAGACTGAGTGGAGAGAGTTTACTAGTGAGGACAGTGCAGTTTACTTTATAATCCGTTCTCTGCCTGAAAAAAGCGATACACAGCACACAGTGACTCAGTCACATACCATATCTGTGTGCACTGCTCAGGCTCAGGCCAGTGTGCTGCATCATCTATTATCTATATATAATATTATATATATCTGTCTGACTGCTCAGCTCACACAGCTTATAATTGTGGGGGAGACTGGGGAGCACTACTGCAGTGCCAGTTATAGGTTATAGCAGGAGCCAGGAGTACATAATATATTATATAGTGAGTGACCACCAGACACACAGTGCAGTTTATTTAATATATCCATTCTCTGCCTGAAAAAAGCGATACACACAGTGACTCAGTCAGTCACATACCATATCTGTGTGCACTGCTCAGGCTCAGGCCAGTGTGCTGCATCATCTATATATATTATATATCTGTCTGACTGCTCAGCTCACACAGCTTATAATTGTGGGGGAGACTGGGGAGCACTACTGCAGTGCCAGTTATAGGTTATAGCAGGAGCCAGGAGTACATAATATTATATTAAAATTAAACAGTGCACACTTTTGCTGCAGGAGTGCCACTGCCAGTGTGACTAGTGACCAGTGACCTGACCACCAGTATATAATATTAGTAGTATACTATCTCTTTATCAACCAGTCTATATTAGCAGCAGACACAGTACAGTGCGGTAGTTCACGGCTGTGGCTACCTCTGTGTCGGCACTCGGCAGCCCGTCCATAATTGTATATACCACCTAACCGTGGTTTTTTTTTCTTTCTTTATACATACATACTAGTTACGAGTATACTATCTCTTTATCAACCAGTCTATATATTAGCAGCAGACACAGTACAGTGCGGTAGTTCACGGCTGTGGCTACCTCTGTGTCGGCACTCGGCAGCCCGTCCATAATTGTATATACCACCTAACCGTGGTTTTTTTTTTTCTTTCTTTATACATACATACTAGTTACGAGTATACTATCTCTTTATCAACCAGTCTATATATTAGCAGCAGACACAGTACAGTGCGGTAGTTCACGACTGTGGCTACCTCTGTGTCGGCACTCGGCAGCCCGTCCATAATTGTATATACCACCTAACCGTGGTTTTTTTTTCTTTCTTTATACATACATACTAGTTACGAGTATACTATCTCTTTATCAACCAGTCTATATATTAGCAGCAGACACAGTACAGTGCGGTAGTTCACGGCTGTGGCTACCTCTGTGTCGGCACTCGGCAGCCCGTCCATAATTGTATACTAGTATCCAATCCATCCATCTCCATTGTTTACCTGAGGTGCCTTTTAGTTGTGCCTATTAAAATATGGAGAACAAAAATGTTGAGGTTCCAAAATTAGGGAAAGATCAAGATCCACTTCCACCTCGTGCTGAAGCTGCTGCCACTAGTCATGGCCGAGACGATGAAATGCCAGCAACGTCGTCTGCCAAGGCCGATGCCCAATGGCATAGTACAGAGCATGTCAAAACCAAAACACCAAATATCAGTAAAAAAAGGACTCCAAAACCTAAAATAAAATTGTCGGAGGAGAAGCGTAAACTTGCCAATATGCCATTTACCACACGGAGTGGCAAGGAACGGCTGAGGCCCTGGCCTATGTTCATGGCTAGTGGTTCAGCTTCACATGAGGATGGAAGCACTCAGCCTCTCGCTAGAAAACTGAAAAGACTCAAGCTGGCAAAAGCACCGCAAAGAACTGTGCGTTCTTTGAAATCCCAAATCCACAAGGAGAGTCCAATTGTGTCGGTTGCGATGCCTGACCTTCCCAACACTGGACGTGAAGAGCATGCGCCTTCCACCATTTGCACGCCCCCTGCAAGTGCTGGAAGGAGCACCCGCAGTCCAGTTCCTGATAGTCAGATTGAAGATGTCAGTGTTGAAGTACACCAGGATGAGGAGGATATGGGTGTTGCTGGCGCTGGGGAGGAAATTGACCAGGAGGATTCTGATGGTGAGGTGGTTTGTTTAAGTCAGGCACCCGGGGAGACACCTGTTGTCCGTGGGAGGAATATGGCCGTTGACATGCCAGGTGAAAATACCAAAAAAATCAGCTCTTCGGTGTGGAGGTATTTCACCAGAAATGCGGACAACAGGTGTCAAGCCGTGTGTTCCCTTTGTCAAGCTGTAATAAGTAGGGGTAAGGACGTTAACCACCTCGGAACATCCTCCCTTATACGTCACCTGCAGCGCATTCATAATAAGTCAGTGACAAGTTCAAAAACTTTGGGTGACAGCGGAAGCAGTCCACTGACCAGTAAATCCCTTCCTCTTGTAACCAAGCTCACGCAAACCACCCCACCAACTCCCTCAGTGTCAATTTCCTCCTTCCCCAGGAATGCCAATAGTCCTGCAGGCCATGTCACTGGCAATTCTGACGAGTCCTCTCCTGCCTGGGATTCCTCCGATGCATCCTTGCGTGTAACGCCTACTGCTGCTGGCGCTGCTGTTGTTGCCGCTGGGAGTCGATGGTCATCCCAGAGGGGAAGTCGTAAGCCCACTTGTACTACTTCCAGTAAGCAATTGACTGTTCAACAGTCCTTTGCGAGGAAGATGAAATATCACAGCAGTCATCCTACTGCAAAGCGGATAACTGAGTCCTTGACAACTATGTTGGTGTTAGACGTGCGTCCGGTATCCGCCGTTAGTTCACAGGGAACTAGACAATTTATTGAGGCAGTGTGCCCCCGTTACCAAATACCATCTAGGTTCCACTTCTCTAGGCAGGCGATACCGAGAATGTACACGGACGTCAGAAAAAGACTCACCAGTGTCCTAAAAAATGCAGTTGTACCCAATGTCCACTTAACCACGGACATGTGGACAAGTGGAGCAGGGCAGGGTCAGGACTATATGACTGCGACAGCCCACTGGGTAGATGTATGGACTCCCGCCGCAAGAACAGCAGCGGCGGCACCAGTAGCAGCATCTCGCAAACGCCAACTCTTTCCTAGGCAGGCTACGCTTTGTATCACCGCTTTCCAGAATACGCACACAGCTGAAAACCTCTTACGGCAACTGAGGAAGATCATCGCGGAATGGCTTACCCCAATTGGACTCTCCTGTGGATTTGTGGCATCGGACAACGCCAGCAATATTGTGTGTGCATTAAATATGGGCAAATTCCAGCACGTCCCATGTTTTGCACATACCTTGAATTTGGTGGTGCAGAATTTTTTTAAAAACGACAGGGGCGTGCAAGAGATGCTGTCGGTGGCCAGAAAAATTGCGGGACACTTTCGGCGTACAGGCACCACGTACAGAAGACTGGAGCACCACCAAATACTACTGAACCTGCCCTGCCATCATCTGAAGCAAGAAGTGGTAACGAGGTGGAATTCAACCCTCTATATGCTTCAGAGGTTGGAGGAGCAGCAAAAGGCCATTCAAGCCTATACAATTGAGCACGATATAGTAGGTGGAATGCACCTGTCTCAAGTGCAGTGGAGAATGATTTCAACGTTGTGCAAGGTTCTGATGCCCTTTGAACTTGCCACACGTGAAGTCAGTTCAGACACTGCCAGCCTGAGTCAGGTCATTCCCCTCATCAGGCTTTTGCAGAAGAAGCTGGAGGCATTGAAGAAGGAGCTAAAAGGGAGCGATTCCGCTAGGCATGTGGGACTTGTGGATGCAGCCCTTAATTCGCTTAACAAGGATTCACGGGTGGTCAATCTGTTGAAATCAGAGCACTACATTTTGGCCACCGTGCTCGATCCTAGATTTAAAGCCTACCTTGGATCTCTCTTTCCGGCAGACACAGGTCTGCTGGGGTTGAAAGACCTGCTGGTGACAAAATTGTCAAGTCAAGCGGAACGCGACCTGTCAACATCTCCTCCTTCACATTCTCCCGCAACTGGGGGTGCGAGGAAAAGGCTCAGAATTCCGAGCCCACCCGCTGGCGGTGATGCAGGGCAGTCTGGAGCGACTGCTGATGCTGACATCTGGTCCGGACTGAAGGACCTGACAACGATTACGGACATGTCGTCTACTGTCACTGCATATGATTCTCTCAACATTGATAGAATGGTGGAGGATTATATGAGTGACCGCATCCAAGTAGGCACGTCACACAGTCCGTACTTATACTGGCAGGAAAAAGAGGCAATTTGGAGGCCCTTGCACAAACTGGCTTTATTCTACCTAAGTTGCCCTCCCACAAGTGTGTACTCCGAAAGAGTGTTTAGTGCCGCCGCTCACCTTGTCAGCAATCGGCGTACGAGGTTACATCCAGAAAATGTGGAGAAGATGATGTTCATTAAAATGAATTATAATCAATTCCTCCGCGGAGACATTGACCAGCAGCAATTGCCTCCACAAAGTACACAGGGAGCTGAGATGGTGGATTCCAGTGGGGACGAATTGATAATCTGTGAGGAGGGGGATGTACACGGTGATATATCGGAGGGTGAAGATGAGGTGGACATCTTGCCTCTGTAGAGCCAGTTTGTGCAAGGAGAGATTAATTGCTTCTTTTTTTGGGGGGGTCCAAACCAACCCGTCATATCAGTCACAGTCGTGTGGCAGACCCTGTCACTGAAATGATGGGTTGGTTAAAGTGTGCATGTCCTGTTTTGTTTATACAACATAAGGGTGGGTGGGAGGGCCCAAGGACAATTCCATCTTGCACCTCTTTTTTCTTTTCTTTTTCTTTGCATCATGTGCTGATTGGGGAGGGTTTTTTGGAAGGGACATCCTGCGTGACACTGCAGTGCCACTCCTAGATGGGCCCGGTGTTTGTGTCGGCCACTAGGGTCGCTAATCTTACTCACACAGTCAGCTACCTCATTGCGCCTCTTTTTTTCTTTGCGTCATGTGCTGTTTGGGGAGGGTTTTTTGGAAGGGACATCCTGCGTGACACTGCAGTGCCACTCCTAGATGGGCCCGGTGTTTGTGTCGGCCACTAGGGTCGCTAATCTTACTCACACAGTCAGCTACCTCATTGCGCCTCTTTTTTTCTTTGCGTCATGTGCTGTTTGGGGAGGGTTTTTTGGAAGGGACATCCTGCGTGACACTGCAGTGCCACTCCTAGATGGGCCCGGTGTTTGTGTCGGCCACTAGGGTCGCTAATCTTACTCACACAGCTACCTCATTGCGCCTCTTTTTTTCTTTGCGTCATGTGCTGTTTGGGGAGGGTTTTTTGGAAGGGACATCCTGCGTGACACTGCAGTGCCACTCCTAGATGGGCCCGGTGTTTGTGTCGGCCACTAGGGTAGCTAATCTTACTTACACAGTCAGCTACCTCATTGCGCCTCTTTTTTCTTTGCGTCATGTGCTGTTTGGAGAGGGTTTTTTGGAAGGGCCATCCTGCGTGACACTGCAGTGCCACTCCTAGATGGGCCCGGTGTTTGTGTCGGCCACTAGGGTCGCTAATCTTACTCACACAGCTACCTCATTGCGCCTCTTTTTTTCTTTGCGTCATGTGCTGTTTGGGGAGGGTTTTTTGGAAGGGCCATCCTGCGTGACACTGCAGTGCCACTCCTAGATGGGCCCGGTGTTTGTGTCGGCCACTAGGGTCGCTAATCTTACTCACACAGCTACCTCATTGCGCCTCTTTTTTTCTTTGCGTCATGTGCTGTTTGGGGAGGGTTTTTTGGAAGGGACATCCTGCGTGACACTGCAGTGCCACTCCTAGATGGGCCCGGTGTTTGTGTCGGCCACTTGGGTCGCTTATCTTACTCACACAGCGACCTCGGTGCAAATTTTAGGACTAAAAATAATATTGTGAGGTGTGAGGTATTCAGAATAGACTGAAAATGAGTGTAAATTATGGTTTTTGAGGTTAATAATACTTTGGGATCAAAATGACCCCCAAATTCTATGATTTAAGCTGTTTTTTAGTGTTTTTGGAAAAAAACACCCGAATCCAAAACACACCCGAATCCGACAAAAAAAATTCGGTGAGGTTTTGCCAAAACGCGTTCGAACCCAAAACACGGCCGCGGAACCGAACCCAAAACCAAAACACAAAACCTGAAAAATTTCAGGCGCTCATCTCTAAAAAAAACCCCACAATCTACTGTAGATGCTAGATCTTCTCCATATGCATATTGCTAGGTAATAAAGGGAACATTACATGTATTTCTTTGTAGAGGTTGTTGCTTTGTCAGACAACTTTATTGCTGTTTGTCTTTATGTTTTCCACAGAACTAAGAAAAACTATTTGACAGAGCAAATGTGACTGATGTAGGACTTGAGAGATTGACATGATACCATGTGACTGCAAAAGTCAATGTCAAACAATTATCTCTCAATTTATTACATACATACAAATAAAATATCTGGGGAGTTTACTGGGATTGTAACGCACAGCAGCACATTGGGAACTTAATTCCAGTGCTCCAGCCAGTTGCTACTAGTATTTTTGAGTTTTGGAACAAGCCTTGTTCTTCACCTACAGTACTTTCTAGATACAACAAATCTTCTACAGTACATACGGAAATACACCTACATATCCAGTTCTAGGTATACTGGGGGTAATTCAGATCTAATTGCAGCAGCAAATTTGTTATCTAATGTGCAAAACCATGGGGGTAATTCAGACCTGAACGCTAGGTTGCGTTTTTGTACAGCCTGCGTTCATGTCTGAACTGCGCATGCCTATGCAACGCAATGCACAGGTGTGTTGCACGGGTAAAAATCAGATCGCCGCTCAGCAATGGGTTTGTGTGAACAATCCATTTGCACGCATGAACGCAAGGATATTGACCATAAGAAGGCATTTGTGGGTGGCAAATGACCGTTTTCAGGGAGTGGTTGCAGGCATGTCCAATGGTTTGCAGGGAGGGTGTCTGACATCAATTCCAGTCCTGGACAGGCTTAAGTGATTGCATTGGCTGAGTAAGTCCTGGGCTGTGCAGAGACTGTATAAGATCTGTTTGTACATCTCTACTACACGTGCGTTTGCACACTTGCACAGCGAAAATACACTCCCCCTGTAGGTGGTGACTATCTGATCGCAGCAGTGCAAAAATCACCTGCTAGCAATCAGGTCTGAATTACCCCCATGTGCACTGCATTTGCTGCTGTGATCAGATCTGAATGAGGGTCACTGCCCTTTAGTTGTGTCTGAACATGCTACTGCGTATCTGCCAATTACTGCTAATGATCTCTGTGACTTATCTGTCCTCTCCAGTCCTGGCTTTAGACTGATGACTTATCTTCCTGAGATGCCTGCCTCAGACATAGATTGTTTCCCATCTGCTCTTCCCACCACCCATGACCATATGTAGATCACTCCTTGACTTCCAACCACATTACCTAATTACTTTGTCTATGCCTCCTGATATAATATACTCCCCTCTTCTTTGTCACATTAGCTGCTTACCTGGGGGACTATGACATGTGCAGCACAGCAGAAAGGACAACATGCAGGGATCAGTGACATGTATATACTGGGTGCGGTATGATATACTGACAGCTACAACCCACCTGTTGGTATATAAGCAGTGAGACATCCTGTGTTTGCTGTTCTTGCTGCACTTTGGGCCCGGTGGTGAGATTTACTCACAACATATTCTATTCCCACTCTGTAGGTGGCATGGAACCAACAACTGAGTGTGAATTAGAGGAGGTGTAGGGATTCTGACTGCTGGTAAAATGTCAGAGGTTTGGATTCCAGAGTCAGTCTCCTGAACACCGGGATCCTGACCACCAGCATTATAAGCACATCCTGTTTATACTCTATACCCTGAAGATAAACAGGACCAATACAGACTTATGATTCTGCAGAACCACTGACTGGATTAATGATCTATAATTATGCCACCATCCAATCGATTTGAGCCTAACATCATGGCAATAGTGTTGCCAAATAAAAATCAAGAGCTCAATTCCGACAATTCTCTTGTCACTCTCTTACATACACACAACTTACTGTTTGCTTTAATTCAAAAGATTTATCTTTATTTTTATGCAGATTCATTCTGTTCAGAGCATGAGCCAGAGCATATACTGACATGTATGTATAGTGGGGCTTCAATTCTGCAACACCATAAATTGTCCCTGGAAGATGATTTTTGCCACTGCAATTATGTCCAGAAAACTGATACATAAACTGATATAAATTATTTTTGAAAATGTTTTGTGAAAGACATTTATAAAACAGGAGCCAAATATCTTCCAGTATTGGGTCATTCGTTCTTTCAAATGGGATTGCATTGTTAATAAAATTATTAATGTTGGGGAATTTTTTAGGAGGCAATATAAAAATTAAGCTACAATTTATGGATGGGAAGAAGATATTATCAAAATATTTTACATAAGTCCATGTGTCACTGAGGATTAATGTGAAATTTTCATTAATACCTTCATTCTCAAAAAAAATATTAAAAAAATGCATGGAACCAACACCACACATTACTAGAATTCTAGCTGTAAATTGTTTCATCTCCTGAAGTTTCTTTCTATTAACGTCTAAATCAAAGGAAAGTTTAATGATAAACTCAATGCAGATCCCATGCTGGCTCATCAGTTTACTCAGTTCCAGTAATTCCATGTCCCCACTACCATCATTTGGTGTAATGACTCCAACCCAGTTCCAACCAAAATGTAGCAGACACTTAACAATAGCTGCATAACGGTCCTGATCATCTGGGACAATCCGGGAAAAAGTTGGATATAATTGTCTGTCATTTAGGACAGGATCAGTGGCTCCATAATTGATCTATGGAAATAAAGTATACTGTTAGAAGTAGTAGCTTAGTATAATAGCAGTAAAAGTGTAATCACTGGGGTAATTAGCAGTATTCTAACATAGTACAGTATTTTGTGAATTTGAGATCAGTGCTCCAGCCAGATGCTTTTAGTATACTTGAGCTTTTGGAACAACTCCTGCTCTTCAACTATTATTTGGCTGCAGTCAAAATCCTACACATGGTAAATACACAATGAAGGAAGTATATGTATTTACTGAAGTTCTTGTAATATTACCTTCTCCTTGGATTGTGTCAACCTGCTGCTGCTTACTTGAAAATTACTGTTTTTGGCCCAGACCTCTTTGAATTCTATAGCATCTGCAATCCTGACCTTGCTTGATCAGTGGAGGAATATACAGATGTGTCCACGTACACCTTTCCAATATCCTGTCACATATGGCACAGATTAGCATGCCATGGACTCAGATATTTAGCTATGTTTTGTGATTTTTCTTTATTGGCTTCTTTAACATACAGTACTACTTTATACATATTATTATGGCAAACAAAAATTCTAAAATCCATCCACTCGCTACTCATAGAAAAAAGCTTAGCCATGCTATACATGACGTTCCAAATGTAGCAAAATATATAAGGTGAAAGTGGTCACATATGTAGCGCAGAGTCCTGTACTGCAGGAGATCTTCTTGAGACTGTGAGTGAAATGATCCAAACTTATGTAGTCAGTAGAGGACAGGTACACACACCATTTCCATTTCAGAGAAGTCTGGCCAGAAGTGGTCTTCATGGAAGAATTGGGGCCAAAAAGTTATACCATTGATGTGGAAACTATGCAATCAGCTCCACAATTTATGAAAACATAGGAACTGGGGTACAGAAAAATGTCAGCAGGCGCTCTAGACTGATGATTCAAATGTTGAAATATTTGGCAGTAACAGAAGGCAGATTGTTCACCAAAGGGATGGAAATCAGTACAATAATGAGTGTCTGCAGGCAACAGTGAAGCATGGTGGAGGCCCCTTGCAGAATATGGGCTGCATTTCAGCAAATGGAGACAGAATGTATGGTGTCATGAATGCTGATTAATACAGACAGGTACTTCTTCAGCATCATGACTATCTGGGATTACATAATGAGACTGAAGTATTTGAGCAAGCCTACATCCACAGTAAATCTGTATCCAACAACTTAAAAAACCTCCACTGTGAGGTGCAATCAAGTATAAAAATCTTTCTACCAAAAAAGACTACAGTCCTTCAAATGGATCTAAATACAATGTATAAGTTCACAGATCCAATTCCTTCCCCTTTCGGATAATCCCCAGTGCATCCAGAGGCCTACGTATACAGCACAGAAAAGCACATGATTAGGTATTTATCATATCATTTCAAACTCTTTGTACCTAAGCATAGTGTATTTATATAAACCATTTGGTCTCAAAATCTGCATTTAACCCCTGTGGGTACAAAGTCCTCATAGTATATATCATTTTCATTTCAAGTTTGGCCAGTGCAGTTTCTGCATCTCGTGTTCTCCAATGTGGTTTAGCTATCTTAATACCGCATATATTTCTCAATTCCTTAATGTCACAATTATGTTTGTCTTGGAAATGTGCAGAAACGCTATGCCTATCATATCCCTTCCTAATGTTATGATTATATTCATTCAGCCGCTCCTTTAATGATCTACTTGTACTATATGTCCAACATATTATAGAGCGCAACTGCATTCTAATAAATACACATTTTTGCTCCCACATGTAATAAAATCATTGATTTTTTCTTTTTTATTGTTTACATTTGAAACATAGTCAGTAGTTTTTCTGTTTTGCACATTATGCGCAAATTTTGCTCCCAGTGGGACTATTATATCGGAAGTATAGTGAGAGTCAGGAACACGAATACTGTTTAACAATCATTTATTTACAATACCATTGACAAGAATTCAAATATACTTATCCACGTTCCTTAAGGCAGTTATACAGGATGGTCAGAGTCCTAGCATAAGGTGTAGTCCCAGGGAGCCTCCTGTCACTGCACAGCGCCTAGGTCTTGTCAGTAAAAGGAACCCTATTGCCAATCTCAGGTCTCAATGGAGGCTGCTATCAGTATAACATGACACTCTATTTAACCTAGAGTCTAGGAGGTGGTGAAAGAATCCGATCTCTATACACATGTCATTGGAGTCCCTGGTCACTCGTATAATATTGTGAAATCTTGTTGTATTGTATTCTAATGTAAGATAAATAGCCCTTTTCCTTGCGTAATTTAGATGTCTAGGCCACTTGATCAAAGGTAAACATCTATTTGTTGACCATGAATAGACATATTGTCTGGCACACATTCTCTGTGTGCTCCCAGTGTGACTAGGTGGACGGATCATACTGAGAATGCTGGAATACGATGGAGCCACATCGGATGAGCGCGGCTCCATCTGTACAAAAAAGTTACTAACAGGGACATGATACAAACTACCGGATATTAGTGTGAATGGGGAATTACAACTCTTGCAGCAAATAAAAAATGCTGCAAGACTGGGGAAGGTCCTAATCATTAGGGATTTTTACTATCTGGATATAAATTGGAAAACCAAATCAGATGATACAGCCAGGGAAAACAAGTTCTTAACGATGCTAAAAGATCATTATTTGTCTCAAGTAATCTAAGAACCAACTAGACTAAGGACTATACTGGATCTGGTACTAACTAATAATGTGGCGATAATATCAAGTACTAAAGTAGGGGAGACCTTGGGAAAAAGCGATCATAATATAGTATGGTTACATTCGATAATAGTTTCAAAAACAGCTCTATAAGGGCACAACTAAGATCTTAAACTTTAGAAAAGCAAAATTCATAATGCTGAAACATACACTAAAGGACATTAATTGGAAAACTATGGGGGTTATTCAGAGTTGATCGCAGCATCAAAGCTGTTAGCAGGTGGGCAAAACCATGGGGGTAATTCCAAGTTGATCGCAGCAGGAATTCTGTTAGCAATTGGGCAAAACCATGTGCACTGCAGGGGAGGCAGATTTAACATGTGCAGAGAGAGTTAGATTTGGGTGTGGTGTGTTCAATCTGCAATCTAATTTGCAGTGTAAAAATAAAGCATCTAGTATTTACCCTGCACAGAAACAAAATAACCAACCCAAATCTAACTCTCTCTGCACATGTTATATCTGCCCCCCCTGCAGTGCACATGGTTTTGACCAACTGCTAAAAAATTTCCTGCTGCGATCAACTTGGAATTACCCCCCCATGTGCACTGCGGGTGTGGCAGATATAACATTTGCAGAGATAGTTAGGTTTGGATGGGTTATTTTGTTTCTGTGCAGGGTAAATACTGTCTGCAATTTAGATTTCAGTTTTAACACCCCCCACCTAAATCTAACTCTCTCAACATATGTTATACCTTCCCCCGCTGCAGTGCACATGGTTTTGCTCAGCTGCTAATAAATTTGCTGCAGCAATCAACACTGAATTAGGCCCTTTGTTTCATTTTAAGGATCCAGCTGAAATGTGGGAGGCTTTCAAAACTTTACTGAATAAGAACATTCATAAGTTCATTCCCATGTGCAGCAAACGTAGGAGTAGTAAATTCAAACCAATGTGGCTTTAGAAAAGGATAAGGTACAAATAAATTAAAAGAGGCATGCATTCAAATTGTTTAAATCCAACGGGGAGGCAGAATCGTTCCAATAATACAAATAATGTAACATTAAATGAAAAAAGGAATCAGAGCTGCTAAAATATAAAACAATTAAAGTACTGTATATAAACAGTGAAAGGTTAAAAAAGGGGAACATAGGACCATAACAGGGTGAGTTGGTTGTCTTGATTAATGAGGACAAAGAAAACGATGAATTATTTAACTTTTTTTCATAGGTATTTACTAGAGAGGTTCAGTTTGTTGGAGTAATGTACAACAAAAGCCATGATAAGGTCCCATTGCTAAGTGCATTGTTAAATGAGTAAGTAGTCCAGGAGAGACTAAGTAAAATTAAGATAAAAAAATCTCCGGGTCCTGATGGTCTTTATCCAAAGATTCTTATGGAGCTTCACTCAGAATTAGCAAAGCCTTTATATTTGATTTTCTATGATACAATTCCATCAGTCTTGGAACCAAAGGGCTGGTGTATAGCAGAGGAAGTCCCAATATTTAAAAAGGGAACTAAAACTCATCCCGGAAATACTAGACTTGTAAGTTTGACAAATATAATGGGGAAAATATTGGCAGGTACATTATAATAAGGGATAGCATACAGGAGTTCTTGGAGACCTCCAAAGTTATTAATAGGAACCATCACGGTTTTGTGAGGAATAGGTATTGTCAGACTAACTTAATTAGTGTACAGTATATGAAAAAGTGAGTGATAATGTAGATCAGAGAGAAGCAGTACTGGAACTGATGTCAGACACCCACCCTGCCAACGCTAGGACACACCTGTGTTTTTTCAAATATTCCCAGAAAATGGTCAGTTGACACTCACAAACACCTTCTTCCTGTCAATCTCCTTGCAATCGGCCGTGCAAATGAATTCTTCGTATAATCCATCACCCAGCAACTATCCGCTTTGTACTCGTATAATGCACCTATGCATTGCGGTGCATACGCATGTGCAGTTCTGAACTGATCGCAGCGCAGCAAAAATCCAAGTGTGTGATCAGGTCTGAATGATCCCTAATGTGTACATTTCTGGGGTTATACTATAAAAAAGATATCATGGAACTTGAAAAGGTTCTGAGGCGAGCCACCAAATTGATTAAGGGGTTAGAGGAACTGGAATATGAGTAAATGCTTGCTAGGTTAGATATGTTTACACTCAAAAAGAGGCATCTAAGAGGAGAAATTATTGATACTTACAAATTTATAGCGGGACAATACAAAGAGCTATCAGGCGATTTAAAAAAAAATCTGTACACTGAACACGCGGTCACCCTCTGATGTTAGAGGAGAAAAACATTTTATACCCAATGCAGGACAGGACTCTTCACAGTAAGTGCAGTAAGGATTTGGAATTCTCTGCCAGAAAATGTAGTATTAGTGGAATCAGTCAATATGTTTAAAAATGGATTAGATAAATTTCCTAACCAAAAGAAATATCCCAGGATTTAGCATTTAAAAAAGAACATATTTGAGAAATATTGTGAATTACAGTTTTTAGTTAAACTTATTAACATAGCTACACCAGGGTCATTATAGGGGTATGGGACTCAGGGTGGACAGTGTCTAGGTTGACACCCAATAGGTTGACACCTATTGGTCTACAGTGGCTAGGTCGACACTTGAAATAGGTCGACATGACCATTATGTCGACATGAACAAGGTCGGCAAGAAAAAATGTTGACAAGTTTTTATTTTTTTTGTGTTGTTTTCTTCGTAAAGTGATGAGGAACCTCAATTAGTGCCCCGTGTCCCTTCGCATGACTCACTTCACTTCGGGCAAGGTGCTTCGCTATGCTACCGCTGTGCTCGGCACAGGTTACAGGTCCCAATTGTAGTCCACATGGAAAAAAACAAAGAGGAATTTTGACATGGATTGGGTCTCTATATTATTGTGCATCTTTATTAGTTGCTTTATTACCACATACTGGTATCTTACACAACAACCATCCCTCTGGCATCTGTCCCACAACAATTATTGCAGACAGGTATGAATTGCTGAGGATGTATACATCATGGGCTGAATCAGGAGAGCCGGTTACTTCACTCATGTTTATAAATGTCATTATATTTATCAGCCAAATTGCCCAATATTGTGCTCTGGTGCTATCTATTGCATAGTAATAGATTACGTTTGATGTTTATAAGTATAAATATGTGCTCTATTCAGCTCATTAAGCTGCTGCTGGTGCTCTGATTGTTCCTGCAGGGTTATCTCAGTCAGGTGATGAATTGTATTGTGTAGGTGGGAGCAGAACATATCATAACCATGGTCACCCATTTTTGATACTTCTACACTGCCCCATATGTTTTTGGGTACTCAAAAAGTCATCACTAACAATTTCCTATTATTAGAAAGAGCTTAGAAATCAAAATTGATCATCTAAGATCAGTCTAAACAGTTTGGGATTTGGGGTTTGATTTGGAGTTCGATTTAGAGTTCAATATCAAATTGAACTTTCTTAAATTAGGGGATTTTATGTTGGTCTATGGGAAAACATTGATATTTTTAAGAAATGTGATTTCTATTGGGATATGAGTTGAATCTGTCTTTATTATTGACATTTTATTTGGTCTTTAGTAAATCAACTACAACCCACATTGAATGGAAATCAAATTGAAACAGAATGCTAAATCACTTAAATCACCAAAATCCAACTTTAGTAAATTTGGCCCTTGGTTTCAAAATATTTGGAAAAAAAGATGTATTAGCACCTCGACTTTTAAAAACCAGCATCAGGCTCCACTAGTCCACAGCCAAGTGTCACAACTGAGGGCTGAGGCTGACTGAGGGAAGCCTCAGATGTAGGGGCTGGCATGTAGGTGAACCATTGAGATAAGATTAGGTTCCTAGACATACAGGATGTTAGAACACCATAAACCCGAAGGCGTGACCACAACAATGGAGTAAAATATAACAGTCAGTTTATTGAACACACAGTATAAATCTTGGCAATGAGAAATCCTCAACAGTGAGTGCAGAATGAAAATGCCGTACAGTTCCTGGGAATGTAACTGGTATTTGAGACTGTGGCTATGCAGAACAAGAAAACAAAGTCCTTTCCAAAATCCGGAGTTGGAAAGTCCGTGGCCACAGCTAACTGCTGTAATGAGGAATGAGCAAGTACTGCACAGTAGGTGGCAGACAGGAGACTGGGATAGGCACTGATACACTGAGGTTGAAAAGATGTAGGTAGGATTGCCAGAGACTACTGGATGAAACTGGTGTGAGGAAAGATGTGCTGAACTCACCACTGGAGCAACAGTTCGATGGTGAGCATCGATGGATACTGTGGTCCGATGTTGTGTGGAATGATATGCAGGATGATATATGAATACCGCTGGAGATGATATGAAGCACCGCTGTAGGCAGATGGTAACACCAATCCCTGCTGGAGGCTGAAAGCGATGTAAGTGACATGCTGGAAGCTTGAAGCCAGTGACACTTTACCACAGAAGCTAGTGAACGATGCTGTAGATAATGGAAGCAATAACGATACCAGGACACCACTGGAAGCTGGAGGCAGAATAGAACCAATGCTGGAAGCCAATGTCAGGACCGCAGCAGTAGAAAGCCAGGAAGCAGAGCTGGAACACTGCAGGATTCAGGCTGCACCGCAGGATGGTGATTGCTGCCGGTATTTTGTAGAAGCTGAATCACAGGAGCTGAAATATCTGGAAAGTCAAGCTGAGAATTCACCAATCAGGAGAGACATGTATGCAGGATTGACAACCAAAGCACTGACGATTATTCAGCCCTGGAGCAGGATATTTGTACTAGCTGATGAGCAAGGATTGGCTGGATAATTAAGGCAGAGTCCAAACTGCAGCGGATAGGCTGAAAACAACATGTGATGAAAAACAAACATGGCTGCACCCATGTTTGAAACTGGAGGGAAAGTCTTTGTACTTACATGTGAGAACCGGCAGTAATGGCGGCGGAGGCTGTGCATGGTAGGAGACACCGTACTTTAAACAAATGGATATTTTGTATAATGTGGCCGATGTACCGAGGAGCAAACTTCATACTTGGAACTCTTAAACTCAGATTTTTAGTAGACAGCCAAATACGGTCACCTGGTTTGAGGGCTGGAATTGCTCTACCCTTCTTGTCTGCAAACTTTTTGTACCTTGAGGAAGCTTTCAAGAGAGCTGTCTGGATATTCTTCCAGTTTTTAGAAAACTGACGAAAGGCGACATCAGCTGCAGGTACTGCTGTTGCTGGAAGCGGTTGAAACTCTGGAACCTTTGGATGGAGACCGTAACTGGCAAAGAATGGCGTAGAAGAGGATGAAGAGTGGTACTGGTTATTATGACATAATTCGGCCCATGGAAGAAGATGAATCCAGTTGTCTTGAGAAGATGATATTTAAATTCGGAGGAAGGACTCCAAGTCCTGATTCACCCTTTCGGTTTGCCCATTTGTTTGGGGGTGATAAGCGGTGGAAAACTTTAGCTTGACTTGGAGTGGTGAACACAGACTTCGCCAGAATTTGGCTACGATCTGGACACCTCTATCAGAGATAATCTCTTCTGGAAGACCATGTAGTCTGAAGATTTCTTGAATAAAAACTTGAGCCAGCTTGGAAGCTGATGGAAGACCGGTGAGAGAAACGAAGTGATCCATCTTGGTGAACCGGTCAACTGCAACCCAGATGTATTATATTTGTTACATTCAGGAAGATCTGAAATAAAGTCCATAGATAAATGGGTCCATGGGCGATGAGGAAACGACAAGGGTACCAGATGTCCAGCGGGCAACTGGCGAGGTACCTTGTGCTGGGCACATTTAGGGCAGGATGCAATAAACTCTGCAGTGTCTTTCTTCAGGGTCGGCCACCAGTATGATCTGGAAATCAATTTAAAGGTTTTCTAAATACCCACATGTCTGGAGAAGCGAAAGGAATGCACCCACTGCAAGAGCTTCCTTCTAAGGGACGGTTTCACATAGCTTTTCCGTGGCGGATGCATAGAGTCCACTCTCACAGCGGAGAATACCACTGGATCGAGAATGGGATATTTACCAGTAGACTCAGACTAATTTTCTTGCTCCCAGGAGCGGGAAAGAGCATCAGCCTTACGATTCTGTGACCCTGGACAAAATGAAAGTTTAAAGTCAAACCTGGAAAAGAAGAGTGCCCATCTGGCTTGACGAGAGTAGAGGCATTGGGTGGCATTTAAGTACAGAAGGTTCTTGTGGTCTGTGTGGATAGTGATGGTATGAGTAGCTCCCTCCAGTAGATATCTCCATTCTTCATGAGCGAGTTTAATAGCTAAAAGTTCTTGATCACCAATGGCATAATTACGCTCAGCAGACGAGAACTTCTGTGAGAAGAAGCCATAGGGATGTAAGTGGCCATCCTCGTCTGTTTGAGAGAGCACAGCGCCGACTCTGACTGAAGAGGCATCCACCTCTAAGGTGAAGGGTGAGCTGGTATTAATCTTTTTCAGAACTGGAGTGGAGACAAACTTCTGTTTTAGTAGATAAAAAGCTTGAGTAGCTTCTTCCGACCACTTGGAGGGATTAGCACCTATTCTTGTAAGAGCAGTGAGAGGTGCTACAATAGTAGAGAAGCCCCGAATGAACCTCCTGTAATAATTGGTAAACCCCAGAAATCTTTGAACACCCTTGAGAGTTGTGGGTATTGGCCAATCATGGATAGCCTGAAGTTTCTCAGGATCCATCTCTAATCTGGAACCGGACACGGTGTACCCCAGAAATGGAATTGACTTGACCTTGAACACACATTTTTCCAATTTACAATAGAGATGGTTGGCACGGAGATGGGACAGAACTTCCTTGACCCAATGATGATGCTCCTTTTTGTCATTAGCAAAGATAAAAATATCATTGAGGTAGACCACAACATGTCGGTAGAGGACATCACAAAAAATGTTGTTCACAAAATGTTGGAATACTGCTGGAGCATTACTTAGTCCAAAAGGCATGATGAGGTACTCGTAATGTCCATCACGGGTGTTAAACGCGATCTTTTACTCGTCACCCTTACGGATACGTATGAGATTGTATGCACCCCTCAGGTCCAACTTGGAAAAGATGGTGGCTCCACTGACACGATAAAAAAGCTCGGAGATAAGAGGCAAAGGATACTGATTTTTCACTGTGATGTCGTTGAGCCCACAGTAGTCAATACAGGGTCGCAGACCACCATCTTTCTTTTTCACAAAGAAAAAGCCTGTGCCAACCGGTGAGGAGGAAGGTAGAATGAAACCTTTGGCAAGGTTTCCTTTTATATACTCTTCCATGGAGTGTGTCTATGGAAGCGACAACGGATAGGTGCATCCTCGAGGTGGAGACTTCCCTGGAATGAGATCAATGGGACAATCCCACTCCCTGTGAGGAGGAAGAATATCTGCAGAGAATTTACTAAAAACATCAGTGAAATCTTGGTTCGGTGAAACATCTGTAGACTTGGAAGAAGAGGTGCAAGCTGGAAGTACCTTTTTATAAGACAAGTCTCTGAACAGGAAGGACTCCATGTAAAGATATGTGTAATCTTTCAATCAATTTGTGGATTATGGAGACGAAGCCATAGAAGGCCTAGAACCACAGGATGCATGGCTTTTGGAATGATCAGAATAGATATCAACTCAGAGTGAAGAGCTCCTAACTTCAGACGGATAGGCAGGTTCTTGAGATTAATGACTGAGTCGGAAATCCTGCTGCAATCCACCACAGTCAGGCATATGGAGGATGAGAGTCTCTCGGTGGGTAGGGACCACTGCTCAACAAATTCCGCAGTCACAAAGTTTCCGGCTGCTCCAGAATCCAACAGAGCGATGAGATTCCTGGAGCGCTGAGATGCCTGAAGAGAAACTGGAAGGTTACAGTTACATAAAGATTGAGAGGAATTAATTACTCCTAGCTGACCCTCTCCTTGATTGGCTAGGATTTGGAGTTTCCCTGACGCTTCGGACAAGCGTTGATGACATGAGATGGAGCAGTACAATATAGACACAGGTGTTCTGATAAGCGTCTTCTATGCTCTGCAGGAGACAGACGAGAGTGGTTGTACTGCATGGGCTCATCTTTGGGTGGAGATAACTGACGAGGAGGTATAACACTGGAGGTTTTAAGAAGTGTGGACCATCATCGTTCAATTGCCCTTTCACAGAATCTGAGATGAACTTTGATGCATAGGGATATGAGCTCATCAATTTCAGGAGGTAAGTCTCTAGTAGCAAGCTCATCTTTAATTCGCTCAGAAAACCCTTGCCAGAAAGCTGTGTAGAGAGCGTCATCATTCCATGAGAGTTCACATGAAATGATCTGGAATTGTACTAAATATTGACTGACTGTCCATGTTCCCTGATGTAGCTGGAATAGATCAGTGGAGGCAGATGTCACATGTCCTGGCTCGTAGAACATGCGCCTGAAGGTTGCCACGAAAATTGTATAGGAAGAAATCAGGACATCAGACTTCTCCCATAGAGGTGAGTCCCAATCCAGAGCAGGACCACTGAGGAGGGAGATGATGTAGGTAACCTTGGTGAGGTCGGTTGGAAAGTTGTCATGCTGCAACTCAAAGTGAATTTCACACTGGTTTAGAAAACCTTGACAGGCTTCAGGGGAACCATCAAACTTGGCTTGTGTCAGCAGATGAAGACGAGGAGCAGAAACGGGACTTGTGGGTGGGGTTACCACCAAAGGTACTGTAGTCGGCACACTGGACGCCCCTGGACCACAGAGGGTTGTTTGAATCCCATCCAGCCGGGAGG
Organism: Pseudophryne corroboree; assembly: GCF_028390025.1. Classification (NCBI taxonomy): domain Eukaryota; kingdom Metazoa; phylum Chordata; class Amphibia; order Anura; family Myobatrachidae; genus Pseudophryne; species Pseudophryne corroboree. The sequence goes on along the minus strand of NW_026967471.1, from coordinate 514,188 downwards.
AGAGGTCCTGGAGACAGCAAATCACTTGCCTCCTGATGTTCTAAACGGGCTGCAAGTTGTTTTATCAGGCTGATAGGTTGGCCCTGGTCTCTGGCTGTATCCATATGGTCAGTGCTTACTGTCACAACTGAGGGCTGAGGATGACTGAGGGAAGCCTCAGATGCAGGGGCTGGCATGTAGGTGAACCGTTGAGATGAGATTAGTTTGCTAGACATACAGGATGTTAGAACACCATGAACCTGAAGGCGTGACCACAACAACGGAGTAAAATTAAACAGTCAGTTTATTGAACACACAGTATACATCTTGGCAATAAGATATCCTCAACAGTGAGTGCAGAATGAAAATGCAGTACAGTTCCTGGGAATGCAACTGGTATTTGAGACTGTGGCTATGCAGAACAAGATAACAAAGTCCTTTCCAAAATCCGGAGTTGGAAAGTCTGTGGCCACAGCTAACCGCTGTATTGAGGAACGAGCAAGTACTGCACAGTAGGTGGTAGACAGGAGACTGGGATAGGCACTGATACACTGAGGTTGAAGAGATGTAGGTAGGATTGCCAGAGACTACCGGACGGAACTGGTGTGAGGAAAGATGTGCTGAACTCACCACTGGAGCAACAGTTCGATGGTGAGCATTGATGGATACTGTGGTCCGATGTTGTGTGGAATGATATGCAGGACGATATATGAATACCGCTGGAGATGATATGAAGCACCGCTGTAGGCAGATGGTAACACCAATCACTGCTGAAAGCTGAAAGCGATGTAAGTGACATGCTGGAAGCTTGAAGCCAGTGACACTTTACCACAGAATAACAAAAGAACAATACTTTGAAAAATTGTGCGCACTAGGTTGAAGTGCAGCTAAACAATTCACACATAAATGTGCACCCAAAAACACATTTAGATTAGTACATTTGGAAGAAGATAGTGTGAACAGATAATAGCGCTCTCCAACCACCATGAAAAAGGAGAAGACCTTTTGTCAGTGCAACAATAATAATAAAAACAAATCACCCTATCACCCTAGAATGGATGATCGACTATTCTATAAGGACTGAGCTGGATGCCTATGACTATTCCACTGGCATTTATTTCATCCATTAATAGGGTGATTTGTTTTTATTAATATTGTTGCACTGACAAAAGGTCTTCTCCTTTTTCATGGTGGTTGGAGAGCGCTATTATCTGTTCACACTATCTTCTTCCAAATGTACTAATCTAAATGTGTTTTTGGGTGCACATTTATGTGTGAATTGTTTAGCTGCACTTCTACCTAGTGCGCACAATTTTTCAAAGTATTGTTCTTTTGTTATTGTTGGTTTTTTGCATCCTTTCTTTGATTTTGTGCTGCAGCCATGTTTAATTTTAGGGAAAGCAGGAATACATTAATTCAATCCACCTTTTCTGATACATCTAGTAGTATTGAGATTTCAGATGAGGATCTAAATTCAGTATTTAAGAAACTTGAACAAACCATGATGAAAGAAAATAGGATGTGGTGAGAGGTAGTAACGCTGGAACACTACCAGAGCTCCCACCTCATACCTAAGGGTCTCAAAATTCTCAAACCACCCACTTTTAATACATCTGAAACAGAGTTTAGGAAAGAATGGGACACGATCCTTAATTCCTGTTCACTCTCCCTGATAGATTTGATTATCAGAGAGAGAAAGAAAAATATGACTCAATTGAATGATGAGATAGACACACTACAATCATTAGTACGTCCTTATAAGGAATCAGAAGAATTCCAGTGTTTAGAAAAATTACTCCTACAAAGGATGAATAAAAGTACGAAGGAATTGAGGGATAGGAAACTAAAGAAGTTTAAAAGGGATTCCGTGGAAACAACAGATGTAGGGACAGAAGTATTCCCCGTAGGATCTAATCCAGGGGTACAAATAGTAAATAAGATCAATAAGAAAAAGGGAAAAACTAGAAATGTCAAACAAACGGTAGAAACTAACCTGGAAGGTCCACACCAGGGTCCTTCAGGTCAGAGTGGAAAGATCGCCTCATGGAGAAGAGGGAAATCCTCTAATCCATCTAATAGAGATAACATCTATCATCCCCCTACGAACAGAAATAACACCATCCCCCACAATAGATCTGGGGATGAACCAAATCAAATCAATCATCAAAGGTTTAATGATAGGTGGGCCACATATAGGTCAGGACCCAGATTTCGAGACTTTGATAGAAGATTATCTTCTCCAAAAAGATTTAATAGAGTCCGGAATGGTCCATATGTCGAACAAGAAACGGCTTCTTTTTTAGAGTGGGGCCAAAGAACCCCGAGGGACCATTGGTAGGTGTTTCTACCGACATAGTAGTAAGTGGGGCACGCCATAAGACCAATAAAAGAGGTAAAAGGGCGGGTCTCAAACGAAAGTTTAAAAGAAATCCAAAAACCACTATACCAGTGATGATTGATAATCCAGATACAGATTTGGGTTCCACTGAAGGAAAAATCTTCAATCTCTCTGATCGTGTTCTTGATGAGGAGGAAAAAAAGGTGTTGCAGAAGGGTTTAAAATTTGCGCCTTCCTGTAAGCCCAATTCCTTTGACACCTTTATAGACGTACAAAAATTTGTAAGGAAGCTTACCATCAAACGTTTTTTTCAGATTAAAGAGGACAATTCTTTAGAACCTCCGGTAGTTATTACTAATAGTGAAAACTCATCTTTTAAGCCCCCTTCCACATTCTATCCCTTACATGCTAAGGGAAGTTGTCTGGACACTTTCAATAAAGTAGTGTGTGACGAAATAGAGAAAGTCATTGTGACGGATAATATGAGAAAAAATAAGAGACTTAATCTTACCAAAAAAGAATTCCTGGCAGTTAAGAATCTTAAAAATGACAAGGAATTAATTGTTAAGCCCGCGGACAAGGGTGGAGGGGTGGTCCTTATGAATAGGGAAGCCTATATGCAAGAAATCTATAGGCAACTTAATGACGGTAAAACTTACCTTAAGTTGAAGTCTGATCCTACATCAAAGATTGCCAAAGCATTGTCCGACCTATGTACAAAGGCTTTAGACATGAAGGCAATCACAGATAAAGAATTTGTCTACCTTAATATCTCAGATCCATCTATTCCTACTCTATATGTCCTTCCAAAGGTCCACAAGGACCCCCTCCACCCCCCAGGTCGACCAATTGTCTCCGGGTGTAACAGCCTAACAAGCAATTTGTCGGCAATGGTGGATTATCATCTTCAGCCATTGGTACAGTCTACCAGAGCTTTCTTAAAAGATACTGGAGATATGTTGAGAAGATTAACGTCATATAAATGGGAAGAAAATGATGTTCTATGTACAGCAGATGTGTGTACATTGTACACAATAATAGATCTACACCAAGGTCTCACTGCGGTTTCCTACTTTTTGAACTCCAGCTCTATGAGCGAAATATTGAAAGAGTTTATTCTGGACAGTATCAAATTTATTTTACTGAATAATTATTTTTATTTTGATGGTACGTTTTATTTGCAACGTGTCGGCACTGCCATGGGCACCAGGTTCGCCCCCAGCTATGCAAATTTGTTCATGGCCTACTGGGAGGAAACATACATCTGGCCCGGTGGTGAGCTGGGGTCGGGCCTGGTGTCATGGCAGCGTTATATTGACGACGTGTTTTTTCTGTGGAGGGGGGATAATGCTTCCCTTCAACTTTTTTGTGATGAGCTTAACACTAATGACATGTCAATCAAGTTTACTTTCACCATCAGTGACATGGAGGTTTCTTTTTTAGATTTGAGTATCTATATTGCCAATGGGAAGGTCAATACCAAAACATATAGGAAGAGCACAGACTCTAATGGCTTTATAGATAGAACGAGTGAGCACCATGCGAACTGGCTGGATGGGATTCCCTTCAGCCAGTTTGCAAGAATTAAGAGGAACTGCACGGATATACATATCTGTGATCAACAGTTTGATGAGATTTCGAACCGTTTCATCAAGAAAGGATACTCCACCAGTTTATTGGATAAAGCAAGATCAAGAGTATCCAATATAGAGAGAAACACTTTATTGGAAACCAAATGTAAATCAAAGGAGTCGAATAATGGGAAATTCCAGTGGGCCTTCATCAGCCAATTCAATCAGTCACACAAGAGAATAGAGCGGCTGTTCCAATCCAATTGGAACATCCTCAAACAAGATGCAATTCTCGGACCCCTGTTACCAGAGAAGCCTGTCTTCGTATATAGAAGGGCACCATCTCTAAAGGACCAACTGGTTAGGAGCAGTGTAGAGAGCGAGTCCAGGCAAAGCATAGGGACTAAGGGTTTTCACCGTTGCGGCGACTGCCTGATGTGTAAGACTGTGAAATCCCCTTTGAGAAAAATAACTGAATTTAAAGTGAATGGCCAGGTATACCCAATAAGGGAATTCATCACGTGCCACTCCAGAAATGTTGTATACATCCTGGAGTGTGCATGTGGTTTGTTTTATGTTGGGAGAACAAGTAGATGTGCCAAGGTGAGATGGGCTGAACACATCTACAATATACGCAAAAGCCTAGAAACCCACACAGTTTCTTCACATTTTAAAAAAATCCATAACACTAAGGAATGTTTTTTAAAAATTGTCTGTGCTATTCAGTTGATCCTCCCAGTCTGGAGAACCAGAGATATAGAAAAAAGACTGGCACAGGCTGAGATGAGGTGGATTCACCGTTTGGGGACCCTTGTTCCGAGGGGCCTAAACGGTGAATTTGAACTCAAATGTTTCTTACCTTAACTAATTTTAATTCGTAAACTAACTGTTATGGTTTATTTATACTTGTTTATTATTCTATTTTTTGTATATACCTGGACTGAGCCCTAGGGCTTGTGGACTTTTTTCTGCTATGGACATTGTATACCACCTTGCTGAAAGAATTGTGCGACTGATCATCGAGTGGAACGCACGAAGGAGGACATTTCCGGCATTGGTGGAACGCATATGGGCCGCAGAGGACTTCCGCTTCCGGTAACGCGTCCGAGAACGGAAGCGCGTCACCGTTTTTTTTTGCCGATTAGCGGCAATGAACCCCAGCTGAGGACACTCGTTTGTAGGGTTTAAATAAGGGGACTCGAGCCATTTTAAACCACGCTTCTGACGAAGGACCAACGGTCCGAAATGCGTAGAGCGTGGCTCGTGTTTGCTGTGTGTCTCGTGGACTGATCCAATCTCCTGGGAGGACCTCTTGTATTGGGAGCCGTGTATCCGGAACCGGGACCCATCCTCACCACATACATCGGGTGTCAGAGGTTTCCCCCCTTTCTTGTGCCATCTGGATTGGTGATATATCCCACTGAGTATATGTTATGCTGTTTAATTTTGTCTTTCTGTAAGTGGAACCTTGAAAGAATAAAAAGTTGTCTTTATTTTAAGGACGTCTACACTATATCTGTTCCTTATAAGTATCTCTCAATTTGTCCCTTGCAACAGGGACTAGAGAGATACTTTTTTTCAGGTGTTCACGGCTATTCAGAAAAGATATAAGAACGGATGATCGACTATTCTATAAGGACTGAGCTGGATGCCTATGACTATTCCACTGGCATTTATTTCATCCATTAATAGGGTGATTTGTTTTTATTATTATTGTTGCACTGACAAAAGGTCTTCTCCTTTTTCATGGTGGTTGGAGAGCGCTATTATCTGTTCACACTATCTTCTTCCAAACTTTACCACAGAAGCTAGTGAACGATGCTGTAGATAATGGAAGCAATAACGATACCAGGACACCACTGGAAGCTGGAGGCAGAATAGAACCAATGCTGGAAGCCGATGTCAGGACGCAGCAGTAGAAAGCCAGGAAGCAGAGCTGGAACACTGCAGGATTCAGGCTGCACCGCAGGATGGTGATTGCTGCCGGTATTTTGTAGAAGCTGAATCACAGGAGCTGGAATATCTGGAAAGTCAAGCTGAGAATTCACCAATCAGGAGAGACATGTATGCAGGATTGACAACCAAAGCACAGACGATTATTCAGCCCTGGAGCAGGATATTTGTACCAGCTGATGAGCAAGGATTGGCTGGATAATTAAGGCAGAGTCCAGACTGCAGCGGATAGGCTGAAAACAACATGTGATGAAAAACAAACATGGCTGTGCCCATGTTTGAGTCTTTGTACTTACATGTGAGAACCGGCAGTAATGGCGGCGGAGGCCGCGCATGGTAGGAGACGCCGTACTTTAAACAAATGGATATTTTGTATAATGTGGCCGATGTACCGAGGAGCAAACTTCATACTTGGAACTCTTAAACTCAGATTTTTAGTAGACAGACAAATACGGTCACCTGGTTTGAGGGCTGGAATTGCTCTACCCTTCTTGTCTGCAAACTTTTTGTACCTTGAGGAAGCTTTCAAGAGAGCTGTCCGGATATTCTTCCAGTTTCTAGAAAACTGAAGAAAGGCGACATCAGCTGCAGGTACTGCTGTTGCTGGAAGCGGTTGAAACTCTGGAACCTTTGGATGGAGACCGTAGTTGGGAAAGAATAGTGTAGAAGAGGATGATGAGTAGTACTGGTTATTATGACATAATTCAGCCCATGGAAGAAGATGAATCCAGTCGTCTTAAGAAGATTGCCTGGATAATTAAGGCAGAGTCCAGAATGCAGCGGATAGGCTGAAAACAGCATGTGATGATAAACAAACATGGCTGCACCTATGTTTGAAACTGGAGAGAAAGTCTTTTTGAACTTTTTATGTGAGAATCGGTAGTAATGGCGGTGGAGGTCACGGAGGGCAAGAGACACCATACTTTAAACAAATGGATATTTTGTATAATGTTGCCATGCCAGCACTGCCGCGATCACAGAAGAGAACCTTGAGACACAGACCTGCAGCGCGCTGCCCGCAGACAGCACAGTTGGAATGCAGGCCTGGAATGCCAGGCCAGTTTCAGGAGTTACTTAGCAGGTAAATAATGGGGGCTAATAACCCGGATCTTGACACCTATGACACATTTATACAGGCTGTTACACAAACTTGATGTCTCCTGCCTAACACAAAAAGCAGATCCACACTGTATCTATAAGACCCAGCTAATTATCCCCCCCTATATAGGTGCACTCTCATTGGACGTCTGACCAAATCCTTCTACTATCAAACCACACTGCTAATGCCCGATCTCGTCCGATCTTGGAAGCGAAACAGTGTGGGCTGAGTTAGTACCTGAGGTGGAGACTCACAGGGAATACTCAGTGTTGTAGAACATCAATCATTGCATATGATGTGTGGTATGTGACTCCAACAGCAGCATCACCATTTGTTCCTATCCTTTTCTTTCTTTACCCTGGTATATCCTTTGATTTGTTTCTATTATTACTTATTGCCATAACAGCTGTTATTCCTTCATTAGGATTATGACAGAATCTAAAATCAATTGACTTAATTGATCTAATTAATACAGATCATCTGTACTGGCCGGGTGAGAAAGGGTTTATGACTTGCAGTGTCTCTACCCCTCTCCATCTCATTTCCTGAGGCAGGACCAGAACATTTTTATCTGGGATCATTCACATCTCCTCAACCAGGGGCAATTATATTCTTAATATTTCCAAATAAATTTTGTTTTATCTGCTGATTAATCAACCTAGTGTTATTCATTCTAGTTATTTAACTACCATTAATGAGTGCGCCCACACAAGAGCCTTCTTCTTTCTCCCTTTTGTTTATACATTTATACAGGCCCCTGTGGCCATTGCATTACCCCCTCCCAACTACTCAGCCATGGTGGCGTTTTCTTTTGGGTTTTCTGGGTTTGCAAAAACACAGGTGTGCCCAGGCATTTTTAAGGGGGCCTCTGACATCAGCGATGACCACTTCCAGCCTCTTGTGTCACAAGAATGACCTTGCCTTGCACAGATAGCAATTTGTGTGTGGTTTTGTGATCAGACTGCATATTGTGATGCATTCACAATTTCTGCAATGGGTATTTTTTCACTATTTCTGTGCAACAACTATTGTATTTGATCGCAACAACTACTTTGTAGTAGAAATTGCAATACTTAAGGTCTCCTGAGCAATTAAAGAACTCACAGGACAATTGTATTATTGCAGGATGTGTGTGCCCTTATAAGTAATGTGCATTATAGACTTGATTCCACTATGATAACATGCATAAAGCAAAGTATTGAAACCCAAGACCCCCAGTACCAGAGTTAGTCATATTATTCAGGAAGTATGTGCCACAATGATGAAATACCTCTATTTGTAATACAAATGCACCTCTATGGGAAAAATACAATGGTCAGGATATATTCAGCGGCCCCAATAGGCATAGAGAAGAACAACAGCCAATGAGAGAGAGGCACATTTTACAGAGAAATGTGGGGATATTAGCAGGTACTGTATAATAAAATACAGATAAAATACAGAGATCACTTACCTGTGGGTACTGGTACAGACTCAGTAACTGGGCCATCACATGGCTTGTATGAAAATCAGAATCACCAACAAATCCAAACACTTTCTCATGTTTCCTACAGGAATAATTAGGAGCCTCCATCATTTCTCCAGACATTATCTGCAGGACATAGCGTAAGGTTTTCTTTGCATCCCCACAAGTGTCATATATGTGATAACCCAGTGTCACATTGGGGAGAAGGTTGGGGTCCTTGTTAATTTCATCAATTGCAAAGATAAATGCCAGGATACTTCTGTACTCTTCAATGTCAGGTCTGCAAAATGTTGAGTATGTGCCACAATTAGTAAGCCAATCATTAACTGCAGATGTTTAGTTTCTGTAGCCCAATGTTTAGTCAGTACACTCAAGGGCAATAATTCATGGCGGACAGCTGCAAAATTTCTACCGGAAGTGTCTATCATGATCTCTACCAGATACACCTGAGTTTTGACTATACAATTTCATGGACATTCCTGTTTCAATATATTTAAAAAATCACTACTCCGGCATTTGATGAATGCTGCAGAGAGCCTCAGTTTGCCCGAATGTGTCTCTTTGGTTCCATAGCATAGACCATTACATGCTCATGGATGACCTAACCTCTTTCATAAAGTTACCTTCTTCTGATTTTGTGGCTACCTGGAATAACTGGTTAGCCTTTAAAGAAACCAGAGGATACGATGAACACATTTTCTTTTACTCATCTACACAGCGTGATTAACTCGAATGACTCTCTTCCCCTTCCAACTTCTGCCCCTTTCCTTCCCCTATTTCCTATCACCTTTCTTTTGTCTTTTCTTATCCATTCTTTTCCTATTTACTATAGTGATCCTAGTATTGCTTGTGCCAACCACTCACTCTTACTCTATGTTGTAAAAGAAAAAGTACATAGTGAGTATAAAGTCACAAATAAAGCATAATGATATTTAGTGCAGAAGTCTTCTTTTGCATTTTTTACAACTTCATCTCACACATAAGTAGAGGTCCGGTATGATATACCAACAGATGGGTTGCCGGCTGTGAGGCAGCGAGTCCCCTTGTGTGCTCGCCATGCTGTGGGCCTGGTGGCAAGCTTTGCTCATCACAGTTTCTATTGCCACTCAGTTGGTGGCGTGGAACCACCATCCGAGTAGCAATCATTGGTGGGTGTCAGTATGCTTGCCTTCAGCAAAATACCAGCTGTCTGGATACCGTCGCTGGTCTCCTGAACACCAAAATCCTGACCGCAAGCATTGTGACTGCACCCCAGAAGTATATAACATGCTAGCCCCAGTGGTCACTGCACCCTTACATTGTACTTTTGTTTCATTAGTGATGCCACTGAGATCTATATATAAGGAAAAATATACTTAGCGCTGCTGAGTCTCAGTGACTGTTTCTTGCAAATGTCGCTATTTGGCGCTAATTCAGACACATCTATATAATGTCACATCTGCAATCTGATCCACATTTTTATTTGTTCTTAATCATATTCTGTATAAATGTGTTAATATTTTTCACAGTCACTGATATATTATTATTTTTAGCATATATTCAGAATTTTGACGCTGTGTAATTCTTGTGGTTCTCTTTTTTGGAAGTTGCATTTTTCAGCTGTAAAAGGATGGTTCAGGCCCTACAGTATGTTGGTTATACAGCTAGCAATCGTTCTTTGTATAGTACAGTAAGTGTCTAGTACAGCAGCTGCAGAACCTCATTACTGCTGAACACAAATCATTATACTGTTCTATAATTCATATTATAATAACAAAGAAAAACAGACAAAGTAAATTTCAGGGTTAAAATATTATCAACAATTAATTTGGGTACATATCAGGATAACATTTTTAATCCATAAAATTGTGCAGCAACTATGACCATCAGGACACTAACAGCGTAAACTTCTCATGTACAGACCTCAGTCATCATAGTGTAATACTCACTCCAGATCTATCAGGCTGCAGCGATGTTCCCTGCTAGAGTCTCATCATATATACCTGTCACTGATCATTATAGTGTAATACTCACTCCAGATCTATCAGGCTGCAGCGATGTTACCTGCTAGAGTCTCATCATATATACCTGTCACTGATCATTATAGTGTAATACTCACTCCAGATCTATCAGGCTGCAGCGATGTTCCCTGCTAGAGTCTCATCATATATACCTGTCACTGATCATTATAGTGTAATACTCACTCCAGATCTATCAGGCTGCAGCGATGTTCCCTGCTAGAGTCTCATCATATATACCTGTCACTGATCATTATAGTGTAATACTCACTCCTGATCTATCAGGCTGCAGCGATGTTCCCTGCTAGAGTCTCATCATATATACCTGTCACTGATCATTATAGCGTAATACTCACTCCAGATCTATCAGGACTGCAGCGATGTTCCCTGCTAGAGTCTCATCATATATACCTGTCACTGATCATTATAGTGTAATACTCACTCCAGATCTATCAGGCTGCAGCAATGTTCCCTGCTAGAGTCTCATCATATATACCTGTCACTGATCATTATAGTGTAATACTCACTCCAGATCTATCAGGCTGCAGCGATGTTCCCTGCTAGAGTCTCATCATATATACCTGTCACTGATCATTATAGTGTAATACTCACTCCAGATCTATCAGGCTGCAGCGATGTTCCCTGCTAGAGTCTCATCATATATACCTGTCACTGATCCCTATAGTGTAATACTCACTCCAGATCTATCAGGACTGCAGCGATGTTCCCTGCTAGAGTCTCATCATATATACCTGTCACTGATCATTATAGTGTAATACTCACTCCAGATCTATCAGGCTGCAGCGATGTTCCCTGCTAGAGTCTCATCATATATGCCTGTCACTGATCATTATAGTGTAATACTCACTCCAGATCTATCAGGACTGCAGCGATGTTCCCTGCTAGAGTCTCATCATATATACCTGTCACTGATCATTATAGTGTAATACTCACTCCAGATCTATCAGGCTGCAGCGATGTTCCCTGCTAGAGTCTCATCATATATACCTGTCACTGATCATTATAGTGTAATACTCACTCCAGATCTATCAGGCTGCAGCGATGTTCCCTGCTAGAGTCTCATCATATATACCTGTCACTGATCATTATAGTGTAATACTCACTCCAGATCTATCAGGCTGCAGCGATGTTCCCTGCTAGAGTCTCATCATATATACCTGTCACTGATCATTATAGTGTAATACTCACTCCAGATCTATCAGGACTGCAGCGATGTTCCCTGCTAGAGTCTCATCATATATACCTGTCACTGATCATTATAGTGTAATACTCACTCCAGATCTATCAGGCTGCAGCGATGTTCCCTGCTAGAGTCTCATCATATATACCTGTCACTGATCATTATAGTGTAATACTCACTCCAGATCTATCAGGCTGCAGCGATGTTCCCTGCTAGAGTCTCATCATATATACCTGTCACTGATCATTATAGTGTAATACTCACTCCAGATCTATCAGGCTGCAGCGATGTTCCCTGCTAGAGTCTCATCATATATACCTGTCACTGATCATTATAGTGTAATACTCACTCCAGATCTATCAGGCTGCAGCGATGTTCCCTGCTAGAGTCTCATCATATATACCTGTCACTGATCATTATACAGTGTAATACTCACTCCAGATCTATCAGGCTGCAGCAATGTTCCCTGCTAGAGTCTCATCATATATACCTGTCACTGATCATTATAGTGTAATACTCACTCCAGATCTATCAGGGCTGCAGCGATGTTCCCTGCTAGAGTCTCATCATATATACCTGTCACTGATCATTATAGTGTAATACTCACTCCAGATCTATCAGGCTGCAGCGATGTTCCCTGCTAGAGTCTCATCATATATACCTGTCACTGATCATTATAGTGTAATACTCACTCCAGATCTATCAGGCTGCAGCGATATTCCCTGCTAGAGTCTCATCATATATACCTGTCACTGATCATTATAGTGTAATACTCACTCCAGATCTATCAGGGCTGCAGCGATGTTCCCTGCTAGAGTCTCATCATATATACCTGTCACTGATCATTATAGTGTAATACTCAAACCAGATCTATCAGGGCTGCAGCGATGTTCCCTGCTAGAGTCTCATCATAGATACCTGTCACTGATCAGTATACAGTGTAATACTCACTCCAGATCTATCAGGCTGCAGCGATGTTCCCTGCTAGAGTCTCATCATATATACCTGTCACTGATCATTATAGTGTAATACTCACTCCAGATCTATCATTCTGCAGCGATGTTCCCTGCTAGAGTCTCATCATATATACCTGTCACTGATCACTATAGTGTAATACTCACTCCAGATCTATCAGGACTGCAGCGATGTTCCCTGCTAGAGTCTCATCATATATACCTGTCACTGATCAGTATACAGTGTAATACTCACTCCAGATCTATCAGGCTGCAGCGATGTTCCCTGCTAGAGTCTCATCATATATACCTGTCACTGATCATTATAGTGTAATACTCACTCCAGATCTATCATTCTGCAGCGATGTTCCCTGCTAGAGTCTCATCATATATACCTGTCACTGATCACTATAGTGTAATACTCACTCCAGATCTATCAGGGCTGCAGCGATGTTCCCTGCTAGAGTCTCCTCATATATACCAGTCACTGATCATTATAGCGTAATACTCACTCCAGATCTATCAGGGCTGCAGCGATGTTACCTGCTAGAGTCTCATCATATATACCTGTCATTGATCATTATAGTGTAATACTCACTCCAGATCTATCAGGCTGCAGCGATGTTCCCTGCTAGAGTCTCATCATATATACCTGTCACTGATCATTATAGTGTAATACTCACTCCAGATCTATCAGGGCTGCAGCGATGTTCCCTGCTAGAGTCTCATCATATATACCAATCACTGATCATTACAGTGTAATACTCACTCCAGGGTCAATATTTACAATAAATTCGAGTTTGTCCATTTTTTTTTTCTAAGTCCCAACACGGGAATTCACTAAGCACAAATATCCGCAGTGTTTGGACTATTCGTAATGGTTTGAATGGCAAAGTTCAGAAATACGAATGAATAGACCATCGGTCAAACGCGGCTGTTATTTCATAGAACACGGGTATTCACTATTCATTCGTATTTGGGTGTTAGTCTGTGAGTGCTCAATTGCGGTCGTATTATTTTGCGAATCGCAAAAAAAAAACTGCAAAAAAATAGACCTGATTTTTTCTGCCGTGTTTACATGTGTTGACACTTACAAATCATTCACACCTGACTTATCATGCCTATAAAAGGGACACAAATTTGTCTCATCCAAAATATTGTATTGCCTTATGTTTGCTTGAGTAAATTTGGAGTTTTAAAAGTCAATACATATTTTTCAACATATATCCATTATTACACACATTAGTGTTAAAAGTTAAAATATTTTTCATTTTGTGGGTTCTGCCTCAGGTTTTTAAATATGATTACTCATTTTTAACACACACAAACATGCCACAACAATAATGTCATTCATTTTGGGTATTACATTTTAAAAATTTACACAAACATATTCGAACACTTTTACACAACTCTATTGTGTTTTTCTTGTAAAGTCGTCTACAGAAGAAATGTAAACCAGTTTTAATTCACATTGTAAGTTGCATTGGTCATGGATGATTCTGCCTGGCTGCCAATTATTGTGTCTGCAGGATCTGAGAATGATTGGAATCTAGAAAGAGTAATGCTTATAAAAAAAAATCAAGTGGTCTGTTTACTTCCTGCTAAACATATTCTGCCTGGCTGCCAATTATTGTGTCTGTAGGATCTGAGAATGATTGGAATCTAGAAAGAGTAATGATTATAAATAAATCAAGTGGTCTGTTTACTTCCTGCTAAACATATTCTGCCTGGCTGTCAATTATTGTGTCTGCAGGATCTGAGAATGATTGGAATCTAGAAAGAGTAATGATTAGAAAAAAATCAAGTGTCCTGGTTACTTCCTGCTAACATCTATGTGCAACTCAAACAACATTTCCTTCCTCCCAAAAAATTCAAAGATGGTAAAGAATAAATGTGCGTACAAATTTCCTGTTGTTGTTTGTACCACTTATAATTAATTATGTTGTACAAATTGTCAAGGAGCTAAGTGTTATATGTATTATGACAAACATACACTTACTAAGTATTTTGATTAACTTCTCTGAAATTAAAAATGTGAGGTTTATTTGTTAAGTTTTTTTGGGTGGCTGCTTGTCCTGCCCTTTGCCTTTAACACTGTCATGTTGGCATGCTCTGGTGGAGCGTCTTGGTGGTGATGACACTGGCATGATATTTGGAGTAGTCATACCAGAACTGCTGCTTGTTTGCTGTTGGTGCATGGATCTGAGTGTTTCATTGAGGTTAGTGAGGGTGGCATTGAGTTCATTAGTAGCAGCATTTTGATTGTCTACAATTCGGAATAAAGATTAATTTATATTTTGATTGTTTTGAAAAATGTTGATATAGCTTTGCTGATGTCTGTGCTGTTCTTCCATTAGTCTGTGCTGTTCTTCCATTATGCGCTGTAAGTTGCCCATGGCATGTGTTCCATGGTATTGCCAATTCTCGTGGTTTGTTCATTTTGTCGACTCATATTTTGGATAATTCTTTTGAGGTGACATGGTAGGCTTGCAAACATTTGTGTCTGCCTACACAGGCAATCTTCATTAGTGGCCTGCTGTCTAGCCCAAATGTTCTAAAACACGTGATCAGGACCTTGTGTTACTGGTGTTGTTGGGCTGTGTTGTGGTGGTGGTGTGCTTTGATGTGGTGGTGTACTCACAGGTGCTGGGGGGCTGATTCCTTGGCTTAATGGCTGCATTTCTAACATGATTGTCTCATCCATATCACTGTGTTGCTGTTGTTGTGGAGGGAAGCTGATACCAGGACTAGAAGCTGTAATTTAAAAAAAATATCCGTTAGTTATTAGTGATGAGCGGGTTCGGTTCCTCGGAATCCGAACCCCCCCGAACCTCACCTATTTTACACGGTTCCGAGGCAGACTCGGATCCTCCCGCCTTGCTCGGTTAACCCGAGCGCGCCCGAACGTCATCATCCCGCTGTCGGAATTTTGCGAGATTCGGATTCTATATAAGGAGCCGCGCTTCGCCGCCATTTTTCACTCGTGCATTGGAAATGATAGTGAGAGGATGTGTCTGGCATCCTCTCAGTTTTGTTCAGGGGGCTGCAAATATCTGTGCTCACTGCTTTATTGTGTGGACTGGGTAAATAGGAGGAGTATAGTGCAGAGTTTTGCTGACCAGTGACCACCAGTATTATACGTTCTCTGCCTAAAAAATGCTCCAAATCTGTGCTCAGTGTGCTGCATATATCTGTGCTCAGACTGCTTTATTGTGGGGACTGGGGACCAGCAGTATTATATAGGAGGAGTACAGTGCAGAGTTTTACTGACCAGTGACCACCAGTATTATATGTTCTCTGCCTGAAAAACGCTCCATATCTGTGCTCAGTGTGCTGCATATATCTGTGCTCACACTGCTTTATTGTAGGGACTGGGGACCAAAGGTATTATATAGGAGGAGTACAGTGCAGAGTTTTGTTGACCAGTGATCACCAGTATTATATGTTCTCTGCCTGAAAAACGCTCCATATCTGTGCTCAGTGTGTTGCAAATATCTGTGCTCACACTGCTTTATTGTGGGGACTGGGGACCAGCAGCATTATATAGGAGGAGTACAGTGCAGAGTTTTGCTGACCAGTGACCACCAGTATTATACGTTCTCTGCCTGAAAAACGCTCCATATCTGTGCTCAGTGTGCTGCATATATCTGTGCTCACACTGCTTTATTGTGGGGACTGGGGACCACCAGTATTATATAAGAGGAGTACAGAGCAGAGTTTTGCTGACCAGTGACCAGTGACCACCAGTAGTATACGTTCTCTGCCTGAAAAACGCTCTATATCTGTGCTCAGTGTGCTGCATATATCTGTGCTCACACTGCTTTTTTGTGGGGACTGGGGACCACCAGTATTATATAGGAGGAGTACAGTGCAGAGTTTTGCTGACCAGTGACCAGTGACCACCAGTATTATACGTTCTCTGCCTGAAAAACGCTCCATATCTATGCTGCATTGTAGTATATAGTAGGAGTACAGTGCATAATTTTGCTGACCACCAGTATATAATATATAACAGTACGGTACAGAAGGCCACTGCTCTACCTACCTCTGTGTCGTCAAGTATACAATCCATCCATACTTGTGGTGTATTTCAGTTTTGAACAGTTTGCTGACCACCAGTATATAATATATAGCAGTACGGTACAGAAGGCCACTGTTCTACCTACCTCTGTGTCGTCAAGTATACTAACCACCCATACTGTACCTGTGGTGCATTTCAGTTGTGCGCAGTATATATAGTAGTAGGCCATTGCTATTGATACTGGCATATAATTCCACACATTAAAAAATGGAGAACAAAAATGTGGAGGGTAAAATAGGGAAAGATCAAGATCCACTTCCACCTCGTGCTGAAGCTGCTGCCATTAGTCATGGCCGAGACGATGAAATGCCATCAACGTCGTCTGCCAAGGCCAATGCCCAATATCATAGTAGAGAGCATGTAAAATCCAAAAAACAAAAGTTCAGTAAAATGACCCAAAAATCAAAATTAAAAGCGTCTGATGAGAAGCGTAAACTTGCCAATATGCCATTTACGACACGGAGTGGCAAGGAACGGCTGAGGCCCTGGCCTATGTTCATGGCTAGTGGTTCAGATTCACATGAGGATGGAAGCACTCATCCTCTCGCTAGAAAACTGCAGTGCCACTCCTTGATGTACCAGGTGTTTGTGTTGGCCACTTGGGTCGCTTAGCTTAGTCACACAGCTACCTCATTGTGCCTCTTTTTTTCTTTGCATCATGTGCTGTTTGGGGACTATTTTTTTAATCTGTCATCCTGTCTGACACTGCAGTGACACTCCTAGATGGGCCAGGTGTTTGTGTTGGCCACTTGGGTCGCTTAGCTTAGTCACACAGCTACCTCATTGTGCCTCTTTTTTTCTTTGCATCATGTGCTGTTTGGGGACTATTTTTTTAATCTGTCATCCTGTCTGACACTGCAGTGACACTCCTAGATGGGCCAGGTGTTTGTGTCGGCCACTTGGGTCGCTTAGCTTAGTCACACAGTGACATTGGTGCACCTCTTTTTTTCTTTGCATCATGTGCTGTTTGGGGACTATTTTTTAAATCTGCCATCCTGTCTGACACTGCAGTGCCACTCCTAGATGGGCCAGGTGTTTGTGTCGGCCACTTGGGTCGCTTAGCTTAGTCATCCAGCGACCTCTCGCAAATTTTAGGACTAAAAATAATATTGTGAGGTGTGAGGTGTTCAGAAAAAACTGGAAATGAGTGGAAATTATGGTTATTGAGGTTATTAATACTATGGGATCAAAATGACCCCCAAATTCTATGATTGAAGCTGTTTTTGAGGGGTTTTTGTAAAAAAACACCCGAATCCAAAACACACCCGAATCCGACAAAAAATTTTCAGGGAGGTTTTGCCAAAACGCGTCCGAATCCAAAACACGGCCGCGGAACCGAATCCAAAACCAAAACACAAAACCCGAAAAATATCCGGTGCACATCACTATTAGTTATCCATATGTTTGATAAATTATAACAAATCACTACATATGGAACACATGTCATTGACTGTTGCTTTCAGATATCCTGGCTAGCACCATCATCACTCATAACTTAAATACATACATATGACTGTTTGTGGCAAATGTGTCTGGTTACTTCATTGTGAAAGCAAACACATGAGTTTTATTGTAGATCAGACATACTC
This sequence comes from Pseudophryne corroboree, assembly GCF_028390025.1. Taxonomy (NCBI): domain Eukaryota; kingdom Metazoa; phylum Chordata; class Amphibia; order Anura; family Myobatrachidae; genus Pseudophryne; species Pseudophryne corroboree. Next base: position 495,962 of record NW_026967471.1, on the reverse strand, counting down.
CACCATAAAAACACATTGTAATCCATAATGTGTTACCTTATAGCTTTTCAAAAACAAATATAGTAATGTTTTTATATGTATTTGGCAATGTTAGGTCAAACACACATGTGAAAATGTGTTAAACAACCTTACTATTTTCCAAAATTACACATGAGTTTCTCTTGCAGCATCTTCCACACAATGTGCTACTGTATGGCTGAAGTGGACATACATATCTTTACAGGATGTGGACAAGGCCATTTTGCTAGGATTCCATTTCATGTTTTACTGACTTCGGTAAGTATATCTGATTTTGATGTGTTTGGACTTAATGCATTTAAGTAAAAGTTTTATTATGATCAGAAATTTAATAAATTTATTTCAGTTTGATACTCACAATCAAGATGAGGGGAGTGTGGTTCGCGTCTTGGAGGTGTGTCCAAAATTTGGAGTGGGGGGACCGAACATACTGTCGATAATCTTCGTGGCGGGGTAGCCTGCTGTGGTTGGTCCTGGACATCACACCTTGCTTTCTTTGCTGCCACATGTTTTTTTTTGGTGGTGTGTTACATAAGTCCGCCTTCTGCTGCTCCAGACTTCTTTTGATGGATCTAGTATTGAAAGTTAAATTTTGTTATGGCCATTCCTTTACGAACATACCCTATACTACAATAGACACTTTACCTGCTTCCGTAGCGTCGTCATCATCATCAGATATAGGACGACCAGTACTGCTTTTTTCCAACACTGTAAAAAAAAAAAAAAAAAATGTATTCATGCTATTGTTGATACATCCACCCATTATGCTTATAAACCTTAAATCTGTTAAAAATGCTTGTTTTTTTTATTAAATAAAACATAAGAACCGTAAACCAAAAAACCACTACATAAAACAATAAACATTGTCCAATAGCCACATTCACTATGGAAAGTGCAACACAGGAAAACATGTACAGGACACAGACATAGGACACAAGTAAAAATACATACACTAACAACCAAAAATACACATCTTCATTTTGTAATGAAAGGAAACAATTTACAGATGCAATAAGGGAATTGCTCTGTGATGTGGCACTCCAAACACACATTACCACTATATGAGCCAAACAAAAACAAAACCCAAATAAAAAATAAAAAAATAAAAAAATTAGACTGCAGTGTAGTGTCAGGGTACAAATACAGACTCAAACTGAACAAACAAATAGTGGGATTTAAAAAAAAAAAAAAAAACATTCAGTACTAATGACATTACACATGTAAGTGGTTTCCAAACCACTTTCCACTACTCCAGCCTCTAACATGACAACCACTGTTTTTGCAACATTGCACATAGATAACCTAAATATAAAATCTAGTCCAAATTGAAAACTTAAAAATGTGCAAAAGGAAAACATTATTGCAGGACAATTCAATGACACACCAAGTCCAAACTACACATGGAAAATATACAGAAAAAAAACACATGACATACAATAAAGTAAGGTGTGACATTGGCTTTTGTAGAAAACATTACCAAAAACAATGTATTTGCTGACACACACTTGAAGATGGGAGTAATATGCAACGTCACATGACAGACATTTGAAAAACAAAACAAAAAAAACAGAAGTAAGGTAAGGCAAATACAAATGCTCACCATTCTTCCTGGGCCTATCTGAATCCCGGACATGGGTCGCAGAGACAACTTCAGGAGGTTTTACACTCTGCATGGGCTCCTCATAGTCCAGATATCTTGAAATATAGGGCTGGTCACCACCGGTTTTTCGAGCCGACTTCGCCTCCTTGGCCATTTTGGACTTGATTCGTTGCTTTATGTCAAAGTACCGTTTGCGGCACGTGTGCTCCGTCCGCTTGACCACCCCCTCACTATTGACAGCAGCAACAACTTTCGCCCACAACACTGTCTTCTTCCATGTTGGCACCTTGGCGGGCTCAGGCCCAAATAGCTGCCGCTGATACTTCATCAGCTCCAGCACCAATGCCACATTTTCTGCATAACTAAACTTGACATTCCACCCAGTCTTAGTAGTGGTGCGTGGCTGCAGAGCTGTCTGAATGTCACTATCACTGTCACTTGAGGCTGCTGCAGCAACCTTACCCACCTCCTCCACCTATCTAACCTCACTCACACTCACCTCCTCCACCTGACCGACCTCTTCCTCCTCACTCACACCCTCTACCACACCCACCTCTGAGTCACACATAATTGTGTGTCTAAACACTTAACACAGAAAAAAAAAGACAAACAACACACTCCTCCACTACCACTGCACAACTTTCACACACACACACACACACACACACACACACACACACACACACACACACACACACAAACACTGACAAGGGACTATAAAGAAAAAAAACTTGGACAAAAAAATTAGACAAAACCACAAAAGACAAGACTACAAGAATGACAAGACTACTTTCTAAAACAATACTACACTCAGAAATCGCAAACAACACTCCTCACCAAACCAAAAACTCACCTACCTCCTCAGCACAACCTCCCTACTCACCACTAACTAAACCCACGTGGTGCGGACGGTTTGGGGCGTATTTATGTGGTTGCACACAGACACTCCTACATATGAAACACAACCAATCACGAATGTGGATGAAAAACAAAACTAAAAATGAAAATGCGGCCGGGGTTTAAAAAAAAACATGCCGCGTTTAACTTAGAAAATAAACCAGAAAAAACAACAAAAACACGTACGCAAACGACAATGACGGCCGTAAATGTGCCAAAAAAAAACCGACTGGCATCGACATCGGAAAAAACGATAACCATAAAGTCGACTGCTTCGTAACTTTGCGTATATAGTTTCAAAAAGTTGCATGAAAATGCACCTGATACAAAACGACTTAAAACACTACACAAACCGACTCAAACACGGATATTAGGAAATAATTAAATATAGGCCCAGATCTATCAGGGCTGCAGCGATGTTCCCTGCTAGAGTCTCATCATATATACCTGTCACTGATCATTATAGTGTAATACTCACTCCAGATCTATCAGGCTGCAGCGATGTTCCCTGCTAGAGTCTCATCATATATACCTGTCACTGATCATTATAGTGTAATACTCACTCCAGATCTATCAGGACTGCAGTGATGTTCCCTGCTAGAGTCTCATCATATATACCTGTCACTGATCACTATAGTGTAATACTCACTCCAGATCTATCAGGGCTGCAGCGATGTTCCCTGCTAGAGTCTCATCATATATACCTGTCACTGATCATTATAGTGTAATACTCACTCCAGATCTATCAGGCTGCAGCAATGTTCCCTGCTAGAGTCTCATCATATATACCTGTCACTGATCATTATAGTGTAATACTCACTCCAGATCTATCAGGACTGCAGCGATGTTCCCTGCTAGAGTCTCATCATATATACCTGTCACTGATCATTATAGTGTAATACTCACTCCAGATCTATCAGGCTGCAGCGATGTTCCCTGCTAGAGTCTCATCATATATACCTGTCACTAATCATTATAGTGTAATACTCACTCCAGATCTATCAGGCTGCAGCGATGTTCCCTGCTAGAGTCTCATCATATATACCTGTCACTGATCATTATAGTGTAATACTCACTCCAGATCTATCAGGCTGCAGCGATGTTCTCTGCTAGAGTCTCATCATATATACCTGTCACTGATCATTATAGTGTAATACTCACTCCAGATCTATCAGGCTGCAGCAATGTTCCCTGCTAGAGTCTCATCATATATACCTGTCACTGATCATTATAGTGTAATACTCACTCCTGATCTATCAGGGCTGCAGCGATATTCCCTGCTAGAGTCTCATCATATATACCAGTCACTGATCATTATAGTGTAATACTCACTCCAGATCTATCAGGCTGCAGCGATGTTCCCTGCTATAGTCTCATCATATATACCTGTCACTGATCATTATAGTGTAATACTCACTCCAGATCTATCAGGCTGCAGCGATGTTCCCTGCTAGAGTCTCATCATATATACCTGTCACTGATCATTATAGTGTAATACTCACTCCAGATCTATCAGGCTGCAGCGATGTTCCCTGCTAGAGTCTCATCATATATACCTGTCACTGATCAGTATACTGTAATACTCACTCCAGATCTATCAGGCTGCAGCGATGTTCCCTGCTAGAGTCTCATCATATATACCTGTCACTGATCAGTATAGTGTAATACTCACTCCAGATCTATCAGGCTGCAGCGATGTTCCCTGCTAGAGTCTCATCATATATACCTGTCACTGATCAGTATACAGTGTGTGACTGTTACACAGCGTGTGTGACATATACAGCAATGAGACACTGTGACACTGTCACCTCTGCAGAACTGTCACAGCGTTAGTCACACTCACACCTGGAGAGACACCTGGTGGTAGCTGCACACATGTTGTGGGGTCTCTCAGTACATGTATGTAATAGGTGGTGTGTTGTTGGGAAATGTGTTGTCCCTATTTCACTATTTTAATATGTTTTCCCTAGATAACAAAGCAAACAGAAAGACCCCTGTAAAACAAGCAATTACAGTATATAGTTAAAATACAGAAAATACACTAAAAAAGACTTACGCTACACATATAGTGCTGAATGTAGACATGTCATATGCAGATTCATACTCTATGGTTTTGAAATGTGCAGATAATAGTCCTCCAACAATGATGTTTCCATCTTGGTAATATTTAAACTCAAATGCAGACTTTTCTGCCGCAAGGTGACACTGACTGGCTGAGTCTTGTGTTATACTCCCATAACATATTATCAGCAGGATAACTGACCACAGGTAACAGGCAGAGTGTACAGGAGACCAGGACATGACACACACAGGCTCTGCTCAGTCAGTATAATCCCTGACAGCTCTGCAGCTCCTCAGTGCTGCAGTTTATATACATTATCTGGGACTGATATAGGCTCAGAGCTGCAGCTGCAGAATGATAAACAATTGTAATAATTGTATCTTTAAATTCAAGAATAACATCTATATTTAATTGTGTTTTAATTTTTATAATAAGATATCTTTGTTACCTTAATTTTAAGATCTGTGTTTCATCCCGGATGAGTTTAAGACAATTTATAAACAGAAAAACATGGTTTTCAGAGCTCCAGATGAAGGAACTGATGTAGAACTACATGTGTCATTGTGTATTACGTGTATTGTGTACATTTTCTGAGAAGTTGAGATTATTTCTAATAAATATTTAAAATGCCAGCATTAATATATGCTGCGGACGCAAGTCGCATTTTATTACCATGTACGATAAAAGTGCGCTGTACATCTCAAACACTACATCCCTTAAGAGAAAACAAGCTCTTGCACACATTGTATTACTGAGGTCCAACACTCAGAGATGTATTTGATATTAAAAGGGTATGCATACCATATAACACATGTACAGTATATATATGTTTACAGTTGCAATTACACAAGAAGCAGTTGTAGTTACATAAGGATCAATTACAGCCAGCAAACTTCACCCTGTCCCATGCTCAATGCACAGTCTGCTCCATCTTTGAATCTGCCCCAACAGCAACTAACAAAATAACACAGAACTTCTTGGGTGAGGGAAAATACCTATATATTGTGTATTGGGAGAAGTACATGTCTGGGACTGAGTCTTTTGTTATGGGTCCAAGGGAGGGTGATCTCTCATTCATGATGTGTTATTTGTCAGTTCATATGCAAGCAATGTCCTGCCTTGAATATCACATCATAGGGATTAGCCATTCTGTCTTTCAGGAAGTTCTTTGTTAAATTTAAAATTGTGGCTTCATATTCCTGCATTTAATCATAACTAATCGTTGCAATGTGCTATAATCTACCCATTGCTATCAAATTAACACACTCATTCCCCTGATCATTTTGACAGCAAGCATGACATGTTTAACATGTTCCGTTCCAATAATACACATGTATATGATGTTATAACTCTCCTATATAAATACATTATAATGTCTGGTGCTTGACATGTTTAATTTATGTGTTGTATGAAATATGTGTTGAATATATCTTTCTGGTTTGTCTGTGTGAATGTGTATGCTACCATATATCGCTGTGCACACTACTATCTGTTCGGAGTTTTATGTGCTGTGTATGTAATATTTTTGACTTTGACAGTTCACCCTTTGTCAGTAGACAATAACTGTCATAACTTACTAAACATAATTAAAAAAATATATATTTCAAACACATAATCTGTGACCTAGACACACATATGTATTAATTTAGCTAATCAGACATTGACTATATTTGGGGAAGACAGGGAGGAGGAAGAGACATCCTCTATATGTACTCGGTGGGCACGGGACCACTTGTTAGGTGTGGGATGACATTTAACCTATTGAATTTGCTGGGACAGTGATATGGCCTATGATGTCTGATTTGAACGAACGTTGCACAAATACATGCACCTACATCTTTGTACACTGATGTTCGGAATCGATAGAGGTTTTGCTGGGTAGAGGGAGAAAACACAAACAAATCGTGAAAGAGACATATAAAATTTTCCTGCTATGTATTCCTATCATTCCCTGAACATTGTTTTCATTTCTGGAATGTATGCTAGGTCTGTTTCATCATTGAACAAGGGTTATTATTTCAGGTAGTGTCCTTCCTAGATAACATAAACCTTTGGAGTTTGGGGAGAGCCACTCATACACTTTTCTTCCACATATATTAATGAGTTCTTTATCTGTTATGTGTGAAAAAGCCATTGTCTTATTGTTCCTGATTACCTCCCAATTTTCTGATTTCCTGAAAGTGGTGAGATTTAAACATACCAGGGATTTATCTATGGTACTGGTGGATTTAAAAAGACTAGGGGGTCTAGTTATAATATATTCCTTCTCTACCGGTCCCCCCCTCCATGTAATTCAAGTACCTCAGCTAACGCTAAAGAATATGGCACTAATACTGCATTATTCGGTCTTAGAGGTACCTGTGAGCACATTCAACATTCCGTTTGGTTTAAGAACTTACCCACTAGTGAGTGGTAATCACTCAAGGGATGTCTGTCAAATGCTGCCTTATTGCTAGACTGACATCTCTGGATACACTCATCTTCAATTATAGGGTCATAATAACTACAAAGTAGAGTATTCTTCAGACAATAGCCTATCACATTACCTCCGAACTCCGTAACTACTAGACCTTTGATTTTCTCTGGTTTTAACAAAGTGATAGGCTGATCCTGGGATCCTATAAAGGCATCAATCCTTTCTCCAGAACCAGTTCCAGTCCCACACTCGACTCCTCATGAAAACCTCACAAAAATAGAATGTCCTGAAAAAAAAGTTTGTCAAAGGGAAAAAAGAAAGATAGAACAAAACAAATCTTGCCCATAGCAAATCCATTACGACTGGTCTTTCTGTAGTCCTTTAGTACGCTCAGGTAGTGTTCAACAGTGTCGCCTCTCAGTCTTCACGGAACAAACTCTTGGGTGATATTTCTGCGATCTCACTCCCTTTATGAGTTCCTTCCGGACTACCGACTTTCCTGCAATGAGAATTGATGGACCCAAGTCTGTCTCTCGGGTACTTTCACTGGGATCGTGCTGTCAACAAAACTTGGTACGTTCCTTCCTACCTGTCTAATAGACAACCTGAGCGTAAGATCTATCACATAGTCCCTTGGTTCACAAACAAGACAGTTAGTAGTTGGCATATCAGGAATCAACAGTTTCAAGTTCATTTGTTAAGTTCTAAAATACTGGCTCATCTCGATAAGGTACTGTACTGTCACCTCATTGATGTATTTCTGATCACGGTGCAGATCGATCATGACAGGAGGTTGTCTTCCAAAAAAAAAGCACTAAAGAAACAAAACAAAAATTTTAAAGATGCTGATTCATTAACTGGGGATATGGGAGTTGTTCCGATGCTACATATCACTAGTGGCAGTGTCTATGACCACAATAGTCCAGTTTCAAGCTATCACTTTGCTCCTACTCCTAAGGATACCATATCTGCACACAAAATTCTGCACAATTTTCTTTGCTGTAAACACAGCAGTATTTGTGGTGGCAGGAAATGCCTCTACCCAGTTTGAGAAAACATCAGGGTACACAAATACATATTTCAGATTCCTACAGGGTGTTAACTGTATGAAGTCGATTTGTATTACCGGAAAAGGTCCGTCTGCAGGAGGAATATGGGATGGCTCTGTTGGTGCTACCTTACCAAATGTTCTTTCTCATGCAAGTAAGACAGGTCATTGCTTTCCTGCTTGCCTGAGAAGAGAAACCTGGTGCACACCAGTAAGCTCTTACCAAGTTGCACATACCTTCCTTACCCTAGGGGAGTCAGACTATGTGCTGCCTAAGCTAGGCTTGGGAGATACGTCCTGAGGGCCACTGGCTTACCTTGTCCATCTCTCCAGAGTCCTGAGAACTCCTGACCAAAACCCTTCGCCTTCCAGACCTCCTTTTCCTATAGGGAACACAAATTTGAATCTTAACATAGTTGTTGTGTGTTTGCAAATGTAGAATACCATGAGCATAACTCAAAAAAAGAAAAAAAAACATCTCTAGAGGGAAAAAAAATAGAAAAAGAATATTAGGTCTGCCTTCACTAATGGGCTGTCATTTATGTCTGGTCTTGTAGTAATGGTCTGATTCAGATATTCCATACCATCATGCATATCAGTGTCTATACAAAATTTCCCTTCACCAGTATTCTCATCGTCCACCCTTTGTGCATGGCAAGGCACATTGCAGTAATACTGGTGCCATCGTGCTGATGAGACATACCGGGTTCAGGCAGAACTTTGAAGGACCAATACGGCATGTGGTCTATGAACTGTGAAATCATGTACAAGTACTACGTACCAGGTATTTGACCCTTGTCCTAAGCAACTGTAGGTTATCCCTTGAAAACTTGTGTCCTGCTGGAAGAGACGAAACAGAACCTGTTTTGTATCTGCCAGGGACGACTCAAATGAATCAGCACCCAACAACAAGTCATCAACATATTGTATCAGCACCGACCCACTCTCAGGCTGAAAGGACTGTAAACAGTCATGTAGGGCTCGGGGGAAAATATTAAGGCTGTCACTTGAAACCTTGGGAGAATTGGGTCCATGAAGTGTACCCCCTTTGTGAACGCAAAGATGAAGAATAAACTGTGAAGAAACAGAATAAAGGTTGGTGACAGATAAGTTTGTAGAGGTGGAGAGGATTTTATTAAAATGACAGCTGGATTGGGCACTATGGGGAATTTATTAACTACTTGGTCTACCCCCCTTAAATCTTGTGCTTGCAGTGTCAATACTGGGACTACCTCAGCCATCAATCCAGTGTCCTCTTCATCCTAATTTCATAGGGAACCCGGTATCTGTGAGATGATTTCCTCTAGCTGTGATGGACATGACTCTAGAACAGTGGAATGCAACATTAGTCTTTGAGGAGTTTCTAACATACCTTGTACTTCCTGAGTGGGAGTACAATATATGTATTTCACATTTCAATTAACAAAACAAAATCTCTGTCGATTAAGTTAGTCAGGGGCCACTGCTGCTAGGAAAAAAAGAAAAGGGTTTGCAGAATTAGTGTTTAGCAGTGTTCTTATCCTGACGGAGAATTTTCTAGTACTGCAAAAAAAAAAAAAAAACAACAACAAGCTTCTAGATCATGCGAAGTATTCATTCAATCCTTCTCATCCCATATTAAGGATCTGTACATGGTCCAACAAACATTCCCGAGCTTATCTAGACAAGGGCATTCCTAAAAATAATACTTCTTATGTGGCAATTAAAAATAAATACCCGGGGGTTACCCTATCTTTGTCCGCTTTCCTACTGGGAAATACTAATGTGCGGACAGGATAATCTCCATTTATGACATTACTTTCTTGATTTTTATTTTATTTTTTGGGGAATTTACTATATATGTACTTGAATGACTTCATACTTATCAGTTCCACTGGTCTCAGCCACTTTCCCTACAGGCTACAGCTCCTCTTTTACCGGTTGGATACTCCTCTGAGTGCATGAGAAATGGCTGAAACTAGTCAGGTCACCTTCTCCTCCTAAATAAAACTTTGACGTTCATTAGGACATATATACTGTAGGTGACATTCATATTTTTATTATTATTATTTTCTATAGTTTATATGCTGGCTTCAACTGCTTCCACATCCATATATGGCAGTGTACTTGCTTTCTCTTTTTTTCTTATTCATTGTTGCTACGAGTTCAAATAGTTATGTTTTTGTTCTTGTCTTATATGACTTTGATTAAACATACTACCTGCAATACCTCAGGATCAAAACCACCAATCACTGGAAATGATATTCCACCATTCATATGTACTCAATCATTACAAAAATCCTCTGTGTATGGACCATACTTCCTACTCTTAATATACAGAGTGCACCCTCTTGGTCTCTGCTCCTCAGCCTAAACCTTAGCTCCTGATTGCTTCTTGCATGCCCATTTTGGCTCCCATTGTGGGCTTTTTTCACAAAACACCAAATGGCCCACACAAGATGACGGTGAAAAGTCCCTTTGAGTGCTTTTTACCCACTCCGGCCTCTGCTGGCCAGTACGACGGTCCACTCCATTAGTGACCCCCGCGTACACAGACTAGGCCCTTACCAGACACCTCAGCACTGGAAGTATTTAAGTGTAAACAGCAATAAATTAATACCCCACCTTTTTCAGTGGAGGTTACAGGCCTGCTACTTTTGGGTTTCTATCAACTGGAATTTTCTTGGGTGAGAAACAACTTATAGATCACCCTTTCCAATTAATGTCCACCAGGAATATTTCCTGAGAGTCAGCGAAAAATTCCTTTACTTTACACAAATCACGTCTGTGTATGCTTTACACAGCGCATATGATGACACAATTGTGCAGAATTACGCAAATTATATCACATTGCACTGCATATCACACACACACATACACACATGTGGTCCAACTGCACAGCTTATGGATACTTGTTATCTGTACACCCTATGTTCATGGGAGTCGAATCAACAAGCTGCGCTCCACAGCCGGAGTGTAACACCAACCCTTTGGTCAACATATCACGCTCCTCTGCACATTTTTACCTTGAAAAAGAACACACACACACATCATGTGCCTAAAATACCAATAAAACGTAAGGTTGCTAACCTCCCACCACCGAGCCTCTGCTAACCCAGTGTCTCAACGACAAGATCCCGCTTTGTCCTGGTTCAATCCACTCACACTTACTTTTCAACAACCCATACTTTTAGATTATCTGTACTGAAAAAAAAGTAATTTACCAGTAATTGATAACACCCCCCCCTTAAAGGTATTACACTTTAAACAAAGTATTATAGTAATGTGCTTTAAAATCGGAAAGTTACCTGTTAAAATGTTTTTTATCCCACCTTAACAATCAATTTCTATTATGCGGCTAACTTCTGCTTGTGTAAATACACTAGAGATGAGCGGGTTCGGTTTCTTTGAATCCGAACCCGCACGAACTTCACTTTTTTTTCCACGGGTCCGAGCGACTCGGATCTTCCCGCCTTGCTCGGTTAACCCGAGCGCGCCCGAACGTCATCATGACGCTGTCGGATTCTCGCGAGGCTCGGATTCTATCGCGAGACTCGGATTCTATATAAGGAGCCGCGCGTCGCCGCCATTTTCACTCGTGCATTGAGATTGATAGGGAGATAGATAGATAGATTAGATAGAGAGAGATTGTGCAGAGTCGCAGACAGAGTTAGTTTACCACAGTCAGTGACCAGTGCAGTTGCTAGTTAACTTTTATTTAATATAATATATCCGTTCACTTCTCTCTGCTATATCCGTTCTCTGCCTGAAAAAAAAAACGATACACAGCACAGTCAGTCACACAGTGTGACTCAGTCTGTGTGCACTCAGCTCAGCCCAGTGTGCTGCACAGTCATCAATGTATAAATTAAAAGCTTATAATTAATTGTGGGGGAGACTGGGGAGCACTGCAGGTTGTTAGCAGGAGCCAGGAGTACAATTATATTAATTAACAGTGCACACTTTTGCTGCAGGAGTGGTGACCAGTGCCTGACCACCAGTATAGTATTGTTGTATACTACTAATATCTCTTTAAATATCAACCAGTCTATATTAGCAGCAGACACAGTACAGTGCGGTAGTTCACGGCTGTGGCTACCTCTGTGTCGGCACACGGCAGGCAGTCCGTCCGACCAGAATTGTATTATTTATTATTATATACCTACCACCTAACCGTGGTTTTTTTTTCATTCTTTATACCGTCATAGTGTCATCCTAATTGTTACGAGTATACTACTATCTCTTTATCAACCAGTGTACAGTGCGGTAGTTCACGGCTGTGGCTACCTCTGTGTCGGCACACGGCAGGCAGTCCGTCCGACCAGAATTGTATTATTTATTATTATATACCTACCACCTAACCGTGGTTTTTTTTTCATTCTTTATACCGTCATAGTGTCATCCTAATTGTTACGAGTATACTACTATCTCTTTATCAACCAGTGTACAGTGCGGTAGTTCACGGCTGTGGCTACCTCTGTGTCGGCACACGGCAGGCAGTCCGTCCGACCAGAATTGTATTATTTATTATTATATACCTACCACCTAACCGTGGTTTTTTTTTCATTCTTTATACCGTCATAGTGTCATCCTAATTGTTACGAGTATACTACTATCTCTTTATCAACCAGTGTACAGTGCGGTAGTTCACGGCTGTGGCTACCTCTGTGTCGGCACACGGCAGGCAGTCCGTCCGACCAGAATTGTATTATTTATTATTATATACCTACCACCTAACCGTGGTTTTTTTTTCATTCTTTATACCGTCATAGTGTCATCCTAATTGTTACGAGTATACTACTATCTCTTTATCAACCAGTGTACAGTGCGGTAGTTCACGGCTGTGGCTACCTCTGTGTCGGCACACGGCAGGCAGTCCGTCCGACCAGAATTGTATTATTTATTATTATATACCTACCACCTAACCGTGGTTTTTTTTTCATTCTTTATACCGTCATAGTGTCATCCTAATTGTTACGAGTATACTACTATCTCTTTATCAACCAGTGTACAGTGCGGTAGTTCACGGCTGTGGCTACCTCTGTGTCGGCACACGGCAGGCAGTCCGTCCGACCAGAATTGTATTATTTATTATTATATACCTACCACCTAACCGTGGTTTTTTTTTCATTCTTTATACCGTCATAGTGTCATCCTAATTGTTACGAGTATACTACTATCTCTTTATCAACCAGTGTACAGTGCGGTAGTTCACGGCTGTGGCTACCTCTGTGTCGGCACACGGCAGGCAGTCCGTCCGACCAGAATTGTATTATTTATTATTATATACCTACCACCTAACCGTGGTTTTTTTTTCATTCTTTATACCGTCATAGTGTCATCCTAATTGTTACGAGTATACTACTATCTCTTTATCAACCAGTGTACAGTGCGGTAGTTCACGGCTGTGGCTACCTCTGTGTCGGCACACGGCAGGCAGTCCGTCCGACCAGAATTGTATTATTTATTATTATATACCTACCACCTAACCGTGGTTTTTTTTTCATTCTTTATACCGTCATAGTGTCATCCTAATTGTTACGAGTATACTACTATCTCTTTATCAACCAGTGTACAGTGCGGTAGTTCACGGCTGTGGCTACCTCTGTGTCGGCACACGGCAGGCAGTCCATCCGACCAGAATTGTATTATTTATTATTATATACCTACCACCTAACCGTGGTTTTTTTTTCATTCTTTATACCGTCATAGTGTCATCCTAATTGTTACGAGTATACTACTATCTCTTTATCAACCAGTGTACAGTGCGGTAGTTCACGGCTGTGGCTACCTCTGTGTCGGCACACGGCAGGCAGTCCGTCCGACCAGAATTGTATTATTTATTATTATATACCTACCACCTAACCGTGGTTTTTTTTTCATTCTTTATACCGTCATAGTGTCATCCTAATTGTTACGAGTATACTACTATCTCTTTATCAACCAGTGTACAGTGCGGTAGTTCACGGCTGTGGCTACCTCTGTGTCGGCACACGGCAGGCAGTCCGTCCGACCAGAATTGTATTATTTATTATTATATACCTACCACCTAACCGTGGTTTTTTTTTCATTCTTTATACCGTCATAGTGTCATCCTAATTGTTACGAGTATACTACTATCTCTTTATCAACCAGTGTACAGTGCGGTAGTTCACGGCTGTGGCTACCTCTGTGTCGGCACACGGCAGGCAGTCCGTCCGACCAGAATTGTATTATTTATTATTATATACCTACCACCTAACCGTGGTTTTTTTTTCATTCTTTATACCGTCATAGTGTCATCCTAATTGTTACGAGTATACTACTATCTCTTTATCAACCAGTGTACAGTGCGGTAGTTCACGGCTGTGGCTACCTCTGTGTCGGCACACGGCAGGCAGTCCGTCCGACCAGAATTGTATTATTTATTATTATATACCTACCACCTAACCGTGGTTTTTTTTTCATTCTTTATACCGTCATAGTGTCATCCTAATTGTTACGAGTATACTACTATCTCTTTATCAACCAGTGTACAGTGCGGTAGTTCACGGCTGTGGCTACCTCTGTGTCGGCAGTCGGCAGGCAGTCCGTCCATCCATAATTGTATTATTATTATAATATATACCACCTAACCGTGGTTTTTTTTTCATTCTTTATACCGTCATAGTGTCATACTAGTTGTTACGAGTATACTACTATCTCTTTATCAACCAGTGTACAGTGCGGTAGTTCACGGCTGTGGCTACCTCTGTGTCGGCAGTCGGCAGGCAGTCCGTCCATCCATAATTGTATTATTATTATAATATATACCACCTAACCGTGGTTTTTTTATACCACCTAACCGTGGCAGTCCGTCCATAATTGTATACTAGTATCCAATCCATCCATCTCCATTGTTTACCTGAGGTGCCTTTTAGTTCTGCCTATAAAATATGGAGAACAAAAAAGTTGAGGTTCCAAAATTAGGGAAAGATCAAGATCCACTTCCACCTCGTGCTGAAGCTGCTGCCACTAGTCATGGCCGAGACGATGAAATGCCAGCAACGTCGTCTGCCAAGGCCGATGCCCAATGTCATAGTACAGAGCATGTCAAATCCAAAACACCAAATATCAGAAAAAAAAGGACTCCAAAACCTAAAATAAAATTGTCGGAGGAGAAGCGTAAACTTGCCAATATGCCATTTACCACACGGAGTGGCAAGGAACGGCTGAGGCCCTGGCCTATGTTCATGGCTAGTGGTTCAGCTTCACATGAGGATGGAAGCACTCAGCCTCTCGCTAGAAAACTGAAAAGACTCAAGCTGGCAAAAGCACCGCAAAGAACTGTGCGTTCTTTGAAATCCCAAATCCACAAGGAGAGTCCAATTGTGTCGTTTGCGATGCCTGACCTTCCCAACACTGGACGTGAAGAGCATGCGCCTTCCACTATTTGCATGCCCCCTGCAAGTGCTGGAAGGAGCACCCGCAGTCCAGTTCCTGATAGTCAGATTGAAGATGTCAGTGTTGAAGTACACCAGGATGAGGAGGATATGGGTGTTGCTGGCGCTGGGGAGGAAATTGACCAGGAGGATTCTGATGGTGAGGTGGTTTGTTTAAGTCAGGCACCCGGGGAGACACCTGTTGTCCGTGGGAGGAATATGGCCGTTGACATGCCAGGTGAAAATACCAAAAAAATCAGCTCTTCGGTGTGGAGGTATTTCACCAGAAATGCGGACAACAGGTGTCAAGCCGTGTGTTCCCTTTGTCAAGCTGTAATAAGTAGGGGTAAGGACGTTAACCACCTCGGAACATCCTCCCTTATACGTCACCTGCAGCGCATTCATAATAAGTCAGTGACAAGTTCAAAAACTTTGGGTGACAGCGGAAGCAGTCCACTGACCAGTAAATCCCTTCCTCTTGTAACCAAGCTCACGCAAACCACCCCACCAACTCCCTCAGTGTCAATTTCCTCCTTCCCCAGGAATGCCAATAGTCCTGCAGGCCATGTCACTGGCAAGTCTGACGAGTCCTCTCCTGCCTGGGATTCCTCCGATGCATCCTTGCGTGTAACGCCTACTGCTGCTGGCGCTGCTGTTGTTGCCGCTGGGAGTCGATGGTCATCCCAGAGGGGAAGTCGTAAGCCCACTTGTACTACTTCCAGTAAGCAATTGACTGTTCAACAGTCCTTTGCGAGGAAGATGAAATATCACAGCAGTCATCCTACTGCAAAGCGGATAACTGAGGCCTTGGCATCCTGGGTGGTGAGAAACGTGGTTCCGGTATCCATCATTACTGCAGAGCCAACTAGAGACTTGTTGGAGGTACTGTGTCCCCGGTACCAAATACCATCTAGGTTCCATTTCTCTAGGCAGGCGATACCGAAAATGTACACAGACCTCAGAAAAAGAGTCACCAGTGTCCTAAAAAATGCAGCTGTACCCAATGTCCACTTAACCACGGACATGTGGACAAGTGGAGCAGGGCAGGGTCAGGACTATATGACTGTGACAGCCCACTGGGTAGATGTATGGACTCCCGCCGCAAGAACAGCAGCGGCGGCACCAGTAGCAGCATCTCGCAAACGCCAACTCTTTCCTAGGCAGGCTACGCTTTGTATCACCGCTTTCCAGAATACGCACACAGCTGAAAACCTCTTACGGCAACTGAGGAAGATCATCGCGGAATGGCTTACCCCAATTGGACTCTCCTGTGGATTTGTGGCATCGGACAACGCCAGCAATATTGTGTGTGCATTAAATCTGGGCCAATTCCAGCACGTCCCATGTTTTGCACATACCTTGAATTTGGTGGTGCAGAATTTTTTAAAAAACGACAGGGGCGTGCAAGAGATGCTGTCGGTGGCCAGAAGAATTGCGGGACACTTTCGGCGTACAGGCACCACGTACAGAAAACTGGAGCACCACCAAAAACTACTGAACCTGCCCTGCCATCATCTGAAGCAAGAAGTGGTAACGAGGTGGAATTCAACCCTCTATATGCTTCAGAGGTTGGAGGAGCAGCAAAAGGCCATTCAAGCCTATACAATTGAGCACGATATAGTAGGTGGAATGCACCTGTCTCAAGTGCAGTGGAGAATGATTTCAACGTTGTGCAAGGTTCTGATGCCCTTTGAACTTGCCACACGTGAAGTCAGTTCAGACACTGCCAGCCTGAGTCAGGTCATTCCCCTCATCAGGCTTTTGCAGAAGAAGCTGGAGGCATTGAAGGAGGAGCTAACACGGAGCGATTCCGCTAGGCATGTGGGACTTGTGGATGCAGCCCTTAATTCGCTTAACAAGGATTCACGGGTGGTCAATCTGTTGAAATCAGAGCACTACATTTTGGCCACCGTGCTCGATCCTAGATTTAAAGCCTACCTTGGATCTCTCTTTCCGGCAGACACAGGTCTGCTGGGGTTGAAAGACCTGCTGGTGACAAAATTGTCAAGTCAAGCGGAACGCGACCTGTCAACATCTCCTCCTTCACATTCTCCCGCAACTGGGGGTGCGAGGAAAAGGCTCAGAATTCCGAGCCCACCCGCTGGCGGTGATGCAGGGCAGTCTGGAGCGACTGCTGATGCTGACATCTGGTCCGGACTGAAGGACCTGACAACGATTACGGACATGTCGTCTACTGTCACTGCATATGATTCTCTCAACATTGATAGAATGGTGGAGGATTATATGAGTGACCGCATCCAAGTAGGCACGTCACACAGTCCGTACTTATACTGGCAGGAAAAAGAGGCAATTTGGAGGCCCTTGCACAAACTGGCTTTATTCTACCTAAGTTGCCCTCCCACAAGTGTGTACTCCGAAAGAGTGTTTAGTGCCGCCGCTCACCTTGTCAGCAATCGGCGTACGAGGTTACATCCAGAAAATGTGGAGAAGATGATGTTCATTAAAATGAATTATAATCAATTCCTCCGCGGAGACATTGACCAGCAGCAATTGCCTCCACAAAGTACACAGGGAGCTGAGATGGTGGATTCCAGTGGGGACGAATTGATAATCTGTGAGGAGGGGGATGTACACGGTGATATATCGGAGGGTGAAGATGAGGTGGACATCTTGCCTCTGTAGAGCCAGTTTGTGCAAGGAGAGATTAATTGCTTCTTTTTTGGGGGGGGTCCAAACCAACCCGTCATATCAGTCACAGTCGTGTGGCAGACCCTGTCACTGAAATGATGGGTTGGTTAAAGTGTGCATGTCCTGTTTTGTTTATACAACATAAGGGTGGGTGGGAGGGCCCAAGGATAATTCCATCTTGCACCTCTTTTTTCTTTTCTTTTTCTTTGCATCATGTGCTGATTGGGGAGGGTTTTTTGGAAGGGACATCCTGCGTGACACTGCAGTGCCACTCCTAGATGGGCCCGGTGTTTGTGTCGGCCACTAGGGTCGCTAATCTTACTCACACAGCTACCTCATTGCGCCTCTTTTTTTCTTTGCGTCATGTGCTGTTTGGGGAGGGTTTTTTGGAAGGGACATCCTGCGTGACACTGCAGTGCCACTCCTAGATGTGCCCGGTGTTTGTGTCGGCCACTAGGGTCGCTAATCTTACTCACACAGTCAGCTACCTCATTGCGCCTCTTTTTTTCTTTGCGTCATGTGCTGTTTGGGGAGGGTTTTTTGGAAGGGCCATCCTGCGTGACACTGCAGTGCCACTCCTAGATGGGCCCGGTGTTTGTGTCGGCCACTAGGGTCGCTTATCTTACTCACACAGCGACCTCGGTGCAAATTTTAGGACTAAAAATAATATTGTGAGGTGTGATGTGTTCAGAATAGGCTGAAAATGAGTGTAAATTATGTTTTTTGAGGTTAATAATACTTTGGGATCAAAATTACCCCCAAATTCTATGATTTAAGCTGTTTTTTAGGGTTTTTTTAAAAAAACACCCGAATCCAAAACACACCCGAATCCGACAAAAAAAATTCGGTGAGGTTTTGCCAAAACGCGGTCGAACCCAAAACACGGCCGCGGAACCGAACCCAAAACCAAAACACAAAACCCGAAAAATTTCCGGCGCTCATCTCTAAAATACACACTCATGTTTCCTGCCTGTGCATCCACGTACTATTGTACTATGACACGTGTATACTTGCGTATGCAAATGTGTATCGCTGCATACCTTTGCACGCAGCTTGCCACACTCTGTTACCCAACTTTACAACAATAAACAATTAAAAAAAAACTTTTTTTGTATTGTGTAGTAGTAGTAGTTAGATAAATGCTTCCATGTTCCTTTGAGCACCGGAAGTTCCCTCCCGGAATGCTTCTGCTATGTGTTACCTAAACTTTTAGGTAGCACTTATGAAATGCAAATATTTTGTGAATTTTCATTAACAATAACACTTTAACAATCATTTTTAAAACACTTGAATATAATATGGCTATTGACTATCATTTAAATGCTATGATTCAGATTGGATAGCTATCTTGCAGAACATATGATGATATAAATACCAATATAATAATAATAATAATAATAATAATAATAATAATAATAATAATATAATAATATATATATATATATATATATATATATATATATATATACTCATTATTTATTGCACTTCTTTGAAACCCCTCACACAGCATATGTATTCACACACACATACTAAATTAATGTAATTTTCTACAGAGCCTCTAATTTGCATATCAACAGATGGTCACATGCTTATTGTCCAGGCTGGTTGAACAGGTTAATTAACATTTCAATTGAGCAAGCAGAGGGTTAACAAATCCTGGAGAAAAAAAAACTCTTCATCTGTGTGTAATTTTTACATCAAGTATTTATTTATTATTATTTCTCTCTCTAGGCCCAATTGAAACACTATTTAGAATTGACTATGCCATGGGTTAGTTAAATTCATTGGTAGCTTTTAAATGGTGTTGGATTTGTACATACATATTGCTTATTTGTGACAAAGGAAACAGATTGTTTAACAACCTGAAAGTCAGCTGTTAGCTAGGTGGATAGGGAGTGACCTTATGTACCTATAATGGCCACTGCTCCTCCCCCTTCCCAAGCCATGTGCATAGACAAAATGGTGGTCACACCATGTGGCCAGAATACCATGTGGCTAGCTCTTTTGTCACAAATAAATCCCAATTTATACCAGCACCGGTAGTTGCCCTAAGATACAATTCCCACTGCATGGTAACAACAATTACACACAATTTTTCAGCACGACCAAAGCTTTTCTGGTTCAGGCCTACGTTAGCAGTATGCGAATAGGCCTCAGCATGCTTTCACAGCTGTATCATACCTATGTACCAACTTTTACATACTTTTTAAATTTACTTAATAGATAAACAATCCAATTTGAATCGAACACAATATGATTTATTGAACTTTGTTTAGCAACAATAAAAGCTGTAGCATTTCAAATATTGTGCATTTTTGTCACACTCAAACAACAAAGAAATATATTGTCCCCTGATTGATATCAACAACTTACTGACAACACAAAAAAAATGGCATGCAGTTCAGCAGCATTTAGATGCGTCCACCTTTAGCTGGTATACCACAGTAGCATCTGTACAGTGCAACATTAAGTACATGATATCCCGGATGAGCACCCAACTGAGAAGTTCAGATTATCTCTAATAAATATTTGAAATGCCAGTGTTAATATATGCTTCGGACGCAAGGCACATCTTATTACCATATATGATAAAAGTGTGCTGTACGTCACTTACTCTACATCCCTTAAGAGAAAACAAGAACTCGCACACATTGTATTACTGAGGTCCAATGCTCAGAGATGTATATATTTGATATTAAAAGGGTATGCATACCATATAACACATGTACAGTACATACATGGTTACAGTGTTACAATTACAGAAGAAGCAATTGTAGCTACATAAGGATCAATAACAGCCAGCATAATTCCCCCTGTCCCATGCTCAATGCATATTCTGCTTCACCTTTGAATCTGCCCCAACAGCAACTAACAAAACAACACAGAACTTCTTGGGTGAGAGAAAATACCTATATTCTGTGCATTGGGGAAAGTACATGTCTGGGACTGAGTCTTCTGTTATTGGTCCAGGGGAGGGTGATCTCTCATTCATGATGTGTTATTGGTCAGTTCATACGCAAGTAACGTCCTGCCTTGAAGATGACATCATAGGGATTAGCCATGCTGTCTTCCAGGAAGTTCTTTGTTCACTTTAGAATTGTGGCTTCATATTCCTACATTTAATAATAACTAATTGTTGCAATGTGCTACAATCTACCCATTGCTAAAAAATGAACACACTCATTCCTATGATAATTTTGACACCAAGCATGATATGTTTAACTTGTTACATTCCAATAATACACATATATGAGATGGTATTACTCTCCTATATAAATACATTATAATGTCTGGTGCTTGACATGTTTAATTTATGTGTTGTATGAAATATGTGTTGAATATATCTTTCTGGCTTGTCTGTGTGAATGCGTTTGCTACCATATATCGCTGTGCAAGCTGCATGTATGCGCACATACAGGGACCCATCTATTTGGAGTTTGTATTTGCTGTGTATGTAATATTTTTGACTTTGACATTTCTCTACTAAAAAATGAGATTATGCAAATGCAGAGGGCACAGTGTGTGAGTAGTACTAGAGAAGTGTCCAGAGGAATCAGATAACCAGGTTATCAAGGAGAAGTCATAAAGCGAAGTCAGAATAAAGCTGGAAAAGAACACGGAGTAGCAATCAGCAGTCTGGATTAGTAACACTGGAGCACAGGAAAAACAGCCTGACATTTGGACAGTACTCTATTAGCAAAGTGGGGAATGATAGATTTGAATTTTTCACTAAGTGCCACGACACATGACTGCACACATAAATCTGGTAGGGGTTTTAGTTGGCATCCCGATGATAGGATGCCAATGGTTAGAAGACTGGTACCGGAATCCCGACACCACTGAAAAACCTGATGCCGGAATCTCAGCAGTCATAATCCCAAATGTACAGTAAGTATGCCGGGGAAGGTTACAGTTAGGCTGTGGGGAGAAGTTGTGTTCATTTTAATCACTAGTGGGAGGGGTGGGAAAGGTTTAGGCTGTGAGATGGGAGGGTTAGGACTAGGCTACGAAGGTGATGGCTGTGGTTGGGGGAAAAGTGAGGGGTAGTGTTAGTATGCTAAATAAAAAGTGTTGGGATTCTGATATTTGGGATGCCATTATTAGGCTTCTGACCATCTGCATCAAACCTGCCAGGAACCTTTACTAGACCCTCTGTAAGAGAGCTGTGTACCCACTCTAGCCCACAGCATGCTGCTAATACAGACACAAGGGTGTCGTCACCAACTTCACCGGGCCCAATATGTAAACCCTGAGTTCTGGCACTATTTTATATGGTGTATTTATGCAAATGCAGCTCATGCAGACCATCAAGAAAGCATATATACAACTAATAAAAGGCAGATACAAGTACTCAGGAATGATGACTTGAAGTAAACCAGATGCAAATGCTGGTGATGCAGAGGCATAGGCATCCATGATGGGGACAACTTTCTCTATGTATGAATATATGGTGTGGGATCTAAATGTGGACCCTCAGTTGGGTAACGGCTAGGTGTGCTCTTATGTGTGTCAGGACCCCTGGTCTGAGCTCAGTACCAGCTAGTGAGAACAACCATAGGATAAACATAGGATAACTCTGTGGTTTCAAGATTTTCTGATTTACTTGTAAAGTGGTTCCATATTTGTAGCACATTACATGGGTGAATTCCTCTTACTGTTTCTTGCTAAAATGTTCCTCTTAGAGTTTCACAGTAAAGCTCCTAGGCTACTTGTAAGTTTCTGCTAATGAATAAGCTTAAACTAGTAGTAAAATGGTGACTGAAGAAAAACATGGCTGCTGACTATAAAATCACATTTCTCATTTCCCATCTTTTTATTATTACATAGCCTATTACCTTTTATCTGCCTGAGATCACGGTCTTGCGTTGTATCAACAGGTGCTCATACATACTGTATACAAACTGCTGCAGATTATATACATATGGGGACCCTCAGCTCTTAATAGTCCACCCATCCCCTGTTGAAACACAAGTCTGTACTCTCCAAAATAATTATCGTACTAATTAATGTTCAGGTAAACAAGAATTGCTTTGTAATTCTTGCACATTCTTTGTTCACCAGGAGTCAGCTCTTCACTGTAAATGGAACACATGTCTGGCTCAAGCTGTGGGTACATATTCTGGTAGTAGGTGGGGGTATTGCCAAGCTGATCATATATTTCATCAATCACAATAGTGGTTGGGCCTAAGCAACCTTTTTACCAACCATATTAACACCTTTACAACTGTGTAAGTTATTATTAAAAGAACAAATCCTTTTGCTATAATCAATATGATGTTTTGTGGCAAATGTTTCTTTAAGATTTTTATTTCATTCATACAGTATGTTGTGTTATCACTTCCTCTGACTGTCTCATTAGTGAAATAAATGCAACATTGGAAAACTGAGTAGACAAAAATGGTTAGTCAATACACTCCTGACTATGCATGTAAAAAGTCTATGATTACTTTCTGCTGCGGGGTACACTGGGCTCCACAAGGATAGACATTGGGGTGTATAGTAGGATCTTGATCCGAGGCACCAACAGGCTCAAAGCTTTGACTGTTCCCAGAATGCACAGCGCAGCCTCCTCTATAACCCCGCCTCCCTGCACAGGAGCTCAGTTTTGTAGTTGGTGCTGCAGTAAGCAGGCACATAACAGAGGGGCTGCTCCAGGCAGCCCTAAGAAGAGCCTTTTTTTGAAGAAAAAAGTGAAGACTTCAAGGGCAGCAGCGGTGGTAAATGTCTGAAGACATTCACTGCTGCAGCTCAAGCTCTCCCCAGCGGCGCTGTACACTCCCGAGCCCTGGTTGCCTGCTAAATACAGCAGGAGGCTCCGTTTTTTTTAACGTCAGGCACACACGACGAGGGCTCTCCGGGATCACATGGCCGTGCTTCGGGAGGTGGTAAGTGGGTCCTGCTTGCTTGACCTGGTCTTTATCGCAATCCAGCGTGGTCAGTGGAAGGCGGGCCGTGCGTGCTGTCGGTGGACACTGTGACAGTACAGGCAATCCCACTAGATCACCAGGGCATGGGTGCAGGTCAGGTTTTCTCTCTATAAACCATTTTCAGTAGCCCACAGTACCCGGTGGTTTTGCCAGCAGGGGGATAAGGCTTAGACCTGAAGCCCCTCCCCCAGCCCCAGGGCGCCATTTCCCGCAAATGTTCCCACCCTGGAGCTGCATATCTGTCTCTACCTCACACCCTGTCAGTGTCTGGGCGCCATTTTCTCTCTGCTTCACTGTTCTTGGGACTGCTTGAGTAAATCCTCCTGTGTAAAGCCGCCTGGTTGTCAGTTCTGTGACTTTACATGACACTTAAGCATTCTACCTGCCTTTTTAGACAGTGCTAGTTAAGAAAGAGTGCATTTAGTCAGGGTTTTCTAGTACAATTACTCTCTGATATACATCCAGTTCTTACTGTGTAGTGTTATATCTATTGACTATATAGCTATGTATATAAGCTAGTCCAGTGCAGTATTATTGTTAGTAATAACCTCTGCATTGTACAAACTGTGACTATTTGTGTGTGCATTGATAGCTGAGTGGTGTCCATCTCGTGTCTTTCACTCAACTTGCTATCTCTATATTCTATAACCTGAGTGGGCTTGGTGAGTCAAGTTTTATACTGATATAGGATTTTCACAAAAATATACTTTAATACGTATTTTTCTCTGTGATTTTAGTCACGATATCTCTCCTTTATCTCTGCTTATGCTGACTACACTGCGCAGGGGTTTGGGTAAGAGGTATTGTGCTGCTGCCAATTGTACTGAGTTACCTGATACTGCAAGTTATATCATGTCTGCTTCTGAGGGTAACGGTTCTGGGGCTGAACACACTGCCGGTGATGCTGAAGCCACATATCCCTATGAGGAGAATATAGCAGCTGTGGGCTCTGGTTCTGGGGGCTCTTTGCCCCCCAGTGGGACTGTGGCAACGGAGGTACATAATGACCCACCGTGGGCCGCTTTTTCCACGCTTCTACATACGCTAGTTAATAAACTGACACCCCATATGGGACCCCCTATGTTGGTACAACCGTATGTGGTCCCTTCAGCTAACCCGCCGTGGGCAGACGATTTATCTGCCCAATTGAAGAAGTTGAAACAGTCCCTGACTACTAAAAAGTCTGACCATCGCTCGCCTAAGTCCAAGGGGTCCTCTAAGTGAGCGCTTGTCTCCTCACAATACACTGTTGTCACTGACACCTCGTCTGATGAAGACGGCACTTACACTGACCCCACAGGTTCTGACTCTGATACGGCTGATGGGGAGGGTAGTTCACATGTGGATGTTCCTGATCGTTTGGAGGCTATAAATTAATTCTACAGATTACGGATGATCCCGAGCCATCCATCCCTCCTAAGAAACAGGTTCAAGTGTCAGAAGGTGGTTAAACAAGTTTTACCTCACTCTGACCACCTAGTGGATATACGTCAGGAACCCTGGGAAAACCCAGGTACAAAGTTTGTGCCTCAAAAGAAGATGCTGGCTCGCTATCCCCTCGCACCAGATGGGATGTCTAGGAATTGTGAAACGCCTCCTCCAGTAGACTCACATGTGGCTAGGATGGTCGTTTCCTCAGCTCTACCTGTCACTACTGTTACGTCTCTAAAGGAGCCTACGGATAAACATGTGGAGGGTTGTCTGAAAGTAATTTACACCCTCACGGGTGCTGCACAAAGTCCCACTATAGCAGCAACATGGGCTGCAGAGGCTATTGAAGCATGGGCCTTGGAGTTAGAAGCTGAAATCTCTTCTGACCATGCTAGACAATGCTTGTCATATATTGTCACAGCTTCTCGCTATATTAAAGAGGCAGCTTCTGATGCTGGTATCCTAGCAGCCAAGGCCTCTACTATGTCAGTCCTGGCTCGCCGGATATTGCTGTTGTGATCCTGGTCTGTGGATCTGGACTCTAGAAAAACCCTGGAGGTACTCCCTTTCAAGGGAGATATTCTGTTTGGGGAGGACTTAAATAAGATAGTGGCTGACTTTGGCTACTGCCAAACCTGCCTGTCTGCCAAGTACCGCTCCTTCTGTGTCGAAGGCTAAAGGTACTTCCTTTTGCCCCTTTCGTCCTTCAGGTAAAGCAAAAGGTCAGGAGTACAACAAGCAGGCCCGCACTTCCAAACCTGGTAAGCCAAAGCCCAAAAGAGCCTGGGCAGCCCGTCAGCCAGCTTCCAAGGCCTGCCACATGATGGGGCGGGCCTCCCCCTGGGGGATCCCAGGGTGGGGGCCCGGCTTCTAGGGTATACCCAGGAATGGTTGAAGACCACTTCAGATGCCTGGCTACGGGAAGTCATCACTCGAGGTTACGCCATAGCCTTCAAAAACCGATCCCTTCATCGATTTTGCCAGACAGATGTCCCATTGGACCAGACAAAGGCAAACACTCTGCTTTTGGTGGTACAGACCCTCCTGGATACAGGAGTCGTAGTACAGGTGCCTCTTGCGCAGAGGTGCCGGGGGGTACTATTCTCCACTGTTTCTAGTCCCAAGACCGAATGGGTCCTCCCAGCCCATTCTCAACCTCAAGGCATTGAATAGGTTTGTGAAGGTTTCCAAGTTCCGTATGGAAACCCTTCGCTCTATAGTTCTGGCCTTTGAACCTGGGGACTACATGGTATCCCTGGACATACAGGATGCTTAACTGCATATTCCTGTAGCAGCGTCACATCAGCAATACCTGAGGTTTGCTATTGGCAACCTCCATTTCCAGTTTTGGGCATTACCTTTTGGTTTAACAACGGCTCCGCGAGTCTTCACCAAAGTCATGGCAGTGACGACGGTGGTACTCCGCCGTCAAGGGGTCAGGATACTGCCGTATCTGGACGACTTGTTAATCCTGCCAAATTCCCCAGAACTTCTCCTTCATCATCTAGATATGACGTTTCGGTTGCTACAAGCCCATGGGTGGCTCATCAACTGGAAGAAATCTTCCCTGATTCCTGCTCAGAGCATGGTGCATCTTTGAGCGCTATTGGACACTCACAACCAGAGGTGGTTGTTGTGTCAGGAGAAAGTCGTGAAGCTTCAGGACAGGATTTGTTGCTTCCTTTCTTGTCCGCAAGTGTCAATACATTCGGCGATGCAGGTGCTGGGCCTCATGGTATCAGCATTCGACATGGTGGAGTATGCTCAATTCCATTCTCGCCCCCTCCAGAGGCTGATTCTAGCCAAGTGGGATGGCCTTCCTCACCGGATCAGTTCTCAAATGATCTCATTGACTCCGGAGGTCCATCTGTCGCTGCTCTGGTGTCTCCAGGACCAACAATTGTGCAGGGGCCGTCCCTTCTGGATATCCAAATGGGTCCTGTTGACGACAGATGCCAGTCTAAGAGGTTGGGGCACGATGCTGGAGCAACACTCCCTTCAGGAGCGGGGGACCAAGTTTGAGTCTCTCCACTCGATCAACATTCTGGAATTGCGGGTGGTCTTCAATGCATTGAACCTAGCCCAGAATTTAATTCTTACTTTATTTGGTGCGCATCTAACGATTAAGACGCTTCCAAGTTTAGTACAGCTATGTAGGTTGGCTTATCTTCAGCAGGGCCTGGACTTAGGCCTGCATCTGGCTTCCCTCAAGGTTCATATTTCTGCCTTGTCGGTGTGGTTTCAGAGAAAAATTGCGACCTTACCTGCTGTGCATACCTTAAATCAGGGTGTGTTTGGTATCCAACCTACGTATGTCGCCTGTGGCTCCTTGGGACTTGTCGGTGGTTTTGGAGGCGTTACAAGAGTCTCCATTTTAACCTCTTGGTTCAGCTGAACATAAGTGGCTTTCCCTTATGGTGGTGTTTCTGCTGGCTATTGCTTCAGCTAGAAGAGTGTCGGATTTGGGTGCCTTGTCCTGTAGTTCCCCATATCTGATATTTCACCGTGACCGGGCGGTTCTTAGGACTCATCCCGGATATTTACCTAAGGTGGTTTCCTTGTTCCACCTTTACCAGGAGATTGTAGTTGCGGCACTTCTTTCTCCTGATCTATCTTCCAAAGAGCGGTCTTTGGATGTGGTATGGGCTCTCTGTATCTATGTAAAGAGAACTGATTCCATTAGGAAATCTGATTCTCTCTTTGTACTGTTTGGATTTCAGAAACGGGGCTGGCTTGCTCACAAGCAGACTTTGGCCAGTTGGATTAGAATGGTGATTGCACATGCTTATGTGAGAGCTGGTCAGTCAGCTCCTGCTCACATTACGGCATATTCTACTCAGTCTGTTGGACCTTCTTGGGCGGCCCGCCGTGGTGCAACCCTTGAACAATTGTGCAAGGCGACTACGTGGTCCTCAGTGAACACATTCATAAGGTTCTATGACTTCGATACTGCCACTTCCCAGGATGCTTCCTGTGGACGCCGGGTTCTTGTGCCCGCTACAGTGCATCCCCTACCATAAGGAACTGCACTAGGACATCCCCAATGTCTATCCTTGTGGATCCCAGTGTACCCTGCAGCTGAAAACGAGATTTGTGGTTAGAACTTACCTTTGTTAAATCTCTTTCTGCGAGATACACTGGGCTCCACAAGGTGCCCACCCTGATGCACTTAGCTTCTTTGGGTTGGTATGGCATTAGCCGCTGACATTTCTCCTGTCGTGAGAGTGTGGTGTATGTGGCTACTAACCGTTGTTGTCTCTTTTCCTGCCACTGCATTGGGCTGGTTAACTAAAAACTAAGATCCTGTGCAGGGAGGTGAGGTTCTAGAGGAGGCGGCGCTGTGCATTCTGGGAACAGTCAAAGCTTTGAGCCTGTTGTAGCCTCGGATTAAGATCATACTCTACACCCCAATGTCATTCCTTGTGGATCCCAGTGTACCTCGCAGAAAGAGATTTAACAAGTGTAAGTTCTTACCATAAATCTAATTTCATGTTGCATGATTACTTTTCATTGCATTTTTAATTCATGTCACACATATCTAAAAGTGTCATCATATATACCAGTAATATTGTTTAACAGACACCTCCTATTATTGAATGCTGTACCTGCTGTCCCCAAAGTAATGACATTGCCAGTGGCTACTCCCACCATTGTCCCAATATCAGTACCAAATATTTGTTTTGTAAGGGGAGCCAGTATTTACACTTTCAATTCTACTTTTGTGTTTACGGGGTTGGTATGGATGTGTCAGGAGTCAGCATTCAGGAGTATCTCACTTAACCAGTGCGCTGGTGTACAGGCCTCCAGAGGTCACGGCCCCAGCTTGTTACTGCATGAATACCCTGGCCATGGAGCACAGTACCCATTGTCACTGTGTACCCCTGAAGTCCATCCGGCGTGTGCCCCGTGGTGTGCCTGCCATCTGTACAGCATGAGCACCACCATGACACTTGCGGTCAGCTGACCTGTAACACTCAATCCTGTGCTATGTCTGCATACAGGATTCAAGCATCCAATGCCTGCTGACCAGGGGATATAAATCCAGAACATCGGCTCAGTCTCATCGCCTTGAACAATGCATCACATCCAGTGCACAGCGTCTGCTGGCTCCAATCTCCTGTCTCTGGTGATTTCCTAACTCCAATTTCTCAGTGGAACTACAGCCACTAGCCATCCTGCTCTGCTACAACTCCTTCCACATTCTGCTACCAATTCTACATGCAGTAAAATACTTGTAACGGATGCAGCCCCAGCTGGCTCATGAGGAGTACTTTTTGCCAGCCTGTTTCTGGATTCAGTGCGTTAGTGTAAAGAGACATGATAGAACTGTGTTATCACCTATACAGCATGCTGCCTGGATTCCCAATAGAACTGTATAAATGGACATCACATATTATTGTGAAACATTATCCCTCTGTTATTTGTGTTTGGGAATAATATGTCTAGCCTGATGTTTTGTACAGAATGCATATGAAGATGTATATATATGAATGTATTGGTTATTGTGTTATAGTTTGTAAAATAATGTTCCCCCATGTGACTGCTCAGATAACCTGTGTGTTTGCTGTTGGAGATACAGCCAGTCTCAGAGGTCAGCCCATGCACCCCCTCTCATTCTTCCCCACACAATGGATTCCAGGCCACACAATCAGATTAATGAAGTAAGGTTAATTTAGTTAACATCTATTGTGGCCTAGAGGACATGCCTGGACATGTGAAAGTAGGTTTGATCTAAAAGTGTTCTGCAGTCAGCCCCTTTAATGTAACCCACCCAATACAGAGCCAGAAGATGTCGCTTTATGGTAGGACAGACAAAGGTTTGAGGATAACAAACAGGGGCTATTGGAACAGAGATAGTGGAGTTTTTGACCTGAGAGGAATGAGGTGGATTGCTTCTGAAAGCTACTGGTAGGGTAGTGCTTCCCGTGTGCTGAGTAAGGATTGTGTCTGGATGCATTATGGACCCAGAACTACTGCTGGTATGTGACATCAGGAGACTGTAATCCTAAACTACTGTGGGGATTTAGTAAGTAAGATACCATCCTGGCTTGTAATTAATGTTATTGTGTACTGTTTGTGTATATTTACATTAAAGGGCATTTGCCACTTTACTAAACTGTTTACCTGAGTGATCAGAGAATCCGTATCTTCACAATACTCTCTCCAGGTGCCGCCTTACCATTCTCACCTGTGTGTTGTTAATCTGCATTCAGCACTGTGCTGTTGCATCCAGCACTTGAAACAACCGGCTTGTATTTACCAACTGTCTCCTGCAATAGCCTTGCTTGGATTTTCGCAATGGAGCGATTAAGGCAAAAATGTGCATGCGCATGGAACGCAGTGCGCATGCGATAAGTATTTTAGCACTAAGTATTTTAGCACAAAACTTAGTAGATTTACTCATGCCCGAACAAATAATTTTCATCGTTGAAGTGATCGGAGTGTTATTGACAGGAAGTGGGTGTTTCTGGGCGGAAACTGGACGTTTTCTGAGACTGTGCGGAAAAACACAGGCATGTCAGGGAAAAACGCGGGAGTGTCTGGAGAAACGGGGGAGTGGCTGGCTGAATGATGGGCGTGTGTGTGACGTCAAACCAGAAACGAAACGGGCTGAGTTGATCACAATCTGTGAGTAAGTCTCGAGCTACTTAGAAACTGCTAAGAAATTTCTATTCGCAATTCTGCTAATCTTTCGTTCGCAATTCTGCTAAACTAAAATACACTCCCAGAGGGCGGCGTCTTAGCGTGTGCAATACTGCTAAAAGCAGCTAGTGAGTGAACAACTCGGAATGACCCTCTTTGTACATATCTACTGAATGTGTGAATCTAGTTTCCAGATCGTTTACTGGAGTTTCTCATTGCCTGTGTTTACTGACATCGTATGCATTACTTGCCTACTGCATATTGTTCCTGTTTACCATCAGCTTCCAAGCTGGCCATCGGTGTTCACCACTGGTTTCCATACCAGCCAATTACCTGTGACTCTTATAATGCCTCTGTCAGTTTCCTTGCAAAATACCATCTGTATTGCCATTTGCTCCAGTTGCTGTTCATACCTCTGTGTGCTAAATAAAACCTCATTGCGCACATGTACTTGAACTTACTGCAGCCTCCACGTTTCCTCCACGCACCACCAGTGACCCACTAGTGCACCCTCTGGGAACAGACACAGATACAAACCTGACAGGATGATTTGAGGAAACTAGCGCTTTAAGTCCATCATGGGAATATACATGGGTATCAGTGGTTATCTGTGCTTAAGTGCAGTTACTAAATGAGCCAAATGGTAACCATTTATAGGCCTGGGATCCTCACATTATATATATATTAGGCATGTGGAAATTAAAGGGTTCCCATAGTTAGTTTAATCATAACTTGGGAGGCTCTGTGCTGTAAAGATGGGTGACAGTGGTTGATTTGCCTGTACTTGCAGTATTGGACAGTGATATTTAGTTTCTGACAATATTCAATACACATCCTGGTTTTATTTCCTTGCCTCTTTATATTAAAGGCAATTAATCTGGTGGTGTTATAGGGAATAAAGAAAGTTGCCTTGGAATGCTTATCCTCCACTTTTCCAGCATCAAATGCCATCGAGTTATAATTAACTTTTTGTACAATATTGTATTATAGATTATAGTCCACCTGGACCTTAAAACATACCTCTGGATAGTGATGGAGAAGAGCTATTTCCACAAAGTGTGGTGAACCCAGCATGGATTACTTACTATAGTTTGGATTATTATATTATGTAACTTCATTAATGAATTTTCTGCATTTTTATGTCTTATTACGCCTTTGACATTACACTCCTCAGTATTACTTCTACCATGTTTACAAAATAAAATGCTGCTCTCCCCGCAATCCGATACACTTACTATGCTGTTCCCTATTACTAATCAAAGAGGTGTGGTTTAGGGGCACCATCGTAATTTTGAAATGTTTAGGGGCACCATCGTAATTTTGAAATGTCTACATGATTTGCATTGTTATTTGCGCATTGGTCTTCATTGTCTGGAGACCAAACTACTGAAGCATGTATTGCAAATATGATTTCTGCAGCAGTAAATGCTGAGCCAAAAATTACTACCCACAGGTGTCTATCAGGTCAGGGTCCTGTAAGAGAAAACATTATGTGAATAACAGTTAGGTTTCAGAAGCTGACTCTCCTTTTCTAAAACAATTGCAGTGTGAAGCGTGGATCCATATGTCAAATTCTTCCAATTTTGCAGTGGAGGGTTTTGTCAGCAGGACCTGGTATGAACCTTCGCATCTGGGTTCAAGAGCTTTCATAAAATGTCTTATCACGGTTGTAGATGATGAGTACAGTACCTGGATCAAGATTGGGATTTGCAATGGAAGAAAACACTTTAACATGTATTTTGGTAAGTTACTTTTGTAAAATGGACACATAAGTTGTTGTTTTTTTTAGTTTTATTGACAGGTAATAGTAAAAAGGTCAACAGTACATGTCCAAGACACTAGAATACAGTGCTACAAAAGTAAAAAATAAAGAAAAGTACAAAGTCACAAAGATCACAATGATTACAAGTATGTGCACAGCATTTCAGAATGGGGCGCCTGAAGTAAGCATTTTCAGGTTATACCACTTGGGGGATTGAAAGCATTTCCTCACAGCCTCCTTAACTGTTATCGATAAAGTGTGTTCATAAAATTGTGTAAATTTGTCTTTATGAAGTCTGGTATTAGTAGCATCCTTAGAGAATAAATATTGTATTTGTGGAAGTAACAAAGTGATAGGTATAGGGTTCGAGGTTATCCATTGTGATATTATTGTATTTTTTGTGGCTGCAGCCAATTTGTTCAGCAATATTCAATTACTTTTGGATATTGAGCAATGGGGTGGTTTGGGATATTTGCCCCAGAATGCCCAGGCCATATCAATTGTGAATCTTAGATGTAAAGTGTTATTAATATATGATTAGAGTGAGATCCATAATGTCTGCTCCTTCGTGTAATATCACAAACAATGAATTATGTCTGCATCAGGAGTTCCACATTTATAGCAGTTAGAAAAAGGGGCATCATTAATAAGGAATTTCAATTTAGTTGTGAGATAGGATCTATGTAAGATTTTTTGTGCATTTCTGTGTAAGAGACCGATAAAAGTTATTTGTCTAGTTTTAGAGTACCTTCTAGTAAACTCTCCATCATCAAGATGGGGAAGTCAATTTTACAATGTAAGAGACCTAATGGACCCAGTAACAGGTTGAGTATTGGATGGGAATGGTCATGATTCAAAGAGGTGGGGAAAGGATTCCCCGAATTACGCTGGATCTGATTGAGTCAAAGAGAAGAGAACTGATTGAATATAGCTACATGCTTGCAAAAAAGGGAAACGGGGATAACCAATGATGGATATTTTTCTATCACTTGAGAGTGTGTGAGAAGGGTCAATGTGTTTGTTTGTAGGAAGTGGTGAACATACCATAATCCACCCTCATACCATGTATGGAATATCGGGTATGTCATATGACGTGTAAAGGACCGGTTACCCCATAAGGAAAGAAAAATGGAAACAAATTTTGATACCTTTAATTTTTAAGCATATCACTCTTTAAGCCATACATGTGGATGCAAAGAGGATATTGTCCTTAGCATCTTCATGCAGAGATTGTGGGGGGGGGGGGGTACTTTGGAAACTAAAACCCAGTGCGGTAGAGAAGATTGTTCCAACCATCTATCCGCATAAGTGTGTAGACCACCAATCCAGTCTATGGCAATTTTGTAGTTTGCTGTTAGAGCATATGATTGGAGGCATGGTATTTCCAGTCCTCCCAGAGACCAGGGTTGCTGTCATTTAAATGAGACTCGTGGAAGTTTACCAGCTCAAAAAAAACATTGTTAAAGCCTTATTGAGTTGTGTCAATGCACTTTTAGGTAGTAACACAGGGAGCATTTGCAATATATAGATAAACTGAGGAAAACAGATTATCTTGTATAGATGACACCGACGTGTACATTAAAGGAACGAGAGATAATTTGTTAAAGTCAGCTTATGTTCTAATGAGGAGGGGGAAATAATTGGAAGAGTACAATTTGGAAGGGTAGTTGAGGTTTCTAATACCTAGGTGTGTAAGGCAATCACCAGTGGCCCAGTGAAACAGGAGTGACTGACTTACCACAATCAAATTTAGCAGAGGGGAAGAAGGCCAAGGCTTCTGTTTTGTAGTAATTAATTTTGAACTCTGATACCAATTCCAATGAATCTAGTATGGAGTGTAGGTGAGGAAAATGGCAATACAGAGGACAGTTACATACTTTGGCAGATCTGATGGTTGCCAAGTGACATCATCTTCCAATTTCCCCGCTTCCCCGCTCCCCCATATGCAGTGGTGGTGAGGCGCTACAACATCTGAATACGTGGACAGCCATTTACCACACTCAGGCTGAGTAATCCTGCAGCAACTGGAAGGTAGGGACAGCTAGGTTTACATCCTCCGGAGAAGCTCATATGTCATACCACCTAATTGCTCCTAAAAAGAGCTGTAACACAATGTTGTTTTCTTTTATAGCTTATCTTTTTACAGGTGCTAGGGCCACAACAGCGCTCATTTTTTCTTACCATATCTATTGTTATAACCTGAGGTGCTTTCTCATATACATAACTGGAGAATACTTATATAGAAATTTAGGTGAGGAAGTGCTGTCAGAGGATTACTTAAATATATCAAGATGTTGTCAGCAAATGAAGAAAATAACATTTTTGGATTAGATAATTAATTACCCCGCCATCTATATTCTGCAATAAAGTTCCCTGACAACCTTGGTGCGTGCCTCGAAATAGGTGAAAGGTACGTATGTTATTGGCATTAACTGTCAAAAATGCAATTGGTTATTGATATAAGGTCTGGAAAATATGTAAAAACTCAGGGACAAATTCTTGATGATTGAGAATTCTGGTTAAGTGCACCCAAGAGACCATGACAAATGCCTTATCAGTGTCAAAGCTAACAATTATGTTTTCCAGATCCAAGATGCTATGTGATTTAATCATAGCTGATAATAGAGTAGGAACATTATGTACCGAATACTGGTGTTGAAGAAAGTCAGTTTGAGCCGGTCGCAACAATTTAGGTAAAATTAGTTGGAGATGGGAAGCCATAATTTTGATTAAAATTTTTAAGTCCTGGTTAAGGAGAGAGATCGACCTATATGAGAACAAAGATGGGTCCTTATTTGGTTTAGTAAAACCAATCGCTCGTGCAGTGTAAAAGTCAGGGGGGCAGAGTTACCTGTCAAAATAGAATTAAATAATTTAGAGCTTTGGGACTGCACTTGTTGAGATAGGATTTTTAGTAGGCAGCAGATAAGCAATAAGGCCCTGGAATTTTACATTTAGGTAAAGATTTAATAACCAGCTCAATTTCCCTTTCAGAGATAGGGGATATGACAGTTTTGCTATCTTCCAAAGTAAGGGGTGTAAGGCCTGCTTTGGAGAAAAAGTCCAGTCGCTGTGTTGGGTAGTCAAGAGGGGCACTATATACATTCATTCCTCAAAGACTTTTAGAAATATAGCGTTCATTAATTCTGGTCATTCACTACATGACCCTGGCCAGTTTTAATGAAGGGGATGTACTAAGATGTGTAAGAAACATTTGTCAAATTGCCAGTAGCTTCATGCTCCATCTAAAATATTTGTTAGATTGAAATAATAAACACAGTTGGGTGTGTTCCATGCAAAATGTATCATACACCGATTTAGCATCTTTGTTTATCTTTCTATTGACTTTGCAGGGGTCTATTAGTAGATTAGTAGATTACAATAGGCTGTCATAATGGTGTGAGGAGCATGTGATAGGCTTTCTTGACTCTGTTTCCTTTTGATAACTGTGCAGTACAATCTGTGGCCCCAGAGGACTAGTTTAGAGGCCTGCCAAAAGAGTTTGATGTCCGATGTAGTAAAATATTATCCTGTCTGTAGTTATAAAAAGATTGTAACAGGTGCTTTTTAAGGACCTCTGAAAAGGCTAGGGAAAATGCCAATTATAGGAGCATTGGTATGGGGTCATTAAAGTGAGTTGTAGGGTGAGAGGGGCATGATCAGAGATCAACATGTCAGCAATGATGCATTTCTCAACTCTATAGAGCAAGGAACCTGCAACCAGTAATCTAGACATGAGAAGGAATTGTGAGAATGGAAGAAAAATGAGTAATCCCTGTTTACATGATGTATAAATCTCCTGAAGTCTAATATCTGTAAAGAGTCAATGATTAATGAAAGAGTAGTCAGGGCCCTACGGCTTGGATTAATGTGTCTGAGGCCATGAGAAACATCTAGCGAAGGATTAAGCACAACATTTAAATCTATACCCACAATCAAAAAGCCCTCCATCCATCCATATGGCTCAACAAAAATGTATTAAAAAAAGAGCATTCTGGCCATTGGGACTATATATACAGGTAATGATAAAGTAAAAGGGGAATGGGGGATAAAATATGTGCACTGGATTATTCCCCTAAAGAGAAAAGGTGGATTGTAATCTCAATATTAATACCGGCTTAAAGAGAAGGATATTCATCTACCAAATTGGTCGCTGTTCATCCTTAGTGAGCAGCATGTAATTATAGAAAGCTGGTGGCGCTCCCCAAAGATGTAATGGATAACCTCAAATATAAAGGAGGAAAGGACAACTCTATTGTGTGGGGCACTCTTTTGACAAATACTGTATTTAAAACGTAACTTTTATATTAATAAATGATTAACAAAGACAAAAACAATTTCACACAACATAAAACATATAAGATATTCAAATGATCTGGTTTAACTGATATTCTACAATATCTTCTATTACTCGTCATAGGTATATTACATCCTTACATTTAAATACCATACAAGTATGGTAGAAGTTGTTATTCAAACATTAATACTGACTAGACATGCTGTCACAAAGTGACAATTTGTATTCAATTGAGCTGTCTAGCCCTTACAACTGGCTAGTAATAACACAGTTGCCTCTAATGACTACAACCTCAACTAAAGTAACCAGTTTTTGACATTTGATTTCATAAGTAGAGACTATTGCGTTGAGCCTGCTACAAGGTAACAATTACCTCAAGATGATGACTGTAACAGTTAGAGAAGTTATGTCGAGATGTCTACAAATCACATGATAGTGTCAGAGAGAGAGAAAAAGAGAAAGATTTAGAAGGAAGGTGGATATATATCATTAGCCCAGTTTCTACTTTTGTAAATCTGCAGAAGAGCATCAAATTTACAATAAGAGAGCCATATCGAGCATATTTATAAAATCCCAAGATCCTGAATCTGCTGTTAACCTTTTTTGTGTCTGTGTTCAATATCGGTTAATGAGAGTACAGGGGAGAAGTCCCTAACAGAAAGTTAAACCAGTAAAGAATAATGAGCCCAATGAAAAATTATTATAAAGCATATGATTATAGAAATTTCTTATATTAAGTATTGATACAGATTCAAATGGTCTAATAGAAATAGGAATTATGATGATAGAGTACGATTGTAAAAATATTCTAGGAAGGAAGTATCCCAAGAAGATAATATCACTGGTTTCTGCTGTCAACGATCTTATCATAAGACATTGAATCACTGATGAGAGAACCTATGATACTCCTTCAAGGTATAGAGGTGCTTCTACTGTCAGTATCCCCGTTTCCAGGTAGCCAGTGAAAGTGCACGAAAAGAGATATAGCAAAAATTATTTTTTAATGCAAAAAGTTGGATCTAACAGAATACCAACAATCAAAATTATATTTATAAACTTCCCTAGAATTCAATATAATATGAAATAAATGCCCTAGAAGCCCCGAATCTGGGTAACCTTCTACCTTAATTCAAAGCATGAGGACAAATATTGATGTATTGTATCAATCAGAAAATATATCTGAAATAACAGATATCCTACAACTGTTTGCTGATTTCTCAGTGACATCATGCGAGGGTCATAAATTCAGCAATGCACATAGTATCAATATTAAAATTGAATAATCATTTAATCTATACCATCGTCCATCATCCTATTTCATAGTCGCAAGTATATATCAGAAACAATACAATTAGATCATATTACATGCTATATGCTTTAATATACATGTCTGAAATTGTATTGCAAAGTATAAGTATATTCTTCAGCTTATGACAAGACTATTCTCTGTCTATCATGTCTGGTGTGCTTATGTAATGAGCCAGAAGTGATAAATCTTCATCTAGACTGATATGTAGGTGGGTACAAATCCAACATTAACTTTTATTGAGAGTATCTGCAATTCTACTATGCACTTCTATCAAAGAGTTATCTGTAAATTAATCTCTGTAATTCTTCACAGTATTCATGTAGGAGTTATGTACCCTCCACAAAGATACTGCATTGGCAAGTGGCTCAGGGGATTATTTTGCCCGAACCACTCACTTGTTGGTTTCACTTGTGCTGTCTTAGGAGGTGTGTCTTTTCTGCAGTGAGTGGACTGAATCCATGATTTATTATCCGATATCTTAACAGCAGATGGAGTTGTCATCAAGACTTGATATGGGCCTTCCCACCAGTCTGTCAGCAAGCCTGATCTCAGGAAATTACCATAACCTCATCACTAGGTTGTAGAGTATGATAGGCAACTTCCACAGGAGCTGGCTGTGCACTGGTCACACCAGCGTGAATCTTCTTTTACTGGTTGCTTAATAGAATAAGATAGTTCACAGTTAAGTCCTTTGTTTTACTGAGTTCATTTATATGTGCAGTAGCAACATTGGGCAATTTTCCATGCAGTATTTCATAGGGAAAATGTTCAATTCTCCCCTTGGTGTTGTTCTGATTGAGAGTAACACTAATTGCAAAGCTTCTGGCAGTTGCAAACTAGTCTCTTTACATACTTTGGCCAATTGATTTTTGATGGTTATGTTATAGAATTCCACTTTGCCACTCATTTGCGGGTTATATGGGGTGTGTAATTGTTGTTAATTCCCAAAAAGCTGGCACATCTTTTTGAACACTAGTCCAGTAAAATATGTCCCTTGGTATAAATATATTACATATGGTACCAGTTTCTTTGCTGATATTCCTGTTGCTGAACTAGCCACAACATATCCTTCCACCCATCTACTGAATGTATCTACATAAACCAATACATATTGAAGCATCCTAACTTTTGGAAGCTGAATGTAATCAATTTGTAGGATTTGGAAGTGACCAGTTGTTTGGGGAATGTGTGAAAGGTATTGTTTTTTATCTGCTCTTCTAGCATTTTTCTGCAAGCAAATAAAAAAAAAAAAGAAGCACTGCCACTGGTGCAAAACCGGGTACATAACAATAAGTCTGAATAAGACTTATTATGGTCTAACTTTTGGAAGCTGAATGTAATCAATTTTTAGGATTTGGAAGTGACCAGTTCTTTGGGGAATGTGTGAAGGTATTGTTTTAACTGCTGTTCCAGCATTATTATTTTTTTTGCAAACAAGTAATACAAGAAGCACTGCCACTGGTGCAAAACCGGGTACATAACAATAAGTCTGAATAAGACTTATTATGGTCATCCTACCTACATGTTCAGTCCATTGGATATCTGTGCCAATGCTGGCAAGATAGATTTTGGGACAAAAGGCTCACCTTCAGAGCTGTGCCACAGGCCATTGCTGTCTTCAGTACACTTTACACTTTCCCACTTGTTCTTTTCCTGTAAATCACAAACTTTTTACATATTTATTAATCTCTGTTCACTTGATATATATACATCAGTAATCATACATTTTAATTTTTAACCTCATGTTGAACATTTTAAACCTGTTGGGCTGTGTCAGCATCTGTCCTTCTGTTCCCTTTGGTAATTTCAACATGTCAAGTCATGTGAGCTTGACATTTAATGATTGCAATTTGTGAATGCAGTCGGATAGCATCCAGTAAGTCTTTTACTACCTCTGCTTGTGCAATTGGATTGCCTGCTACTGTGAAGAAGTCTGTTTCCACAGTTCACCAAAATCGTGTGTAACGCCAAATGCATACCTGAGGTTTGTGTATGTTAACAGTTTTCCCTTCAGATAGCAGACATGATTTAGTTGAAGCTTTAAATTGTCCTGTGGATGGTGGTGCTGGTTGGGAAAAATAAGTTTTGGAGTCATCTTCCACAGCATATCCTGATTGTGTAGCTCCAGTCTCTGTATATCTATGACAGCTACCATCAACATAGTAAACTAGATCAGGATTTTGAAGTGGTGTTTCCTCCAGGTCTACCT
The DNA here is from genome assembly GCF_028390025.1 of Pseudophryne corroboree. Classification (NCBI taxonomy): domain Eukaryota; kingdom Metazoa; phylum Chordata; class Amphibia; order Anura; family Myobatrachidae; genus Pseudophryne; species Pseudophryne corroboree. The sequence goes on along the minus strand of NW_026967471.1, from coordinate 455,315 downwards.
TAAGGATGGTCTGCTCATCGACATGCTTTAAGCTATCATGTGAGGTGCTTTTTCTGCTCCCTATTCTTCTCTATGATACTCACGGACTTGGTGGTACTGAAAAAACGTAACCAGCTACCAGCTGATCTCCAAGAATGGGTGTCTGGTTGAGACACCACCAACCCAGAAGGGTCTGCGCGACTGGCTGACGAATGCACTGCAAACCGGCCCGGTTAGAGAAACGCAAACCTTACCACCTTCCCCGGGGTACGACGAGTCACTCGGAACCTGCAGACTGCAATTTCCCCTATTAAGTTGACCATTCCCCAGTGGGAGCCCCAGAGAACACCAGTGGCCAGTTTTCCACCATCAGGGTCCAGACCTTGATCTCCAGTGAGGGCTCGTGACTGCTATAACTGTGGGCAGCCTGAGCACTTGCAGCAAATCTACACCAGAGCCCAATCCCTTCCTGTACCTGTTGCCCTGGCTTATATATGGCAATTCGATGATTTGAACGAGGAAGAGGTGGAAGACCTATACGTGAATGAGAGAGAAGTCAGCAAAGGGGTCTACGCCGAGGATCTGGTGGAGGATCGTGGGACCCCTGGCCCTTGGATCATGCGAGGCCACATGCAACCAGTATGGGTCCATGGCTGAGAAGTGAATTGACATTGGGCCTCTGTGATCCTTGTAAAGCCTGATGTAGTTACCACAAGCCTCCTTCTGCCACACTAATAAGTAAAAATCCCCACTGTGAGGGCCCAGGAAAGAGACATCCCTGTGGCCCATGTTCAGATAAACTGGAATGCTGTACAAGGAAACATAGAAGTGGGTGTGCTTAGCGGGCTGCATGCCAAAGTCATACTAAGAAACAGCCTCAGCCAAGGACTCATGACCCACTTTGTACAGCGAGTTAACCGCAGCCATACTCAAGGTGTAGTGAGGTTAGATTAGAAACATCAACCACTGGATACCACATCAAAGAAGACACCCCCCTGGTGTGCAGTCCTGTAACGATGCTACAGACCCACTAGGGTAAGTGAACCAAGTGACCCTGACTGACCAACTGTGCTTGACTTAGGGAAGGTAGACAGTGAGACATTTAGAAGTGCCCAGACCACTGACCCCTCATTAGCTGACTTATGCCAGGCCACTTTTCAGAGGCACATTGACAAAAGGGTGAACCAGATAGTATGGGACAAGGAAAAATGTCTTCTGACCAGGGGTGTCTTGCGAAGTGAAAAACTCCCGTGCATTGTGTGACACCTGCAAGGTGTACACCTGTACCCCCCAGAGCCCCATGATGCCCATGCTCATCATAGGAGAACCATTTAGGTGGGTAGCCATAGACCTTGAAGGTCCACTGATGGTGCACAGCAGGTCTTGCAAAAAGTACATTCTCACACAGGTCGACATGGCCACCCAATATCCAGAAGACAGGAATCCTGTCTCTATTGATGTGGAGCAAGTGGTACAGACCCTGGTGGACATCTTCATCAGGGTAGTATACCCACAGAAGGTACTCACAGACCAGGGATCACTATTCCAGGTATCATTACTGATTCAAATGTCATAATAGAAATTGGAATTATGATGATACAGTACGATTGTAAAAATATTCTAGGAAGGAAGAATCCCAAGAAGATAATGTCACTGGTTTCTGCTGTCAATGATCTTATCATGGCATTGAATCACTGATAAGAGTACCTATGAAACTCCTTAGAGGAATAGAGTTGTTTCCCAATTTCCAGGTAGCCTATGAGAGTCCACAAAAGGTGATATAGCAAAAATTATTATTAATGCAAAAAGTTGGATCTAACAGAATACCAACAATCAAAATGATATTTATAAACTTCCCTAGAATTCAATATGATATGAAATAAATGCCCCCGAATCCCTGTATCTGGGTAACCTTTTAACCAAATTCAAAGCATGAGGACAAATATTGATGTATTGCATCAATCATAAAATATGTCTGAAATAACAGAGAACCTACAACTGTTTACTGATTTCTCAGTGACATCATGCAAGTATCAAAGTCGAAAAATATCATGATTCACTATTGCCTTGTACTAACCCCAATGCACGTGCCCGCTGCTCGTGCACTGACTCCACCGTGCGTACGCATCCCCTCAGGTTGCGTAAGGGACGCTCCGACGTCGCCTGCGCACGGAGATGTGTATTTACAGCGGAGTTTGTGAGCGACTAGCGAGCGACTCGATCGCAACATATTTAACTCATATAGTGTGACTTAATGTAATGGTAGATAATAACCATAGGGGTATAGTCTCTAAATAGCTGTATATAGTACAAATATAAAGCTACAGACTGGTGCTACCCACTGATCCAAAAACATGTACAGAAAAGAAAATGAAGAAAAAGGGATCAGTTTCTTCAGGTGCACTCATTCCCCAAGGAAATTATTTTGTTGGTATTACATCTGTGTAATTAACCTTCTTTTATATTTATCGGTTAACACACAATTATTAGTATACACCAATACCCATATGGGACATATCAACTTTATTAGTATCCCATATGAAGTATTATGACCCTTTACTCGGGCCGTAAACAGTGAAATATAAGAACAATAAAAGATAGTTAGACGTGAGTCAGAAAAAGGACAAAAAAAGGAAAAAGGTTTTTTGTCCCAGTGCCAAATAATAAAGAAAGTATTAAAAACAAAACCGTGTGCCGCCTATTCTTTCTTAATTCAATATGTCTTGTGTAAGAATTGTGTTCCACTCATGTGTAGTTCAAAAATTATATTATCATCGGGATATATACATATAAATTCTCTATGATAATTATACCAATCCCTTGCTGATATTATTAATTAGACCTGTAACCTTGCTTCGTTAGTACTAAAGAGTATTCTTCTAAATAGATTGAAACATTGTATTATTTTTCAATCTTTATTTTGCCACTGTGCTTCTATTCTGTCAAATGTTATAGTTGTTCCTAAATGATACATATAATATCTACCAAGAGTTATAGTAGATACATTTATTAGTTTACTCGACAAAGTGTCTTATTATATTGTAACTGTATCATCATATCATTGGAGAGCTGCAGTCTCCCCAACGTTTAATCCCTGCAAAAATACCAGTTCAACCGTGTATCAAATTCAATAGATATAAAAGGCAGTACCATTCCCAGTTATGATAGAGTCATAATGACTTTTTATCATATACAGAAGATACAATGGTGATCTCTCCTATGTACCGTACTTCATATATATGCAATTGTATGAAGCGTTTCTCAATTGCAATGAATGTCCCTTGGCTAATGATAATAATGCACGTTAATCATATATAGGTCATTCAGAAAGGGTCAGATCATATCCCCTTAGATAATTTATTGTATATTTTGTCCATTAGTAAGATAGTATATGTATACCCAGCTGGTGTTTTTTTCAATTATACCTCTACTAGTATTGTACTCAATACCGCTCACCCTATACAGATTGTGAGACAGTCTGACACTGTTGTATCTGTATAATAATATTATAGGACAGATATATATTCCTCTATAAATTTCTAATGCACTAGTGATATGACTGCATCCTATAGGAATAGCATGTTAACAGTGTTGGTGTATGTTGTGCTATAGGTTCACACACCGTGTATACAGTCCTGGTCTATGCTGCTACGTGTCATGGATAAACAGTAGACAGCAAGTATTCTCTGTAGTGCGTGCTGCTAAGATTTTGTACCACTGCGCTGTCTGTGGTTGAAACCTCACTGTGCATACAATTTATCTTTACAGACAGTTAGATTAACAGTACATTTATAACAACACTTTCAATGGTATTTTGCGGCACGATGCCATGAACATCTGGCAGAACAGAAAGTGTTCTCTACAGTGCGTGCTTCTTAGGTTCTACAGCACTGCACTGCCCGTGGCTGAAACCTCAATATACATATGATTAATCTTTATAGGCAGTTCGGTTAACAGGTATAATAGTGGACTAGTAATTTCAAATACATTAATCATAACATTTCCAATAGTGTTTGCGGCACACGGCTATCTCCCTATGCGCATTTCACTCTATATATTAGCTTTGTCAGGGCTCTAGTGTCCGGCGCCCGCCTTATTCCCAGTTTATAAAAGGTGGGAGGACCAATGGGAATCTTTAGAGCCTTAGTGTCCAATAATGTATATGAACAGGAGATTTTCAAATCTCCGGTCCGTTGCCGCATACCTTAGCGGCTCCGTCCTTAATCAATTATTCACTTGTCTCCCAGTGTGAATCCACAGGTGAATTTAATCTTCTCACATCCCTATTATTCCGGGTCCCTCTAAGGAATCCTGCACTCTGAATATAAGTTAGCAAAACCAGTATAAATCGTATGTAATACATAACAAGATGTTTATAATTTTTAAAAAATAAAATAAAATTGCCCCATAATGTGATTGGGATCCATATTGAGCAAATCATAATTAATCACATGTTGACATGAATATGTATATGGAAATGAGCGCAACATTTTTTTGTATTGTACATAATCCCTAATAGATACTATATCTACTCCAGGGTTATATATCCAGTATGTATGCAATCCATATCTTTAATTATCATAACTATATATATGTACCAATAAAGTTAATCGTTCAAACAGATGTCCCACATATTGTGATTTAAATTTATTTTGATGCATATTTGTTTCAAACATGCCTCATAGACCCTATAGGTGAAACAATATGTATTTTTATTTTTATTTTTTTTTATCTTTTATTTTATTTTCACAGTAACTGGATAGGTTTAATAAAATTGGTTGTCTGAACGAAGAAATGTCTCATGTCCTTTCTTTCTTATTATTATAAATCAATTTGTATTATTACTTTGCCTATTCAGTCCTGTCATTCTTATAATGTGATGAATTATTCAGTATGTGTTGGTAATGTCCCATGAAAAGTGAAATGTGATATTCCATAAAGTATAGTGTTTGAATATAATTCCAGTGTAAAGAATATGTATAGAATTATTGATAGCATGTGGTTAAATACACTTGAAAAGTGATCATAGTGGATTGGGTTGTGAGAATTAATTGAATAACTAAGAAGATCCCATGACCAAAAAGAGGGAAAGTGAAAAAATGTTAGTGCCATAAAGAACAAGGAGCAAATGTGAGGGAATTGTGAGAGAACTATTCAATCATCACTGTATATATTGGTATTATTAAGATAAACCAATACATTATTTAGCAATAAGAACAGCATCCTGTGCGCTGTATCTACATAATTATATTTTATTATATCCCAATTGCAGTATTCTCAACAAATCATTGCTTGAATTAAATGAATTCTGTATTCTATAGTGTATCACTCAAGGATCATTGTGATCTAAATTCCTTTCAAAGATATTAATATATAAGAGGCATGTATGCTACTGTAAGATATTGTGTTAAGATGTGAGGTGTAATATATATTACAGTATGTAGGGTCATAGGTACATATAAATGTAGTTGCTAGATTACGATATGAATATATTACTATATAGATCTTATCATTTAATATGTGAGTACCATGTGTCTCATGTACATGGTTGGGTTCATATACTTAATAGCTCAAGCATAAATTAATATCATCCCTCAAATTTCATAACAATTATACATTTTTTGGTATATTGATATAAACTGGTTAGATTTAGTACATCCTACTGGGTATACAGTACAGATATAAAATCCAACCCAGTTCCGTGACATATCATGTGTCTGACATAATCACAACATGCCAGCTATATTGTAACATGCCGAACACACAACATAAACCAACTCAGTTCCATTCCAATGGTCCTGTTCAGGTAAGTTTTTCTCAAAATGGTAAGTGCATATTTGTTATATATATTTTTGTTTTTATTTTCTAATAGGATAGATCAATATGCTTTTTTTATCTCTGTTCTCATATATATGAACCATGATATAAACTGGACAAACGTATATTTTTGAGGTAAGTATAAGTCTACACCCATTCCCATACATGAATTCATGTCAAACAGGTAAGGGTCCTTCTTCACATTTTGAGTACAGTATATGTGTCCAATTAATGTTTCTTAAGGGTTGAGTTCCAGATTATAGGAAGGATGAGTATTGTATTTCCTCATTTAATCCATGCGGTGTTAAACTATCCATGAGGAAAATATGTCTGGATTCTCTCTTTAGAAGTTCCTTGGTGATGTCACCTCCTTTTAGCCCCAACTCAATCTCCTCGAGGCCGTAAATTTTCATTTGTTTTGGGTCACTCCCATGCTTCCTCATAAAATGTCGCGCTACACTAGTAAGCTGTTTCATATTGGAGTGATCTCTCCTGGCACGATTGATGTTGCCCACATGCTCCAATATTCGTTGTTTAAATTGTCTCTTGGTCATTCCTATATACTTGAGTCCACAAGGGCAGATCAAACAGTAAATGACCCCCTGGGTCATGCAATTGATATAATCTCGAATTTTAACCTTGGTTATGTGTTTGTTCACATATTCCTTGGTTACTTGTATATATACACAGGCTTTACATTTACTGCATGCATAGCATCCCTGGACTGTTGGTTCTCGTTTCTTATTCCTTACAAAATGGCTACGGACAAGTTTATTTTGCAAGTTGGGTGATTGCCTCCAACTGGTGAGTATTCTATCACCAATTTCCTTCCGTAGATCCTCGTCTGTCATGAGTACATGATGGTGCTTTTGTGAAGCTTCATTTACATCCCTCCACTCCTTACAATATGTACTGATGAATCTTGTTTCGATCTCCGTTTTCTCCTTCTTTTTTGGAGTGAGTAAGTTAGTTCTGGGGACAGTGCTGGTATGATTATATGCTTTTTGTAGCTCTTTTTTACTGTATCCCCTCTTTCTAAGGCGAGTTTGTAATTCATCAGCCCTCTGCTTGTACGTTGTCTCATCCGAGCAGTTCCGTTTCATCCTGATATATTCCCCTTTGGGAATTCCCCTAAGGATGGCCGGAAGATGTGAGCTACTATGATGTAATATGCTGTTTGTAGCTGTTTTCTTGCAGAAAACATCCATTTTAAGTTTGTCTTCTGTTTTTGTTATGATCAAATCTAGGAAGGTTACACTCTCTTGACTAATGTCAGATGTCAATTTGAGATTGAGATAATTCTTGTTAAGAACTGATATGAATTCTTCCAGATCTTCCTTTTCCCCTTCCCAGATGATCAAAATATCGTCGATAAATCTATACCAGCTGACGACATGTTCTGTGTATTCCGCATTGGCATCATTAAAAACCCACTCCTTCTCCCACCAGCCTAAATAGATATTAGCATAGGTTGGGACACAAGTACTTCCCATAGCGGTGCCCTGCACCTGTACGAAGTACTTGTCATCAAAGAGAAAAAAGTTTTTTGTCAAAACAAATCTCAGTAATTGTAGGAGGAAGTCATCGAAATCCTGATGTATACCCATATTGAGAAAGTACTTCACAGCTCTTATGCCAATCTCATGGCTGATACTTGTGTACAGTGCTTCCACATCGCAATTGCACAGCCAAGTATTGGGCTGTAGTACGACATGTTCCAATTTGTTCAATACATCCATTAAGTCTCGTATATACGAGGGTAATTCCAGGACAAAGCGTCTTAAATTCTGGTCTATGAAAATACTCGCTTTTTCAGTCAGGCTGCCAATGCCTGAAATTATTGGCCTTCCAGGAGGGTGCTCTCTATTTTTATGCACTTTTGGTAGCATATAGTATGTTGGTGTCCTGGAGTCTTTAACACCAAGGAATTCCGCTTCCATCTTCGTAATGATCCCATCCTGTAATGCATTGTTAATTAAGACTGTATACTTCTTCAAGAAATTAGCCATAGGGTTAAAAATTTACCTTTCATAGGTGGTAGTGTTGGACAATTGTTTGTATGCTTCTTTTTATCATCCATGTTAATCACCGTTACATTGTGGTAATATAACAGTACTAAGGTTTACAGTATAAGCATACCCTTACAGTGTGTTGTTAATAAGGTTTTCTGTGTGTAATTCAGTGAGCATCAGCGCCGCTCGTATCCCACTCTCGCGGTACAGCATCCGCTACGCCAATAGCGTAGCATTACGGTACTCGGGCCGCCTATAGCATGCTCGATACTAAGCGTAAGCCCGTGAGTGAACGTGCCACTCGTGCATCTTGACCACGGCCTTGCGTCTGCTGCGCTAAGTGCGTACCATTACGGCACCTAGTGCGCCTATTGCGTACATTGTCTATAATAAGTATATAGCTTAGGTTCAAGATTAATATTTAGCTTTATCACAAGGGTCATAAATTCAGCAATGCACATAGTATCAATATTAAAATTGAATAATCATTTAATTGAATAACCATCGTCCATGATCCTATGTCATAGCCGCAAGTATATATCAGAAACAATACAATTCAAATAGTTAGATCATATTACATGCTATATGCTTTAATATACATGTCTGAAATTGTATTGCAAAGTATAAGTATATTCTTCAGCTTATGACAAGACTATTATCTGTCTATCATGTCTGGTGTGCTTATGTAATGAGCCTTAATTGTTAAACCTTCATCTAGACTGATATGTAGGTGGGTATAAATCAAACATTAACTTTTATTGAGAGTCTCTGCAATTCTACTATGCACTTCTATCATAGAGTTATCTGTAAATGCATCTCTGTAATTCTTCTTTTGCAAAGGTTTTGCATACACGTGCTCTGCCTAGCATTCCACTATCATATCTTTCATTGACTGTATAACTGGTCACGTTGTTAACAGAACTTGGAGTGTATATACCAAACTCAAGAAAAATGTATATTATTATAATAAGAAATGCCCATGAGAGAATGCTCCCCCACAGTCCATACTCTGGCCTTTGGCCCAACAGCATCATTCTGTTCAACATTGTCTTTGGTGTCTTTTATCTTCACAATATTGATCTAGGAGTTATGTACCCTACACAATGATACTGCATTGGCAAGTGGCTCAAGGGATTATTTTGCCCGAACCACTCACTTGTTGTTTTCCCGTGTGCTGTGTCAGGAGGTGTGTCTTTTCTGCAGTGAGTAAAGTGGATCCACGATTTATTATCCAATATCTTAACAGCAGATGGCGTTGTCATCAATACTTGATATGGTCCTTCCCACCAGTCTGTCAGCAAGCCCGATCTCAGGAAATTACCATAAGCTCATCACTAGGTTATAGAGTATGATAGGCACCTTCCACAGGAGCTGGCTGTGCACTGGTCACAGCAGTTTGAATCTTCTTTAACTGGTTGCTTAATGGAATAAGATAGTTCACAGTTAAGTCCTTTGTTTTACTGAGTTCATTTATATGTGCAGTAGCAACATTGGGCAATTTTCCAAACAGTATTTCATAGGGGAAATGTTCAATTCTCCCCTTGGTGTTGTTCTGATTGAGAGTAACACTAATTGCAAAGCTTCTGGTAATGGCAAACTAGACTCTTTACATACGTTGGCCAATTTATTTTTGATAGTTATGTTATAGCATTCCATTTTGCCTTTCAATTGCGGGTTATATGGGGTGTGTAATTGTTGTTAAATCCCAAAAAGCTGGAACATCTTTTTGAACACTAGTCTAATAAAATGTGTCCCTTGGTATGAATATATTACATATGGTACTAGTTTCTTTGCTGATATTACTGTTGCTGAACTAGACACAACATATCCCTCGACCCTTCTACTGACTGTTTCTACATAAACCAATACATATTGAAGCATCCCAACTCTTGTAAGCTGAAGGTAATCAATTTGTAGGATTTGGAAGTGACCAGTTGTTTGGGGAATGTGTGAAGGTATTGTTTTAACTGCTGTTCCAGCATTTTTTTTTTTGCAGACAAGTAATACAAGAAGCACTGCCACTGGTGCAAAACCGGGTACATAACAATAAGTCTGAATAAGACTTATTATGGTCATCTTACCTACATGTTCAGTCCATTGGATATCTGTGCCAATGCTGGCAAGATAGATTTTGGGACAACAGGCTCACCTTCAGAGCTGTGACAAACGCCATTGCTGTCTTCAGTACACTTTACACTTTCCCTTTTGTTTTTTTCCTGTAAATCACAAACTTTTTACATATTGATTGATCCCTGTTCACTTGATATATATACATCAGTAATCATACAAACACTTTAATTTTTAACATCATTTTGAACATTTTAAACCTGTTGATCTTTGTCAGCATCTGTCTTTCTGTTCCCTTTGGTAATTTCATCATGTCAAGTCACGTGAGCTTGACATTTAATGATTGCTATTTGTGAAGGCAATTGTATAGCATCCAGTAAGTCTTTTACTACCTCTGCTTGTGCAATTGGATTGCCTGTTACTGTGAAGAAGTCTGTTTCCACAGTTCACCAAAATTGTGTGTTACGCCAAATGCATACTTGATGTTTGTGTATGTTTACAGTTTTCCCTTCACATAGTTGACATGCTTTAGTTAAAGCTTTAAGTTCTGTCAATTGTCCTGTGGGTGGCGGTGCTAGTAAGGAAAAAAAAAGTTTTGGAGTCATCTTCCACAGCATATCCTGATTGTGGAGCTCCAGTTTCTGTATATCTATGAGAACTACCATCAACATAGTAAACTAGATAAAGATTTTGAAGTGGTGTTTCCTCCAGGTCTACCTTAAGGATGGTCTGCTCATCAACATGCTTTAAGCTATCATGTGAGGTGCTTTTTTCTGCTCCCTATTCTTCTCTCTGAAACTCACGGACTTGTTGGTACTGAAAAAACTTACCCAGCTACCAGCTGATCTCCAAGAATGGGTGTCTGATTGATACACTATATACCCAGAAGGGTCTGCCCGACTGGCCGACGAATTCACTGCAAACCGGCCCGGTTGGAGAAACGCAAACCTGACCACCTTCAACAGGGTACGACGAGTCACTCGGTACCTGCAGACTGCAATTCCCCCTATTAAGCTGACCATTCCCCAGTTGGAGCCCCAGAGAACCACAGTGGCCAGTCTTCCACCATCAGGGTCCAGACCTTAATCTCCAGTGAGGACTCATGACTGCTATCAGTGAGGGCAGCCTGGGCACTTGCAGCAAAACTACACCAGAGCCCAATCCCTTCCCGTACCTGTCGCCCTGGCTTATGGATGACAATTTGATGAGTTGAACAAGGAAGAGGTGGAAAATCTATACGTGGATGAGAGAGAAGACAGCAAAGAGGTGTTAGGGTCTCCTGCCCTGTTCTGCCACGTCGTCATGGCAACCGGGAGACAAGTGCTAGCGGAGTAACCTGAGCGCAGCTGATACTCCGGTTCGGGTCTTTTGCTGTGCAGTGGTTATAGGCTCTGTGCACGGCAGGGGATCCGGTGCTGGTTTTTGTGCTCACAGTCTGTGAGGTCTGAGTGGGGCGTGGACAGCACCTGCTTTATAAGGCCTCTTCTCAGTGTAAGCAGATGCTGCTGAATCTTTGTTGGTTAGTCAGTTCCTGAAAGTTAACCAGTACTGTGTAGCTTTGTATTTGTTTGTTGCTTACTGCAAATAGGCCTGGGGATTTGGTATTACACTCTGCCAATCCAGACCTAGCAGTAAGACTGGAGTCAGTCGTTTAGCTTGCTGGGGTTCTGTTACTATTCTGTGAATTTAGCAAGTTTGCGGCTGTATTCTAAGACTTGCCTGTCTAATCCTGTCTCACTGTGCTAGGTGTCAGGGGTCAGTTTAGTGGCAGTAAGCTGAACCTGTGCACTGCAAGTGAGAATTAGGATTGTGGAGACTCTCCTTGTGTCTATCATTCCATCTCTGACCAAGGAGTTTACTGCCACACCCGTTGGTAACCCTTTAGGGTTTTGCTGTTGCCCTTAGCAACAGCATTTCGGGTTCTCTACGTATTAAAACACAACATCTTGCTTTTCCCATCTGAGCAGTTCTAATACAAGGGAGATACCCAGTTCCTTAGCCTCTGGGCTTCTCTGTTCACTTTGTGTGTATTTTGTTACCCTATCACCTTCTGTGTACATTATGTCATATTCCCCAGTCTGTCTGTGAGTCCATTTGTTTTGCATAACAGTTCAAACACCAGTACATTCCTGCAGGCACTGGTGTGCATAACATATTCAGCAGCCTAATACTCCTGTTGAAATTTTGTGGGAATATGGAGCATACCCCTCAAAATACGTTGCAACAGGTGGTCGATCAGGTGCAGGTCCTGACTCGACAATTTAATGATTTGTCCATTAAAATGCACACCTCCCAGGCTGATGGCGGAGCTCCCGCAGCAGCAGCACCTGCAGGGGTTAAGGAGCCGAAAGTAAATCTTCCGGATCGTTTTTCTGGAGATCGCTCGCAGTTCTTTTGTTTCAAGGAGAGCTGCAAGCTATACTTCCGGCTTAGGCCTCAGTCTTCTGGGTCGGAGATTCAGCGGGTGGGCATAGTGATTTCCTTACTACAAGGTGACCCACAGGTCTGGGCATATGGGTTGCAGCCTGACTGTCCGTCGCTTAAAAGTGTTGATGCTTTTTTTACGGCACTGGGCATGTTGTATGATGACCCTGAAAAGACGGCCTCAGCCGAGGCTCAGATTTCGATCCTTAAGCAAGGGCGAAGGCCAGTTGAGGTTTACTGTACGGAGTTTCGGAGGTTGGCCCATGATACCCAGTGGAATGACCCAGCCCTGAGACACCTGTACCGAAGAGGTCTTTCTAACCAGATAAAGGACCAACTGGTACAATATCCCTTGCCTGATAGCTTGGATCAGCTCATGCAGTTATCCATCCGGGTGGATAGACGGCTGAGAGAGCGTAGGCTTGAAAGGGAGACTGAGATTTCCTTCCTTCCCAAGGGAACCTCAGACTCTGAGGAATTTTCCGAGGAGCCTATGCAGATTGGGGCTACCCGCCTCTCCTCGCATGAGAAGACGCAGAGGAGACAGCAGGGGTTGTGTTTGTACTGTGGGAATAAAGGTCATGTGGTAGTATCATGCCCAGAAAAGCCGGAAAACTTCAGGGCCTGAGGGTGATGGGAAATATCCTGTCAGGCCAGAAGTCAGAATTTCCCAAGAAGACTTTTATCATTCCGGTGACCTTGAAGATCCTCTGTCAAACTGTCAAGACTGAGGCCTTTGTGGACAGTGGGGCCGACGGGGTTTTTATGGACCGCCAATTCGCCCTGAAACACTCTGTTCCCTTAGTACCCTTGGAATCGGAAATTGAGATTTGTGGGTTAAACGGGGAACCATTATCCCAAGGTAAAATTACCTCTTGCACTAGCCAGATTTCTTTGTTTATTGGAGCCACACACTCTGAAAAATTGTCCCTTTATGTGACTGTCTGTACACTTGCCCCATTGGTGTTGGGGTTACCCTGGTTAAGGGCCCACAATCCTCAATTTGACTTGGTCTCTGGGGAGATTCTTAGTTGGTGTACTGATTGTTTCCTGAGTTGCTTGAGCCTTCCAGTCAGGCTCTCGCAGCTAAGTTTGCCAGGATTGCCAGGGTGTTATGCAGATTTTGCGGACGTGTTCTCCAAAAAAATTGCGGTACTACCTCCCCATCGCCCCTATGACTGTGCCATTGATTTGTTGCCAAATGCTAAGCTTCCCAAGAGCAGGTTGTACTCCCTGTCACGTCCTGAGACTCAGGCTATGGCAGGGTACATTCAGGAGAACTTGGCTAAGGGATTTATCAGACCTTCACAGTCTCCATTTGGGTCGGGGTTCTTCTTCATGGGTAAAAAGGACGGTTCGTTGCGACCCTGCATCGACTTCAGGGAATTGAACCGTATCACGATTAAAAACTCATACCCACTGCCTCTCATTTCGGTCTTGTTTGACCAGCTTCGTACTGCCACCATTTTTTCTAAGATTGACCTACGCGGTGCGTACAATCTAATCCGAATAAGAGAGGGGGATGAATGGAAGACTGCCTTTAATACCCACTCAGGGCATTATGAATATTTGGTGATGCCTTTTGGGCTCTGTAATGCCCCGGCAGTCTTCCAGGATTTCATGAATGATGTGCTCAGGGAATATTTGGATAGATTCTTAGTTGTATACTTAGATGACTTCCTAATCTTCTCCCATTCCCTGGAGGAACATCGGAAGCATGTAAGCTTAGTCCTCCAGAAACTCAGAGACCACCGGCTTGGGGCGAAGCTGGAGAAGTGCGAATTTGAAGTTCAGCAAATCGCATTTCTAGGATATATTATCTCCCCAGAAGGTTTCCAAATGGAGGGTTCCAAGGTACAGGCAGTCCTGGATTGGGTGCAGCCCACTAGTTTGAAGGCGCTTCAGCGTTTCCTGGGCTTTGCGAATTTTTATAGACGATTTATCGCTGGATTTTCGTCTATAGTGGCGCCCTTGGTGGCACTCACTAAGAAAGGGGCGGATGTTGCTCACTGGTCTTGTGAGGCTAAAGCGGCTTTTGCCCGTCTCAAAAGGGCATTTGTTTCGGCCAAGGTGCTGCGACACCCAGATCCAGAGCGTCCTTTTGTGGTGGAGGTGGATGCCTCTGAGATGGGTATTGGGGCAGTGCTATCTCAGATGGGAGTGTCTGATAATCGCCTTCATCCCTGTGCTTACTTTTCCCGTAAATTTTCGCCTGCCGAGATGAATTATGACGTGGGTAACCGGGAATTGTTGGCTATTAAGGATGCACTCGAGGAGTGGAGACACTGGCTTGAGGGGCCTAAGTTTGTGGTCTCAATTCTCACTGACCATAAGAATCTGGCATATTTAGAGTCAGCGAAGCGTCTCAATGCCAGGCAGGCACGATGGGCTTTGTTTTTTGCTCGCTTTAATTTTTTGATAACATATCGCCCTGGGTCAAAAAACATCAAGGCTGATGCGCTCTCGCAGAGTTTTGCTCCAATCCAGGAGACCACCGAGGAGCCGTTGCCCATTGTTTCCCCATCATGTATTAAAGTGGGCATTACCCAGGACCTCTTATCATTAGTCCTTAGAGCACAGGAGCAGGCTCCTCCAGACCTTCCGGTAGGTCTTTTGTTTGTGCCTCCTAGGTTAAGACAGCGAGTGTTCCTGGAATTCCATGCCAAGAAGTCGGCAGGTCACCCGGGTATTGCCAGAACTCGGGAGTTGCTATCTAGGGCGGTGTGGTGGCCCTCGGTGGCTAAGGATGTGGATCAGTGGGTTCGGGCATGTGACATCTGTGCCCGAAATAAAACTCCTAGAGGGGTTCCTGTTGGCCCATTACATCCACTCTCTATCCCATCTAAGCAATGGACCCACATTTCAATGGATTTTGTGGTGGACTTGCCCAAATCCTCGGGGATGACAGCCATCTGGGTTGTCGTTGACAGGTTTTCGAAGATGGCGCACTTCGTTCCACTGGTTGGGCTGCCATCGGCCAGACGCCTGTCTGAATTATTTATGCTGCATGTTGTGCGTCTCCACGGGTTGCCACTTGATGTGGTCTCTGACCGCGGATCCCAGTTTGTGGCCAAATTCTGGAGGGCATTTTGTTCCGATCTCCAGATTTCTGTCAGCTTGTCGTCAGGCTACCATCCGCAGTCTAATGGGCAGACTGAATGGGTGAACCAGTCCTTGGAGCAGTTCCTCAGGTGTTATGTCTCCAAGTGTCAGACTGACTGGGTTGTTCATCTGTCCATGGCGGAGTTTGCCTATAACAACGCGGCTCACTCTGCTACAGGGATCTCTCCCTTCCTTTGTGTGTATGGGCATCATCCTAAGGCCAATTCTTTTGACCCCCTGGACTCCACGCCTGGTGGTTCCTCTGTGGTTTCGGTCCTTAGAGGTATTTGGCGGAAAGTGAAGAAAGCCCTTGTGTCTGTGTCATTAGTGACCAAAAGGGTTTTTGATAAGCGGAAAAGACCCTGCAGCTTCAAATTAGGATACTTCGTCTGGTTGTCTACCAAGAATTTGAAGTTGAGACAGCCATCTCATAAGTTAGGCCCCCGGTTCATCGGCCCTTATAAGATCACCAGGGTTATCAATCCGTTGGCATTTCAGTTAGATCTGCCCCGTTCTTTGGGTATCAATAAAACATTTCATTGTTCCCTTTTAAAACGGGCAATTAGTAATCCTTCTTCCAGTGGAAGACCTTCCCCTCTTCTGATTCGTGGCCAGAGGGAGTTTGTTGTTGAAAGGATTCTTGACTCTAAGGTGGTTCGGGGTCGGCTGTCATTTTTGGTGCACTGGAAGGGGTATGGTTTGGAGGAGCGGTCGTGGGTGCGCAGTTGTGATCTTCATGCCCCCAGACTGATACGCTCTTTCTTCTCGCAGTTCCCCGATAAACCCGGTGGTAGGGGTTCTTTGACCCCTCGTCAGAGGGGGGGTACTGTTAGGGTCTCCTTCCCTGTGCTGCCACGTCGTCATGGCAACCGGGTTGACAAGTGCTAGCGGAGTAACCTGAGCGCAGCTGATACTCCGGTTCGGGTCTTTTGCTGTGCAGTGGTTATAGGCTCTGTGCACGGCAGGGGATCCGGTGCTGGTTTTTGTGCTCACAGTCTGTGAGGTCTGAGTGGGGCGTGGACAGCACCTGCTTTATAAGGCCTCTTCTCAGGGTAAGCAGATGCTGCTGAATCTTTGTTGGTTAGTCAGTTCCTGAAAGTTAACCAGTACTGTGTAGCTTTGTATTTGTTTGTTGCTTACTGCAAATAGGCCTGGGGATTTGGTATTACACTCTGCCAATCCAGACCTAGCAGTAAGACTGGAGTCAGTCGTTTAGCTTGCTGGGGTTCTGTTACTATTCTGTGAACTTAGCAAGTTTGCGGCTGTATTCTAAGACTTGCCTGTCTAATCCTGTCTCACTGTGCTAGGTGTCAGGGGTCAGTTTAGTGGCAGTAAGCTGAACCTGTGCACTGCAAGTGAGAATTAGGATTGTGGAGACTCTCCTTGTGTCTATCATTCCATCTCTGACCAAGGAGTTTACTGCCACACCCGTTGGTAACCCTTTAGGGTTTTGCTGTTGCCCTTAGCAACAGCATTTCGGGTTCTCTACGTATTAAAACACAACATCTTGCTTCTCCCATCTGAGCAGTTCTAATACAAGGGAGATACCCAGTTCCTTAGCCTCTGGGCTTCTCTGTTCACTTTGTGTGTATTTTGTTACCCTATCACCTTCTGTGTATGTTATGTCATATTCCCCAGTCTGTCTGTGAGTCCATTTGTTTTGCATAACAGTTCAAACACCAGTACATTCCTGCAGGCACTGGTGTGCATAACAAGAGGTCTACGTTGGGGATCTGGTGGAGGATCGTGGGACCCCTGCCGCTAGGATCATGCGATGCCACATTCAACCAGTATGGGTCCATGGCTGAGAAGGGAATTGACATTGGGCCTCTGTGATCCTTGTAAAGCCTGATGTAGTAACCCCAAGCCTCCTTCTGCCACAGCAATAAGTAACAATACTCACTACGAGGGCCCAGGAAAGAGACATCCCTGTGGCCTATGTTCAGATAAACTGGAATGCTTTACAAGGAAACATAGAAGTGGGTGTTCTTAGCGGGCTGCCTGCCAAAGTCATACTAAGAAACAGCCTCACCCAAGGACTCATGACCCACCTTGTGCAGCGAGTTAACCGCAGCCAGACTCAAGGCATAGTGAGGGAAGATTACAAACACCAACCACAGGATACCACATCAAAAAAGACACCCTTCTGGTGTGCAGTCCTGTAACGAGGCTACAGACCCACTAGGGTTAGTGAACCAATTGACCCTGACTGACCAACTGTGCTTGACTCAGTGAAGGGAGACAGAAACATTTAGAAGTGCCCAGACCACTGACCCTCATTAGCTGACTTATGCCAGGCCGCTGTTTAGGGGCACATGGACAAAAGGGTGAACCAGATAGTATGGAACAATGAAAAATTTCTTCTGACCAGGGGTGTCTTGCGAGGTGAAAGACTACCGTGCATTGTGTGACACCTGCAAGGTGTACACCTGTACCCCCCAGTGCCCCATGATGCCCATGCCCATCGTAGGAGAACCATTTAAGTGGGAAGCCATATACCTTGTAGGTCCACTGATGGTGCAAATCAGGTCTAGCAAAAAGTACATTCTCACACAGGTCGACATGGCCACCCAATATCCAGAAGACATGACTCCTGCCTCTATTGATGCGGAGCAAGTGGTACAGACCCTGGTGGACATCTTTATCAGGGTAGTATACCCACAGGAGGTACTCACAGACCAGGGATCACAATTCCCGGTATCAATACTGATACAAATGTCATAATAGACATAGGAATTATGATGATACAGTACAATTGTAAAAATATTCTAGGAAGGAAGTATCCGAAGAAGATAATATCACTGGTTTCTGCTGTCAATGATCTTATCATAAGACATTGAATCACTGATGCGAGAACCTATGATACTCCTTCAAGGAATAGAGGTGCTTCCCCGTTTCCAGGTAGCCTATTAGAGTGCACAAAAGGAGATATAGCAAAAATTATTATTAATGCAAAAAGTTGGATCTAACAGAATACCAATAATCAAAGTTATATTTATAAACTTCCCTAGAATTCAATATAATATGAAATAAATGCCCCCGAATCCCTGAATCTGGGTAAACTTGTACCTTAATTCAAAGCATGAGGACAAATATTGATGTATTGTATCAATCAGAAAATATATCTGAAATAACAGAAATATAGAAACATAGAATTTGTCGGCAGATAAGAACCACTTGGCCCATCTAGTCTGCGCCTTATTTATTTTTTTTATATTTTTTTTATCACTAACCTTATTTGATCCTTATTTCTTTGTAAGGATATCCTTATGTCTATCCCATGCATGTTTAAATTGCTCTACTGTCTTAGCCTCTACCACCTCTGATGGGAGACTATTCCACTTGTCCACTACCCTTTCTGTTAAATAATTTTTTCTGCAAATTTCCCCTGAACCTCCCCCCCTCCAGTCTCAGTGCATGTCCTCGTGTCCTATTGCTTCTCTTCATTTGGAGAATGTTTCCCTCCTGGACTTTGTTAAAACCCTTCATATATTTGAAAGTTTCTATCATGTCCCCCCTTTCCCTTCTCTGCTCCAAACTATACATATTGAGATTTCTTAGTCTTTCTGGGTATGTTTTGTGATGTAGGCCATGCACCATTTTAGTTGCCCTCCTTTGTACAGTTTCTAATGTATTAATATCCTTTTGAAGATATGGCCTCCATAACTGAATACAGTATTCTAGATGAGGCCGTACCAATGACCTATACAGTGGCATTATTACTACTTTCTTTCTGCTGCTGATTCCTCTCCCAATGCAGCCAAACATCTGACTAGCCTTCCTCATTGCCTTGTTACATTGCTTACCTGCCTTTAAGTCATCTGAAATAGTGACTCCTAGATCCCTTTCCTCCTCAGTAGTTTCCAGTATAGTGCCATTAATACTGTATTTAGCTTTAGGATTTTTGAGACCCAAGTGTATGATTTTGCATTTTTTGGCATTAAACTGTAATTGCCAGACTCTTGACCATTCCTCTAGTCTACCTAGATCCTCAATCATTTGTTTTACCCCACCTGGTGTGTCTACCCTGTTGCATACCTTTGTGTCATCTGCAAAAAGGCATACTTTCCCTTTAATGCCATTTGCAATGTCACCAATAAAGATATTAAAAAGCACTGGTCCAAGTACAGATCCCTGGGGTACTCCACTGGTAACATTTCCCTCCTGTGAATGCACTCCATTTACCACAACTCTCTGTTTTCTATCATTCAACCAAGATCTTATCCATTCAATAATCCTAATATCCAATCCCAAACTTTCAAGTTTATTTAGCAGTCTGCGATGTGGAACTGTGTCAAAAGCCTTACTAAAGTCTAGATAAGCTATATCCATGGCTCCACCTTTATCCATCACTTTAGTCACACAATCAAAAAAGTCAATAAGATTTGTTTGACATGATCTCCCCCCAGTGAATCCATGCTGTTTGGGATCCAGTAAATTGCCGGATTTGAGATAATCTACAACTCTTTCTTTTAAGAGTGTTTCCATCAATTTCCCTACTACTGATGAAAGACTCACTGGTCTGTAGTTGTTTGCCTCTTCCTTGCTTCCACTTTTGTGCAGTGGGACTACGTTTGCTCTTTTCCAGTCCCCTGGAATTTCTCCTGTAGATAATGACAGGTTGAAAAATTCTGTCAATGGTGCTACCAGAACCTCTTTAAGTTCTTTTAGTATCCTTGGATGTATCCCATCTGGCCCAATAGATTTGTCCACTTTCAGCTTTGAGAGTTCTGTTAGGACCTTCTCCTCTGTAAATGTACTTGTTTAATTTTCCTGAATATCCCTGCAACTTAACTGTGGCCCCTTCCCCTCTCTTTCAGTAGTAAATACTGAGCAAAAATAATCATTAAGATGATCTGCTATTAAATTGTCTCCTTCAACAAGACTCCCAGTGTCCGTCTTTAGTTTTATAATTCCGCCTTTTGTTTTTCTCTTTTCGCTTATATACCTAAAAAAAGTTTTGCCTCCTTTACCCACTGACTGGGCCATTTTCTCCTCAACTTGTGCCTTTGCACATCTGATTACCTTCTTTGTCTCCTTCTGTCTAACAAGATATATCTTTTTGTCTTCATTATTTTGTGTCTGCTTATATTTCCTAAAAGCCATCTTTTTTGCTCTCACAATATTTGCTACTTCTTTTGCAAACCACACTGGCTTCCTTTTCCTTGTGTTTATCCTAACAGTTTTGATACAAAGGTCTGTTGCTTTCAATATTGCACATTTGAATGTTTCCCACCTCTCCTGCACTGTTTCCAAGTTCCTCCACTCTGCCAAAGAGTCTCTTACACATTTTCCCATCCCTACAAAATCAGCCTACCTAAAATCCAACACCTTTGTTTTTGTATGGGACGAGTCAGTCTCTGTCTTAATGCTGAACCATACTGCTTGATGATCACTGGATCCCAGGTTTTCACCCACTATTTCGTCCGATAATCTGTCTCCATTTGTAAGTATTATGTCTAATATTGCGTCTTTCCGAGTGGGCTCCCTTACCAATTGGTGGAGGGATGCTCCCTGAAGGGAATTTAAAATGTTCCTAATTCTAGTGGAACTAGCAACAGACACCTCCCAGTTTACATCAGGAAGATTAAAGTCTCCCATGATTATTACCTCTCCTTTTAATGCCATTTTAGTTATGTCCTGCAATAGGTTTTGTCAAGTTCCTCTTCCTGACCTGGTGGCCTGTATATTACGCCAATACGAATAATAAACTTTTCCCTGTTTCTATGGTCACCCAAAGGGCCTCAGTTTTTTCTTCAATACTTTGTATTAATTTAATATTTATGGCATTTTTTACATACATTACTACCCCTCCTCCGATTTTTCCAATTCTGTCCTTCCTAAATAAAGTATATCCCGGTATAGCTATGTCCCAGTCATGATTTTCATTGTACCATGACTCTGTAATTGCCACAATGTCAAGATCATCCCTTGTCATTATTGCAGTTAGTTCTGGGATTTTATTTCCTAAGCTCCTAGCATTTGCACACATAGCTTTTAGAGTTTTGCTTGTGCTTTTTCTGTTCCTAACTATGTTCTTCTCTCTGCCTATTTTTATTTGGTTTTGATCTGAATTATCTTCTGTTGCTGTGGATATGCTTCCTATTCCCTTTGCCTGCAGAAACAATACCTCTGTGTTGGGGGAGCAGATTTCTTTATTCCTATTTGGTTCACTGCCCCCCTTTGTTAGTTTAAATAGTTCTTGATGAAGCATCCAAACTGTTCAGTTAGTATTCTCGTTCCCCTTGAAGATGGGTGCAGGTCGTCACTTTTGTATAAGCTCCTATCTTGCCAGATGGTGTGACTATGGCCTATAAATCCAAATCTCTCCTCATTGCACCATGTCCTTAGCCAAACATTGAAGTTTCTGATGCAATGAGTTCTGTCTTCCTCTCTGTGTACTGGCAATACTTCTGAAAAAGATACAGTGGTTGCCACCTGCTTCAGAGCAGTCCCTAACTTCCTAAATTCATCTTTTACAGCCATGAGTTCAGCATTTGCCAGGTCATTTGTCCCTAGGTGGACAATGACATCCACCTCCCCATCTTTTATTGCTGCCTTCACAATTCTTAGCATGCGCTCTTTATCCCTTGGAGCTGTGGCTCCAGGTAAGCACCTTACTTATTTCTCTACTTCATTTGCATTTCCCAGATGTATTCCTCTAATAATGGAATCTCCCAAGAGAAGTGCAGTCCTTTTTGGAGATTCCATTTTCCTGTTCCATCTCCTGTTCCTATAGTTGGTAGATGTCCCCATATCCACCTGTTCTATAGTGCCTCTATTAGTTGTATCTTCCAGCCCTGCAAGAGTAGCATACGAGTTTTGCAGTGTCACCGCTTGTGGGAGGTGTCTGTGTCCCTCTGGAAATCTCTGCCCTTGAGAGCCCACAGTAGTCCAGGCAGAATGTCTTCTGGTGGCTCTCTGAGGCAGTGGAGGCTTCAAAGACACAGACATCCTACAAATCTCAGCATGCAGTTTTGCTATCTCCTCCTTCAGCAGAGAAAATTGCTCACAGATTGGACAGCAGCTAAGTCTCCACGCTGCCTCTTTCCAAACAAATGCTTTACATCCATTGCACTGCACAAGGCCAAACATTGTATCAGATGTTAATGGTATTGCAAATTTGTGTGTTACTTGGTGTATTTTAAAACTCACCTGTTGCTGTATTCTAACTCACCTGCTGCTGTTTCAAACTCACTTAATAAGCCAAGCCTCACTTTATAATGCACGCCTCTCACAAAGAGCACGCTCTCTGAGTCTGGTCACTGTTTATATAGTTTCTCAGGTAGCTGTTCTATTCAGCCCCTCCTCCTAAACACTTCACAACTAGATTCAGCCACTCCTCCTCCTAGTTTCTCTTCACACTCTAAGAAAGCACAAGTGAAAGCACAGAGACAAACACAGCCAAATTCTCACTCCTTTTTCACACAATATTACAATCCCTATATGGATAGACCGAGAATACTCACATGCTACTGTTTCAAACTCACTTAATAAGCCAAGCCTCACTTTATAATGCACGCCTCTCACAGAGATCCATCAACTGTTTACTGATTTCTCAGTGACATCATGCAAGGGTCATAAATTCAGCAATGCACATATATCAATATTAAAATTGAATAATCATTTAATCTGTACCATCGTCCATCATCCTATGTCATAGCCGCAAGTATATATCAGAAACAATACAATTCAAATAGTTAGATCATATAACATGCTATATGCTTTAATATACATGTCTCAAATTGTATTGCACAGTATAAGTATATTCTTCAGCTTATGACAAGAATATTCTCTGTCTATCATGTCTGGTGTGCTTATGTAATGAGCCAGAAGTGATAAACCTTCATCTAGACTGATATGTAGGTGGGTACAAATCCAACATTAACTTTCATTGAGAGTCTCTGCAATTCTACTAATCATTTCTATCAAAGAGTTATCTGTAAATTCATCTCTGTAATTCTTCTTTTGCAAAGGTTTTGCATACATGTGCACTGCCTAGCATTCCACTATCATATCTTTCATTGACTGTATCACTGGTCACGTTGTTAACAGAACTTGGAGTGTATATACCAAACTCAAGCAAAATTAATATTATAATAATAAGAAATGCCCATGAGAGAATGCTCCCCCACAGTCCATACTCTGGCCTTTTGCCCAACAGCATCATTCTGTTCAACATTGTCTTTGGTGTCTTTTATCTTCACAGTATTCATCAAGGAGTTATGTACCCTACACAATGATACTGCAATGGCAAGTGGATCAAGGGATTATTTTGCCCGAACCACTCACTTGTTGGTTTCCCTTGTGCTGTCTCAGGAGGTGTGTCTGTTCTGCAGTGAATGGAGTGGATCCACGATTTATTATCCGATATCTTAGCAGCAGATGGAGTTGTCATCAAGACTTGATATGGTCCTTCCCACCGGTCTGTCAGCAAGCCCGATCTCAGAAAATTACCATAACCTCATCACTAGGTTGTAGAGTATGATAGGCACCTTCCACAGGAGCTGGCTGTGCACTGGTCACAGCAGCTTGAATCTTCTTTAACTGGTTGCTTAATGGAATAAGATAGTTCACAGTTAAGTCCTTTGATCTCCAGTGAGGACTCATGACTGCTATCAGTGAGGGCAGCCTGGGCACTTGCAGCAAAACTACACCAGAGCCCAATCCCTTCCCGTACCTGTCGCCCTGGCTTATGGATGACAATTTGATGAGTTGAACAAGGAAGAGGTGGAAAATCTATACGTGGATGAGAGAGAAGACAGCAAAGAGGTGTTAGGGTCTCCTGCCCTGTTCTGCCACGTCGTCATGGCAACCGGGAGACAAGTGCTAGCGGAGTAACCTGAGCGCAGCTGATACTCCGGTTCGGGTCTTTTGCTGTGCAGTGGTTATAGGCTCTGTGCACGGCAGGGGATCCGGTGCTGGTTTTTGTGCTCACAGTCTGTGAGGTCTGAGTGGGGCGTGGACAGCACCTGCTTTATAAGGCCTCTTCTCAGGGTAAGCAGATGCTGCTGAATCTTTGTTGGTTAGTCAGTTCCTGAAAGTTAACCAGTACAGTGTAGCTTTGTATTTGTTTGTTGCTTACTGCAAATAGGCCTGGGGATTTGGTATTACACTCTGCCAATCCAGACCTAGCAGTAAGACTGGAGTCAGTCGTTTAGCTTGCTGGGGTTCTGTTACTATTCTGTGAACTTAGCAAGTTTGCGGCTGTATTCTAAGACTTGCCTGTCTAATCCTGTCTCACTGTGCTAGGTGTCAGGGGTCAGTTTAGTGGCAGTAAGCTGAACCTGTGCACTGCAAGTGAGAATTAGGATTGTGGAGACTCTCCTTGTGTCTATCATTCCATCTCTGACCAAGGAGTTTACTGCCACACCCGTTGGTAACCCTTTAGGGTTTTGCTGTTGCCCATAGCAACAGCATTTCGGGTTCTCTACGTATTAAAACACAACATCTTGCTTCTCCCATCTGAGCAGTTCTAATACAAGGGAGATACCCAGTTCCTTAGCCTCTGGGCTTCTCTGTTCACTTTGTGTGTATTTTGTTACCCTATCACCTTCTGTGTACGTTATGTCATATTCCCCAGTCTGTCTGTGAGTCCATTTGTTTTGCATAACAGTTCAAACACCAGTACATTCCTGCAGGCACTGGTGTGCATAACAAGAGGTCTACGTTGGGGATCTGGTGGAGGATCGTGGGACCCCTGCCGCTTGGATCATGCGATGCCACATTCAACCAGTATGGGTCCATGGCTGAGAAGGGAATTGACATTGGGTCTCTGTGATCCTTGTAAAGCCTGATGTAGTAACCCCAAGCCTCCTTCTGCCACAGCAATAAGTAACAATACTCACTACGAGGGCCCAGGAAAGAGACATCCCTGTGGCCTATGTTCAGATAAACTGGAATGCTTTACAAGGAAACATAGAAGTGGGTGTTCTTAGCGGGCTGCCTGCCAAAGTCATACTAAGAAACAGCCTCACCCAAGGACTCATGACCCACCTTGTGCAGCGAGTTAACCGCAGCCAGACTCAAGGCATAGTGAGGGAAGATTACAAACACCAACCACAGGATACCACATCAAAAAAGACACCCTTCTGGT
This sequence comes from Pseudophryne corroboree, assembly GCF_028390025.1. Lineage (NCBI taxonomy): Eukaryota > Metazoa > Chordata > Amphibia > Anura > Myobatrachidae > Pseudophryne > Pseudophryne corroboree. The sequence continues at coordinate 429,818 of NW_026967471.1, read as the reverse complement.
GTGCAGTCCTGTAACGAGGCTACAGACCCACTAGGGTTAGTGAACCAATTGACCCTGACTGACCAACTGTGCTTGACTCAGTGAAGGGAGACAGAAACATTTAGAAGTGCCCAGACCACTGACCCTCATTAGCTGACTTATGCCAGGCCGCTGTTTAGGGGCACATGGACAAAAGGGTGAACCAGATAGTATGGAACAATGAAAAATTTCTTCTGACCAGGGGTGTCTTGCGAGGTGAAAGACTACCGTGCATTGTGTGACACCTGCAAGGTGTACACCTGTACCCCCCAGTGCCCCATGATGCCCATGCCCATCGTAGGAGAACCATTTAAGTGGGAAGCCATATACCTTGTAGGTCCACTGATGGTGCAAATCAGGTCTAGCAAAAAGTACATTCTCACACAGGTCGACATGGCCACCCAATATCCAGAAGACATGACTCCTGCCTCTATTGATGCGGAGCAAGTGGTACAGACCCTGGTGGACATCTTTATCAGGGTAGTATACCCACAGGAGGTACTCACAGACCAGGGATCACAATTCCCGGTATCAATACTGATACAAATGTCATAATAGACATAGGAATTATGATGATACAGTACAATTGTAAAAATATTCTAGGAAGGAAGTATCCGAAGAAGATAATATCACTGGTTTCTGCTGTCAATGATCTTATCATAAGACATTGAATCACTGATGCGAGAACCTATGATACTCCTTCAAGGAATAGAGGTGCTTCCCCGTTTCCAGGTAGCCTATTAGAGTGCACAAAAGGAGATATAGCAAAAATTATTATTAATGCAAAAAGTTGGATCTAACAGAATACCAATAATCAAAGTTATATTTATAAACTTCCCTAGAATTCAATATAATATGAAATAAATGCCCCCGAATCCCTGAATCTGGGTAAACTTGTACCTTAATTCAAAGCATGAGGACAAATATTGATGTATTGTATCAATCAGAAAATATATCTGAAATAACAGAAATATAGAAACATAGAATTTGTCGGCAGATAAGAACCACTTGGCCCATCTAGTCTGCGCCTTATTTATTTTTTTTATATTTTTTTTATCACTAACCTTATTTGATCCTTATTTCTTTGTAAGGATATCCTTATGTCTATCCCATGCATGTTTAAATTGCTCTACTGTCTTAGCCTCTACCACCTCTGATGGGAGACTATTCCACTTGTCCACTACCCTTTCTGTTAAATAATTTTTTCTGCAAATTTCCCCTGAACCTCCCCCCCTCCAGTCTCAGTGCATGTCCTCGTGTCCTATTGCTTCTCTTCATTTGGAGAATGTTTCCCTCCTGGACTTTGTTAAAACCCTTCATATATTTGAAAGTTTCTATCATGTCCCCCCTTTCCCTTCTCTGCTCCAAACTATACATATTGATATTTCTTAGTCTTTCTGGGTATGTTTTGTGATGTAGGCCATGCACCATTTTAGTTGCCCTCCTTTGTACAGTTTCTAATGTATTAATATCCTTTTGAAGATATGGCCTCCAGAACTGAATACAGTATTCTAGATGAGGCCGTACCAATGACCTATACAGTGGCATTATTACTACTTTCTTTCTGCTGCTGATTCCTCTCCCAATGCAGCCAAACATCTGACTAGCCTTCCTCATTGCCTTGTTACATTGCTTACCTGCCTTTAAGTCATCTGAAATAGTGACTCCTAGATCCCTTTCCTCCTCAGTAGTTTCCAGTATAGTGCCATTAATACTGTATTTAGCTTTAGGATTTTTGAGACCCAAGTGTATGATTTTGCATTTTTTGGCATTAAACTGTAATTGCCAGACTCTAGACCATTCCTCTAGTCTACCTAGATCCTCAATCATTTGTTTTACCCCACCTGGTGTGTCTACCCTGTTGCATACCTTTGTGTCATCTGCAAAAAGGCATACTTTCCCTTTAATGCCATTTGCTATGTCACCAATAAAGATATTAAAAAGCACTGGTCCAAGTACAGATCCCTGTAATACTCCAGTGGTAACATTTCCCTCCTGTGAATGCACTCCATTTACCACAACTCTCTGTTTTCTATCCTTCAACCAAGATCTTATCCATTCAATAATCCTAATATCCAATCCCAAACTTTCAAGTTTATTTAGCAGTCTGCGATGTGGAACTGTGTCAAAAGCCTTACTAAAGTCTAGATAAGCTATATCCATGGCTCCACCTTTATCCATCACTTTAGTCACACAATCAAAAAAGTCAATAAGATTTGTTTGACATGATCTCCCCCCAGTGAATCCATGCTGTTTGGGATCCAGTAAATTGCCGGATTTGAGATAATCTACAACTCTTTCTTTTAAGAGTGTTTCCATCAATTTCCCTACTACTGATGAAAGACTCACTGGTCTGTAGTTGTTTGCCTCTTCCTTGCTTCCACTTTTGTGCAGTGGGACTACGTTTGCTCTTTTCCAGTCCCCTGGAATTGCTCCTGTAGATAATGACAGGTTGAAAAATTCTGTCAATGGTGCTACCAGAACCTCTTTAAGTTCTTTTAGTATCCTTGGATGTATCCCATCTGGCCCAATAGATTTGTCCACTTTCAGCTTTGAGAGTTCTGTTAGGACCTTCTCCTCTGTAAATGTACTTGTTTAATTTTCCTGAATATCCCTGCAACTTAACTGTGGCCCCTTCCCCTCTCTTTCAGTAGTAAATACTGAGCAAAAATAATCATTAAGATGATCTGCTATTAAATTGTCTCCTTCAACAAGACTCCCAGTGTCCGTCTTTAGTTTTATAATTCCGCCTTTTGTTTTTCTCTTTTCGCTTATATACCTAAAAAAAGTTTTGCCTCCTTTACCCACTGACTGGGCCATTTTCTCCTCAGCTTGTGCCTTTGCACATCTGATTACCTTCTTTGTCTCCTTCTGTCTAACAAGATATATCTTTTTGTCTTCATTATTTTGTGTCTGCTTATATTTCCTAAAAGCCATCTTTTTTGCTCTCACAATATTTGCTACTTCTTTTGCAAACCACACTGGCTTCCTTTTCCTTGTGTTTATCCTAACAGTTTTGATACAAAGGTCTGTTGCTTTCAATATTGCACATTTGAATGTTTCCCACCTCTCCTGCACTGTTTCCAAGTTCCTCCACTCTGCCAAAGAGTCGCTTACACATTTTCCCATCCCTACAAAATCAGCCTTCCTAAAATCCAACACCTTTGTTTTTGTATGGGACGAGTCAGTCTCTGTCTTAATGCTGAACCATACTGCTTGATGATCACTGGATCCCAGGTTTTCACCCACTATTTCGTCCGATAATCTGCCTCCATTTGTAAGTATTATGTCTAATATTGCGTCTTTCCGAGTGGGCTCCCTCACCAATTGGTGGAGGGATGCTCCCTGAAGGGAATTTAAAATGTTCCTAATTCTAGTGGAACTAGCAACAGACACCTCCCAGTTTACATCAGGAAGATTAAAGTCTCCCATGATTATTACCTCTCCTTTTAATGCCATTTTAGTTATGTCCTGCAATAGGTTTTGTCAAGTTCCTCTTCCTGACCTGGTGGCCTGTATATCACGCCAATACGAATAATAAACTTTTCCCCTGTTTCTATGGTCACCCAAAGGGCCTCAGTTTTTTCTTCAATACTTTGTATTAATTTAATATTTATGGCATTTTTTTACATACATTACTACCCCTCCTCCGATTTTTCCAATTCTGTCCTTCCTAAATAAAGTATATCCCGGTATAGCTATGTCCCAGTCATGATTTTCATTGTACCATGACTCTGTAATTGCCACAATGTCAAGATCATCCCTTGTCATTATTGCAGTTAGTTCTGGGATTTTATTTCCTAAGCTCCTAGCATTTGCACACATAGCTTTTAGAGTTTTGTTTGTGCTTTTTCTGTTCCTAACTATGTTCTTCTCTCTGCCTATTTTTATTTGGTTTTGATCTGAATTATCTTCTGTTGCTGTGGATATGCTTCCTATTCCCTTTGCCTGCAGAAACAATACCTCTGTGTTGGGGGAGCAGATTTCTTTATTCCTATTTGGTTCACTGCCCCCCTTTGTTAGTTTAAATAGTTCTTGATGAAGCATCCAAACTGTTCAGTTAGTATTCTCGTTCCCCTTGAAGATGGGTGCAGGTCGTCACTTTTGTATAAGCTCCTATCTTGCCAGATGGTGTGACTATGGCCTATAAATCCAAATCTCTCCTCATTGCACCATGTCCTTAGCCAAACATTGAAGTTTCTGATGCAATGAGTTCTGTCTTCCTCTCTGTGTACTGGCAATACTTCTGAAAAAGATACAGTGGTTGCCACCTGCTTCAGAGCAGTCCCTAACTTCCTAAATTCATCTTTTACAGCCATGAGTTCAGCATTTGCCAGGTCATTTGTCCCTAGGTGGACAATGACATCCACCTCCCCATCTTTTATTGCTGCCTTCACAATTCTTAGCATGCGCTCTTTATCCCTTGGAGCTGTGGCTCCAGGTAAGCACCTTACTTATTTCTCTACTTCATTTGCATTTCCCAGATGTATTCCTCTAATAATGGAATCTCCCAAGAGAAGTGCAGTCCTTTTTGGAGATTCAATTTTCCTGTTCCATTTCCTGTTCCTATAGTTGGTAGATGTCCCCATATCCTCCTGTTCTGTAGTGCCTCTATTAGTTGTATCTTCCAGCCCTGCAAGAGTAGCATACGAGTTTTGCAGTGTCACCGCTTGTGGGAGGTGTCTGTGTCCCTCTGGAAATCTCTGCCCTTGAGAGCCCACAGTAGTCCAGGCAGAATGTCTTCTGGTGGCTCTCTGAGGCAGTGGAGGCTTCAAAGACACAGACATCCTACAAATCTCAGCATGCAGTTTTGCTATCTCCTCCTTCAGCAGAGAAAATTGCTCACAGATTGGACAGCAGCTGAGTCTCCACGCTGCCTCTTTCCAAACAAATGCTTTACATCCATTGCACTGCACAAGGCCAAACATTGTATCAGATGTTAATGGTATTGCAAATTTGTGTGTTACTTGGTGTATTTTAAAACTCACCTGTTGCTGTATTCTAACTCACCTGCTGCTGTTTCAAACTCACTTAATAAGCCAAGCCTCACTTTATAATGCACGCCTCTCACAAAGAGCATGCTCTCTGAGTCTGGTCACTGTTTATATAGTTTCTCAGGTAGCTGTTCTATTCAGCCCCTCCTCCTAAACACTTCACAACTAGATTCAGCCACTCCTCCTCCTAGTTTCTCTTCACACTCTAAGAAAGCACAAGTGAAAGCACAGAGACAAACACAGCCAAATTCTCACTCCTTTTTCACACAATATTACAATCCCTATATGGATAGACCGAGAATACTCACATGCTACTGTTTCAAACTCACTTAATAAGCCAAGCCTCACTTTATAATGCACGCCTCTCACAGAGATCCATCAACTGTTTACTGATTTCTCAGTGACATCATGCAAGGGTCATAAATTCAGCAATGCACATATATCAATATTAAAATTGAATAATCATTTAATCTGTACCATCGTCCATCATCCTATGTCATAGCCGCAAGTATATATCAGAAACAATACAATTCAAATAGTTAGATCATATAACATGCTATATGCTTTAATATACATGTCTCAAATTGTATTGCACAGTATAAGTATATTCTTCAGCTTATGACAAGACTATTCTCTGTCTATCATGTCTGGTGTGCTTATGTAATGAGCCAGAAGTGATAAACCTTCATCTAGACTGATATGTAGGTGGGTACAAATCCAACATTAACTTTCATTGAGAGTCTCTGCAATTCTACTAATTATTTCTATCAAAGAGTTATCTGTAAATTCATCTCTGTAATTCTTCTTTTGCAAAGGTTTTGCATACATGTGCACTGCCTAGCATTCCACTATCATATCTTTCATTGACTGTATCACTGGTCACGTTGTTAACAGAACTTGGAGTGTATATACCAAACTCAAGCAAAATTAATATTATAATAATAAGAAATGCCCATGAGAGAATGCTCCCCCACAGTCCATACTCTGGCCTTTGGCCCAACAGCATCAATCTGTTCAACATTGTCTTTGGTGTCTTTTATCTTCACAGTATTCATCAAGGAGTTATGTACCCTACACAATGATACTGCAATGGCAAGTGGATCAAGGGATTATTTTGCCCGAACCACTCACTTGTTGGTTTCCCTTGTGCTGTCTCAGGAGGTGTGTCTGTTCTGCAGTGAATGGAGTGGATCCACGATTTATTATCCGATATCTTAGCAGCAGATGGAGTTGTCATCAAGACTTGATATGGTCCTTCCCACCGGTCTGTCAGCAAGCCCGATCTCAGAAAATTACCATAACCTCATCACTAGGTTGTAGAGTATGATAGGCACCTTCCACAGGAGCTGGCTGTGCACTGGTCACAGCAGCTTGAATCTTCTTTAACTGGTTGCTTAATGGAATAAGATAGTTCACAGTTAAGTCCTTTGTGTTACTGAGTTCATTTATAAGTGCAGTAGCCACATTGGGCAATTTTCCAAACAGTATTTTATAGGGGAAATGTTTAATTCTCCCCTTGGTGTTGTTCTGATTGAGAGTAACACTAATTGCAAAGCTTCTGGCTATGGCAAACTAGTCTCTTTACATACTTTGGCCAATTTATTTTTGATAGTTATGTTATGGCATTCCACTTTGCCACTCAATTGCGGGTTATATGGGGTGTGTAATTGTTGTTAAATCCAAAAAAGCTGGCACATCTTTTTGAACACTAGTCTAGTAAAATGTGTCCCTTGGTATGAATATATTACATATTGTACCAGTTTCTTTTCTGAGATTCCTGTTGCTGAACTATCCACAACATATCCCTCCACCCATCTACTGAATGTGTCTACATAAACCAATACATATTGAAGCATCTTAACTTTTGGAAGCCGAATGTAATCAATTTGTAGGATTTGGAAGTGACCAGTTGTTTGGGGAATGTGTTAAGGTATTGCTTTAACTGCTCTTCCAGTATTTTTCTGCAAACAAGTAATACAAGAAGCACTGCCACTGGTACAATACCGGGTACATAACAATAAGTCTGAATAAGACTTATTATGGTCATCTTACCTGCATGTTCAGTCCATTGGATATCTCTGCCAATGCTGGGAAGATAGATTTTGGGACAACAGGCTCACCTTCAGAGCTATGCCACAGGCCATTGCTGTCTTCAGTACACTTTACACTTCCCCCCTTGTTCTTTTCCTTTAAATCACAAACTTTTTACATATTGATTATTCTCTGTTCACTTGATATATATACATCAGTAATCATACAAACATTTACATTTTTAACATTATTTGAACATTTTAAACCTGTTGGCCTGTGTCAGCATCTGTCCTTCTGTTCCCTTTGGTAATTTCATCATGTCAAGTCATGTGAGCTTGACATTTAATGATTGCTATTTGTGAAGGCAGTTGTATAGCATCCAGTAAGTCTTTTACTACCTCTACTTGTGCAATTGGATTGCCTGTTACTGTGAAGAAGTCTGTTTCCACAGTTCACCAAAATTGTGTTTTACGCCAACTGCATACTTGATGTTTTTGTATGTTTACAGTTTCCCCTTCAGATGGTTGACATGCTTTAGTTAAAGCTTTAAGTTCTGCCAATTGTCCTGAGGGTGGTGGTGCTAGTTGGGAAGAAAAAAAAGTTTTAGAGTCATCTTCCACAGCATGTCCTGATTGTGTAGCTCCAGTTTCTGTATATCTATGACAGCTACCATCAACATAGTAAACTAGATCAGGATTTTGAAGTGGTGTTTCCTCCAGGTCTACCTTAAGGATGGTCTACTCATCAACATGCTTTAAGCTATCATGTGAGGTGCTTTTTTCTGCTCCCTATTCTTCTCCCTGAAACTCACAGACTTGTTGGTACTGAAAAAACTTACCCAGCTACCAGCTGATCTCCAAGAATGGGTGTCTGATTGAGACACCACCAACCCAGAAGAGTCTGCCCGACCGGCCAACGAATTCACTGCAAACCGGCCCGGTTGGAGAAACGCAAACCTGACCACCTTCCCCAGGGTACGACGAGTCACTCGGAACCTGCAGACTGCAATTCCCCCTATTAAGTTGCCAATTCCCCAGTGGGAGCCCCAGAGAACCCTAGTGGCCAGTTTTCCACCATGAGGGTGCAGACCTTGATCTCCAGTGAGGGCTCGTGACTGCTATCAGTGTGGGCAGCCTGGGCACTTGCAGCGAAACGACACCAGAGCCCAACTCGTTTCCATACCTGTCGTCCTGGCTTATGGATGGCAATTCGATGAGTTGAACGTGGAAGAGGTGGAAGACCTATACGTGGATGAGAGAGAAGTCAGCAAAGGGGTCTACGCCGAGGATCTGGTGGAGGATCGTGGGACTCCCGGCCCTTGGATCATGCGAGGCCACATGCAACCACTATGGGTCCATGGCTGAGAAGTGAATGGACATTGGGCCTCTGTGATCCTTGTAAAGCCTGATGTAGTTACCCCAAGCCTCCTTCTGCCACACCAATAAGTAACGATCCCCACTGCGAGAGCCCAGGAAAGAGACCTCCCTGTGGCCCATGTTCAGATAAACTGGAATGCTGTACAAGGAAACATAGAAGTGGGTGTGCTTAGCGGGCTGCCTGCCAAAGTCATGCTAAGAAATAGCCTCAGTAGCCCACTCGTGACCCACTTTGTGCAGCGAGTTAACCGCAGCCAGACTCGAGGTGTAGTGAGGGATGATTAGAATCTCCAACCATGGGATACCACATCAAAGTAGACATCCCCTGGTGTGCAGTCCTGTAACAAGGCTACAGACCCACTAGGGTAAGTGAACCAAGTGACCCTGACTGACCAACTATGCTTGACTCCGGAAAGGGAGACAGAGAGACATTTAGAATGGCCTAGACCACTGACCCATCATAAGCGCGCTTCCTACCTTCACCTCCTGCATTCCTTTACTGTGTCTACGCGATCCACTGCAGTAGCTCACACACACGGCGGGTCCTTGTGAAGCTTAACATCTTTTCCGACAGGTACCTTCATGTGGTCTTCTCCGAAGAGTCATTAAACTGCGGGACGAGTATTGCCTGGATGGTAACATTATATGTCTTGTGGTAACCAGCCCACAGTGTTTTATTCTCTGAGTTACATCTCTCTGGAGTTTATATTATCTGTTTGTTTATATTAAAACTTTTATGCACTATGGAGCTCCCCCTCTTCTTTTGTCTTTTTTGCTAGAAATTACACCCATGAATCCTGGGTTTTTGGAGCTGGAGTAGGGGAGCAGCAGCCCTGATATATGTGGTGACAAGTGCAGACTCACTATAGATGATCTGTTGTTTTTGCTGGACTATTTATACACAAGTACACTGGTGCTTTCACTATTTGTTTTATTTAGTATATATATATATATGTATATATATATAGCGCATGTGAGCTATGGAAGCACACACTGACTCTGGAATTCTTCTCTACAGTTTTAGTTCATCAGGATGACCGCAGACTACATTATCATCTAAGTAGTGGATTGTGTGAATATTGACTGTTACATTATGTATGATTACATGTACATTTGTGGGGTTAGTCATACATTTATCTATAAATGTCTTTATAACATATTATTTTAAAGTATTAATTCATATTATAAGTTATGTTGTAAGTGATCAAGTTATCATATTGTATAAGAGTGCCCCACAAGGAATTTTCCTGTTACTTATGGCCTAGGCCAACGGTCTTTTTTAGTTTTTAGAAACGGTGTAAAGGTAGTAACCATGGTAACCACCATTAGTAGCTATGGTGTTCATCTGCTCAGGCTGTAGAGAAGCAGGGGGGAAATAGTAGACACCTGCAATGCAGCAATAGTGGGAACCATAGGTTCCTGACAATATGTTATAGCAGAACCAGCTGACCAGCTAAAGATCTGAGATGGGAATCCATAGTACTCAAACCTACGAGCAACACCTAAATGAATTGTGATGAAAACAGGGCAGACATCACTCCAGAGTCTACATGGTTCTTAGGACTAGTGATGTGCACTGGAAATTTTTCGGGTTTGTGTTTTGGTTTTGGATTCGGTTCCGCTGCCGTGTTTTGGATTCAGATCGGTTTTGGCAAAACCTCCCTGAAATTTTTTTTGTCGCATTCGGGTGTGTTTTGGATTTGGGTGTTTAAAAAAAAAAAAAACCTCAAAAACAACTTAAATTATAGAATTTGTGGGTCATTTTGATCGCATAGTATTATTAACCTCAATAACCATAATTTCCACTCATTTCCAGTCTATTCTGAACACCTCACACCTCACAATATTATTTTTAGTCGTAAAATTTGCACCAAGGTCACTGGATGACTAAGATAAGCTACCCAAGTGGCCGACACAAACACATGACCCATCTAGGAGTGGCACTGCAGTGTCAGACAGGATGGCAGATTTAAAAAAATAGTCCCCATACAGCACATGATGCAAAGAAAAAAAGAGGTGCACCAATGTTGCTGGATGGCTATGCTAAGTGACCCAAGTTGCCGACACAAACACCTGGCCCATCTAGGAGTAGAACTGCAGTATCAGACAGGATGGCACTTCAAAAAATAGTCCCCAAACAGCACATGATGCAAAGAAAAAAAGAGGTGCACCAAGGTTGCTGGATGGCTAAGGTAAGCGACCCAAGTGGCCGACACAAACACCTGGCCCATTTAGGAGTGGCACTGGAGTGTCAGACAGGATGACAGATTTAAAAAATAGTCCCCAAACAGCACATGATGCAAAAAAAAGAGGTGCAATGAGGTAGCTGTGTGACTAAGCTAAGCGACCCAAGTGGCCAACACAAACACCTGGCCCATCTAGAAGTGGCACTGCAGTTTTCTAGCGAGAGGATGAGTGCTTCCATTCTCATTTGCATCTGAAACACTAGCCATGAACATAAGCCGGGGCCTCAGCCGTTCCTTGCCACTCCATGTCGTAAATGGCATATTGGCAAGTTTACGCTTCTCATCAGATGCTTTTAATTTTGATTTTTGGGTCATTTTACTGAACTTTTGTAGTATAATTGATGACACAGAGGTAGAGCAATGGACTACTGTACTGTACTGCTATATATATATTGGTGGTCACAGCAAAATTCTGCACTGTCCCCTCCAACTATATACTGCGCACAACTAAAATGCAGCACAGGTATGGATGAATAGTATACTTGATGACACAGAGGTAGAGCAGTGAACTACTGTACCGTACTGCCATATATATACTGGTGGTCACAGCAACATTCTGCACTGTCCCCTCCTACTATATACTGCGCACAACTAAAATGCACCACAGGTATGGATGGATAGTATACTTGACAACACATAGGTAGGTAGAGCAGTGGCCTACTGTACCGTACTGCTATATAGTATATACTGGTGGTCAGCAAAATTCTGCACTGTCCTCCTACTATATATACTGCGCACAACTAAAATGCACCACAGGTATGGATGGATAGTATACATGATGACACAGAGGTAGGTAGAGCAGTGGTTTACTGTAACATACTGCTATATATTATATACTGGTGGTCAGCAAAATTCTGCACTGTCCTCCTACTATATATATTGCGCACAACTAAAATGCACAACAGTTATGGATGTATAGTATACTTGATTCCACAGAGGTAGGTAGAGCAGTGGCCTACTGTACCATACTGCTATATATTATATACTGGTTTTCAGCAAAATTCTGCACCGTCCTCCTACTATATATACTGTGCACAACTAAAATGCACCACAGGTATGGATGGATAGTATACTTGACGACACAGATGTAGGTAGAGCAGTGGCCTACTGTACCGTACTGCTATATATTATATACTGGTTGTCAGAAAATTCTGCACTGTCCTCCTACTATATATACTGCGCACAACTAAAATGCGATACAGGTATGGATGGATAGTATACTTGACGACACAGAGGTAGGTAGAGCAGTGGACTACTGTACCATAGTGATATAATACTGGTGGTCACTGGTCAGCAACATTCTGCACAGTCCTCCTACTATATACTACAATGCAGCACAGATATGGAGAGTTTTTCAGGCAGAGAACGTAGATATTTTCAGCACACTTAGCACAGATATTTGCAAGCACACTGAGCACAGATATTTGCAGCACACTGAACATAAATGAGAGAACGCTGCACGTCCTCTCCCTATCATCTCCAATGCACGAGTGAAAATGGCGGCGGCGCGCTGCTCCTTATATAGAATACGATTCTCGCGAGTATCCGACAGAGTGATGATGAAGTTCGGGTGCGCTCGGGTTAACCGAGCAAGGCGGGAGGATCCGAGTCTGCCTGGAACCATGTAAAATGGGTGAAGTTCGGGGAGGTTCGGATTCCGAGTAACCGAGCCCGCTCATCACTACTTAGGACTCAATTTCATGGCGAAATAGTGCTGCCTCCAACCCAGAAACATGGTGGTCACAATTAGAGATGTGCGGCAGACACTTTTTGTTTTGTGTTTTGGTTTTGGATCTGGATACTTGCTCGTGTTTGGGATTTGGATTGGATTTGCCAAAACCACCCTTTCAGGTTTTGGTTTTGGATCTGAATGATTTTTGAAAAACACAAAAAAACTGCTAAAATTTCAAAATTTGGGGGTAATTTTGATCATACGGTATTATTAACCTCAATAACATTAATTTCCATTGTTTTCTGAACACCACACAATTTTGTTTTTAGGCCAAAAGGTTGCACCTAGGTCGCTGAATGACTAAGCTAAGCGACCGAAGTGGGAGGCAGAAACACCTGGCCCATCTAGGAGTGGCACTGCAGTGGCAGAGTGGATGGCAGTTTTAAAAACTAGGCACCAAAGACCACACAATGAAAAGAAAAAAAAAGAGGTGCATGATGGAATTATCCTTCGTTGTATGTTGTATAAACAGGACATGCACTTGTTAACAAACCAATCACTTCAGCAACAGGTGTCTGCCACATAACTGGCTGAAATTAGTGGTTTACTTAGGCACTCACAAAAATGTTTCAGTTAATTCCCCCACCAAAAAAGAAGTAAGTAATCTCTCCTTGCACAAACTGGCTCTACAGAGCCAAGATGTCGTCCTCATCCTCATCGTGCAATACCTCACCCCTTTCAGTGTGTACAGCCTCATCCTCACAAAGTATTAATTCGTCCCCACTGGAATCCACCATCACAGGTCCCTGTGCACTTTCTGGATGCAATTGCTGTTAAAGGTTTTCCTGGAAGAATTTTTTATTTATTTTGATGACCTCCTATGCCGACCACTGACAATGTTACCGGCTGCACTAAACACTCTTTCGGAGTACACACTGGAGGGGAGGCAACTTAGGTAAAATAAAGCCAGTTTGTGCAAGGGCTTCCAAATTGCCTCTTTTTCCTGCCAGTATACATATGGACTGTGTGATATGCCTACTTGGATGCTGTCACCCATATAATTTTCCACCATTATTTCAATGGTGACTGCATCATATACAGTGAGAGTAGACATGTCACTAATCTTTGGCAGGTCCTTCAGTCCGGACCAGATGTCAGCACATGCTCCTGACTACCCTGCATCACCGCCAGCAGAGGGGCTCAGATATGTTATCCTATTCCCTGCAAATAATTCCACACCGAAAAGGTGGGTTTTTTACCCAAGCATGACAATGGACTTATTCATCCAATAGACAACAACTGTCTGCCCCGGTGCCTGATTTAAACAAACCATATCACCATCAGAATACTCCTCGTTATCTTCCTTCTCAGTGCCATCAGCACCCATATCCTCATCCTGGTGTACTTCAACAATGACAACTTCAATTTGAATATCAGAAACTGGACTGTGGCTGCTACTTCTAGCACTTGCAGAGGGCATGCAAATGGTGAAATAGCCACCTCTTCCTGTCCAGTGTTGTGAAGGTCAGGCATTGCAACCACCGACACACTTGGACTCTCCTTGGGGATTTGTAATACCATCTTAGAACACCCAGTTCTTTGCTGTGTTTTTTCCAGCTTAACTCTTCTAATTTTCCTAGCGGGAGGATGGGGGCTTCCATTGTCATGGGAAGCTGAACCACTAGTCATGAACATAGGCCAGGGCCTTAGTCGTTCATTGACATCCGTGTCGTAAATGGCATATTGGCATGTATATGTATCTCTTCAGACCATTTACATATAATTTTTTGGGTCATTTTACTGAACTTTGGCTTTTTGGATTTTACATGCCCTCTACTTTGACATTGGCATTGGCCTTGGCAGACGATGTTGATGGCATTTCATTATCTATGTCATGATTAGTGTCAGCAGCTTAGGCACTAGGATGAAGTGGTTCTTGATCTTTCCCTATTTTAGCCTTTAAAGTTTTGTTCTCCATTATTTTTCTAGAGTTATATAATAATGGGGGTCATTCTGAATTGATCATTCACTAGCTAGTTTTAGCAGCCATGCAAATGATATGCCACCAGCCACTGGGTAGTGTATTTTAGCTTAGCAGAAGTGCAAACGCTTGTGCAGCCAAGCTCTACAAAAACAGTTTGTGCAGTTTCAGAGTAGCTCTGAACCTACTCAGTGCTTGCGATCACTTCAGCCTATTTGTGTCCGGATTTACGTCATACACCTGCCAGCGAACGCCAAGTTACGCCTGCATTTTTTCAGACACGCCTGCATTTTTGCAAACACTCTCTGAAAACGTTCAGTTGACACCTAGAAAACGCCCCCTTCATGTCAATCTTCTTGCGGCCGTCAGTGCGAGGAAAATCTTTGCTAGAACCTGTGCACAACTACAAAGAGCTTTGTACCTGTACGTGTGCATTGCGGCCCATACGCATGCGCATAAATGTTTCTTTTTCACCTGATCACTGCGACAATCAGCAGCGAGCGATCATCTCGGAATGACCACCAGTATGCAGCACAGTAGAGCATACCCCTACACAACACAGTGCAAACCCTGTAAAAATTATTTGAAATAAATATTAATAACCACTTAATATGGAGTAAATTTAATATACAGCAGAGGACAGCACCAATGGACTTCTACAGTAGTATCACTGGACTTATACGGCAGTACCACTGGACTTATACGGCAGTATCACCGCACTTAGAGTATATGGCAGTACCACTGGACTTATACAGCAGTACCGCTGGACTGGATTTATAAGGCAGTATCACTGGATTAATACGGCAGTACCACTGGACTGGAATTACAAGACAGTACCACTGGATTTATATGAGAGTATCACTGGGCTTATATGGTAGCACCACTGGACTTATATGGTAGTATCACTGGAGTTTTATGGCAGTACTACTGGACTGGACTTATAAGGAAGTACCACTGGACTTATACGGCAGTACCACTGGACTTATATGGCAGTATCACTAGACTTATATGGCAGTACCACTGGAATTATATGGCAGTATCGTTGGACTTATATGGCAATACTACTGGACTGGACATATACAGCAGTACAATTGGACTTAAACATCATTACCATTGGACTTATACGACAGTATCACTGTACTTGTATGGCAGTACCACTGGACTTATACGTCAGCATCACTGAACTTATATGGCAGTATCACTGGACTTATATGGCAGTACAACGGAAGTGGATATATATGGCAGTACCACTTGACTTATATGACAGTACCACAGGACTTATATGGCAGTACCACTGGACTGGACTTATATGGCAGTACCACTGGACTGGACTAATATGGCAGTACCCCAGAACTTATAAGGCAGTACCCCCTGGCTTATATGACAGTTCCCCTATATTTGTACGGCAGCACCACTGGAAATATGGCAGCACAGGACAACACCACTGGACTTATCACAGCACAGGACACCACCACTGGACTTATCACAGCACAGGACACCACCACTGGACTTATCACAGCACAGGACACCACCACTGGACTTATCACAGCACAGGACACCACCACTGGACTGATGCAGCACAAGACAGCACCATTGAACTGGACTTATACAGCAGCACTGGGCTTATGGCAGCACAGAACACAACTACTGTGACTGGACTGATATAGCACAAGACACCACCACTGGATTGATTCAGCACAAGACAGCACCGGAATGACACATAAGAGCAGGTCGTTACACCTCTTTCCCGCACAGTCAAACACTGAGGAGAAACAAACATCTTCTCACTACTCTCTCCAGGACTGGAGTGAAAATAGCAGCGACGTGCGGCTCCTTATATGGAATCCAAAACCTATGAGAATCCTACAGCGGGATGATGTTTTGCATATTTCTGGTTTCCAAGTCTGGTGGGAAGTCCCGAGCCGGGCTCTTATCTGGGCTCAGGACGTGATGTTCGGGGGGCTTCGGTTATCAGAGAACTGAACCCGCTCATCTCTAGTCACAATGCAGAACCACTGGGGGATGGAATGGTTTTAGTGTAATTGGAGTGTGGGGCACCCTAGGAGGTGCCCTACCCTGATGGTGAGCAACCTGGTGTTTAATACCAGCCTATGGTAGATCGCAGCTAGAGCCGTCCCTAACCAATATGATGCCCTAGGCAAGGTTTTGGATGGTGCCGACCTAGAACCACTGCTAGTTCCACCTCTGACCCTGCACCCCTTTTCCAGCACCATCACCCCTCAACCATAGCAGTCCTTATTTTGGTTTTCCACCCCCTATATTTTAAATAGGAACAGTGCACACATTCGGCACACAGTCCTAAATGGGGGGTGTTTTTGCTGGCAAGGGGCATGGCTACACAATAGTACCCCCAATTCAAATTTCACCATACAAAAGTGTAACTTTATTCACATTATATCATGTGATAGTGTCTCTAATTCACGTTACATTACACAGTAGTACCACGTTACCTTATAAACATTACTATGTATAGTAGTGCCCCTTATTCACATTACACTGAACTGCTCCTTATTTATATTACAACACACAGTAGTACCCTTCCTATACATTACACCACACCACACAGTAAAGCACCTTATACACATAATGTCACATATTAGTAAAGCATTTATACACATAATACCACACAGCAATAGCCCTTACACATTTTACACAAATTATTAATAGCCCTAAAAATATAATGCACCTTAAACATATGCTACACATTACTAATGCCCTTATACCCATAATGACATACATGTCACTTACACATACGCCAAACACTGTTGCGCATCCAACCCACCCGAACACAGCATTCACTCGGCCACTAACAGTGTGACCTCTGCTTGCATACAGATGTGTCCTCATAAATCTTACCTCAATGCACTATGCAGAAGGAGATGCCTGGCGTGAGTCAGCTGGTAGCTTTGCTAACATTGGGTGCCTATTTTTTATGAAAATGCATCTTATTTGCTTTGCTACAGTATGTGACTAGGAGGCACAAGCAGCTTTGGCTGATTAAAATGATGGTCAGCATGCCTATGTTCTGTGTGCAACTTTGGCTGTATTTGCACATGAAATGCTACACACAGAATATAGGCATGCCGCATATCATATTAATCAGCAGAAGCTGCTTGTATCCCTAGGCATACCGAATGCCCTAGGTATTTTCCTAGTTTGCCTATGCTTAGGGCCAGCACCAATAGGTAAAAGCAGTAAAGGAGCAACTCTGATCTGATGGGCAGTGCGGGACGTGTGACAGCTATGTATGAATTGTATGTCGCTATCGCTATCAGAGAACCTGCTACTACTCGTGCGATAGGTGTGGCTGGTCCAGTGAGGGGAGCAGAAGAAAGAGTCCAAGCATAAACCAATACCCCTGGATACATTCCTGAAGTGAGGGAGAGTAGATAACACAGTTGCAGGGATAATGTATGCTGCACAAAATAAAATAAAAGGCAATATAACAAATCAATGCAAAGGGAAAGATAAATGAAAGATAAGTGAATAAAGAGGGATGAAAAGACCAGGGAAAGAATGAATAGGTAGAAGGGAGAAAAGGCAGAAAATAAACAAAAATGATAAAAAAAGTACAAACAGAAATAGAAACCAGGACAATGTTATATACAGGCATTGTACACAGAGGGGTAACTAGAGTCTTCTACACCCAGGGCAAGATGAAGAATCCCCCCTCTCTTTTCTGAAAATGATAAGCACACTACAGGTGCATACTGAAATATGGGTGTGGCCAAATGCCAGAAGGGGTGTGGTCACTTGAAATGGGGTATGTCAAAATGACATGCCACCCATTTCTCATCACTCTGAGAACATTCCTTTACATTCCATATGCACCTTACTTATGTGATGTTTTCTCCCAATGTGGATGCTCTGAAGAAATGCATCCTCCCTGGGAAGACGGCATCTTCAGTCGGTATTCACTATTCATGTAGGATATCACATTGTCCAGAAAATGACAGTTTGTATGGTAATATTAACAAGGTCATCATCATACACAGTGGTTCAACCAGTCTCATGCCCTCTGTGTCACTTCCTGCCCCCTGTGTCTCTCAGCCACACCATCATCTTCCCCCTGTGTCTTTCAGCCACATCATCTGCCCCTTGCATTTCTCAGCCACACCCTCATCTCCCCCGCATCATCTCTTAGCACACCATCATCTCCCCCCTGTGTCTCTCAGCCTCACCATCATCTCCCCCGTGTCTCTCAGCCACACCATCTGCCCCTTGCATTTCTCAGCCACACCCTCATCTCCCATGCATCATCTCTCAGCACACCATCATCTCTCCCCTTCATTCTATGTCTCCCCCATTCATTCTGTCTGTCTGTGTCTCCCTCCCATTCATTTTATGTCTCTCCCTCCACTACATTCTTTTTCTCCCTGTTTCTATTCCATCGGTGTTCATTCTGTCTATATGTCTCTAACTCCATTCTATGTCTCTCAGTGCAGTGTCTCTCCCCCTCCCACTTCATCCTCCATTCTATGTATCTCAGTGCAGCGTCTCTCCCCCTCCCACTTCATCCTCCATTCTATGTCTCAGTGCAGTATCTCTACCCTCCCACTTCATCCTCCATTCTATGTCTCTCAGTGCAGTTTCTCTCCCCCTCCCACTTCATCCTCCATTCTATGTCTCAGTGCAGTGTCTCTCCCCCTCCCACTTCCTCCTCCATTCTATGTATCTCAGTGCAGTGTCTCTCCCCCTCCCACTTCATCCTCCATTATATGTATCTCAGTGCAGTGTCTCTCCCCCTCCCACTTCATCCTCCATTCTATGTATCTCAGTGCCATGTCTCTCCCCTCCCACTTCATCCTCCATTCTATGTCTCTCAGTGCAGTGTCTCTCCCCCTCCAACTTCATCCTCCATTCTATGTATCTCAGTGCAGTGTCTCTCCCCCTCCCACTTCATCCTCCATTCTATGTCTCTCAGTGCAGTGTCTCTCCCCCTCCCACTTCATCCTCCATTCTATGTCTCAGTGCAGTATCTCTACCCTCCCACCTCAGTGCAGTGTCTCTCCCCCTCCCACTTCATCCTCCATTCTATGTCTCTCAGTGCAGTGTCTCTCCCCCTCCCACTTCATCCTCCATTCTATGTATCTCAGTGCAGTGTCTCTCCCTCTCCCACTTCATCCTCCATTCTATGTATCTCAGTGCAGTGTCTATCCCCCTCCCACTTCATCCTCCATTCTATGTCTCAGTGCAGTGTCTCTCCCCCTCCCACTTCATTCTCCATTCTATGTCTCTCAGTGCAGTGTCTCTCCCCTCCCACTTCATCCTCCATTCTATGTCTCTCAGTGCAGTGTCTCTTCCCTCCCACTTCATCCTCCATTCTATGTATCTCAGTGCAGTGTCTCTCCCGCTCCCACTTCATCCTCCATTCTATGTATCTCAGTGCAGTGTCTCTCCCCCTCCCACTTCATCCTCCATTCTATGTCTCTCAGTGCAGTGTCTCTCCCCTCCCACTTCATCCTCCATTCTATGTATCTCAGTGCGTGTTTCTCCCCCTACCACTTCATCCTCCATTCTATGTATCTCAGTGCAGTTTCTCTCCCCCTCCCACTTCATCCTCCATTCTATGTATCTCAGTGCAGTGTCTCTCCCCCTCCCACTACATCCTCCATTCTATGTATCTCAGTGCAGTGTCTCTCCCCCTCCCACTTCATCCTCCATTCTATGTCTCTCAGTGCAGTATCTCTCCCTCTCCCACTTCATCCTTCATTCTATGTCTCTCAGTGCAGTGTCTCTCCCCCTCCCACTTCATCCTCCATTCTATGTCACTCAGTGTAGTGTCTCTCCCCCTCCCACTTCATCCTCCATTCTATGTATCTCAGTGCAGTGTCTCTCCCCCTCCTACTTCATCATCCATTCAATGTCTCTCATTGTAGTGTATCTCCCCCTCCCACTTCATCCTCCATTCTATGTATCTCAGTGCAGTGTCTCTCCCCCTCCCACTTCATCCTACATTCTATGTCTCTCAGTGCAGTGTCTCTCCCCCTCCCACTTCATCCTCCATTCTATGTCTCTCAGTGCAGTGTCAATCCCTCACCCACTTCCTCCTCCATTCTATGTATCTCAGTGCAGTGTCTCTCCCCCTCCCACTTCATCCTCCAATCTATGTCTCTCAGTGTAGTGTCTCTCCCCCTCCCACTTCATCCTCCATTCTATGTCTCTCAGTGCAGTGTCTCTCCCCCTCCCACTTCATCCTCCATTCTATGTCTCTCAGTGCAGTATCTCTCCCTCTCCCACTTCATCCTTCATTCTATGTCTCTCAGTGCAGTGTCTCTCCCCCTCCCACTTCATCCTCCATTCTATGTCACTCAGTGTAGTGTCTCTCCCCCTCCCACTTCATCCTCCATTCTATGTATCTCAGTGCAGTGTCTCTCCCCCTCCTACTTCATCATCCATTCTATGTCTCTCATTGTAGTGTATCTCCCCCTCCCACTTCCTCCTCCATTAGATATATCTCAGTGCAGTGTCTCTCCCCTCCCTCTTCATCCTCTATTCTATGTCTCTCAGTGCAGTATCTCTCCCCCTCCCACTTCATCCTCCATTCTATGTCTCTCAGTGCAGTGTCAATCCCTCACCCACTTCCTCCTCCATTCTATGTATCTCAGTGCAGTGTCTCTCCCCCTCCCACTTCATCCTCCAATCTATGTCTCTCAGTGTAGTGTCTCTCCCCCTCCCACTTCATCCTACATTCTATGTCTCTCAGTGCAGTGTCTCTCCCCCTCCCACTTCATCCTCCATTCTATGTCTCTCAGTGCAGTGTCTCTCCCTCTCCCACTTCCTCCTCCATTAGATATATCTCAGTGCAGTGTCTCTCCCCCTCCCACTTCATCCTCCATTCTATGTCTCTCAGTGCAGTGTCTCTCCCTCTCCCACTTCCTCCTCCATTAGATATATCTCAGTGCAGTGTCTCTCCCCCTCCCACTTCATCCTCCATTCTATGTCTCTCAGTGCAGTGTCTCTCCCCCTGCCACTTCATCCTCCATTCTATGTATCTCAGTGCAGTATCTCTCCCTCTCCCACTTCCTCCTCCATTCTATGTATCTCAGTGCAGTGTCTCTCCCCCTCCCACTTCATCCTCCAATCTATGTCTCTCAGTGCAGTGTCTCTCCCCCTCCCACTTCATCCTCCATTCTATGTCTCTCAGTGCAGTGTCTCTCCCCCTCCCACTTCATCCTCCATTCTATATCTCTCAGTGCAGTGTCTCTCCCGCTCCCACTTCATCCTCCATTCTATGTATCTCAGTGCAGTGTCTCTCCCCCTCCCACTTCATCCTCCATTCTATGTATCTCAGTGCAGTATCTCTCCCCCTCCCACTTCATCCTCCATTCTATGTCTCTCAGTGCAGTGTCTCTCCCCCTCCCACTTCATCCTCCATTCTATGTCTCTCAGTGCAGTGTCTCTCCCCCTCCCACTTCATCCTCCATTCTATATCTCTCAGTGCAGTGTCTCTCCCGCTCCCACTTCATCCTCCATTCTATGTCTCTCACTGCAGTGTCTCTCCCCCTCCCACTTCATCTTCCATTCTATGTATCTCAGTGCAGTGTCTCTCCCCCTCCCACTTCATCCTCCATTCTATGTATCTCAGTGCAGTGTCTCTCCCCCTCCCACTTCATCCTCCAATCTATGTCTCTCACTGCAGTGTCTCTCCCCCTCCCACTTCATCTTCCATTCTATGTATCTCAGTGCAGTGTCTCTCCCCCTCCCACTTCATCCTCCATTCTATGTATCTCAGTGCAGTGTCTCTCCCGCTCCCACTTCATCCTCCATTCTATGTATCTCAGTGCAGTGTCTCTCCCCCTCCCACTTCATCTTCCATTCTATGTATCTCAGTGCAGTGTCTCTCCCCCTCCCCCTTCATCCTCCATTCTATGTATCTCAGTGCAGTGTCTCTCCCGCTCCCACTTCATCCTCCATTCTATGTATCTCAGTGCAGTGTCTCTCCCCCTCCCACTTCATCCTCCATTCTATGTATCTCAGTGTAGTGTCACTCCCCCTCCCACTTCATCCTCCATTCTATGTCTCAAAGTGCAGTGTCTCTCCCCTCCCACTTCATCCTCCATTCTATGTCTCTCAGTGCAGTGTCTCTCCTGCTCCCACTTCATCCTCCATTCTATATCTCTCAGTGCAGTGCCTCTCCCCCTCCCACTTCATCCTCCATTCTATGTCTCCCAGTGCAGTGTCTCTCCCCCTCCCACTTCATCCTCCATTCTATGTCTCAGTGCAGTGTCTCTCCCACTCCCACTTCATCCTCCATTCTATGTATCTCAGTGCAGTGTCTCTCCCCCTCCCACTTCATCCTCCATTCTATGTATCTCAGTGCAGTGTCTCTCCCCCTCCCACTTCATCCTCCATTCTATGTATCTCAGTGCAGTATCTCTCCCCCTCTCACTTCATCCTCCATTCTATGTCTCTCAGTGCAGTGTCTCTCCCACTCCCACTTCATCCTCCATTCTATGTATCTCAGTGTAGTGTCTCTCCCCTCCCACTTCATCCTCCATTCTATGTCTCTCAGTGCAGTGTCTCTACCCTCCCACTTCATCCTCCATTCTATGTCTCTCAGTGCAGTGTCTCTCCCCCTCCCACTTCATCCTCCATTCTATGTCTCTCAGTGCAGTGTCTCTCCCCCTCCCACTTCATCCTCCATTCTATGTCTCAGTGCAGTGTCTCTCCCTCTCCCACTTCATCCTCCATTCTATGTATCTCAGTGCAGTGTCTCTCCCCCTCCCACTTCATCCTCCATTCTATTTCTCTCAGTGTAGTGTCTCTCCCCCTCCCACTTCATCCTCCATTCTATGTCTCTCAGTGCAGTGTCTCTCCCCCTCCCACTTCATCCTCCATTCTATGTCTCAGTGCAGTGTCTCACCCTCTCCCACTTCATCCTCCATTCTATGTCTCTCAGTGCAGTGTCTCTCCCTCTCCCACTTCATCCTCCATTCTATGTATCTCAGTGCAGTGTCTCTCCCCCTCCCACTTCATCCTCCATTCTATGTATCTCAGTGCAGTATCTCTCCCCCTCCCACTTCATCCTCCATTCTATGTCTCTCCATATCCCACCATTGTATGTCCATGTCTCTTCCCCTCCTACATAAACTCTGGGAGCTAGGAACCTCGCAACAGGTGCTGGGTGGTTCTCGGCTGAAGGTGCACCGCAGTGGTGGGAAGGATGTGTGGCACGTAGTAGATGGGCATATTGCAGTGCAGCACAATGGTGGCAGGCAGGCAGTGCTGGTACAATGCCCTGGCCAACAACGACCCTTCTGCTGGGCTTACCACATCACCTAGGGTTTGTATCCTGCTCGCTCCGTCCTGGTTACATCTCTGATTGTACAACACTTAGCTCTGTCAGAAGACTGGAACAAAGAGGCTTTCACAAACAGCCCAAGCCTTTAAATAAACTGAAACAGAGGCACACCCCTGCTATAGGGTGATTAATAACCAGTTATCTGCATTTAATGCCTCCCCCAATCCTTGAGGTTCAAACCACCGCTTTTTATATGTCAATCATTCTGTTTCTCTTCTACTTACCAGATCAGGAAGCAACTACTGTACGTCACATTTGTAAGAAAAAAATAAAATAAAATAATGAAAGATATGTGGGGTGGACCTGAAGTCTGTATCTCACATAGAAAGATGGTGAATCCTAGTTTGAAAGAGGTGAGTTCCCTCTTTCAAATTGTGCTTCAGTGGGATCACCAAGCAAAAACCCTGATATACAAAAAAAAATTAGTCCAGGGATTGGTAGAATATATCCTCTCTATTTGGCATCAATTGAATCAGGGAAATCCATTTTAGAAAGGACGACCCCTCTTTAAAATGACGGATACCCTTTGCTCTTATTGTACTGTATAATCACCAGAGAATGTTACCCTGAGCTACAGAAAACATGTTTTTCATATAGCACTACTGTATGTACACTCTCAAAAACATAAGAACACCGGAATCTTTGTTGGAACTCCTAGTAAATATAGGGATTCTGCTCTGTCACAATATGTGTCACACTAGTGTCTTACCTGTCGTCACCAATTTTACCATGTACCACCGAAAATATATATTTTTTCTGTATGTGTGAAAGGGCATTCAGTATCCTTTCACCTGTGAATATTGGGTCACTGACATATGGAAGAGGGGTCTCCCAACTTTCAAATGATGTGACCCCTTTAGAAGCTACAATGCTTTGCAAAAATATTCACCCCCCCCCCCCCCCCTCCCTTTGCATTTTTCATGTTTTGTTGCCTCACAACCTGGAATTAAAATGGATTGTTTGAAGGTTTGCATCATTTCATTCACATAATATATACAAAAGGAAGAAGGAGGCTGCACTTTAATATTTTCATAGATTAATAGTATACAAGAGCTATATTGGGTACTAAGATTGTACAATTTATTCAAATAATGGAAAGTAAAGAAATAAATACTAAAATATTAATAAACTCTAAAATTGCACTGGATTTAAAAGTGCGAGTTTATACTAGAGATGTGCACTTGAAATTTTTCGGGTTTTGTGTTTTGGTTTTGGGTTCGGTTCCGCGGCCGTGTTTTGGGTTCGACCGCGTTTTGGCAAAACCTCACCGAATTTTTTTTGTCGGATTCGGGTGTGTTTTGGATTCGGGTGTTTTTTTCAAAAAACACTAAAAAACAGCTTAAATCATAGAATTTGGGGGTCATTTTGATCCCAAAGTATTATTAACCTCAAAAACCATAATTTCCACTCATTTTCAGTCTATTCTGAATACCTCACACCTCACAATATTATTTTTAGTCCTAAAATTTGCACCGAGGTCGCTGGATGACTAAGCTAAGCGACCCTAGTGGCCGACACAAACACCTGGCCCATCTAGGAGTGGCACTGCAGTGTCACGCAGGATGGCCCTTCCAAAAAACACTCCCCAAACAGCACATGACGCAAAGAAAAAAAGAGGCGCAATGAGGTAGCTGTGTGAGTAAGATTAGCGACCCTAGTGGCCGACACAAACACCGGGCCCATCTAGGAGTGGCACTGCAGTGTCACGCAGGATGGCCCTTCCAAAAAACACTCCCCAAACAGCACATGACGCAAAGAAAAAAAGAGGCGCAATGAGGTAGCTGTGTGAGTAAGATTAGCGACCCTAGTGGCCGACACAAACACCGGGCCCATCTAGGAGTGGCACTGCAGTGTCACGCAGGATGTCCCTTCCAAAAAACCCTCCCCAAACAGCACATGACACAAAGAAAAATAAAAGAAAAAAGAGGTGCAAGATGGAATTGTCCTTGGGCCCTCCCACCCACCCTTATGTTGTATAAACAAAACAGGACATGCACACTTTAACCAACCCATCATTTCAGTGACAGGGTCTGCCACACGACTGTGACTGATATGACTGGTTGGTTTGGACCCCCCCAAAAAAAGAAGCAATTAATCTCTCCTTACACAAACTGGCTCTATAGAGGCAAGATGTCCACCTCATCATCATCCTCCGATATATCACCGTGTACATCCCCCTCCTCACAGATTATCAATTCGTCCCCACTGGAATCCACCATCTCAGCTCCCTGTGTACTTTGTGGAGGCAATTGCTGCTGGTCAATGTCTCCGCGGAGGAATTGATTATAATTCATTTTAATGAACATCATCTTCTCCACATTTTCTGGATGTAACCTCGTACGCCGATTGCTGACAAGGTGAGCGGCGGCACTAAACACTCTTTCGGAGTACACACTTGTGGGAGGGCAACTTAGGTAGAATAAAGCCAGTTTGTGCAAGGGCCTCCAAATTGCCTCTTTTTCCTGCCAGTATAAGTATGGACTGTGTGACGTGCCTACTTGGATGCGGTCACTCATATAATCCTCCACCATTCTTTCAATGGTGAGAGAATCATATGCAGTGACAGTAGACGACATGTCCGTAATCGTTGTCAGGTCCTTCAGTCCGGACCAGATGTCAGCATCAGCAGTCGCTCCAGACTGCCCTGCATCACCGCCAGCGGGTGGGCTCGGAATTCTGAGCCTTTTCCTCGCACCCCCAGTTGCGGGAGAATGTGAAGGAGGAGATGTTGACAGGTCGCGTTCCGCTTGACTTGACAATTTTCTCACCAGCAGGTCTTTCAACCCCAGCAGACTTGTGTCTGCCGGAAAGAGAGCTCCAAGGTAGGCTTTAAATCTAGGATCGAGCACGGTGGCCAAAATGTAGTGCTCTGATTTCAACAGATTGACCACCCGTGAATCCTTGTTAAGCGAATGAAGGGCTCCATCCACAAGTCCCACATGCCTAGCGGAATCGCTCCGTGTTAGCTCCTCCTTCAATGTCTCCAGCTTCTTCTGCAAAAGCCTGATGAGGGGAATGACCTGACTCAGGCTGGCAGTGTCTGAACTGACTTCACGTGTGGCAAGTTCAAAGGGCATCAGAACCTTGCACAACGTTGAAATCATTCTCCACTGCGCTTGAGACAGGTGCATTCCACCTCCTATATCGTGCTCAATTGTATAGGCTTGAATGGCCTTTTGCTGCTCCTCCAACCTCTGAAGCAAATAGAGGGTTGAATTCCACCTCGTTACCACTTCTTGCTTCAGATGATGGCAGGGCAGGTTCAGTAGTTTTTGGTGGTGCTCCAGTCTTCTGTACGTGGTGCCTGTACGCCGAAAGTGTCCCGCAATTCTTCTGGCCACCGACAGCATCTCTTGCACGCCCCTGTCGTTTTTTAAAAAATTCTGCACCACCAAATTCAAGGTATGTGCAAAACATGGGACGTGCTGGAATTTGCCCATATTTAATGCACACACAATATTGCTGGCGTTGTCCGATGCCACAAATCCACAGGAGAGTCCAATTGGGGTAAGCCATTCCGCGATGATCTTCCTCAGTTGCCGTAAGAGGTTTTCAGCTGTGTGCGTATTCTGGAAACCGGTGATACAAAGCGTAGCCTGCCTAGGAAAGAGTTGGCGTTTGCGAGATGCTGCTACTGGTGCCGCCGCTGCTGTTCTTGCGGCGGGAGTCCATACATCTACCCAGTGGGCTGTCACAGTCATATAGTCCTGACCCTGCCCTGCTCCACTTGTCCACATGTCCGTGGTTAAGTGGACATTGGGTACAACTGCATTTTTTAGGACACTGGTGAGTCTTTTTCTGAGGTCCGTGTACATTTTCGGTATCGCCTGCCTAGAGAAGTGGAACCTAGATGGTATTTGGTAACGGGGGCACACTGCCTCAATAAAATGTCTAGTTCCCTGTGAACTAACGGCGGATACCGGACGCACGTCTAACACCAACATAGTTGTCAAGGCCTCAGTTATCCGCTTTGCAGCAGGATGACTGCTGTGATATTTCATCTTCCTCGCAAAGGACTGTTGAACAGTCAATTGCTTACTGGAAGTAGTACAAGCGGGCTTACGACTTCCCCTCTGGGATGACCATCGACTCCCAGCAGCAACAACAGCAGCGCCAGCAGCAGTAGGCGTTACACGCAAGGATGCATCGGAGGAATCCCAGGCAGGAGAGGAATCCTCAGAATTGCCAGTGACATGGCCTGCAGGACTATTGGCATTCCTGGGGAAGGAGGAAATTGACACTGAGGGAGTTGGTGGGGTGGTTTGCGTGAGCTTGGTTACAAGAGGAAGGGATTTACTGGTCAGTGGAGTGCTTCCGCTGTCGGCCCAAGTTTTTGAACTTGTCACTGACTTATTATGAATGCGCTGCAGGTGACGTATAAGGGAGGATGTTCCAAGGTGGTTAACGTCCTTACCCCTACTTATTACAGCTTGACAAAGGGAACACACGGCTTGACACCTGTTGTCCGCATTTCTGGTGAAATACTTCCACACCGAAGAGCTGATTTTTTTGGTATTTTCACCAGGCATGTCAACGGCCATATTCCTCCCACGGACAACAGGTGTCTCCCCGGGTGCCTGACTTAAACAAACCACCTCACCATCAGAATCCTCCTGGTCAATTTCCTCCCCAGCGCCAGCAACACCCATATCCTCCTCATCCTGGTGTACTTCAACACTGACATCTTCAATCTGACTATCAGGAACTGGACTGCGGGTGCTCCTTCCATCACTTGCAGGGGGCGTGCAAATGGTGGAAGGCGCATGCTCTTCACGTCCAGTGTTGGGAAGGTCAGGCATCGCAACCGACACAATTGGACTCTCCTTGTGGATTTGGGATTTCGAAGAATGCACAGTTCTTTGCTGTGCTGCTTTTGCCAGCTTGAGTCTTTTCATTTTTCTAGCGAGAGGCTGAGTGCTTCCATCCTCATGTGAAGCTGAACCACTAGCCATGAACATAGGCCAGGGCCTCAGCCGTTCCTTGCCACTCCGTGTGGTAAATGGCATATTGGCAAGTTTACGCTTCTCCTCCGACAATTTTATTTTAGGTTTTGGAGTCCTTTTTTTTCTGATATTTGGTGTTTTGGATTTGACATGCTCTGTACTATGACATTGGGCATCGGCCTTGGCAGACGACGTTGCTGGCATTTCATCGTCTCGGCCATGACTAGTGGCAGCAGCTTCAGCACGAGGTGGAAGTGGATCTTGATCTTTCCCTAATTTTGGAACCTCAACATTTTTGTTTTCCATATTTTAATAGGCACAACTAAAAGGCACCTCAGGTAAACAATGGAGATGGATGGATTGGATACTAGTATACAATTATGGACGGACTGCCTGCCGAGTTCCGACACAGAGGTAGCCACAGCCGTGAACTACCGCACTGTACACTGGTTGATAAAGAGATAGTATACTCGTAACTAGTATGACTATAAAGAAAGAAAAAAAAAAACACGGTTAGGTGGTATATACAATTATGGATGGACGGACTGCCTGCCGAGTGCCGACACAGAGGTAGCCACAGCCGTGAACTACCGCACTGTAAACTGGTTGATAAAGAGATAGTAGTATACTCGTAACTAGTATGACTATAAAGAAAGAAAAAAAAAACACGGTTAGGTGGTATATACAATTATGGACGGACTGCCTGCCGAGTTCCGACACAGAGGTAGCCACAGCCGTGAACTACCGCACTGTACACTGGTTGATAAAGAGATAGTATACTCGTAACTAGTATGACTATAAAGAAAGAAAAAAAAACCACGGTTAGGTGGTATATACAATTATGGATGGACGGACTGCCTGCCGAGTGCCGACACAGAGGTAGCCACAGCCGTGAACTACCGCACTGTACACTGGTTGATAAAGAGATAGTAGTATACTCGTAACTAGTATGACTATAAAGAAAGAAAAAAAAACCACGGTTAGGTGGTATATACAATTATGGACGGACTGCCTGCCGAGTTCCGACACAGAGGTAGCCACAGCCGTGAACTACCGCACTGTACACTGGTTGATAAAGAGATAGTATACTCGTAACTAGTATGACTATAAAGAAAGAAAAAAAAACCACGGTTAGGTGGTATATACAATTATGGATGGACGGACTGCCTGCCGAGTGCCGACACAGAGGTAGCCACAGCCGTGAACTACCGCACTGTACACTGGTTGATAAAGAGATAGTAGTATACTCGTAACTAGTATGACTATAAAGAAAGAAAAAAAAACCACGGTTAGGTGGTATATACAATTATGGACGGACTGCCTGCCGAGTTCCGACACAGAGGTAGCCACAGCCGTGAACTACCGCACTGTACACTGGTTGATAAAGAGATAGTATACTCGTAACTAGTATGACTATAAAGAAAGAAAAAAAAACCACGGTTAGGTGGTATATACAATTATGGATGGACGGACTGCCTGCCGAGTGCCGACACAGAGGTAGCCACAGCCGTGAACTACCGCACTGTACACTGGTTGATAAAGAGATAGTAGTATACTCGTAACTAGTATGACTATAAAGAAAGAAAAAAAAACCACGGTTAGGTGGTATATACAATTATGGACGGACTGCCTGCCGAGTTCCGACACAGAGGTAGCCACAGCCGTGAACTACCGCACTGTACACTGGTTGATAAAGAGATAGTATACTCGTAACTAGTATGACTATAAAGAAAGAAAAAAAAACCACGGTTAGGTGGTATATACAATTATGGATGGACGGACTGCCTGCCGAGTTCCGACACAGAGGTAGCCACAGCCGTGAACTACCGCACTGTACACTGGTTGATAAAGAGATAGTAGTATACTCGTAACTAGTATGACTATAAAGAAAGAAAAAAAAACCACGGTTAGGTGGTATATACAATTATGGACGGACTGCCTGCCGAGTTCCGACACAGAGGTAGCCACAGCCGTGAACTACCGCACTGTACACTGGTTGATAAAGAGATAGTATACTCGTAACTAGTATGACTATAAAGAAAGAAAAAAAAACCACGGTTAGGTGGTATATACAATTATGGATGGACGGACTGCCTGCCGAGTGCCGACACAGAGGTAGCCACAGCCGTGAACTACCGCACTGTACACTGGTTGATAAAGAGATAGTAGTATACTCGTCACTAGTATGACTATAAAGAAAGAAAAAAAAACCACGGTTAGGTGGTATATACAATTATGGACTGCCTGCCGAGTGCCGACACAGAGGTAGCCACAGCCGTGAACTACCGCACTGTACACTGGTTGATAAAGAGATAGTATACTCGTAACTAGTATGACTATAAAGAAAGAAAAAAAAACCACGGTTAGGTGGTATATACAATTATGGATGGACGGACTGCCTGCCGAGTGCCGACACAGAGGTAGCCACAGCCGTGAACTACCGCACTGTACACTGGTTGATAAAGAGATAGTAGTATACTCGTAACTAGTATGACTATAAAGAAAGAAAAAAAAACCACGGTTAGGTGGTATATACAATTATGGACGGACTGCCTGCCGAGTGCCGACACAGAGGTAGCCACAGCCGTGAACTACCGCACTGTACTGTGTCTGCTGCTAATATAGACTGGTTGATATAGAGATAGTATACTACTAATATTATATATACTGGTGGTCAGGTCACTGGTCACTAGTCACACTGGCAGTGGCACTCCTGCAGCAAAAGTGTGCACTGTTTAATTTTAATATAATATTATGTACTCCTGGCTCCTGCTATAACAACCTATAACTGGCACTGCAGTGCTCCCCAGTCTCCCCCACAATTATAAGCTGTGTGAGCTGAGCACAGTCAGATATATATATATATACATTGATGCAGCACACTGGGCTGAGCAGTGCACACAGATATGGTATGTGACTGAGTCACTGTGTGTATCGCTTTTTTCAGGCAGAGAACGGATATATTAAATAAAACAAACAACTGCACTGTCTCTGGTGGTCACTGTGGTCGTCAGTCACTAAACTCTGTCTGCACTCTCTTCTACAGTATCACAGCAATCTCTCTCTCTCTCTCAACCCTAATCTAAATGGAGAGGACGCCAGCCACGTCCTCTCCCTATCAATCTCAATGCACGTGTGAAAATGGCGGCGACGCGCGGCTCCTTATATAGAATCCGAGTCTCGCGAGAATCCGACAGCGTCATGATGACGTTCGGGCGCGCTCGGGTTAACCGAGCAAGGCGGGAGGATCCGAGTCTGCTCGGACCCGTGAAAAAAACATGAAGTTCGTGCGGGTTCGGATTCAGAGAAACCGAACCCGCTCATCTCTAGTTTATACACTTATGTTTGAGTATTGTTACCCAATTAGTCAGGAACTGGTTGTGGATGATAAGAGGAGCTGCTTGCTGAACACAGCGAAATGCGTCAGGTGTTTACCTTCCACATTCAGGAACACAGGAGCGGAAGACCGGACCATCCCCTGATCATTGCCAACTACTGATGCAACCTTGGAAGATATATCATCCAAAAATTTGCCATAAGGAGGACTGTCCACACCGTAATGCATGAGAAGCTCATTTCTAAGACAATGGAGCTCATCATCCTCAAACGGTAAACTATATAGTCAAAATCGTAAGAAAAGTTAGTGCAGATCTCAAGGTAAAAGTCACCTTGCGTTCCTGATTCGCGGTCCCGTGCGGTCGGCATCGCAAGCCTAGATAAACTGTGCAGGCAAGTCAATTTTGACTATCTCGTAGAAAAGATAATCAAAATTGACACTTAGCCAAAATCGCACATAGTCAGAATCGCAGACACCGTCATTATGTGCTTGCGATACAGACCTAGCCTCTATCGCATAGTGAGAATCATGTTTAGCCCAAATCTCACCATGTGTACACACCTTTACGCCTACAGTGCCATAGAAACAGGCTGATCGGGGCCGGAGCTGATGTCACACACCCTCCCTGAAAATGTTTGGGAACGCCTGCGTTTTTCCTGACACTCCCAGAAAACAGCCAGTTACCACCTCAAACGTCCACTTACTGTCAATCTGCATGCGCCTAGCGATATATAAAAATGCCGGGTTTTTCTCAGTTTGGCTTCGCTCCTGTGCATTATGATCCGTACATACGTGCAGTCATTTGATAATTGGCTGCATTGTAATTTTGCACAACAGTAATCAGGTCAGAATTAGCCAATAGTCAGCATTTAAACTTGGCCAGTGAAAAAAAATGAAAAACTCACTTTCAGTGTAGATTATTTTCTCAGAACCTTGACATAGAATCCTGGGATTTACAGTGTTGGAAAGGCGGATTATTGGCGAAACATGAACCACAGATTATTTATTTGTGGTGTTTATGAGACACAAAATACATTTCAGTTCCCTTTCATTAAATGTCAGTAACAATTCTATTTTGGACATGTTACACATGTTTCTGGCCCAATTCCTATGTGCCAGAAAGTAGCAGAGGAGGCTGATGTGGAGTCACATGTTTAGGTGGCTATTCAATCACCAGAGTCCACTTCTGCACAGATACCTATCAATTATCAGCAGCAGCTGACAAATGAGAGCTTGTATACTATCCAAGCTGCAGAGTGACATGGGTGAGTGACCATATACTGAATGACACATCCCACTCTGAAGCATACTTGCCTACCCTCCCAGAATGGTCGGGAGGCTACCGAAAATCGGGTGACCCTCCCGGCCCCCTGGAAAGGTGGGCAAGCCTCCCACTTTCCCCCTCGGCTGCCCGCAGCAAAGAACAAGTGGGTGGTCCGAGGGGGTCCGATGATGCGATTCACGTTGAATCGCATCATCGTAGCTCCACCCCTGCTATGCAGCACCTCGTTTCTCGGCACAGCACAGCTGGGGGTGGAGTCACGATGACGCAACGCTGATGCCATGCCCCGGGATTGCCCATCCTGCTGCCGGCCATGACCCCAAAACAGACCATCCTGCAGTCGGCCACGCTCCCATGCACCTACAACGCTGCCTCCTTCCGGAGGAGGAGGCAGCAAAGTAGGTAAGTGTGCTCTGCAGTGGTGGAACTAGTGACTTGCAGACATACATAGGTGCAACAGTAAACCACCCCCCCACACACACACACAACCCCAAACGTATGTACCCAAAAAGATGTACCGTATGGTGTATGAGGAAGGGTGTATGGCCTTGGTACATGCAACCATTTTCATTACTCCAGGCAGGGCTGGATTAACAATGCGGAAGAAGCAGCTGCAGCTCCAGGCCCCCATTGAAAATTCCTGTCACCCCCAGCAGCTCACCTCACTTACCTTCCAGTTGCCCAATGCAGCACCGTCTGTTCATTGTGCAGAACACCCCATGGCCTTGGCCTGTCTAATATTCTAGTGTGGTGCTGCCCAGACCTGTCCGAAAACTGCCACTGGTCCCGGTGAAACTCCGCCCGAGACAAGTCAGAAGCTCCGTCCTCATTCTAACCAATTTACTATCCCTGGACCCACTGAAGCTCCACCCACACACAAGTCCAAAGCTTGTCCTGAAGCTACGCCCCGTATCTGCTGATGCTACGCCCCCAGACCAGTCCAAAGCTTCATCCACATGCCAACCAAAGCTCTACTGTCTGGCCTGTCTGAATGACCTGACCTTGGGCAATAGGCTGCTATCTGTGAGTAAAGGTGGGTTATGGAGTCCACAGCAGACACCTGCGGAGGTGCAGAGCACACCAGGCATGGAGGTCACCCTCTCTCCATATTTCAGTAAGCGGTCTGTGTCAGTAAGTGTATTTGTCTGTGCATATGTATCAGTCAGGGTAGTCGAGAGCCAGGATGGGCCAAGGTACTTTTCAAGGGGTGTGGCCTAATCACAGGAGGTGTGGTCATGTACCCTTTGAAAAAAATACTGAAGAAAATAGTATTTTAGGCACATCCATGGGTTGAGGAGAAGAGCTGCTGCTGCTACTGCCAGGTAAGGGGGAGGGGCCTGTGCCCCTACCAGACCCTCACTGGGCCCCTCCATCAGACCTGGGCCCTAGTAATTTGTACCCTCTCACCCACTCTCTCTGCACCACTGGTGTCAGTAAGTAATGTCTGTCAGTAAGTGGTCTGTGTCAGTAAGTTTCTGTTTTGCGTGTGTCAGTAAATAGTGTCTGTCAGTAATTGGTGTCTCAGTAAGTGGTGTCTGTGTGTGTGTCACTAAGGCCCTTACTGGCACACACACAACTTCCTAACAGACTTACTGTGAGGGGAGTCTGTCAGTAAGTGTGTCTGTATCAGTAATTGTGTGTCAATGTTTTGTCAGTAAGGACTGGCTGTCAGTAAGTGAAGTGGTGTTTGAATCAGTAAGGGGTATTTGTCAGTGAGTGGTGTGTGTGTGTGTGTGTGTGTGTGTGTGTGTGTGTGTGTGTGTGTTAGTTTGTCAGTAAGATATGTCAGTGTCAGTGTGTATTATTTAGTGAAATCTGTGTTAGTAAGGATATATCAATAAGTATGTGTGTCAGTTAGTGGAATGTGTGTCAGTAAGTGATATCACTCAGTAAAGGGTGCCTGTGTCAGAAATACTGGGTACACACTGGACGATAAAGCTTGAACTCTCAATATATATTGTTAACGATATTGGTGCGTATGTACCAGCAATATGTCAGTGAATGATGTTGTTCCGAAACCTATCTTGTTGGCCCTGCAGCACAGGCGATGACCAATGAATCTGCAAACCTGATGATCACATGATAGGTGGGCCATTTAGTGCATCACCAGGATGGGCGAGTTTATGCTAAAGATGTCCTGGAGTCCGCATGGGAGAAGCAGCTTCGGCACTGCAAAGCTTGATCCTGTTGTCAGATAGCAGAACCATCAGAGAGTCCACAGGAACTTTGTCAGGTGAGTTCCCAGTCTGGGACATGGGGGGTCATCAGAGAGTGGGGTATGGTTGAGCTGTGACTTTCAGGGGTTGAGGGAGTTCGAGTGTGGATGCTGTGACCATCTGTGGTGGCAGGATGGAGAGATGCATGCAGATACTGTGACCATTGGGGATGGCAGGGTTGGTGTGGAACCTGGGACCATCAGGGGTTACCAGGGGGATGGGATTTTGGGAGTGGTGCGAGTGCTGTGACCATTTGGGTGTGCTGGTGCTGTGACCATAGATATCGATTTATACTCTCTAGATTTCAGCAAGGTTTTACCATGCAAAAAATATAGTTTCTTATTACTAGTTATATGATGTTCACTGCAATGCTCTCTGTGTCACAAGGCAGTCACTGCAGTGCTCTCTGTGTCACATGGCAGTCACTGCGATGCTCTCTGTGTCACATGCCAGTCACTGTGATGCTCTTTATATCATATGGCAGTCATTGCAATGCTCTCTGTGTCACATGGCAGTCACTGCAATGCTCTCTGTGTCACATGGCAGTCACTGCAATGCTCTCTGTGTCACATGGCAGTCACTGCAATGCTCTCTGTGTCACAAGGCAGTCACTGCAATGCTCTCTCTGTCACATGGCAATCACTGCAGTGCTCACTGTGTTACATGGCAGTCACTGCAATGCTCTCTGTGTCACATGCCAGTCACTGTGATGCTCTCTGTGTCACATGGCAGTCACTGCAGTGCTCTCTGTGTCACATGGCAGTCACTGCAATGCTCTCTGTGTCACATGGCAGTCACTGCAATGCTCTCTGTGTCTTTTGTTATAGCTGCACTATTAAGTGGTTGAAGGTAGGCACTAGCTATATCCATCATGGAGACAGCCACACCCCCTTGTGTAGACCACACCCACACCACATTGGTCACCCCCCAAATCTCTAGTCACACTGCCACAGCGTTTGTCACACATCCTGCTCCAGGCCCATGTGGATCTTAATCTGCCACTGACTCTGGGGCATGTCCACCAGTCACAGAGACGCTGGGCTGACCCCTGATTCTGAGCCACACACAATCCATACACAAAGTTGATGTTAACATTTGAGTGATTTTTTGCAACTGTGCATGTACAAACAATTCTAAAAGCTTGTAGGGCGCATGTGTTACACAAAGTGTATGCGCAGAGATGCTGTTGCCATAGCGATGGACGGTATCAGAAATGTTGTGATAAAGTGAAGGTTGTTCCTGGTTGGTGACTGCAGTGTGGCTAGTAATGGGCTTGTCATGGGAGTGTTGGGGCATGTGTGTGAAAGTGGCTGCATACACAGACGCTCAGCTGCAGTCACAGGAGGCCATGGTCATATGGATAACATGCACTTCACATAGGCCTGTTACAAGTTTTGATGGAGCATCCAGTGGTGGAGTATATGGAAACATCTACTGGTATCACTGCATGTATGGATGCTGAAAGTGGGAGTCTCTGTCCTTACACATTGTGCCTAACAGATGGTGCACAGCAGAAAGAGTTCATGTTGATATTTGCATCAAGTCACAGGTCGGCGACCAGCAATACCTGCTATGTGTGCGTCTGCATGTGACTCAGTATCAGGTCCAATGTGGAGGGTATTTAATAGTGGAGGTGAGTTAATTGGGTTAGTTATGTTTAATGGGGTTATTATGAAGTTGAGGGAGCATATTAAGTTGGAGTGAGATTAAATTAATTACGAGCAGATGCTATTGCAAGGCGTTCACAAAAATGTATCTCATGCTTACTGGGACGCTCAATGTACTGTATAGTGGAGAATGGGATGCTCAATGTTCTATATATTGGACAATGGGATGCTCAATGTAATGTATGGTGGACAATGGGATGCTCAATGTACTGTATAGTGGACAATGATATGCTCAATGTATTGTATAGTGGACAATGGGATGCTCAATGTACTGTATAGTGGAGAATGGGATGCTCAATGTACTGTATAGTGGAGAATGGGATGCTCAATATACTGTATACTGGAGAATGGGAAGCTCAATGTACTGTATAGTGGACAATGAAATGCTCAATGTACTGTATAGTGGAGAATGGGATGCTCAATGTACTGTATGGTGGACAATAGGATGCTCAATGTACTGTATAGTGGAGAATGGGATGCTCAATGTACTCTATAGTGGACAATGGGATGCTCAATGTACTGTATGGTGGACAATAGGATGCTCAATGTACTGTATAGTGGAGAATGGGATGCTCAATGTACTGTATAGTGGACAATGATATGCTCAATGTACTGTACAATGGACAATGGGATGCTCAATGTACTGTATAGTGGACAATGGGATGCTTAATGTACTGTGTGGTGGACAATGGGATGCTCAATGTACTGTATGGTGGACAATGGAATGCTCAATGTACTGTATAGTGGAGAATGGGATGCTCAGTGTACTGTATGGTGGACAATGGGATGCTCAATGTACTGTATAGTAGATAATGGGATGCTCAGTGTAATGTATGGTGGACAATGGGATGCTCAATGTAATGTATAGTGGATAATGGGATGCTCAATGTACTGTATAGTGGAAAATGGGATGCTCAATGTACTGTATAGTGGACAATGGAATGTTGATTGTATTATTTGATAGCCAGTGTACTATGGGGGTGATTCAGAGCTGATTGTAGTTGTGCAGAAAAATACACATCTAAGATCAAAATCTGTAACATGTGGAGGGACGCCCAGCACATGTCTAGTCCGCACCACATCCCAGGCCCTTTCAATCAGGCAAAGGTGATCGCATAAGTGAGATGCCTTCACACAATTTCTGAGCGAGCACTTCACACCAAACATCAGACTGTGAACGCTGCCGCTACAGCGTTCCAGTCTGAATTAGGCCCTATATGGTGATGCTTAACATACTATATACTGGTCTCAGGGATGTTTTGTGTACTGTGCTCTCCTTGTACTATATGGTTGTCACTAAGATGATTTGTGTACTATATGGTGGTTAATAGGACTCTCTGGGAACTATATGGTAGTCACTGGGATACTCCATGTACTGTACTCTCTTTGTACTGTATAGTGGTCACTGAACTGATTTGTGTACTGTACTCTCTGTGTACTGTATAGCGGTCACTGAGATGATTTGTATACTGTACACTCTGTGTAATGTATGGTGGTCACTGAGATGATTTATGTACCGTATGGAGGTTAATGGGACTCTCTGGGTACTATATTGTAGTCACTGGGATGCTCAATGTACTGCACTCTCTGTAACTGTATGGTGGTAACTGTGATTATTTATGTACTGTACTCTGTGTACTGTATGGCGGTCACTGAGATGATTTTTGTACTGTACTCTCTGTGTACTGTATGGTGGTCACTGAGATGATTTGTGTACTGTACTCTCTGTGTACTGTATGGCGGTCACTGAGATGATTTGTGTACTGTATGGTAGTCAATGATACTCTCTGGGTACTATATGGTAGTCACTGGGATGCTCAATGTACTGTACTCTATGGTGGTTATTGGGAAACACTGTGTACTGCGTAGATAGTAGAACTTGATTTATTTTGAGGTAACAATGGGGGTTATAGAGTTGTTAGCAGACGCAAAATGCACAGTAATGGGCAAAACCATGTTGCACTGTAGGTGGGGCGGGATGTGGTTAATGTTTGGACCCTAGCGGCCAGAATAACAACGCCAGGATACCGGCCACCAGCAGCACAAAGGCTATTAGCACTCATGGATGTCCACGACACATCGAGGCGAGTGCAGCAATCCAACAAAGGGGCTTTGTACCGATTGTCCCACTGTCGGCATTCTGGTGGCCGGGACCCCGGCATCGGTATTCTGACTTCCGGAATCACGGCCGCTGGAATTCCATACCCAATGTGGTGGGGCAGATGTAACATGTGCAGACAGAGAAACAATATAACCCACCCAAATCTAAACCTCTCTTACATCTGCGTCACCTGCAGTGCACATGGGGGGGTCATTCCGAGTTGATCACTAGCTGCTTTTGTTCGTAGCGCAGCAATCAGGCTAAAAAACGGCAGTTCGGCACATGCGCATGCGGTGCAATGCACACGTGCGTCGTATGGGCACCAGGAATTATGTAGTTTTGCACAGGGTCTAGCGAAGCATTTAAGTTGCACTGCTGGCCGCGGAGCGATTGACATGAAGTGGGCGTTTCTTGGTGGCAACTGACCGTTTTCAGGGAGTGTTCGGAAAAACGTAGGCGTGCCAGGAAAAACACAGGTGTGGCGGGCGAACGCTGGGCGGGTTTGTGACGTCAAATCCGGAACTTAGCAGTCTGAAGTGTAGGTTTTGAGCTACTCTGAAACTGCATAAAAAAATTTGTAGCCGCTCTGCGATCCTTTCATTCGCACTTCTGCAAAGCTAAAATACACTCCCAGTGGGCGGCGGCATAGCGTTTGCACGGCTGCTAAAAGCTGCTAGCGAGCGAACAACTCAGAGTGACACCCATGGTTTTGACCAATTGCCAACTTTTTTGGTTTACTGAATAACCCCCAATGTTTGTGTTTTGTATTCAGGGTTAATAGTTTGTCATTTATTTTATTTAGTGACATTGTGTTTGCAGGGTATTGGGACATATTTGCTGTTACTGTTGGTGACAATTATTGGATAAATAAAGACAGGAATGGATGGATCTGACTAGTGGAGACCCCAAGCAGTGCCCTAGAATCCTATTATTGCCTAGGACCCCAGGTTCTTATTCTGAGTCTGTGGCAGGAGCATAATTCTGCAGTAATATAACGTTTCCCTGTATCAGACTTACATATTGCACATTATGGGGTCACATACAGGGTGTGTAAGATCAGTATTCTCTCTCACTGTATGTAACATAACCTGTCATTCTAATGATTACATTTCTCACAGGCTGCGGCTCCTTCATGACGAGCAGATGGTTAACATCAAAGCTCAGTGTTTATTTCCCGAGGGACCTTCCAGTAATGTCTTTCTGCTGTAATTCCTGTTATACTTCTTATTCTGCAGATCTACTACTGTATAATTACACTGACCTCATGGTCTCACCACTGTAATTATGTACCTGGCGCAGAGCAGCCAGGTGAGACATTGATATGGATAGATGCTGAGGTGTAACCACAGGAGAATAAGCGGAGGGTGAGGGAACGCCCCACACACATCACATAACATTATGTTGTATTATTCACATCTAATCTGTATGAGACTCAGTCCCACTAGTTCAATACACCGGAGGCCAGACGTAAAGGGCAAATGTCACTGATACATTGATCCTGCATCACAGATAAAAGTTATTAATTTTATTTATCAGTTATACCGTGGCAGCTTCCAGCATTATCATATACAGTATTACAATGAGTTACGTGACACACAAGTACGGTGTAACGTGCTAAACATTGTGCACATACAGTGACACATAGGGCTTAGGGGGTAATTCACAGTTTATTGCAGCAGAAAATGTGTTAGCAGTTGGGAAAAACTATGGAAGTCATTCCGAGTTGTTCGCTCGTTGCCAATTTTCACAACGGAGCAATTAAGGCAAAAATGCGCATACGCAAGTACACAGTGCGCATGCGTTTAGTATTTTAGCACAAAACTTAGTAGATTTACTCACGCCCGAACAAAGAGTTTTCATCGTTGAAGTGATCGGAGTGTGATTGACAGGATGTGGGTGTTTCTGGGCGGAAACTGGCCGTTTTCAGGGAGTGTGCGGAAAAACGCAGGCGTGTCAGGATAAAACGCGTGAGTGTCTGGAGAAACGGGGGAGTGGCTGGCCAAACGCTTGGCGTGTGTGTAACGTCAAACCAGGAACGACACAGCCTGAGCTGATCACAGTGTATGAGTAAGTCTCCCACTACTCAGAAACTGCTAAGAATTTTCTATTCACAATTCTGCTAATCTTTCGTTCGCAATTCTGCTAAGCTAAGATACACTCCCAGAGGGCGGCGGCCTAGCGTGTGCAATGCTGCTAAAAGCAGCTAGCAAGCGATCAATTCGGAATCCCCCCCACAGTGACACATAGGGCTTAGGGGCAATTCAAACTTGTTAGCAGTTGGGAAAAACCATGGGGGTAATTCCGAGTTGATCGCTTGCTAGCAGTTTTTAGCAGCCATGCAAACGCATTGTCGCCGCCCACCGGGGATTGTATTTTCACTTTGCAGAAGTGCGAATGCCTGTGCAGCAGAGCGCCAGCAAAATCTTTTTGTGCAAAACAAGACCAGCCCTGTAGTTACTCTTCGTGTGCGTTGATTTTAACGACGGAGGGTCGGGTTATGACGTCACACATCCAACCAGCGAACGCCCAGCCACACCTGCATTATTTCTGCCATGCCTGCGTTTTTCTAAGCACTCCCTGAAAACGGTCAGTTGACACCCAGAAACGCCCACTTTCTGTCAATCTCCATACGGCCGGCTGTGCGATTGGAATCGTCGCTAGAACCAATGCAAAACCACAATGGACTTTGTAGCCGTATGATGCGCGTGCACATTGCGGAGCATACACATGCGCAGATAGCCTTTTTTTCACTGATCGCTACGCAGCGAACAACGGCAGCTAGCGATCAACTTGGAAAGACCCCCTATGTGCAGTTCAGGTGAGGCAGATGTAACATGTGCAGAGAGAGTTAGGTTTGGGTGGGTTATTTTATTTCTGAGCAGGGTAAATACTGGCTGCTTTATTCTTACAATGCAATTTAGATTTCAGCCATTGCGACCCGTCCTTAGCAATGGTCCGGACGTGCCTGCGTTGTCCGGACCACGCCCCCTAAATTGAGTGCAGTGTCGACACCCCGGTCCCACCCCCTTCAGGTCAGAGACTGTGTTCTGTAGAGAACGCAGTTTAGGACCTTGCACATGTACGTGCATGCGCAGATGAGTAATAATCACTACCTAGCGATTCTCTTTCATCAGCAACAGGGTCTGAATAGATCCATAGTACAGATATCAGATTGATTTAGAAATCCATGTAAACTAATATGATCTGACATTCAGTATTTACATGTGATTTATCTAACTTCATTTATAATCCCTCTTTCTTCACCTCATCCTGCGGATCTCGTGAATAGGGTTGGACTAAGGTTTCCATATGTACTAACCTAATATACTGGGTAGAAGGAAATTACAGAATAGGACAGGAGAGGGTGAAACCCCTCAGACTGAAGGCGGACCTGGGAAACCACCAGTGTTTATTATCCTATGGGTCAGAGGGTGGAGGTTGTCCCTGATATGTATGAAGGATCTGGCAGTTAGGTCAGCCTCTATTCTAGAAGCTTTTGATCAGGTGGGTTACTGTATTCTGCTGTGTGAGTAATTATGCTTATTTGCAGGTATATATTAAGCCCATCTATACTGATCCCTCTCAGTGGCTCATTGGCTACTGTATAGCGAGCATGCCCCACTCGCAGCATTCCCCCAAGACCCCAGCATGTTACCAGTCTGAGGAGGCCAGCGCTCTGGTCCATGAGGCACTGGCTGTTGTGCCTCCCTCTGATGGCTGCGGTGGTCGGCGGCAGGGATGTGTGTTAGAGAGGCTTCCTGCTGCTGCCTCTCCCTTGCCACATGTGATGGCTCCCCTCCCCGGATGGATAGCGCGCAGGGGTGGAGGTTGTTGGTGGGGTCTGGTGCAATGAGTCCATGGCCTGCTCAAACTCAGCCCTCACTGGCAGTGGCTGCAGCGGGAGCACATGACCGGATGGCCTCTAGCAAGGGTCTCCCTCTGTCTGGTGGAAGTGGTCAGCGGGCATCTGATGCAGTGAATCTACTGACCACTCACACTCAGCCCTCACTGACAGTGGCTGCAGCGGGAGCACAAGGCCGGATGGCCGCTAGCAAGGGTCTCCCTCTGTCTGGTGGAGGTGGTCAGCGGGGATCTGGTGCGGCGGATCTATGGACCACTCGCACTCAGCCCTTACTGGTGGCAGCTGCAGTGGGAGTGCGCAGCCATATGGACGCTAAGATGAAACTCCCTCTGCTTTCTCCGCCAGTGCAGGGTGCTGTCCCCGGTCTGCTGTTACATACTGATATGGAAAGCTGTGGAATGGGTGCTGCTGCCTGTGTTGAAGGTGGTGGCGCTCCGTTTTTTACCCGGTTGCCTGCGGGTGGTCCTGCGGGGGGCCCTGTCAGCAGAAATTAGCGGATGGAGGGGCTTCTGGTTGTTTAGGCCAAGCTGTTGGAGGGAATGAGCCTGCTGTTCCCCTAGTTATGAGGGGTGTTTCCAGGCACAGAAATGCTGATATCCACCCTGGTAGGCAGGCTGCCACTGGGTGGGCAGGTGGGCAGAGCAGTCATGGGGTGTTCAGGGCTGACATTACTGGTGAGTCAGGGTGGGCTGCGCCGGGTGCCTCCGTGGTTCCACTGATGCCCGGTGTTGACTCCTCAGTGTTGGCATCAGATATGGCGGCAATGGCCTCTGCTCCGGTGCTTCTGGAGAGCCTGTGGCTCAGTTGCTTAGAGCCTTCCAGGACATCGGTGCGGCTGCAGCGATTCATGGTTCTGGGGCGCCTTTGGCTTTGGGTACTGCTGTTTTATCTAACCCATTGTTTTCTGCGAGTGGAGCTT
Source organism: Pseudophryne corroboree (assembly GCF_028390025.1). Lineage (NCBI taxonomy): Eukaryota > Metazoa > Chordata > Amphibia > Anura > Myobatrachidae > Pseudophryne > Pseudophryne corroboree. Next base: position 385,848 of record NW_026967471.1, on the reverse strand, counting down.
CGGCCCCGGTATTTTTTCTCATCTATTTTAGATGATTTGGTCAGTGACGGCAGGGATGCTGAGGAAGATGCGCTTCTTTCAGCCGTGTCTGGGGCGACACACAATCATCCCCCTGGGGGTTGACTGGTGAGTCTATTGCAGAATCTGTTACTAGCCAGGGTTAATCGGGGTCCAGTCGTTCTTCCAGTAGATCTTCGTTGACTGCATTGTCATCTTTGTCAATTGCGACTGGCAGTAGTGTGACTAGCGCCAAGAACCGGGCGCTGCAGTATGCACGATGTGAGGCCTACAGGAGAGATGGCAAGCGGTGGTCCTCTAGTGCACAACGGGATAGGAAGTGGTGCAACTTGCCAGGCGTGGTATATTGTGACTACACGGCGGTCTCCGTAGGTTTCATGAAATCTGTCAGAAGCGAATCCACAGGAGGGAGTATGTAAACATGTTCACTCTTACTGACACAGCGAAGAAGGAGTTTTGCGCATCTAAGGCGAAGAGTGATATTGGGATTGCAGCCTTCAGGTTATGATAATTGACTAGCGTATTCACGGCTTGCTGTTTGCAGGATCGGTCGGATGGATATTTGAATATTATTCGTTATATCCCTTTAGTACCTGAGATGCAGCGCAAGTACAAGGGAACTAAATGGAGGGTATATCATGAGGAGTTTAGGCACAAGCAGGATGGCTTGGAGGTGATGGACTTCAGCCGCAAGGATGTAGAAGTCTGGTTGGATTTTTTCGAGGTCGGAGCAGGAAAGTAAAGAGGTGCCTGTGGCAACATCTGAAATGCAGCAGGCATCTTCAGGCGCATCACATTTGCTATCTGAGAATCTTCTAACGCAGCGCTCCGGTGGTGCGGCGCAATTAGTTTTTCCAGCGCCGGTGAAAGGGAAGTGTTATGCCTTTAACAATTCTTCTTGCCCCCTGAGGTAGTGGTGTCCGTTTCGACACCTCTACTTGCATTGTAACGGGGCCCATCCCGCTTCCAGTTGCTTCTGATTGGGTAAGCGGGGTTCCAAGCCTGGTAGTGGCACAGAACCCAAGCAGGCAAGCAACATAGTCCCTAAATAGGGCTCCCGCCATGGTCCATTTGGCAGCCATGGCCAAATGGTTAGGTTGGTATCAAAACCGGCTTGATGCTAAATTTTTGTTTTCTGGTTTTTGTTTTCGCCTTCCAGTTGAAATGGAGGTAGTACTCAGTACAGTGCAGAGTTTTGCTGATAGTGACCACCAGTTTTATTATAATCCGTTCTCTGCCTGAAAAAAAGATACATACCATATCTGTGCTCAGCCTCAGTGTGCTGCATGATATATCATCTATGTATATCTGTCTGTGCTGAGTGCTCACTGCTCACACAGCTTAATTGTGGGGGAGACTGGGGAGCAGTTATAGCAGGAGTACAGTGCACACTTTTGCTGCCAGTGACCACCAGTATATTGTCTGCCTGAAAAAGTTAAACACTCCTGTGGTGTTTTTTTTTTTTATTCTATAAACGCATTCTGCTGACAGTGTCCAGCAGGTCCGTCATTCATTATATTATATAACTATTTACCTACAGTAGTGTTATATTTTTTTTTTCATCTCTATCATCTTTATCATCTCTATATTAGCAGACGCAGTACGGTAGTCCACGGCTGTGGCTATCTCTGTGTCGTCAGTGCTCGTCCATAATTGTATACCTACCTACCTGTGGTGGGGTTTTTTTTTCTATCTTCTTCATACTAGTAGTTTAGGAGTCTGCTGACAGTGTCCACCAGGTCCGTCATTATATAATATATCTACAGTAGTAATATATTTAGTATATTATCTATACTAGCAGACGCAGTACGGTAGTCCACGGCTGTGGCTATCTCTGTGTCGTCAGTGCTCGTCCATAATTGTATACCTACCTACCTGTGGTGGGGTTTTTTTTTCTATCTTCTTCATACTAGTAGTTTAGGAGTCTGCTGACAGTGTCCACCAGGTCCGTCATTATATAATATATCTACAGTAGTAATATATTTAGTATATTATCTATACTAGCAGACGCAGTACGGTAGTCCACGGCTGTGGCTATCTCTGTGTCGTCAGTGCTCGTCCATAATTGTATACCTACCTACCTGTGGTGGGTTTTTTTTTTCTATCTTCTTCATACTAGTAGTTTAGGAGTCTGCTGACAGTGTCCACCAGGTCCGTCATTATATTATATACCTACAGTAGTAATATATTTAGTATATTATCTATACTAGCAGACGCAGTACGGTAGGCCACGGCTGTACCTACCTCTGTGTCGTCAGTGCTCGTCCATAATTGTATACCTACCTACCTGTGGTGGGTTATTTTTTTCTATCTTCTTCATACTAGTAGTTTAGGAGTCTGCTGACAGTGTCCACCAGGTCCGTCATTATATTATATACCTACAGTAGTAATATATTTATTATATTATCTATACTAGCAGACGCAGTACGGTAGTCCACGGCTGTGGCTATCTCTGTGTCGTCAGTGCTCGTCCATAATTGTATACCTACCTACCTGTGGTGGGTTTTTTTTTCTATCTTCTTCATACTAGTAGTTTAGTAGTCTGCTGACAGTGTCCACCAGGTCCGTCATTATATTATATACCTACAGTAGTAATATATTTAGTATATTATCTATACTAGCAGACGCAGTACGGTAGGCCACGGCTGTACCTACCTCTGTGTCGTCAGTGCTCATCCATAATTGTATACCTACCTACCTGTGGTGGGTTTTTTTTTTCTATCTTCTTCATACTAGTAGTTTAGGAGTCTGCTGACAGTGTCCACCAGGTCCGTCATTATATTATATACCTACAGTAGTAATATATTTAGTATATTATCTATACTAGCAGACGCAGTACGGTAGGCCACGGCTGTACCTACCTCTGTGTCGTCAGTGCTCGTCCATAATTGTATACCTACCTACCTGTGGTGGGGGTTTTTTTTCTATCTTCTTCATACTAGTAGTTTAGGAGTCTGCTGACAGTGTCCACCAGGTCCGTCATTATATTATATACCTACAGTAGTAATATATTTATTATATTATCTATACTAGCAGACGCAGTACGGTAGTCCACGGCTGTGGCTATCTCTGTGTCGTCAGTGCTCGTCCATAATTGTATACCTACCTACCTGTGGTGGTTTTTTTTTATATCTTCTTCATACTAGTAGTTTAGGAGTCTGCTGACAGTGTCCACCAGGTCCATCATTATATTATATACCTACAGTAGTAATATATTTAGTATATTATCTATACTAGCAGACGCAGTACGTTAGGCCACGGCTGTACCTACCTCTGTGTCGTCAGTGCTCGTCCATAATTGTATACCTACCTACCTGTGGTGGGGTATTTTTTTTCTATCTTCTTCATACTAGTAGTTTAGGAGTCTGCTGACAGTGTCCACCAGGTCTGTCATTATATTATATACCTACAGTAGTAATATATTTATTATATTATCTATACTAGCAGACGCAGTACGGTAGTCCACGGCTGTGGCTATCTCTGTGTCGTCAGTGCTCGTCCATAATTGTATACCTACCTACCTGTGGTGGGTTTTTTTCTATCTTCTTCATACTAGTAGTTTAGGAGTCTGCTGACAGTGTCCACCAGGTCCGTCATTATATTATATACCTACAGTAGTAATATATTTATTATATTATCTATACTAGCAGATGCAGTACGGTAGTCCACGGCTGTGGCTATCTCTGTGTCGTCAGTGCTCGTCCATAATTGTATACCTACCTACCTGTGGTGGGGGTTTTTTTTCTATCTTCTTCATACTAGTAGTTTAGGAGTCTGCTGACAGTGTCCACCAGGTCCGTCATTATATTATATACCTACAGTAGTAATATATTTAGTATATTATCTATACTAGCAGACGCAGTACGGTAGGCCACGGCTGTACTTACCTCTGTGTCGTCAGTGCTCGTCCATAATTGTATACCTACCTACCTGTGGTGGGGTTTTTTTTTCTATCTTCTTCATACTAGTAGTTTAGGAGTCTGCTGACAGTGTCCACCAGGTCCGTCATTATATTATATACCTACAGTAGTAATATATTTATTATATTATCTATACTAGCAGACGCAGTACGGTAGTCCACGGCTGTGGCTATCTCTGTGTCGTCAGTGCTCGTCCATAATTGTATACCTACCTACCTGTGGTGTTTTTTTTTTATATCTTCTTCATACTAGTAGTTTAGGAGTCTGCTGACAGTGTCCACCAGGTCCGTCATTATATTATATACCTACAGTAGTAATATATTTAGTATATTATCTATACTAGCAGACGCAGTACGGTAGGCCACGGCTGTACCTACCTCTGTGTCGTCAGTGCACGTCCATAATTGTATACCTACCTACCTGTGGTGGGTTTTTTTTTCTATCTTCTTCATACTAGTAGTTTAGGAGTCTGCTGACAGTGTCCACCATGTCCGTCATTATATTATATACCTACAGTAGTAATATATTTATTATATTATCTATACTAGCAGACGCAGTGCGGTAGTCCACGGCTGTGGCTATCTCTGTGTCGTCAGTGCTCGTCCATAATTGTATACCTACCTACCTGTGGTGGGTTATTTTTTTCTATCTTCTTCATACTAGTAGTTTAGGAGTCTGCTGACAGTGTCCACCAGGTCCGTCATTATATTATATACCTACAGTAGTAATATATTTATTATATTATCTTTACTAGCAGACGCAGTACAGTAGTCCACGGCTGTGGCTATCTCTGTGTCGTCAGTGCTCGTCCATAATTGTATACCTACCTACCTGTGGTGGGTTATTTTTTTCTATCTTCTTCATACTAGTAGTTTAGGAGTCTGCTGACAGTGTCCACCAGGTCCGTCATTATATTATATACCTACAGTAGTAATATATTTAGTATATTATCTATACTAGCAGACGCAGTACGGTAGTCCACGGCTGTGGCTATCTCTGTGTCGTCAGTGCTCGTCCATAATTGTATACCTACCTGTGGTGGTGTTTTTTTTTTTCTATCTTCTTCATACTAGTAGTTTAGGCGTCTGCTGACAGTGACCACCTGGTCCGTCATTATATTATATACCTACAGTAGTAATATATTTAGTATATTATCTATACTAGCAGATGCAGTACGGTAGTCCACGGCTGTGGCTATCTCTGTGTCGTCAGTGCTCGTCCATAATTGTATACCTACCTACCTGTGGTGGGTTTTTTTTTCTATCTTCTTCATACTAGTAGTTTAGGAGTCTGCTGACAGTGTCCACCAGGTCCGTCATTATATTATATATACCTACAGTAGTTATATATATATATTTTTTTTATATCATTAATTATCATCTCTATACTAGCAGACGCAGTACGGTAGTCCACGGCTGTAGCTACCTCTGTGTCGTCAGTCACTCGTCATCCATAAGTATACTAGTATCCATCCATCTCCATTGTTTACCTGAGGTGCCTTTTAGTTGTGCCTATTAAAATATGGAGAACAAAAATGTTGAGGTTCCAAAATAGGGAAACATCAAGATCCACTTCCACCTCGTGCTGAAGCTGCTGCCACTAGTCATGGCCGAGACGATGAAATTCCATCAACGTCGTCTGCCAAGGCCGATGCCCAATGTCATAGTACAGAGCATGTAAAATCCAAAACACAAAAGATCAGTAAAAAAAGGACTCAAAAATCTAAATTAAAATCATCAGAGGAGAAGCGTAAACTTGCCAATATGCCATTTACCACACGGAGTGGCAAGGAACGGCTGAGGCCCTGGCCTATGTTCATGGCTAGTGGTTCAGCTTCACATGAGGATGGAAGCACTCAGCCTCTCGCTAGAAAAATGAAAAGACTTAAGCTGGCAAAAGCACAGCAAAGAACTGTGCGTTCTTCGAAATCACAAATCCACAAGGAGAGTCCAATTGTGTCGGTTGCGATGCCTGACCTTCCCAACACTGGACGTGAAGAGCATGCGCCTTCCACCATTTGCACGCCCCATGCAAGTGCTGGAAGGAGCACCCGCAGTCCAGTTCCTGATAGTCAGATTGAAGATGTCAGTGTTGAAGTACACCAGGATGAGGAGGATATGGGTGTTGCTGGCGCTGGGGAGGAAATTGACAAGGAGGATTCTGATGGTGAGGTGGTTTGTTTAAGTCAGGCACCCGGGGAGACACCTGTTGTCCGTGGGAGGAATATGGCCATTGACATGCCTGGTGAAAATACCAGAAAAATCAGCTCTTCGGTGTGGAAGTATTTCAACAGAAATGCGGACAACAGGTGTCAAGCCGTGTGTTGCCTTTGTCAAGCTGTAATAAGTAGGGGTAAGGACGTTAACCACCTCGGAACATCCTCCCTTATACGTCACCTGCAGCGCATTCATCATAAGTCAGTGACAAGTTCAAAAACTTTGGGCGACAGCGGAAGCAGTCCACTGACCAGTAAATCCCTTCCTCTTGTAACCAAGCTCACGTAAACCACCCCACCAACTCCCTCAGTGTCAATTTCCTCCTTCCCCAGGAATGCCAATAGTCCTGCAGGCCATGTCACTGGCCATTCTGACGAGTCCTCTCCTGCCTGGGATTCCTCCGATGCATCCTTGAGTGTAACGCCTACTGCTGCTGGCGCTGCTGTTGTTGCTGCTGGGAGTCGATGGTCATCCCAGAGGGGAAGTCGTAAGACCACTTTTACTACTTCCACCAAGCAATTGACTGTCCAACAGTCCATTGCGAGGAAGATGAAATATCACAGCAGTCATCCTGCTGCAAAGCGGATAACTGAGGCCTTGGCATCCTGGGCGGTGAGAAACGTGGTTCCGGTATCCATCATTACTTCAGAGCCAACTATAGACTTGATTGAGGTACTGTGTCCCCGGTACCAAATACCATCTAGGTTCCATTTCTCTAGGCAGGCGATACCGAAAATGTACACAGACCTCAGAAAAAGACTCACCAGTGTCCTAAAAAATGCAGTTGTACCCAATGTCCACTTAACCACGGACATGTGGACAAGTGGAGCAGGGCAGACTCAGGACTATATGACTGTGACAACCCACTGGGTAGATGTATTGACTCCCGCCACAAGAACAGCAGCGGTGGCACCAGTAGCAGCATTTCGCAAACGCCAACTCTTTCCTAGGCAGGCTACGATTTGTATCACCGCTTTCCAGAATACGCACACAGCTGAAAACCTCTTACGGCAACTGAGGAAGATCATCGCAGAATGGCTTACCCCAATTGGACTCTCCTGTGGATTTGTGGCATCGGACAATGCCAGCAATATTGTGCGTGCATTATATCTGGGCAAATTCCAGCACGTCCCATGTTTTGCACATACCTTGAATTTGGTGGTGCAGAATTATTTAAAAAACGACAAGGGTGTGCAAGAGATGCTGTCGGTGGCCAGAAGAATTGCGGGACACTTTCAGCGTACAGGCACCACGTACAGAATACTGGAGCAACACCAAAAACGCCTGAACCTGCCCTGCCATCATCTGAAGCAAGAAGTGGTAACGAGGTGGAATTCAACCCTCTATATGCTTCAGAGGATGGAGGAGCAGCAAAAGGCCATTCAAGCCTATACATCTGACCACGATATAGGAGGTGGAATGCACCTGTCTCAAGTGCAGTGGAGAATGATTTCAACGTTGTGCAAGGTTCTGCAACCTTTTGAACTTGCCACACGTGAAGTCAGTTCAGACACTGCCAGCCTGAGTCAGGTCATTCCCCTCATCAGGCTTTTGCAGAAGAAGCTGGAGGCATTGAAGGAGGAGCTAAAACAGAGCGATTCCGATAGGCATGTGGGACTTGTGGATGGAGCCCTTCATTCGCTTAACCAGGATTCACGGGTGGTCAATCTGTTGAAATCAGAGCACTACATTTTGGCCACCGTGCTCGATCCTAGATTTAAAACTTACGTTGTATCTCTCTTTCTGGCAGACACAAGTCTGCAGGGGTTCAAAGAACTGCTGGTGAGAAAATTGTCAAGTCAAGCGGAACGCGACCTGTCAACATCTCCTCCTTCACATTCTCCCGCAACTGGGGGTGCGAGGAAAAGGCTACGAATTCCGAGCCCACCCGCTGGCGGTGATGCAGGGCAGTCTGGAGCGACTGCTGATGCTGACATCTGGTCCGGACTGAAGGACCTGCCAACGATTACTGACATGTCGTCTACTGTCACTGCATATGATTCTCTCACCATTGAAAGAATGGTGGAGGATTATATGAGTGACCGCATCCAAGTAGGCACGTCAGACAGTCCGTACGTATACTGGCAGGAAAAAGAGGCAATTTGGAGGCCCTTGCACAAACTGGCTTTATTCTACCTAAGTTGCCCTCCCACAAGTGTGTACTCCGAAAGAGTGTTTAGTGCCGCCGCTCACCTTGTCAGCAATCGGCGTACGAGGTTACTTCCAGAAAATGTGGAGAAGATGATGTTCATTAAAATGAATTATAATCAATTCCTCCGTGGAGACATTCACCAGCAGCAATTGCCTCCAGAAAGTACACAAGGAGCTGTGATGGTGGATTCCAGTGGGGACGAATTGATAATCTGTGAGGAGGGGGATGTACACGGTAATGAATCGGAGGATGATGATGAGGTGGACATCTTGCCTCTGTAGACCCAGTTTGTGCAAGGAGAGATTAATTGCTTCTTTTTTGGTGGGGGTCCAAACCAACCCGTCATTTCAGTCACAGTCGTGTGGCAGACCCTGTCACTGAAATGATGGGTTGGTTAAAGTGTGCATGTCCTGTTTATACAACATAAGGGTGGGAGGGCCCAAGGACAATTCCATCTTGCACCTCTTTTTTCTTTAATTTTTCTTTGCGTCATGTGCTGTTCGGGGAGTATTTTTTGGAAGGGCCATCCTGCGTGACACTGCAGTGCCGCTCCTAGATGGGCCAGGTGTTTGTGTCGGCCACTTGGGTCGCTGAGCTTAGTCACACAGCTACCTCATTGCGCCTCTTTTTTTCTTTGCGTCATGTGCTGTTTGGGGAGTGTTTTTTGGAAGGGCCATCCTGCGTGACACTGCAGTGCCACTCCTAGATGGGCCAGGTGTTTGTGTCGGCCACTTGGGTCGCTGAGCTTAGTCACACAGCTACCTCATTGCGCCTCTTTTTTTCTTTGCGTCATGTGCTGTTTGGGGAGTGTTTTTTGGAAGGGCCATCCTGCGTGACACTGCAGTGCCACTCCTAGATGGGCCTGGTGTTTGTGTCGGCCACTTGGGTCGCTGAGCTTAGTCACACAGCTACCTCATTGCGGCCCTTTTTTTCTTTGCGTCATGTGCTGTTTGGGGAGTGTTTTTTGGAAGGGCCATCCTGCGTGACACTGCAGTGCCACTCCTAGATGGGCCAGGTGTTTGTGTTGGCCACTTGGGTCGCTGAGCTTAGTCACACAGCTACCTCATTGCGCCTCTTTTTTTCTTTGCGTCATGTGCTGTTTGGGGAGTGTTTTTTGGAAGGGCCATCCTGCGTGACACTGCAGTGCCACTCCTAGATGGGCCAGGTTTTTGTGTCGGCCACTTGGGTCGCTGAGCTTAGTCATCCAGCGACCTCGGTGCAAATTTTAGGACTAAAAATAATATTGTGAGGTGTGAGATGTTCAGAATAGACTGAAAATGAGTGTAAATTATGGTTATTGAGGTTAATAATACTATGGGATTAAAATGACCCCCAAATTCAATGATTTAAGCTGTTTTTAGAGTTTTTTTAAAAAAACACCCGAATCCAAAACACACCCGAATCCGACAAAAAAAATTCGGTGAGGTTTTGCCAAAACACGTTCTAACCCAAAACACGGCCGCGGAACCGAACACAAAACCAAAACACAAAACCCGAAAAATTTCCGGTGCACATTTCTAGTTTCCAAGTGGGCAGGGAATATTTTGTTGACCAAATGTTTGCCAATGGTATGCTCAATTTCATGCTTATTTTTTGAGCGTTGCATCACTTTCTACACTGGTGTCTGGAGTTTTCCTGCGGGGGTTGTGGGATAGTTCACTACCACGACGATTCTCTTTGTGTGGGTCCTGTGGGTTCTATGCTTTGCAGCACTTTCTACACTGGTGTGTGGAGTTTTCCTGCGGGGGTTGTGGGATAGTTCACTACCGCGACGATTCTCTTTGTGTGGGTCCTGTGGGTTCTATGCTTTGCAGCACTTTCTACACTGGTGTGGGGAGTTTTCCTGAGGGGGTTGTGGGATAGTTCACTACCTCAACGATTCTCTTTGTGTGGGCCCTGTGGGTTCTATGCTTTGCAGCACTTTACTACACTGGTGTGTGGAGTTTTCCTGCGGGGTTGTGGGATAGTTCACTACCTCAACGTTTTTCTTTGTGTGGGCCATGTGGGTTCTATGCTTTGCAGCAGTTTCTACACTGGTGTGTGGAGTTTTCCTGTGGTGGTTGTGGGATAGTTCACTACAGCGACGATTCTCTTTGTGTGGGCCCTGTGGGTTCTATGCTTTGCAGCACTTTACTACACTGGTGTGAGGAGTTTTCCTGCGGGGGTTGTGTGATAGTTCAGTACCGCGACGATTCTCTTTGTGTGGGCCCTGTGGGTTCTATGCTTTGCAGCACTTTACTACACTGGTGTGAGGAGTTTTCCTGCGGGGGTTGTGGGATAGTTCACTACCGCGACGATTCTCTTTGTGTGGGCCCTGTGGGTTCTATGCTTTGCAGCACTTTACTACACTGGTATGTGGAGTTTTCCTGCCCGGGTTGTGGGATAGTTCACTACCGCAACGATTCTCTTTGTGTGGGCCCTGTGGGTTCTATGCTTTGCAGCACTTTACTACACTGGTATGTGGAGTTTTCCTGCCCGGGTTGTGGGATAGTTCACTACCGCGACGATTCTCTTTGTGTGGGCCCTGTTGGTTCTATGCTTTGCAGCACTTTACTACACTGGTGTGTGGAGTTTTCCTGCCCGGGTTGTGGGATAGTTCACTACCTTGACGATTCTCTTTGTGTAGGCCCTGTGGGTTCTATGCTTTGCAGCACTTTACTACACTGGTATGTGGAGTTTTCCTGCGGGGGTTGTGGGATAGTTCACTACCGCGACGATTCTCTTTGTGTGGGCCCTGTGGGTTCTATGCTTTGCAGCACTTTACTACACTGGTGGGTGGAGTTTTCCTGTGGGGATTGTGGGATAGTTCCCTACCGCGACGATTATCTTTGTGTGGGCCCTGTGGGTTCTATGCTTTGCAGCACTTTACTACACTGGTATGTGGAGTTTTCCTGTGGGGGTTGTGGGATAGTTCACTACCTCCACGATTATCTTTGTGTGGGCCCTGCGGGTTCTATGCTTTGCAGCACTTTCTACACTGGTGTGTGGAGTTTTCCTGCGGGGGTTGTGGGATAGTTCACTACCGCGACGATTCTCTTTGTGTGGGCCCTGTGGGTTCTATGCTTTTCAGCACTTTACTACACTGGTGTGTGGAGTTTTCCTGCGGGGGTTGTGGGATAGCTCACTACCGCGACGATTCTCTTTGTGTGGGCCCTGCGGTTTCTATGCTTTGCAGCACTTTCTACACTGGTGTGTGGAGTTTTCCTGCGGGGGTTGTGGGATAGTTCACTACCTTGACGATTCTCTTTGTGTGGGCCCTGTGGGTTTTATGCTTTGCAGCACTTTACTACACTGGTGTGTGGAGTTTTCCTGCGGGGGTTGTGGGATAGTTCACTACCGCGACAATTCTCTTTGTATGGGCTCTGTGGGTTCTATGCTTTGCAGCACTTTACTACACTGGTGTGTGGAGTTTTCCTGCCCTGGTTGTGGGATAATTCACTATCTCGATGATTCTCTTTGTGTGTGCCCTGCGGGTTCTATGCTTTGCAACAGACTGTTGGTTTCCTTGCTCTCTCTGTTCCAGCATTTTGGGTGCCAGTGGCTGAGGATAAGACCAAAATGGATATCGAAATCAATACTGTTGCCGGGGTTTGTCGTTTGCCATGGGACAAGGTGCTGAAGCTTTGTTATGTGATTGCTCTGTGCTCTGGTAGGTCGAAGCTGATGCTTTGACAGGCCCAATCTCTGTTGGGTCTGTTGAACTTTGCCTGTCGTGTTATTCCCATGGGGAAGGTGTTTTGCCGCAAGCTCGAGCGGGCCACAGCCAGGGTTGCCGCCTATTCTGAGATTCAGAGGTACCTGTCAGTTTGAGTTTCATTTTTATCGGATATTAATGGTGTTAGGATTTGGTTGGCCTTATCCGTCGACAACTACGAGCTGCAGCTTTTCACAGATACTGCAGGATCTTCAGGTTTCTGATGTTATCTGAATGGTTCTGTTAGGCGCAGCGGTCCGTAGCCGGCCGCTGCACCTTCTCCCCTTTCTGCACGGCGTCTGGCAACGCTAGGGAAGCTGCGCGCGCTGAGCCGCCGGGTCCCTAGCAACGCTAGGACGCCATGCGCACTGAGCCGCTGGGTCCCTAGCAACGCAAGGACGCGTGCGTGCCGAGCCGCCAGGTCCATAGCAACAGGGACGCCACAGGCGGACCGCGTTCCCCGTTGCTGGTGTTTAATTAGTATGCACTCACACATGTTCTCTGGACGTGCAGCAAGGCAGCTGCACGACATTTTGGGTAATTAGGCTCTGGACTCTGATTGGAGGGTTCCCTGTTTTAATCCTCCTCAGTGCCTCACACAGACGCCGGTGATAGCTTCCTGCATGCTGCTTATGTTTGGTGAACGTCTGTTCCTGGTCTGCTGTGCCCGGTCTTTCCAGTTCTCTGAGTTCCCGAGTCTTGGTGTAGTCGTCTTATCCTAAGGAGTTCTTCTGGTCCTCGTTTACCTGTGACAGTCGATAGAGGATCTTGCCTGGTTTCGTGAGTGGCGGCCCTGCCGCGTGTTGCGGCCTAAGCCGCTTTATATTGTTTTTCTGGCATTGGAGCATTGCGGAGGTATCCGCTTCCACAGTCCTCCCCGATACTCAGCGGTGCCGTGTAGGAGAGTGGACAAGTGGAGTATTTTGTTGTTCTTTTCCCTCGCGGAAATCCGTGCATACTTTAGTTTTAGGTTTGTTAGTAGCCCCTGGCCTTGTTGTTTAGTTAGAGGGCCCCTTGTTATCACCCTGTCTCAGTTCACTCTTTGTCTCTCATTAAGACCTGAGGGGGCATCGGAGTTGGGCAGACGTAATCCGCCCTTCAAACGCGGCTGCCATGGGCTCAAGCAACCATAGTCTCGCAAGAGTGTACTGACAGCACGGGCAAGACAACGGAGATTGGGTGCCAGGGGCTATTCCCATTCCATTCCCCATTCCAGCATTACGTTCTGGTATTCAGGTCCTACCGTATAAGATCACCCCTGACCTGAGTATCAGAATCATAACATTATCACCGGCCAAAACGTAAAAAAAAAAAAAAAAAAAAGGGGGGGGGTGGGTGGGTTATTTTTTCCCATTCTGTTTTGGTGAGAGTAAAATCCGGCTTCATGAATCCGGCAGGGTTAGGACCAAATCCCGGTCAGCTTTTGGTTAACCAAATTCAAGAACTAACTCAGATGGTTCAGGACCTTACTCTTCGAGTGAGATCACAGGAAGATCTTTTACGAGCCTCCCCGAGTGTGGTCCCAGAACCACAGATGCATTTATCCGACCGTTTTTTCGGGTAACCGAAAATATTTTTTAAATTTTAAGGAGCTTGTAAGCTTTATTTTCGTTTAAGGCCTAAGTCCTCTGGTACTGAGTCTCAGCGGGTTGAGATTGTTATGTCATTGCTGCAGGGTGATCCACAGACCTGGGCGTTTGGGTTAAGAACGGAAGATCCTGCTTTGTTATCAGTAGACGCCTTTTTTAAATCATTAGGCCTGTTGTATGATGCACAAATGAAAAAAAGGGGGGTAGGTGGGCGCTTGCTGAAATGGCTATAAGACACCTAAAATGCTATTACTGTTCTCTGGCAGCAGCTTCCCAAGGTCGAGGTGTTGTATGATGACCCAGATAGAGAGGCGTCAGCTGAGAGTCACCTGCGTGCTCATAAACAAGGTAAAAATCCAGCAGGGGTGTATTGTACCGAATTTCGCTGTTGGTCGACCGACTGTGGCTGGAATGACCCGGCCCTGCGCAGTCAGTTTCGCCTCAGTTTGTCAGAACTTATTAAAGACAGTCTCCTTCAGTACCCCGCTCCTGAGTCTCTCGACAAACTCATGGAGCTTGCAATTAAAATTGATCGTCGTCTCCAAGAGCGGAGGGCTGAAAGAGGAACAACTTTTAGGCCTAGTCCTAGTGTTTTTACCTTTCCTGAATACGTCGAGGAGCCCATGCAGATGGGTCTCTCCCGGCTGTCCCCAGAGGAAAGAACCAGAAGATTAAGTTCTGGTCTTTGTTTGTACTGTGGTGGTAAGGGACATATTGCTCGCAACTGCCCGAACAAGTCGGGAAACGCTCTGACCAAGTGAATTGTGAGGGGGTTCACTTGGGTCTGCAGCTTATCTTCTCAAATAACTCTCTATTAGTCCCTGTTAAAATTTCCTTTGGCAGCCTCGGTTCATTGGTGTCGGCCTTCGTCGACAGTGGAACTGCAGGAAATTTTATGGACTTAGCTTGGGCTAAGGCCTTAGGCATTCCACAAATTCCGTTGGATAAACGTATTACCATGCACGGGTTAGATGGGAGTCCGCTTTCCAATGGGATAATTACTCACCGCACACCTCCAGTATTACTTACAGTAGGGGCCTTACATTCAGAAGATATAGAATTCTACCTTACACATTGTCCGGCAGTCCCTGTAGTTTTGGGTCACCCTTGGCTTGCCTTTCATAATCCCATCATTGATTGGCGGTCTGGGGAGATTTCCCAATGGGGTCCTTTTCGTGTTAAAGAATGTATTTCTCATCCAGTCCGGGTTGCGGCAGTCATACCAGAACTTATTCCTGTGGAATATCAGGATTTTGCCGATGTGTTTTCCAAAGGCTATGCGGACATTCTGCCTCCCCATCGGTCCTATGACTGTGCAATCGAGTTAGTACCTGGTGCCACTTTGCCTAAGGGGAGATTATATGCCCTGTCTGGGCCAGAAACCACGGCCATGAATAATTACATTCAGGAAAGCCTTAAGAAAGGCTTTATTAGGCCTTCAAAATCTCCGTTAAGTGCAGGGTTTTTCTTTGTTGAGAAAAAAGATGGGTCGCTTAGACCATGCATTGATTTTAGGGCTCTGAATAAAATCTCTGTGAAGAACACCTATCCTTTGCCATTGATTTCAGTGCTTTTGACCAGTTATGCTCCGCCGTGATCTTTTAAAAAATCGATCTGAGGGGAGCTTACAACCTCATCTGAATAAAATCTGGGGATGAGCGGAAGACGGCTTTCAGCACTCAGTCGGGTCACTATGAATACCTGGTGATGCCGTTTGGCCTGTCAAATGCTCCGGCGGTTTTTCAAGACCTCATCAATTATGTTCTCCCTGACTTCCTTGGTAAGTTCGTGGTTGTTTATTTAGACGACATTTTGATATACTCTGAGTCTATAGAACAACATGTTACCCAGGTGCGTCTGGTTCTTCAAAAAATACGAGAGAATCATTTATATGCTAAGCTTGAGAAGTGTGATTTTCACATCACAGAAGTGTCTTTCTTGGGGTACGTTGTTTCTCCCCAGGGATTTTGCATGGAACCGAAAAAACTCCAGGCCATTCTTAATTGGGCGCAACCCACTAATTTAAAAGCAATTCAGCGCTTTTTAGGGTTTGCAAATTATTATAGGCGGTTCATTCATACTTTTTCTGACCTGGTTGCTCCCATAGTAGTTTTGACTAAAAAAGGAGCGGATCCTTCCAAGTGGTCCCCTGAAGCTGAGTTTGCCTTCCGGGCCTTGAAGCAGGCCTTTGTCTCGGCTCCTGTCCTCAGACATCCTAATCCGGAGCTTCCCTTTATTGTGGAGGTTGATGCCTCAGAGGTTGGAGTGGGGGCTATCCTTTCTCAGGAAGATCCGGAGTCTCAGGAATTACATCCTTGTGCCTTCATGTCCAGGAAATTCTCCTCCGCGGAATCCAACTATGACATTGGTAATCGGGAATTACTGGCAGTAAAATGGGCTTTCGAGGAGTGGAGACATTGGCTGGAGGGAGCTAGGCATAATATTACTGTATTTACTGACCATAAGAACCTGCAATATATTGAGTCAGCTAAACGGCTTAATGCTCGGCAGGCACGTTGAGCATTGTTCTTTACTCGTTTCAGGTTTATTATCACCTTCAGACCTGGTTCCAAGAATACGAAAACTGATGCCCTGTCACGTTGCTTTCTTCCAGTTCACAATAGCAATCCTGTTACTACCCCCATAGTTCCATCTTCAGTCATCCGGGTAGGCCTCACACAGGATTTATTTAGGCAGTTAAACCAGCTTCAACACCAAGCTCCTAGACTTACTCCTGCTGGTCGTCTTTTTGTCCCTGAATTTTTGAGAGGCACTGTTTTAACTGAGTTTCATGACAACAAAGTCTCGGGGCATCCGGGTATCACTAAGACCTTGGAGTTAGTCTCTCGCTCAGTGTGGTGGCCTAGTCTTTCTAAAGACATTAAGGAATTCGTCCATTCCTGTCAGGTTTGTGCACAGCATAAGGTCCCTCGTTCGTTGCCTATCGGGCAACTCATGCCTTTAGCCATTCCTCTCAGGCCATGGTCTCATATTTCCATGGATTTCGTGGTGGACCTTCCACTTTCAGCCGGATTTTGAGTCATTTGGGTGGTAGTGGACAGTTTTAGTAAAATGGCTCATTACATTGCTCTTCCCCGGGTTGGCAGTTTTGTTCCTCCGCCATGTGTTCAGGCTCCATGGTTTGCCCACTGATATTGTCTCTGATTGGGGTCCGCAATTCATCGCACGATTCTGGAAACGTTTTTGTGCCTCATTGAAGATGAAACTGTCTTTAACATCTGGTTACCATCCACAGTCTAACGGGCAAACCGAACGAGTCAACCAGTCATTAAAACAATACTTACGCTTGTATTCGGCCAAACTCCAGAATGATTGGTCCGAGTTTCTTCCTTTGGTCGAATTTGCTTATAATAACTCTTGTCATTCCTCCACCAAGGAGTCCCCATTCTTTTCAGTCTTTGGTTTTCATCCTAGAGCCAACTCTTTTTTCCATCATTCTCCAGTTTCCTCGTTGACCTTAACCTCCCACCTCAGAGCAATTTGGAGAAAAGTGCACCTTGCCCTCAGAAAAGCTGCCTTCCGAGAAAATAAATTTTCTGATAGGCTCCGACGTCCTTTCACTTTTAAGGTGGGAGATAAGGTATGGTTGTCAACTCGCAACATCAAGCTCCGACAACCCTCGGCTAGACTGGGACCCAAATTTATTGGACCGTTTCTTATCATTAAGAAGGTCAACCCAGTGGCTTTTCGGCTGCGCTTGCCAAGATCTCTCAGAATTGGAAATACTTTCCACTGTTCCCTGTTGAAACAATATGTTTCTTCCAGGAGATTTCCTCGGAAGGCCTCCCAGGGTAGATCTCCAGTGGATGTTCAGGGGCAACAGGAGTACTTGGTTGAGAAAGTTTTAGATTCAAAAGTTTCTCGGGGCCGGCTTTATTTTTTGGTTCACTGGAAGGGCTATGGTCTGGAGGAAAGGTCTTGGGTCCTGGATGGGGATCTACATGCCCCTAGACTCAAGAGATTATTTTTTCAGGAATTTCCTCAGAAACCTGGCTTTAGGGGTTCTTTAACCCCTCCACAAGGGGGGGGGGGTACTGTTAGGCGCAGCGGTCCGTAGCCGGCCGCTGCACCTTCTCCCCTTTCTGCATGGCGCCTGGCAATGCTAGGGACGCCGTGCGCACTGAGCCACCGGGTCACTAGCAATGCTAGGACGCCATGTGCGCTGAGCCGCCGGGTCCCTAGCAATGCCAGGACGCGTGCGTGCTGAGCCGCTGGGTCCATAGCATTGGGGACGCCACAGGCGGACCGCGTTCCCCAAACGCGGCTGCCATGGGCCCAAGCAACCATAGTCTCGCAAGATTGTACTGACAGCACGGGCGAGACAACGAAGATAGGGCGCCAGGGGCTATTCCCATTCCTTTCCCCTTTCCAGCATTACGTTCTGGTATTCAGGTCCTACCGTATAAGATCACCCCAGACCTGAGTATCAGAATCATAACAGGTTCCTGGTGTGTCACTCCTTGGCCTGCGAGTTGGCAGCAGAGTGGTCTCATGAAGGGCCTCTTGCTTCTCAAGTTATTCCCTATCTTGGTCGCTTTGCATTAACAATCAGCGGGCTAATGCTTTGCTGGTGCTGTGGGCACTTGTGCGAGTTGTGTTGATTTGCATTAGGCAAAATGTGTTGTTTCGGGCCGTGCACGTTCCCAGTGTCGATAACACAATTGCCAATGCCTTATCTAGGGGTCAATGGGAGAGGTACCAGTTCCTCCTGATAAAAGGTGTCCCATTGATGTCTCCCTCTTATCTTCAATTTTGGGAGCGGTTGCAGATGTGCCAGTTTTGAGGTACTTTTATTTCATTTGGCCTTTTTTGTGTCATATCATGGAAAATTTTGGGTGTCGGAATGATGGCTTCATCTTACGGACAAATGCGACTATTTTCCACGTGGATGTTTCTATGCAGACTGATCCAGTCCAAAATGGACCAATTGGGTCAGGGTCATTGGGTAACGATGGTGTCCTCAGGGCTAGTCCGGGTATGACCGGTGGGTTTGGCCAATTTGTATGTGGGCATATGGCCATCTTCGGGGGGATCATGGCTTCTTCATGCAGATGGTTTGCCTCTGACTAAATATCAGTTTGGTTGGATGCCCTGGCGCTGTCTTGCTGGTTTGGGCTTGTCTCCTGGAGACTTCAGCACGTACTCGTTTAGGATTGGAGCTCTCACCTATGCTGCATTTGCGGGCCCCTCAGTGGACGAAATTAAGGCTTTGGGCCGATGGTGGTCGTACAGTTATAAGGATTACATTTGGACACTCCCTCAGTAGTTGTGCTGTTTTGTTTTTTCTGGTTAATGTTTGTTTAACTGGTTTTGCCTGTTTTGTCTGTGGTGTGAACATCTTATTAGTCTCCTCCTGTCCATACTTTCCATTGCCTATGCTTTGTTCCATATTTGCACCCCAAATTTATAACTTTAATTTTACAGTATTTTCCCCTCAATTTTAGATGAGCTAATTGATGGTTTGGAGGTCTGGGTGGACGGACACTCCATTGTTTATTGGTCAGCTGAATTGATGCCTACAGACGGGGCTCTGTCTTTGGTTGGACACACAGGTGTCCATTGTATTGGTGTGCGGGGTATGTTGTGGCAGGATTTGAAGCCCACCAATCAATGGTCAGACAGAATGCATTAATCATAGCCTGAAACAATATCTATGAATATATACAAACTTTCTGCAAGACAATTGGGTAGAGTTTCTCACTTTCGATAAGTTTGCTCAGTTTTCATTCATATAGTTTTTATTCATTTACTAAAGAAAGTCCATTGTATTTGAAAAAGTTTCCAAAATACATAAAAAATTAGAGTAAGAAAACAACTTGTCATTAATCTTCAAGATGCTCAGCAAAAATGTAAGGACCAAGGCAGATAAACACCACAAGACAACTCTGTAATATTATGGTATTCAGGATAAAATATGTCTATCAAATATCTTCATAAGTGTTCTAGCATTTCAATGGTCCTCTCCCTGTTTCAACTTCACCAAAGTCCACTACCGTGATATTGATGTTACATCAACAGTTGGATTAAAACCTAAAGATACTGTAGATCCAAATTGATTAACAGCAACTTACAAAAAGCCTTGAGAAAAATGGCATAAACCTGTCTGATGCTATAGAGCAGAGATGGCCTACCAGTCAAAGGCAAAGAGCCAAAAAATATCTGTAGTCAAGCCAGTATCATGTGCACTGGCAAAAATGGGGTGTGGCCTGACTGTCACAAGGCCATGCCCCTTTTTGTGCACCCACCTTCAGTATGACGTTCATAGGAGCATGACCATGTGTCACACCCCCATTTTTAGGTACACTGTGGGCAAGAAACACTGAAACATTTTACACATTATGGCAGGCAAGAGACCCCATTTTACACATTATGGCAGGCAAGAGTCCCCATTTTACACAATACGGCAGGCAAGAGTCCCCATTTTACACAATACGGCAGGCAAGTGTCCCCATTTTACACATTATAGCAGGCAGAGTTCCATTTTACAGTGAAAGAGAGAGAGAGCGTGTGTGTTATACTTACATTTGGAGCAGCATCCACCGGCCAGCCGTCCTCCCACTTCTCACCCTACGCTGTGGCTCTTGGCAGTGCAGGGCACTGTGGGTGGGCTGGGGGTGGCTGGGAGTGACAGGCAGAAGTGGAGAGAAGGGGGAGCAGGGAGGATGCCATGCTCACTGATGGCCGTGGTGGCCATCCTCTGTAAGTGTAGAAAACTGAGATAAACCTCTCTCCATCAGGGGGGGGGGTTCTGCTGCCGATATCAGGGAGCTGGAGGCAGGATCTGCAGCTCAGTAAAGAAAGAGCCATAGGTGGTTTGAGAGCCACGGGTTGGCCACCGCAGCTATAGAGCATGGGCAAAAATTACATTTGTAGGTTTACTGAAGAAAAATCATTGCAGTCTAAAGAGCACTGGGCAGTTTCTTACAGGGATGAAATGACCCATTCTAGTGACTCTATCTACTACTGTATGAGGAAGCCCTGAGATAAAGTTCAATGGAATATCCCTTAAGGGACTGGTAGGACTAGGTGACAGTTGTAGCGGTATGTGGAGTTTAATGTCATGTACATGTAGGCTATAAAATAGGTTGACTAAGACTAGTGTATATTGAACTCCCTGATGACCTGCTGTGGTAGCATCATGGAGCGATTGCGCATACACTTGAAATGAATTGCTTTCTGCGTGAAAAGCTTGTGTTGAAAACACACCAGTATTATACACCAGCTAGATACTGTAGATAGTCATAAGGTTTGCTTTACTTTTGATCAAGTCTGACACATACATTATTCTCTGAACATCAGAAGTACAAGAGAAAGTAAAGTGTAAAAATATCTAGTGCGTCTAGCTCCCTCTGGTTCTGCTGTCACACCATCTTGTATTACTGCAAATGACAGTTGGAAGACCAGAGGGGACTACTGGAGTGGAGACAGCACAAGAGGGAACTTCTGCTATCCTCATTTTTACAGCTGCTGTGTCCTGATATCTAGAAACTTTGCATGAAGTAGTTTAGCAATCTAGATCATTTTTTCCAAGGAGAGAATCTGGTAGTCTGGGACCACATGTGCCATCAGCACCTGTTGCACACCCCGCAATGATGTACGTTTCACCTTACATGGGCTGCAAGGTGACCAAGCTATCAAGATATCATATGCTATGCTTTATCCTGCACACCTTCAAATTGTTGATGCAGGTGCTACTATCTACTTCACATTGCCTAGGAATGCAGAAGATTTGCTTGAGCACAGTCCTCAGGCCTATCATTGATTGATTTTAGGAGTACCATAAGATGTGTTTTTATAATGTTTCCATTATACTTTCATTTTGTTTATGTTTAGCAGCAGATTGTAATTCTATTTTTACTCCACTTTTGTGGTATAATGGGTTCTAATTTACATGTAGAGATGCATACTCATACATCTAGCCTCATTACAGCATGCAGCATGAGATGCCTGATATGAGTAAGCCGCCAGGTCCTGTGCAACTCTGCTAACTTTGGCCATTATTTAATATACATATTTGTCACAACATAATGTGACTAGGATACATAAGGAGACTGTGATGATTCATTTGATACTGTATTTGACACTTGTATATTGTGTGTAACAGAGTCTGTATATGGCGCATAACAGAACTTGTATTGTAAAAAGCTGCAGATGAAACATTGTAGCACTTCATACACAGATACTCAGTCACACACAGATATAGAGATGTCATATACCAATTTAATCAGCAGTCTACTCATGCATCCTAGTTGCACTGTATTGTGACCAAGATGCATTATTTACAAAAATGACCTCCACCGCTGGAAGATTCTCACTCGACCTTGTGTCTAATGAGGGGCTGTAGGCATGACTGCGCCAAAGATGTATGAGGACATATCTGTATGATAGTTTCCTGCTGGAAATAGTCTTCTTGTATAGCTCTCTCCTCTCTGGTTGTGTTTTAGTAATTGACATCATTCTGGTGATTGGAAGTATTTAAATCTAATGGAAAGGAGGAGCCATTCCAGTACTGCAAGGAATGGAATAAAAGACGCAAAAAAGCAATAAGAGCAGCTAAAATTGATAACTAAACGCAAATCTTTTATTCACAGCAAAACCAATCCAAAAGGTTTTTTTTAAATACATAAACAGTAAAAGTTTAAAAAAGGAGAATGTAGGTCCAATAAAAGATGAATTTGGAGTATTGATAAATGATGATGAAACAAAAGTGGAAATACTGAACAAACTTTTTTCATCAGTGTTCACCAGAGAAGATCCAATGGTGGGAGTAGTGCATAACGATAGTGACAGCAATGATTCATGGCTACTTGTTTAAGATAAGTTTAGTCCAGGAGAGACTAAGAAAAATTATGATTAATAAATCACCTGGCCCAGATGGATTTCACCCGAGGGTTCTTATGCAGCTTAGGTCACAACTAGCAAGACCCCTATACTTGATTTTCAATAGTTCAATCCTATGGATTGGCGTATAGCCGAGGTAGTGCCATTAATAAAAAGGGATATAAAAATCAACCAGGTAATTACAGACCAGTTAGTTTGACATCTATAGTGGGGAAAATATTGTAAGGAATTTTAAGTGATAGCATACCACTAAGATTATTAGCAAGAACCAGCATGGGTTTGTGAGAGACAGATCATGTCAAACTAACTTAGTTAGCTTCTATGAGGAAATGAGCGACAATCTCGACCAGGGAAAAGTAGTCGATGTGGTCTATTTAGATTTTGCAAAAGTTTTCGATACAGTGCCTCACAGGAGACGGATCATCAAATTAAATGAACTTGGCTTAGGAAAAACTATTTGTACATGGATAAGTAACTGGCTGGATAATAGGGTACAGTAAGTAGTGGTCAATGGGATGTCCTCCCGCTGAGCACCAGTAGTCAGCGGAATACCACAAGGGTCTGTACTCGGTCCACTACTGTTCAACATATATATCAATGACCTAGAAATAGGCCTGAAAAGCACAGTGTCAATCTTTGCAGATGATACTAAACTGTGTAGGGTAATTAATTCATAAATGGAGTCTCTACAGAGTTACTTATCTAAACTTGAAATCTGGGCATCTAAATGGAGAATGAGGTTCAATATAGAAAAATGCAAGCTTATGCATTTTGGGACTAAAAACAAACTTGCATTCTATATATTAAATGGGGAAATATAGGGGTAACAGTATTAGAAAAATATTTGAGGGTACGCATTGATATAGGCTTAATTACCACATACAATGTCAAAGTGCAGAAAAGAAGGCAAGTAAGGTGCTAGGAAGCATAAAATGGGGAATTGAGACAAGGGACGAGAGTGTAATCCTGCTGCTATACAAATCATTGGTATGTCCGCACCTGGAATACTGTGTTAAATTTTTGGGCAACACATAAAAAAGATATGTGTGAACTCGAAAAGGTTCAAAGGTGTGCTACTAAATTGATTAAAGGGCTAGAGGTACTGGAGTATGAGGAAAGGCTTACTAGGTTGACCATGTATACACTGGAAAAGAGGCATTTAAGAGGAGACATTATTAATATCTTCAAATATGTAAAGGGACATTATAAATAATTATCAGAGGAATTGTTTATTGAAATAACTCTGTATAGGACACAAGGTCACTCGCTGAGGTTAGAGGAGAGAAAATTCCATACACAACATAGGAAAGGGTTCTTCACTGTTAGGGCAATAAGGATTTGGAATTCCATGCCAGAGAAGGTGGTGATGGCGGACACTGTATATGCATTTAAAACCAGATTGGATACATTTCTGACTGAAAAATATATCCATGGTTATAGTATTTAAAATATAGACATTGATAATCTGGAAGGAACATGATTTACAGTGGTTAACTAGACATAAAACATTATTTCAACAGGGACAATTATAATGAACTCGGCTTAACACAGAATACAGGTTGATCCCGATGGGCATTTTGCCTCTTTTCAACCTCAATAACTATGTGACAATGTTACTGCTTGTGCTCTTGTGGTGCTAGCGGGGATTGTGCAGGAGCTTTGTTTTTTAATATAATGCTGATATAATTTGGCTTGTAGAGAATACATTATACTGTTTTCAGGTTCTTGCTCTTTAAAAACCCAGGCTGGGTGTACCATTCTACTCATTCTCCTAAGTCCATGGATGTTTCTGTTCTAGTCATGAAATGACGTCAATATCAGCTGGACAAGGTTCAGATAGACCCTTATGGTATATATATTTTTCTTAAAGATTTTCTTCACTCCTCCCTCTACTTTTTCTTATTTGAATTCTTACCCCTTTCCAAAATTATGGCCTCATCCATGTAGCCCCTTTTATTATCTTGGAACCAGGGTGTCCTGTGATTTGTATGGGGTATTTTAATGACACAATGGATGCCTTACATGAGAGATGGGGGGAGGTCTCTCAGGCTTAAACTTTTTAATCTGGTCCTACTGCTTTATCCAAATTAATCACTAACTTAGAACTTGTAGATATTTGGTACTTGCGTCACCCAACTGTTACTAAGTTTTCCTGTCACTCCACCATTCAACACACTCTCTCATGCATTGATCTTATGTTTATTTCTCCTGTTCTAGCTATGCATGTCACTATGGTGGAATATCTGCCTCGGAGAATATAGGACCGCTCAACTGTGCTCACCAACATAGACTTCTCTGTGGAAAGGTGAATTAGATTTTGAAAATGAAAACCTTTTTGGTTGCAGTTAATGAGGCAGGTTCTGGATTAATCTCCTCTTGGGATAATTACTTTTCTGACAATATGGATAGCCCAGATATAATGGTTCTTGGAGATTTCATAAAGGTGCAGTATCTTATATTCCCACACAAGCGTTTATGTCTGACTCAGAATCAGGTCCTTTATGTAGCTAGTAAATAGAGAAGAAGAAGCAGCAACTGTGTCATCAAGAGAATTACTTGGTCTTGTTTCATCTGGTTCAGATCTGGATATAAACTGCTGGAGAACTCTGTCAAGCCCATGCTGCAGATAACTTAGGGACTCAAATTGAGACTGTGATGGATAAGGTGGTGAAACAACTTTAAGGCTGCATTATAGTGGAAGTTATCAATAGCTAAGTCCTCCCTGTGCTCATGGGTAAAGAAGCTTATGGTTCTCTGAGAGAATCCACAGTGCAGCATTTAGAAGAGTGTCCCTGTCAGGAACATGTAAAAACCAGAATTTTTTATAAGTTTTTGGGTACCAGCAATGGGGATTATCAAATCAACTAGCTGGAGTGATCCTAAGTAACATTGGTGACTATTTGAAGAACCTTGATTTCTTAAATACTGTACTACAATTTCTCCACTTGCTAATACGTCCATGTCCTCTGTGGGAACAGCAATGTACTGCAATGTTTCCTGGTCTGAAAGTGTTTTTTTTATAGTTAGAGAAGATTATTTTAAGGCCACTGTTTGCTGTTGTTTTCAGTTTGTTTTTAGACTCAAACATGAGATTCGTCTTCTGTGTCTCTCTATCTCCATACTGACTCCCCATTCAGCTCATTTCTCCTTGAAATAAATTCCCCTTAATATTAATTGTTATTTTACATTTCAACATGTACATTTTTTATATAATATTTCTTTATATTAAAATAAACTTAATTTGTAAGACTTGGCGTCATGTCCATGCAGGAAAGTGGACGTAGTCAACCATGTTGGGTTAATGTGTATGCCTTAAGGTGATTTAGAGCATGCGCACATTATAATCTCATCTGCAAGTTTACATGTAAAATGTTCCTACAATGACCAGAAAAGTAATCTGGAATATCTTGTGACATTAGCACAAATCTTATAATGTATGCCGCTGTGCATTCACTCACAATATAGATTCACACCTACTGTCATTTTACAAGTCCTTACAATGTCCCCAGACAACAGGATAGGAAACAATTATTCAGACATTTACCGAGAGCAATTCATTTACATTTAAATCACTGATTCAGTAGCAATGACTGGAATTATATTTGTTTTATTTGGTAATTTTAGCACCACCAGCTGATACAGTTTATTATAAGATATTTATTCAGTATATTTATTTATTATCATGTATGTATATTGGCCCTCATTCCGAGTTGATCGGTCGCAAGGCGAATTTAGCAGAGTTACACTCGCTAAGCCTACGCCTACTGGGAGTGTATCTTAGCTTCTTAAAATTGTGACCGAAGTATTCGCAATATTGCGATCACAAACTACTTAGCAGTTTTAGAGTAGCTCCACACTTACTCTGCCTGTGCGATCAGTTCAGTGCTTGTCGTTCCTGGTTTGACGTCACAAACACACCCAGCGTTCGCCCAGACACTCCCCCGTTTCTCCGGCCACTCCTGCGTTTTTTCCGGAAACGGTAGCGTTTTTATCCACACGCCCCTAAAATGCCGTGTTTCCGCCCAGTAACACCCATTTCCTGTCAATCACACTACGATCGCCGGAGCGATGAAAAAGCCGTGAGTAAAAATACTTTCTACATAGCAAAATAACTTGGCGCAGTCGCAGTGCGAACATTGCGCATGCGTACTAAGCGGATTTTCATTGCGATGCGATGAAAAAGAACGAGCGAACGACTCGGAATGAGGGCCATAGTGCAGGTATATTACATTGTACTTATCAACTGAGAGCACAGTAATAAACAAGACTTGGTAATAACAGACAGACAGGTAAGAGTAACGTGCCCGCAGGCTTTAAATCAGTATTGCAAACAAACATGGTAGCTGCTCAATCATTCCTGTAGATAATTATGTATCAGGTGCTTTAAAAGGGGAGGGGGTTACAGGTAATTTTTAGCGTGCCGGGGGGATAGCAGGGGGAGAAAAAAGCACCCCCCCCTCTCTGTCTGCTGTTTAAATCAGTATTAGAAATGTAATTATTGTATTTCTACTTTTTTTAAATAACTGCATTGCCCCTCTATCAGATCTTTTTTTTAATATATAGCTATATGAAAAAAAGGTAATAATTTATTAAACATTGTATGTTTTACACTCCAACGGTAATGGTTTTAGTTGTTTCCTGGGGTGATTCTGTATGTGGGATTTTTTTTTTTTTGGGTAGTGCACATGATCACAAGGTGAGAAATATATCAATAGGATTGTTAATGTCAGTGAGAGATAAGTAATTACTTTATACAGATCTCCATGCGGTAGATGGAATAATGTTCATATTTCTGCTATAATCTAATATCAGAGATGTTTATTTTCATAGAAGCAGATAATATTATAGATGCTGTGTCTCATTCATCAGTATGGAATCACAAAATTAGTATTATTATTATTATTACTATTATTATTATTATTATTATTGTTGTTACTATTATTATTATTATTATTATTATTATTATTATATTATTATTATTATTATTATTATTATTACTACTATTATTATTATATTTTTTATTATTATTATTATTATTATTATTAGTAGTAGTAGTAGTAATACTATTATTATTATTATTATTATTATTACTGTTGTTATTATTATTATTATTATTATTATTATTATTATTATAATAATAATTATTATTATTATTATTATTATTATTGTAGAAGTACAGTAAATTATTATTATTATTATTATTATTATTACTACTATTATTATTATTATTATTAATATTATTATTATTATTATTTTTATTATTATTATTGAAGTACAGTATTATTATTATTATTATTATTATTATTATTATTGTAGAAGTACAGTACAGTATTGCTGTGGACAGGGCATTGCCCTTTGTGTTAGGATTCTTATTTTTCTTTCTTTTTAGGAGACAAAGGGGGTAATTCAGACCTGATCACTGCTGTGTGTTTTCGCACAGCAGGCGATCAGGTCCAAAATGCGCATGCATATGCACCGAATTGTCAGGTGCATTGCACGGGTACAAAGCGGATCACATCTCAGCGATGGGTTTGTGCGACGGATCCGTTCGCACGGGCGATCAAAAGGAGATTGACAGGAAGAGGGCATTTGTGGGTGTCAACTGACCATTTTCAGGTAGTGTCTGGAAAAACGCAGGCGTGTCAAAGTGTTTCTGACGTCAATTCCGGTCCCGGGCAGGCTGATTTGATCGCACCGGCTGAGTACGTCCTGGGCTGCGCAGAAACTGCACAAAATCTGTATGTACAGTTCTGCTACACATGCGTTCGTATACTTACACAGCTAAAATACACTCCCCCTGTAGGCAGCGACTATCTGGTCGCAAGGCTGCAAAAATTGCTTTTTAGTGATAAGGTCTGAATTAGCCCCAAAGAGTTTAGCACCTAGAAGGAGGTTTAGTCACACTTAGGCGATAGCTTAGCTTGCTGAGTTTAATCACAGGCAGGCGCGTTGAGGCGATACTAGATACTCAACATGCATTACACATCTCCACCACTGGGTGGCTAATGCTCTACTAATCCAGTACTTTAGATCGTATAGCAGCGGAATGATCTACAGCTCTGACAAATGGTCAGTGATGACTGTAATGTTAATAGATGGTGACCAATAGTCAGACAGTGAGAGTTCTCAAAATAAATTAATAGCTTATACAGACACAAACGAACATGTTAAATCACTTGTGTATGCAGACGCAAGATTGTGTCTACAGACGCAGCTAATTGTGTAAAAGGAAGAATGTACAATGCATAAACACTGTGCTTTTGAAATACATGTATGAGCGTTCGAGTCCCCTAAGGCATAAACCAACACCAATGGGAAGGGGTCGCTCTTTGCAGTACTTTTACACATGAACTTGTGAATCTCTCATGAAGCGTCGTGGGCTAGCGATGAAGGCTCCCACCTTCCACGCTGAGAGTCCTGGGTTCGAGTCCTAAAGTGCCAACTTTTTTTTTTTTAAATGTGTTCCCATGACATTCACTTTAATATTATTTTTTAATTTGTTTTTGAGTATAAATTAGTTTATTCTGATGCAACTAACTGAGCAACACAGTACTGTAGATCGTCGGCGTTTGTGTATTGCACATGACCTGAACTCCCTCCCTGTCTACTACATGACCTGTGCAGGCTCCCAGGGGGGAAGGGCGATGGGAGTATGGGGAGGCAGTGGAAAATACCATGCTTTTGAATTACAAGTATGAGCGTCCGAGTCCCCTAAGACATAAACCAACACCAATGGAAAGGAAGTGTCAACCTTTTTTTTAATGTGTACCCGTGACATTCACTTTAATAATATATTTTTTTTAATACATTCAATGGTAAGGTGCACACAGGTTTCACATAAATCAGAGTAAATCTGCAGGAGCGATTCTTTACGCTAAATGCAAATACACAGCGGTAATGAACAGCAATAGACATAAAGTACCATTATATATAAATTAGTGTATTCTGACGCACCTAACTGTTCGAGCAACAAAGTACTGTAGATCGTTAGTGTTAGAGAATCTGTGATGTAATTAATGAGAAGGGATCACTGCTACTGTACCATTTACACATCTACACAGTATCAACACGACTGCAGTTCTCTATTTGATTTTGTGTTCTCTATGTGAGGGGGGAAGGGGAAAGTGGGATGGGGTAGGGCGAGTCAGTGGAAAATACTGTGTTCAAAGAAAAGGCATAATCAAAACCAAGGGAAACTGACGTACAGTAACAGCCTGGTATGCCTGGAAAGCACGACGGCTGAGACGTACGGCGGCTGAGACGCTCATTGCGGCTAAGGACGGTGTCATGGTTGATGTGAGGGACCGTCCTTATGCGTTAGGATGGCTCCGTCTCCTCATTTGCTGGTGGGACAGACCTCTCGCCAGCAACGAGAAGACGATAAGGGCCTACCGGAGGGCTAGTAGGGAGATCCTCCGGAAATATGCAATAAAGCTATTTGGTGTGTTGCAACTTCCCTTAATATGAAAAATAGTCCACTTCTACAAACTACAATGCCACTCTGCCGCCCTGTTTACTCAATTCATTTTGTCATTACATTGGGTACAAAATCCTGGATTGTATCAGCATAAACAGCATTAATATCTCGGAAAGCATTTGAGGTTCAGTTGCTATGAAATGGCCAGAAAAAAGTAATGCACTGTGCCACTGGGTCCCTATCTCATTAATATGACTTCCAGATGGTCTCCATTGCTTTTCTGCCATGCTTGTCGGATTCAATACAGTATTTTTTTTTACA
The DNA here is from genome assembly GCF_028390025.1 of Pseudophryne corroboree. Classification (NCBI taxonomy): domain Eukaryota; kingdom Metazoa; phylum Chordata; class Amphibia; order Anura; family Myobatrachidae; genus Pseudophryne; species Pseudophryne corroboree. The sequence continues at coordinate 355,659 of NW_026967471.1, read as the reverse complement.
CAAATCAGATAAAACACATCACATATACACCCGGAGGGCCTGCTTTGGCCATGGTTGGCTGTGGCATAACAAATACAGTGTACGCCTGCAATGCGTGCATCCCGGGTTTGATATCCAGCAGGACACACAATTATTATTTTTTTTTAATGTAATAAGTTATTATATTTTAATGCAATAAAGCTATTTGGTGTGTTGCTACTTCCCTTTATAAAAAAAAGTCAGCTTCTACACAATGCATGGCCACGCTGCTGTCCTATGCACTCAATTAATTTTGTCATTACAATGGGTACAAAATCCTGGATTGTATTAGTATAAACAGCATTAATATCTCGGAAAGCATTTGAGGTTCAGTTGCTATGAAATGGGCAGAAATATGTAATGCACTGAGTCACTGGGTCCCTATCTCATTAATATGACTTCCAGATGGTCTCCATTGCTTTTCTGCCATGCTTGTCGGATTCAATACAGTGGTTTTTTTTTAACACAAATCAGATAAAACACCTCACATATACACCCGGAGGGCCTACTTTGGCCATGGTTGGCTGTGGCATAACAAATACAGTGTACGCCTGCAATGCGTGCATCCCGGGTTTGATATCCAGCAGGACACACAATTATTATTCTTTTTTTTAATGTAATAAGTTATTAGATTTTAATGCAATAAAGCTACTTGGTGTGTTGCAACTTCCCTTTATAAAAAAAAGTCAGCTTCTACAAAATGCATGGCCACGCTGCTGCCCTGTGCACTCAATTAATTTTGTCATTACATTGTTTACAAAATCCTGGATTGTATTAGCATAAACAGCATTAAAATCTTGGAAAGCATTTGAGGTTCAGTTGCTATGAAATGGGCAGAAATATGTAATGCACTGAGTCACTGGGTCCCTATCTCATTAATATGACTTCCAGATGGTCTCCATTGCTTTTCAGCCACGCTTGTCGGATTCAATACGGTATTTTTTTAATGCAAATCAGATAAAACACATCACATATACACCCGGAGGGCCTACTTTGACCATGGTTGGCTGTGGCATAATGAATACAGTGTCCACCTGCATTGCGCACATCCTGGGTTCGATACCCAGTGGTGGGCACGCATTTTTTTTATGTATTTATTTATTATTTTTGAATGCAATAAAGCTATTTGGTGTGCTGCTACTTCCCTTTATATATAAAAAAGTCAGCTTCTACAAAATACAATGTTACGCTGCCGCCCTGTTCACTCAATTCATTTTGTCTTTACATTGGGTACAAAATCCTGGATTGTATCAGCATAAACAGCATTAATATCTCAGAAAGCATTTGAGGTTCAGTTGCTATGAAATGGGCAGAAATATGTAATGCACTGAGTCACTGGGTCCCTATCTCATTAATATGACTTCCAGATGGTCTCCATTGCTTTTCTGCCATGTTTGTCGGATTCAATACAGTGTTTTTTTTAACACAAATCAGATAACACACATCACATATACACCCGGAGGGCCTACTTTGGCCATGGTTGGCTGTGGCATAACAAATACAGTGTACGCCTGCAATGCGTGCATCCCGGGTTTGATATCCAGCAGGACACACAATTATTATTTTTTTTAATGTAATAAGTTATTAGATTTTAATGCAATAAAGCTATTTGGTGTGTTGCTACTTCCCTTTATAAAAAAAAAAGTCAGCTTCTACAAAATGCATGGCCACGCTGCCGCCCTGTGCACTCAATTAATTTTGTCATTACATTGGGTACAAAATCCTGGATTGTATTACCATAAACAGCTTTAATATCTCGGTAAGCATTTGAGGTTCAGTTGCTATGAAATGGGCAGAAATATGTAATGCACTGAGTCACTGGGTCCCTATCTCATTAATATGACTTCCAGATGGTCTCCATTGCTTTTCAGCCACGCTTGTCGGATTCAATACGGTATTTTTTTAATGCAAATCAGATAAAACACATCACATATACACCCGGAGGGCCTACTTTGACCATGGTTGGCTGTGGCATAATGAATACAGTGTCCACCTGCATTGCGCACATCCTGGGTTCGATACCCAGTGGTGGGCACGCATTTTTTTATGTATTTATTTATTATTTTTGAATGCAATAAAGCTATTTGGTGTGCTGCTACTTCCCTTTATATATAAAAAAGTCAGCTTCTACAAAATACAATGTTATGCTGCCGCCCTGTTCACTCAATTCATTTTGTCTTTACATTGGGTACAAAATCCTGGATTGTATTAGCATAAACAGCATTAATATCTCGGAAAGCATTTGAGATTCAGTTGCTATGAAATGGGCAGAAATATGTAATGCACTGAGTCACTGGGTCCCTATCTCATTAATATGACTTCCAGATGGTCTCCATTGCTTTTCAGCCACGCTTGTCGGATTCAATACGGTATTTTTTTAATGCAAATTAGATAAAACACATCACATATACACCCTGAGGGCCTACTTTGACCATGGTTGGCTGTGGCATAATGAATACAGTGTCCGCCTGCAATGCGCACATCCTGGGTTCGATACCCAGTGGTGGGCGCACATTTTTTTTTTAATGTATTTATTTATTATTTTTGAATGCAATAAAGCTATTTGGTGTGCTGCTACTTCCCTTTATATATAAAAAAATCAGCTTCTACAAAATACAATGTTACGCTGCCGCCCTGTTCACTCAATTCATTTTGTCTTTACATTGCGTACAAAATCCTGGATTGTATCAGCATAAACAGCATTAATATCTTGGAAAGCATTTGAGGTTCAGTTGCTATGAAATAGCCAGAAATATGTATTGCACTGAGTCACTGGGTCCCTATCTCATTAATATGACTTCCAGATGGTCTCCATTGCTTTTCCGCCATGCTTGTCGGATTCAATACGGTGTTTTTATTAATTTATCAATTTATTATCTTTTAATGCAATACAGTTATTTGGTGTGTTGCTTCTTCCCTTTATATCTGAAAAGAAAACCCTCTCTTCTACAGTATTCTATGCCACGGTATGATGATGCGTTATTTACACTGTATTGTTCACAGTCTAGGCAGCTACATACACTACATACTGTATGCAAGTCATTCCCCATCCCCCTATTGATCACTCTTTAGTGTTCTTTCCCACTGAGCTCGCTGTATGCCTGTACGAAAGCACCTCCCACAGCCACAGTGCTGCCCGTTCACGCTATTGATATTGTCGCTATATTGTGTACTAAATCCTGGATTTGATTAGCATAAACAGCTTTAATATTTCAGAAAGCATTCCATATTAACGTGCTATCAAATGTGACAAAGGATGACCTTCTCTTCCAAATTCTGATACCGGTGCATTGCATTGTGGTCTACCAATAGCAGGGCAGACCCACCGGCAAGGCACAGTATGGCAATTAGCAGCTTTGTCTAAGGTGTCAGCCGCTTAGAGCTTACACAAATGAGTCTTCCTTTTTGAAATTGGTATCACAGACTTGGTGGCACTGCAGACAGAGCGGCCACACACTTTACAGACACCTCATACTGCATAAAGCCACTTTGTAGACACAATAGCTATCCATTCTGTGATTCTACATCTAAAGGTGGGTACACACTGGTAGATATATCTGCCGATCAATTGATCGGCAGATATATCTATGGACGGATCGGGCAGTGTGTTGAGCATACACACTGCCCGATCCGTCGGGGATTGACATCATGAATTGGGCGGGCGTGTACACACCGCTGCCCAGATCAGCTGTCAATCACCATCAGCCACCACAGCATGTGTACGGGCAGTCGGCCGACCACCCCTACACACACAGCGACGCGCCAATACATCGGTATATATATTGTCCGTCGGCTGTGCGGAAGGGCCGATGCGATACGTCTGTGAACGACGGAGTTCACAGATGTATCAGCCGTACACACTGGCTGACGGACCCGCGATATATCGGCCATGCAAGAGAACGGACAATATATCGGCCAGTGTTTACAGGTTTTTATAGTGCAGACTTACTACTGGGATAGTCTCTTTGGCTGTTCATCCACACAATCCCTTGAGATACACTCTGCAGCTTCTGCTGACTTCAAAGTCAAGTTGTTGCTGTATTCTAACTGTTTCTACCATGAACTGTGCCTATTACTGAACTACAGTATCATCTCGCTGTTACAGTAAGTACAGGTAATTTGCACATTATGTATACTGCATGCCGATGATTGCTGCATTTCGTTACACTAATGCTGCTTCCGTTTAACTACAGTATAAACTAGCCCATTGGTTTGTGCAGCGAGCAAATTTGTTGGACTCCCTCCTGCTACATTCGCTAGGGGGTCTATTTACTAAGCCTCAGGTGGAGATAAAGAACAAAGCCAATCACCTCCTGTCATTTTTCAAACCCAGCCTGTAGCATGGCAGTTAGGATCTGATTGGCTGGTACTTTATCTCCTGCCACTTTATCTCCACCCAAGGTTTAGTAAATAGACCCATAAGCCCCCTGCTGCTAGTGCACTGTACAGTATCATACCTCCCAACATGACCCTCTCCACTGGAGGGACAGAAAGCTCTATTCCTGGACTTCCCTCATAATTAATGATCGCCATCACCTGTGGTGAACTACAGAGTAGTTATGTGAATATGAAGGTGTTTCACCACAGGTGATGGCGATCATTAATGAAGAGGGAAGTCCAGGAATAGAGCTTTCTGTCCCTCCTGGAGAGGGTCATGTTGGGAGGGTTCCCGTATGAATGGTCGACCATGTTAAGGTCTACAGTCATTAGGTTGACCACTATTGGTCGACATTGACATGGTCGACATGGACAATAGTCAACACATGAAAGTGGTCGACACATGGAAAGGTTGACATGGAATTTTGAACTGTTTTTGGTGTCATTTTTTCCGTAACATGACCAGCAACCCCAATCAGTGTACCGCGTACACTTGCATGGCTCACATCGCTCGCAATGCTGCAGGCGAGGTCCCTGGCTCCGCTGCTGCTGTGCTCGGCACAGGTTACTATTCCCATTCGTAGTCCACGTGGATGTTATAGTATGGAAAAGTAACATCTAAAAAAACAAACAAACAAAAAACATGTCGACCTTTTCATGTGTCGACCTATCATGTGTCATCCATGTCGAACAAGTCAATGTCGGCCAGTAGTGGTTGACCTTAACATGGTTGACCATCCAAACGGATACTTTTTGGGAGGTATGCAGTATGTCCATGTATTGTTACAGTACCTAGCCCCTGGCCTTGAACACCGCCCATGTCTATGGACGCACGTTTCCTGTATGTACTGTCATTTGTCACACACCCTTGTGGGAATGACCGTATACGGTATGTGCTGTGTCGCACACACTCCTGGTGGCAGAAGTTTGCCTACTGTATAAACTAGCCCCTTGATTTGTGCAGATAGCGGCCTTGTCTATGTACTCTCATTTGTCGTACACCCTAGCCAGGGCCGGTTCTAGACCTTGTGGCGCCCAGGGCGAAGGTTTCCAGTGGTGCCCCCAGGTCAAACAGAGCTGGTGCGTGCCAAAGGCACGTGCCGACAAATAGGGGCGTGGCTTCTTCATAGGGAGAGGGCATGGCCACAATCATACCTCTTTACTTGTGCCCCCAGTAGATGTGCCCTTAGTAGCTGTACCCCCAGCAGCTGTGCCCCCTGTAGCTGTGCCCCCTGCAGCTGTGCCCCCAGTAGATTTTCCCCCTGTAGTAGTGCCCCCTGTAGTAGTGCCCCCTGTAGTAGTGCCCCCTGTAGTAGTGCCCCCAGTAGCTGTGCCCCTTGTAGCTGTGCCCTCCAGTTGATTTGCCCCCTGTTGCTTTTCCCCCTGTAGCAGTGCCCCCAGTATGTGCCCCCTGTAGTTGTACCCCCTGTAGTTGTACCCCTAGTAGTTGTGCCCCTTATAGCTGTGCCCCCAGTAGCTGTGCCCCCAGTAGCTGTTCCCCCTGTAGCAGTGCCCTCTGTAGTCAGTCAGCGACGCCAGCTGCAGCCGGCATCCACACAGCCCACGGCGCCTGCTGCAGCCAGAGAGATGGGGTCAGGAGTAGCAGCTCTTGCCATGGCGGCGGCGCCCTCGGAGCAGTGGCGCCCCTAGGCAAAAAGCCTGCTTGACCATGGCAAGAGCCGCTACTAACCCTAGCAGGTCCTAAGCAGCAAGCCATGTGCAGGCTCACAGGAAGACAAAATGTCTGCTTTGTCCCCGAACAAGCCTGTCTTCTCTCCTGTTACAGTAGCTAAGCCCCGCACTGTACCGTATGTCCGTGTATTCCTTCCTTGTACACCAGCCAGTCTATAGATGCACATCTACTGTATGTCTGTGTATTCCTTCCTTGTACACCAGCCATGTCTATAGATGCACTGCTACTGTATGTCTGTGTATTCCTTCCTTGTACACCAGCCATGTCTATAGATGCACATCTACTGTATGTCTGTGTATTCCTTCCTTGTACACCAGCCATGTCTATAGATGCACTGCTACTGTATGTCTGTGTATTCCTTCCTTGTACACCAGCCATGTCTATAGATGCACATCTACTGTATGTCTGTGTATTCCTTCCTTGTACACCAGCCAGTCTATAGATGCACATCTACTGTATGTCTGTGTATTCCTTCCTTGTACACCAGCCATGTCTATAGATGCACATCTACTGTATGTCTGTGTATTCCTTCCTTGTACACCAGCCATGTCTATAGATGCACTGCTACTGTATGTCTGTGTATTCCTTCCTTGTACACCAGCCATGTCTATAGATGCACATCTACTGTATGTCTGTGTATTCCTTCCTTGTACACCAGCCAGTCTATAGATGCACATCTACTGTATGTCTGTGTATTCCTTCCTTGTACACCAGCCATGTCTATAGATGCACATCTACTGTATGTCTGTGTATTCCTTCCTTGTACACCAGCCATGTCTATAGATGCACTGCTACTGTATGTCTGTGTATTCCTTCCTTGTACACCAGCCATGTCTATAGATGCACATCTACTGTATGTCTGTGTATTCCTTCCTTGTACACCAGCCATGTCTATAGATGCACATCTACTGTATGTCTGTGTATTCCTTCCTTGTACACCAGCCATGTCTATAGATGCACTGCTACCGTATGTCTGTGTATTCTTTCCTTGTACACCAGCCAGTCTATAGATGCACATCTACTGTATGTACAGTAACTTGCAGTGCCGCATGTAGACATTTTAGCGCTGTGTGCAAGAAACTTGCACTCCGATTCGCAGACGTCACGAGGGGCAATTGAATTGTTTTAACATCCATAATACTGTACACAGTTCTGTACTCTACTGTACAGTATATTGTAAAAAACTTTATATAATGGAGTGCAAAAAATTACAGTACAGGTCAGTATTTACAGTACATTATCTTGTCTCCAGAGTTCCTGCTGTGAAACATGCCGGTAAAAATCAGCAAATCTATGAGCCAAATAATTGCTAAGATGAAAAAAGAAAACAAGACAACACGACAGATCCAGGCTTGGCTGTAAGTAAGTGGTGTTGTAGTTCATTTACAGACTGTGCGCAATCATGCTTTTATGAGGATGTGCCGCAGATATAGAACTCCTTCTAAATGCACATGGTAAGTACAGTGGAAGACTCTACATACAGTACTGTACTTTACAGATTCATTGTACAGTAAATCAGTGATGTCCAGGGAGGTCAATGGCTGGGGAGGCACTTCCAGTAGTGCCAGTTACATGTACTGTTCCTGCAGCGCAAGTTACAGTACATGTAATGAACCCCTGGAGTGCTACTCTTTCCACTCCCAAGTGCTGCCTGCTGCGGGGACACAGGGATAGTCGCCGGGCATGGGATGCTCATCACAAGCAGCAGGCAAAGAGTCAGGGGGAATGAACTAGGGAGAAGACTTGTCAGTTCCCTTGTCCCGACGCCTCGTATGGGTGATTGGACCAGCAGATCCAGCACTGGATATGCTGTCCAATCACGCTGAAAGCCCCATCAGCGAGGCACTTATGCTAGTGCTACTTTCTTCAGTTTTTTCAATGGGCTTTTAAAGCTCACTGCTTTGCCCCGCCCCCGCTCTATCCCACTTCCCATTGTCTACGGGAGGCACTGCTATCCGTGCCTTGCCAAACTACTCTAATGTATTAAAATTATTAGAATACTGTACAATAAAGAAGATACAGTACTTACTGTATGACATAAAGTAGAATATGTATCATACAGTAAGTACAGTGTCTTCTTTGTATTATTTTAAACATTAAGCATGTCCCTGCAGAAGAGGTTATTTACTGTAGATTAATACTGTATACAGTATACTGTACTGTGGTACTGTACTTGACATTGCAATCTCAACAGATTCTATGATTACTGTATACTGTACAATAATTTTTGTCTGTGTATTACTGTAGGAGAGTCTAAAAGATTGTTGAAGAATTAACTTGTGCGGATGACGAGCGTACTGCTGGACAAATAAGATGCATTCTTCATTCAGAATATAATCTGGACATCTAATGTTCCAGTATCACACGGATGCAGAGAGAAATGGGATGGAGTTATGGTCAGACAAGGTAATGTAAAATACTGTACACCAACCCTAATTTATTTAGTAATACTGTAAGTCTTTAACAATACACTGAGTGACTGCATTGTCCACATTTTTCTTTGCACAGGATAAATCCCATGATCAGAGATGTTAATAAAGAAAAACGAGTTGAACAAGCTCAACGGTGGATTGACAGTGGTGAAAAATGTAATGATGTAATTTTTACAGATGAAACTTCTGTTTCTATGGAGAGGTTCTCAAGAATGTCCTTCTGCAAACGTAACTTTATCTCATTGAAACTACATGCAACGTTTCCATTAAAGGTCCTCATATGGTGAGGTATTTCTCGCATGGGTGCTGGACCTATGTGCATTTTTGAAGGTACTGTACAGTGTGTCGAAGTTGAAAATATTACAGCCATACACATCATGAACAAACTCCACACAGATGGCCTCCGTGCACGTACTTGTTCTGCCGTGCATGCGCATATTCGCAAGTTGCGTATGACCGCTCACGCGGTCCTGCGTATTAGTGCGTGGTATGAGTAATTACGGTAGCATTTGTATTCGCACGGAAAAGCCACAAAGACATATATCATATTTAATCCACATAGTGCAAAATGTACACATAGCCCACATGCACCACACTAGCAAGATATACTTGTTTAAAAGGTACAATAACAAAGGGATTCACCTTTACAGGATATGAGGGGACAGCATTAGGTTAGGAGGTGGTGTTTGGTATCCAGCTGTAGGGTATTTTAAGAGCAACATTCCGGTAGCAGTTTGCAGAAGATAGCACGCTCCTGCGCATAGATATGCGCAGGAACAGAATATTACTATTATACTTTATTTACTGTACTCTGATATTCGGAGGTAACCCAGTGGAGACCAACTGCAAGTGCACCTGGACCAGGCATCGCCCACCAATTCAAACCAAACTATGACCCCTCCTGTACTGTAAATGACCAGCCCTTTGACCTACAGGTGAAGAGATTACAGTTTCTATTGTCTCTCTCTCTCTGAAGGTCATCTTGCTTGATTGACTGAGCACCGGGTCCGTGTGGCGCTGGTGAAACAAACGTATGTACCATTGATTGTAGCCTCTTTTCTCTTACTGTGATTGTATATCTGTTGTGGTGGGTCAGATCCCAGCATTTTAAATACAATTGGTGTCATGCCTCTTTCCTGCTAAGGTTTAAAGTGTATTTCAGCCACACGTGTAGCTGCATTGTGCTTACAGCGTGTCGGTGTGTGTGTACGCTCAGTGAGTAAAAAGTACATAGGTTAAAGATTAAATACAGCAGCTACAGCTGCTCAAATTTCAGTGGAAAAGGTATTGCTTTTTTCTGTCGTGTATGTAAATCAGCTTTAACAATTGGGGGATCGTCCGGGATTTTCACACATTCATAGACTTACAGACCAGAGCAGACTTTGATCTATCAGCAAAGGGTGGAGACGCATCTTTAAGTGAAACCTTTTCCTGGTTGCTAGGGTGTTTTAAAACCTTCTTTTGTGCTGAATTAGATCACGTCTGCTCTGTCTAGTCTACAGAAGTGCTGATAGAACCCGGAGGAAACAGAAAAAAAAAGCTATTTAAAATCTGTGTGTAAAAAGGCAAAAAGATATTTAAAATATGTGTGTAAAATTTTTGGTGCCAAAAGTGAGTACACAAAGCGTACAGATACGTTGCATACTCTCTCTCATATACTCTGCCATAGGTCCATAGGTTATTACAGTCATTATAAATCTGTGTGAAATCGGATACATTTGTTTGCTATATAGATATATTTGAAATAAGTGTATTAAGGGTGTAATTATAAAACACAAAACGCAGTTCTGGCCTAGTCGTTACGGTTTATACAGAACAAGTGTAGGTTTTGTTAGTGAGCGATAGTAGTTTTATTGCTCACATTTATCGAAGTTGTGTGGTTTTTTATTGCGTACGCACGTTTGTACACGTGGTACTGACAAAGTACAAATCACATGATAGTTGTTCAATTAAAGGCGGGATAGTACACCTTTAATACAAATAGCACATAACTATCCGATTTCAAAAGCAGATTAGTGTAAGACTTTGTTTAAACTGTACTACCTCTGGGGTAAAGTGGCCAATCAGAAGGAGTGATAATTTTTCTGTACAGAAAAATAATATATACAGTGTAATTGAGTAAGTGAAAGTAGGAGTGAACGGTTATTGAACACCGAGAAATTCGGGATCCCGTAGGTGACACCAAGTAAGCGGAGGCTTGGTGGCATGAGGCAGCTGACTTACGTTAATACAGATAGAGAAATATGCAAAACGTGAGGAGATTTGCAGAGGAGCGTAATAGGGAATTGTGAATTGTGAAATATAAGAATTGTGAATTGAAGTAAAGGTTTTTTGTTACGCTCCGGCTGAGGAGCGCAGCTTGTGTATTCGACTCCAGTGGTCGTAGGGCGGATAGGTAACAAATACCTATACGCTGTGCGATTGGACCGCGTGTTTGTGCGTGCGATACGTGGCGCAACGTGATACTATCTTTGCGAGCTTTCGCGCACACCAGGGTATCATTAGCACCATGTAGAGCACACGCAAGCGTGATTTGTGTATAGCAAAAGGGGAAGTTTTCGCTGGTCTCTCTCAGGAAAATCTTCAATGGTAGATATTCACTGGAAAAGGTAAGTTACTCCTAAAACTTCCAGTGAATAGAAGCCAGTTAGGGTCCTCACTGGGTACGCAGTGGTCACTATTGGAGTAAGTCGTGGTACGTCAACGGAGAAGGAGTGGGTGAAAGCGCTCAGAGAACTTTCACCGTCTATTCGTGTTGTGCATTGGGGATTGCGTTAGCAAGGAAGAAGTCCGCGATGGGATCCAATTGCACAAGCGGCGGGCGTTTAGTAGCCAGGGTTCAGGTTGAAGAGCCGCGGCCCAGGGGGTCAGCGAGGTTTATTATGTATGAGAAATACGGTATACACACAGAGACTTTTTGTACTGAATGGGTGCGTATGACTGCTGAAGATAGGGCATCATTCCCTAGGGTGGGCAGCTTTGAATCAGAGGTACTGCAGAACGTAAAGATTAGAATATGTCTTATTAAATCTAGAAAGCAAAGGATCAGACATAACGACTGTTTAAATCTGTGGCAGCAAGAGGGGGAGGTGCAAAGGGAACTGAATTGCACAGCAGGTTCCAAACCTGGCAGGAATTTGAGTATGAACATACCATTACCGACACAGGTCGAAGGGGAGAAAATGGCTACAATAAATGGTACATCTGTAAATGATATAAAAATGCAGAATCAATGTGTTAACCTTAACCCTTGCAAGTTGTATCCTGTCTTGAAATCTCTCCAAGGTTATAGGTCACAGGAAGCTGAAAGATCAAGCCTAATCTCAGCTCTCATTCAGGCAGTCACCTTACAGGAAACTCAGGCCCAACCAGTAATAGCAGTAACAGTGTCCCACACTGAAAGGACTGGTGAGATCACAGACATCGGTAGGGTGGTCTTCTGTATGCCGGCGGTCGGGCTCCCGGCGCTCAGTATACCGGCGCCGGGAGCCCGACCGCCGGCATACCGACACTTATTTTCCATCGTGGGGGTCCACGACCCCCATAGAGGGAGAATAAAATAGTGTGGCGCGCGTAGCGCGCCACCGTGCCCGTAGCGTGGCGAGTGCAGCGAGCCAGCAAGGGGCTCATTTGGGCTCGCCACACTGTCGGTAAGCCGGCGGTCGGGCTCCCGGCGCCGGTATGCTGGTCGCCGGGAGCCCGACCGCCGGCCAGCCGTAGTGAACCCACATCGGTAAGTGTGAGACTGTTCATTACACAGAGAAATTAAAACCCCACAGTGAGCAGATTAGGAATGGAATGGTTGGGTTACATCCTGTCTTGGAAATAGTCACTCTCAATGGGAGAACCGATAGTCAGGGAGTAATCCTCACCAGGATTACTGTAATGTATTGCCCATGGACCAGATCAGAACTGTGGTCAATCATATCAGAATTCCCCGATCCCTGGAAGCATTTGGCCAGATGTCAGTAGTATATCAAGGATCTGGGTAATGCCCATGAACCTACAAACCAAGATTGGCAGATACTTTTGAAAGTGTGCCTACCCCCTAATATTGACACCCACAAATTTATAACAAAGTGTAAAATAGAGTCCGATGATCTTCTGACTGACAAATCCAATCAGGAGAACGTGGAACGAATTAACATACAACTAGGATTGTATTTCCCCACTGCTGTTAAGTGGAGCAAATTTTCTCCATACAACAGAGAGAAAATGAAATGATCTCTGCATATTTCCATAGGGCTTTGCAAATAATGGCTAGATACACTGGGGTATCGGATATAGGGAAAAATGCGAATTACAGGGAGGTGGCTATCTCTGCGCTAATGGACGGGCTCAATAAGGCATTGAGGGACAGGGTGCAAACATCTTTGCCTAATTGGAGAGGGGTCACAGTAGATAATCTCATAGAGAGCGTTATGGAACATCACAAGAATATCGCTATACGCAGAGAACAACAGGAGGAGAGGTTGAGGGCTGTAAATATACAGGCTCTTACAGCAAAGTCCCATCTACCTAAACCCCAGACCCTTGATATTTGGAAAAGATCAAGATTATGTTACATTTGTAGGAAGGAAGGTCATTTTGCCAGAGATTGTAGGAGTAGTAGGACACATAGTCAATATAGACCCCTAGATAGAAAACACGAGCCACATTATTAAACACATAGACGGGACGAAGGGACATATAGTAAGGATTCAAAAGCCATATAGAAAACACAGATTTGGCTAATGGGAAGAACAAAATAAACACAACATTACCCTTTGACAAAACTTGCTGGGGTTGAGATAGGGCCTCTAAACTTTAGCTTCTTTTTCTAGCAGAAATGGCCCCTGACTAACGTAACAGAAACTTTGTTAAATATGATATACATATAATGTGCTCCTGCTCAGGAAGTACAAAGTATTTTAGACATCCACAAAGACTAATGTTGCATTACACTGTTCTAGATTCATGTCCATCACAGGTAGAGGAAATTATCTCACAGATACCGGGTTCCCTATGAATTTGGGATGGACAGGACACTGGATTGATGGCTGGGATAGTCCCAGTAGAGATACATCACACATAGAATTTTTTTTAAGGGGAGTAGACCAAGTAGAGAATCACTTCCCCATAGTGCCAAATCCAGTTGTCAAATTTTATAAAATCTTCTTTACCTCTACAAACTTACCTGTTACCAACGACTATGTGATTTTTCTTCACAGTTTGCTCTTCATCTTACGTTCACCAACAGGAGGGTACAATACATGGACCCGATTACAGTTCAAACACCAGATGCCTAATTGGGCCTTCAGAGTTCTGCCCGAATCCAGCATATCTCACCAGCACAATGGCACCAGTATGACTGCAGTGTGCCTGGTCATGCACAAAGGGTGGACAATGGGAATACCGGTGAAGGGAGATTGTGTACAGACACCGATATGCATGATGGTGTGACGGCCTGTTGGTGAATGGCAAACCTGACATTTTCTTTTTCATTTTCCCTCTCTTCTCTCATCCAGAGATGTTTTTACTTCACACAACTGATAACATGAAATAATTAAATTGAAATTCAAAACTTGTGTTCCCTACAGGAAAAAGCGGTCTGGAAGGCAAAGGGATATGGTCAGGAGTCTTCAGGACTTTGGACAGATGGACACGGTAAGCCAGTGGCCCCCAGAGCATATCTCCCATGCCTAGCTGAGGCGGCACACGGTCTGACTCTTCTAGGTAAAGAAGGTATGTGCAAGCTGGTAAGAGCTTACTGGAGTGCACCAGGGTTCTCTTCTCATGGAGGTAAGAAAGCAATGACATGTTTTACTTGCTTGAGGAAGAATATTGGTAAGGCAATACCAACAGAGCCATCCCAAATCTCTCCTACAGATGGACCTTTTCAGGTAATACAAATCGACTTCATACAGTTACCACCATGTAGGAATTTAAAATATGTGTTAGTATGTACTGATGTGTTTTCCAACTGGGTAGAAGCGTTCCCTGCTGCCACAAATACTGCTACGTTCACTGCAAAGAAAATCGTGCAGGAATTTGTGTGCAGATACGGTATCCCTAGAATGATTCAAAGTGATAGGGGTACCCATTTTACAGGTGAAGTCTTTCAGGTCATGTGCAAACTGATGGGTATTAATAGCAAGCTGCATACTCCGTACCGGCCACAGGCAAGTGCAAAGGTGGAGAGAATGAATAGCACTATTAAGAACAAGCTGAGGAAAAAGTGATGGCTGAAACTGGTTTGTTGTGGCCAGAGGCCTTACCGTTAGTGTTGTACAGCATCAGAACCACTTCCAGGTCACCGCTTAACTTATCACCCATTGAACTTCTTTTTGGTCGACAACCGCATGTAATGATAGACCCCCAGGATGATTTGAAATGCAAATAACGCAATAACTGTGCAATATTTGGTTAGGATGAGCCAGCAGCTGATAAATCAACAAAGAAATCTAAAGCTGGTGATTCCTGACCTACCGAACAGTAATTGTCATAACATTGAGCCTGTGGATTATGTGATGATTCGAAATTTTTTACGCTCAGGTTGTCTCATAGACAGGTGGGAAGGACCGTATCAAGTCTTGTTAACCAGCACAACAGCACTAAAGGTCACAGAAAGAGAGACTTGGGTCCACTCGTCCCACTGCAAGAAGGTCGCTGACCCAGAGAAAACTCGTGACAAAGAGCAAGGTGAAGAGAACCTCGTATCACTAGAGTGCTTGTTCCGGGAAATCTGAGAGGCAGGACTGTTAAAACAGCACCTGAGCACGGAGAGCAACAAGATCAAGGACGGTTGTCGTACCATTTTCTTTTTTTCACCCCCCACTGCATTTTTCTTTCTCTTCCCCTTCTCATTTTCCTTCTTTTCCCTAACGAAATGGATCTATCTCAAGAGACTGTGTTTCGGGTTTTTCTGGTAATTTTGTTTTTGATCAGGACAATCTGTTTTGGTGAGGGTCCCAGAGACGTCGAGCAAGGATCTGGAATGGGTTCTGATGGCGAGTACAGATTTGTAGGATCTCAGGAGCAGCACATCACTCTAGTAACGGCTGGTATCAGTAAGCGCTCTGGTAGTCATGGAGCTTGGAGGCAATGTGAGGGGTTATTGTCTGATGAATATTGTATATGTAGATATTGCGAGAACATAGTCGAAGATGGGTGCATCCAGAGATGTCAGTCCAATATTAATATCGACATGGACCGACATCCGTTGAGTGATTACCACTCATTAGTGGGTAAGGTCTTAAACCAGACAGAATGTTGGGTGTGCTCACAGGTACCTCAAGGACAGAGTAAGTCAGGATTAGTGCCATACCCTTTAACGATAGATGAGGTACTCGAATTATCAGATGGGAGACCGGTGGACAAGAAATTCAATATATCTAGGCCCCCTAGCTTGAAGCTCCACCAGTATCATGTAGATAGGTCACTGTTGTGTTTTAATGTCTCCATTTTCCGAAAACCCAGAAATTGGGAAGTAACCTGGAATAACGAGACAATGACCTTTTCACACAGAGCTGATAGGATACCTATTGACTCTGAACTTGTACGCAAGATAGCCAAAAGTGGGAGGTATTTTCGGTATAGGTATACACGTGGCATCAAAACCATGTGGGTTGGAAAAGTATCGCAGGGGTATTGTGCCCACATCATCCAGCCCAATACTTGTACTGAGCCAATGAGAGAACTAGGGATTGGTTTCTTTACATGGAAGATTTGCAATATGGTGTTGTTACATTTTGTCCCCTATGTTCTCCCAGATGATGCCTATTTCATATGTGGGAGGAAAGCGTACAAGTGGCTTACTCCAAGCTCAGAAGGGTTGTGCTATATTGGTAGGAGTACTACCAGAGGTCATGACCATAGAGCACGATAAAATGAAAGACATTCACCGCAATGCTCAGATTCCTTATACTCACTCCCATTATGAACACATCATCAAGAGACACATCATAGATAGGGCAAAGCACGCAGCCTCCGATTTGATTCATGAATCCACCGGGATTCAAATTCTTTTCGCATTAGACATCACCTGTACTGCCAGATGAATTATACATTTTAAGTACATCCATGCGCTTGTGAACTTGATAGATAATAACACTGAGATGTATAATGACACCTTTAGGTATATGGGCAGGCAGTTACAAGCCTACAAGACGGAGCAGGTCCAGCACAGGATGGTCCTGAATTATGTCACGGCTGTGACAGGTGGGTACTGTGTCACTTTGGCAACTCAATATGGTGTGAAGTGCTGTACTTACATTACGAACAGCACTGACGACCCCACGGAGATCATCGATCAAAGGATGGACGAGATCTTGCACTTGAAGTGGGAGTTCAGGAGGAAGCACAACCTTACCTTGACGGCTGTGGGTAATGAATTGACCGGCTGGGTCTCATGGTTAAACCAACTCAAATGGTTCTCTGGATTAGGAGAGTGGGTGCAGAATGTAATTGCAAGCGTAGGAAAGTTTCTCCTTTGTATCCTAGGTGTCGTCCTAATTATTGGGTTGATATTTAGGTGTGTTCGAATTCTGATGCGGCGCAAGCACAGCACAAATTTGATGAGTCTAAGGAGCGAGGGCATTGTTACAGCAGCAGATTTGGTTTATGATCCATCCATAGAAACAGTGTTATGATAAGGAATGCAAATTAATTTCATGGCCTGTTTCTTTCATCATTTTTCTCTGTTTCCCCCTTTACCCATCCAACAGGAAAAGACGTCAACCCTACCCAATGTTTATGTGAATGTATTTTCAAATATGTGTCTTACCTTCATCTCTGCAACCTCCAGTTAATGGCACACAAAGTCGACAGGTGTTATCCACATATAGTAGCACACACATATGTTTCCACTCCATGTATCATCAACTAAATGTGCTCCCCATTTGTTGGTAGTAGAAGCTGAAGAGGCGAGGGTTAAAAGCCCTTGCCCGAACAGAGCTCGGTAGTGTTTGTTTGCCCAAGTACAGACCCTTAATATGGGATAAGAAGGATTTAATGTATACTTCGCAATACCTCGAAGCTTACTTAGAACATATACGGCACGATGATACATGCCTCTCAGACATTGATTCATACATACATGCTTTTTACTATCCCACTAGGTTATACATTTCCCACGTACAACTCTCCCCCCGATCATCCAAACTTGTATATGTTGTATAGATAATATTTTCTGTTTAGTAGTCAAGTGTGGCAGTTATTGATGACTGCCAAAGGGTGGACTGTCGAAGTCGAAAATTTTACAGCCATAAACATCACGAACAAACTCCACACAGATGGCCTCCGTGCGCGTACTTGTTCTGTCGTGCATGCGCATATTCACAAGTTGCGTATGACCGCTCACGCTGTCCTGCGTATTAGTGCGTGGTATGAGTAATTACGGTAGCATTTGTATTTGCACGGAAAAGCCACAAAGACATATCTCATATTTAATCCACATAGTGCAAAATGTACACATAGCCCACATGCACCACACTAGCAAGTTATACTTGTTTAAAAGGTACAATAACAAAGGGATTCACCTTTACAGGATATGAGGGGACAGCATTAGGTTAGGAGGTGGTGTTTGGTATCCAGCTGTAGGGTATTTTAAGAGCAATATTTTGGTAGCAGTTTGCAGAAGATAGCATACTCCTGCGCATAGATATGCGCAGGAACAGAATATTACTATTATACTGTATTTACTGTACTCTGATATTCGGAGGGAACCCAGTGGAGACCAACTGCAAGTGCACCTGGACCAGGCATCGCCCACCAATTCAAACCAACCTATGACCCCTCCTGTACTGTAAATGACCAGCCCTTTGACCTATAGGTGAAGAGATTACAGTTTCTATTGTATTATGTTTTAGCCAATTATATAAAAAGCCAAGCTGCCTGGCCGGTCTCTCTCTCTCTCTGAAGGTCATCTTGCTTGATTGACTGAGCACCGAGTCCGTGTGGCGCTGGCGAAACAAACGTATGTACCATTGATTGTAGCCTCTTTTCTCTTATTGTGATTGTATATCTGTTGTAACCCCCTTTTAGCAAATATATGTTGGTGGGTCGGATCCCAGCATTTTAAATACAATTGGTGTCGTTTCTCTTTCCTGCTAAGGTTTAAAGTGTATTTCAGCCACACGTGTAGCTGCATTGTGCTTACAACCTGTCGGTGTGTGTGTACGCTCAGTGAGTAAAAAGTACGTAGGTTAAAGATTACATCCAGCAGCCACAGCTGCTCAAATTTCAGTGTAAAATGTATTGCTTTTTTCTGTCGTGTATGTAAATCAGCTTTAACAAGTGTTAGTTCTAAACAATGCAGAATAAATAATATTTTTTTATTCCTGTATTGTAAATGACAGTATACAGTACAATACTGAAATGAGTTCTTGTTAATGACAAAAAAAATCTTATCTCTGTAGGGATTATGGATAAGATTTACTTCCAAGAAAAAATAGTAGATAAGTGTTTGGTGCCATTTATCAGACACTACTATCCATCTGGACACAGAGTTTTCAAAGATGATGACCTTAAACATTCTGCTTCTGCAAAATTCATGGAAGAGAGAGGAATAAATTGTCAACGCACACTGCCAGAGTGAGTATTATTCTAATGTTAAGTAACAGTATTCACAAATTATGGACTAAATATGCATTTATTATAGTTGACTTTGTATTGATTGAATTACTGTACTGTACAGTATACTAATAATTTATTTTTATGCACTATACCGTAGGTCACCGGACATGTATCCTATAGAAATGGTCTGGGCACAATTGAAGAGGTTCATCAGGTGTGATGTGAAACAAAAAATAAACAAGAATTTTTGGCTGGGATAAAGAAGTTTTGGGAAGAAGTACTGACACCTGCACAGTGTAATAATTACATAAACCATCTGGACAGAGTCTTGCCTGTCGTCATTGAACGAAATGGTCATGCCACTGCTATGTAGTTTCTCCAGTGCCTCCAGTACCTCTCACTTGACTCAATGTGCCCTTCACTGTCCACCCTCCCTTCAGTGTCGACATCACATACTGCATATTCCTCCCTGCAGTACCTTAAATATCCATCTCTCAGCACTCCGTACAGTACAGTACTTCACTGAGAAGGGTCTGAGAAGGAAGAAGAACTGCGTCGAAGAATGTAAGCCTGTGATATTACTGTATACAATAAAACAGTCTTTGGTATCTCCCTACCTGACATTGTCTCTCCCCTGGAACTGTATCTCTCTCCCACCCTCTCATCTTTCTCCGTGACACCATCTCTCTCGCTTCTGACTCTTTTTTTTTTACATGAAACCCTCTCTCTCTCCCCCTGCCCCTTCTCTTTCTTGTTCCTCTCTCTCCTGCATGGGATTTGATATTGACACCAGCAGGGTGAGCTTTCAAGGTTTTGCTATGGGGCCCCAAAGTTCTACTTTCGCCCCTGCCTAACAGTACTCAATTTCAGAGATCTACAGTATTCTCTACTGTCGGCTGTATCTTAAATGTCAGATTTTGAGAAACACTTTGTTAAGCATTGTTGTGACATGTTGTGAACATACGAATACTAGTACTGTACTAACGATATTTCTATTATCTTCTTCCCACCATGCACTGAACTACTGTACACTGAGCAAAATGCAGTTTGTTGGGTCTGAGAAGAAGGAGGAAGAACTGCGTCGAAAAAGGTAAGCTTGTGATATTTACCTTGTACAGGACAACAGTCTTTGTTATCTTTCTCCCTGACATTGTCTCTCCCCCTGAAACTGTATCTCTCCCCCCCCTCTATCTCTCTCATCTTTTTCCATGACACCATCTCTCTCGCTCCTGACTCTTTTTTTACATGAAACCCTCTCTCTCTCCCCCTGCCCCTGCTCTTTCTTGTTCCTCTCTCTCCTGCATGGGATTTGATATTGACACCAGCAGGGTGAGCATTCAAGGTTTTGCTATGGGGCCCTCAAAGTTCTACTTTCGCCCCTGCCTAACAGTACTCAATTTCAGAGATCTACAGTATACTGTACTTTAGGCTTTATCTTAAATGTCAGATTTTGAGAAACACTTTGTTAAGCAATGCTGTGACATGTTGTGAACATACGAATACTAGTACTGTACTAATGATATTTCTATTATCTTCTTCCCACCATGCACTGAACTACTGTACACTGAGCAAAATGCAGTTTCTTGGGTCTGAGAAGAAGGAGGAAGAATTGCAACAAAGAAGGTAAGCTTGTGATACTTACTGTGTACAGGACAACAGTCTTTGGTATCTCTCTCCCTGACATTGTCTCTCCCCCTGAAACTGTATCTCTCTCCCACCCCCCCTCTCTCTCCCTCCCCCTCTCATCTTTCTCCATGATGTGGGATGCTATGGGCACCGAACCCCCTCCCCGGCCGCCCGGCCGGAAGCCACCGCAGATCCCCTTCTCCCGGCCGCCTGTCTGGAAGCCAACACTGGTCCCCGCGTCGCCAGGCGTGCACACGTGGTGTGGCGTATCATCACGGGGCGACGCGGGCTACGAATATGGAGCCGCCACGTCACCCAGCCCAGAAGCCCCTGCAGGTGGGTATATAAGGGATGGGGCAGAGTAGGAAGGGGAGGCCTGCACGTGGTGCCCAGATGGAGAAGGACGTCTGCTGCTGATGCTGCTGCTCATCCACTTTGGGCTGCTGCTGCGGTTTGCCCTGGGATCCCTGCTGTCCAAAGCTCAGCTGCTGCTGCTGCATTTGCCACTACTTCTGACCCTGCTGTCCGGTGGTCCAGGTAAACCCTCAGTGAGGCTCCCTCTCGGTGTAGGTATTGTGTTTAACTCTATTCTGCTAGAGTATGTATTGTGTGTCACTGTATTCTCATAGACTGTAAGTATTGTGTGTCATTGTAGGTTTCTGTATTGTATTTCCTGTGCGCATAGCTTTCTGCTATATTCCACCTCATAGTGGTTAGGGGGCTGTAGATTAGTCAGGCCACAGGCATCGCTTAGGCGCAGGGCAGCAGGTACCCAGTTGAGGTCCGCCTCTGCACATTACTTCCTGGACAGGCTCCCCTTGCAGGTAGGCTGTTAGCTGTGCGAAGTTCCGGTCAGTGGTCGAGAGCTGCTCGCTCCTGTGCGCCTCCGCCTGCGGCGCTTTCTCTTGCATATTCCTGTCCTAGGTACCGAAAGTGTGATCGCTCGTCATGCAAGTGGACAAGATAGAGTCAGATGAGCAATCCTGTATGCCGTGTGTTACGTAAGTTTGTCAGCCCATTCCCCACCCCTCCCCCTGTTCGTGGGCGTTTCCATCTGGGTCGCACCGGGTGCTTCTGCACCTCACGGGCACCCAGTCTGAGGCCACAAGTGCCAATGATGACCCATTATTGAGCTCACCCGGGGGTATCCCTCCACCCCTCCTCTCGGTCCGTGCATATGTAGGTTGTTGTCTCCTTTACTGGAACCATCCAGGACTCCAAGCCATTCCCATCTAGCGAGCCAGAGCCACCCCCAAGGGGAACCTGGGGCATGACTTTGTATTGATTGAATTACTGTACTGTATAGCATGCTAATATTTATATTTTTTTGTGTACTGTAGGTCACCGGACATGAATCCTATTGAATTGGTCTGGGCACAGTTGAAGAGGTTCATCAGGTGTAATGTGAAACCAAACAAAAAACAAGAACTTTTGGCTGGGATAAAGAAGTTTTGGGTAGAAGTACTGATACCTGCCCAGTGTAATAATTAAACCATCTGGACAGAGTCTTGCCTGTCGTCATTGAACAAAATGGTCATGCCACTGCTACTGTATGTAGCTTCTCCAGTGCCTCCAGTACCTCTCACTTGACTCAATGTGCCCTTCACTGTCCACCTCATAACACCTCTCCCTTATCTCAGTATCTACTCTACCTCACTGCACTACACAGGAGACAATGTACAGCAAAACATCCATTGTATACCCCACCATAACCAAGTACTGTAATTTACTGTACAGTATATCATAATTGAAACTTGTACATTACTGTACTGCATGTTATGATTCAAAAAATGTACATATCTTAAGGCAATTCTTTTCTTTTTTTATGTAATACTGTATACAATCAACAACAATATTTTTTTTTTTTATAACGAACGAAAAATAAAATCGAATAGACGGTCTGCCACCGACATTAATTGATGGTTTCTTCGGAGTTGCTCTGTGAAAATAAAAAAACAATGTACTGTATTAGAACAGTAATACAGGTTGAGTACTGTACAGTAAACTAGATACAGATAAGAGGCACAAGGTGGGGAATAAGGTTGAGAAACAGTGGAGAAATGAGCCTTAACTTAATAAAAATGTCTTACCGGGAGGAGGCGGGTCCGCAAATTCCGCCAGCGGAGCGACTGCAAGAGGACTGCAAAAAACAAAACACCTTTTTGTCATTTCGGGTTGATGTAATGTACTGTGGCTGGGGGAGGTGCTTTGGTACAGGCATACAGTGAGCTCAGTGGGAAAGAATACTAATGAGTGATCAATGGGGGGGGTGCAGAAGCCTGCATGTCATGCATGATGCTACCGGCCCAGTGTGATTACATCTGCACGAGGTGTGAGCGAACGGTTGCCCTGGAAGCCCAGGTAAGTTATCTAGAGCAAACCATTACGCGACTGAGGGAGATTCATAATCTCGAGCAGGAATTAGATAGAATGGTGGAGGAGTTGCGGGAGGGGTCACTGGTAGAAGAGGATGATCAGGTAGCTAGCTGGGTCACAGTTAGAAGGAAGAAAAAGAGGGGGAGGCTCGACATCTCCGAACTATCAAACCCGAACAAATTTGCACGACTGGATGAGGAATCGGAGGATGATAGTGAGGAAATGTCGGTGCCGGAGGGGACTGCTACCTCTAGCATCCAGAGGAGCGGTCCCTCTGGTGCAGTTGGGATAAAAGTGTCACAACTGAGGGTTTAGGCTGACGGGAGGAAGCCTCTGTTGTAGGGGCTGAGATGAAATTAAACTTGGGAGGTTTAATCAGACCCCTGGACATGTAAGTGCAGAATGATTACCCGAAGGTGTGACCATGACAACCAAGTTAAAATTCAAAATAAAAGTTTATTAACAGACTCCGTGAAACAACAAGCAGCATTCAAGGTTAGCAATTGACAGTGGCAAATAACACAGTTCCCGGAACACGTAACGATAGAAGGTATCGCAGAGCACTGGCAGGTTAGAACAGATGTTTTAGTCCTTTGATGGAAAACCTTACCAGGCCTGGTTGTAGTAGTGGAAATAGCCGAGGAACATGCCGGTAGTTGTAACAGGTGAATCTGGTAACTTGAGTAAGCTGCTGTATCAGCTGGATGGAACCAGCCAGGTGGTAAGACACGGAGTGGATGCTGAATGGAATCAGCCAGGTAATGAAACACAAAGTGGATGCTGAATGGAATCAGCCAGGTACTAAAGTCACGGAGTGGGAGCTGGATGGAACCAGCCGGGTGATGAAACACAGAGTGGATGATGGGAGATGCTAGTGAGCGTAGAAACAGAATAGCTGATAGATGCCGGTGGTAGTGGATACTGCTGGTAAGATAGGATCCGCTGGATCAGCACCGGTGTTTTGTAGAAGCTGGAATCTGTTTGAAAGCTGGCTGCTGGAAGCAGATAGTAGATAGCTGGAAACTGGACAGCCACGGAGGACTGTAGAGTCAGGCTGCACCGCAGGATGGAAAGCAGGTGCGGGTCTCTTTGTGGATGCTGGAGACAGGAACTGGAACCTGGAGAAACAAGCCACAGGAGAGAGAGACTGGAACAAGGTATGACATTCAAAGCACTGACATCTATCTGGCCCAGACACAGGATACTTATACCTGCTGCTGTGCAGGCATTGGCTAGGCAATTATGCAGATTCCAGAGACGGTGGATTGGAGGAATTGGAGCATGTGATCAAATCCAACATGGCTGCGCCCATGCTGAAACCTGGAGGGAAAACTGGTTTGAAATGAAATGTGCAAACATAGTGATAATGGCGGCGCCAGCCGCGGAGGACAGGAGACGCCAGATGACAGTTATATGCTGAGACACGTGGAGGACAGCAGAGGCCGCGGCAGGCATAATAAACCACTCTGAGAACCTGCAGCAATATCACAGGAACGGCGGCGGTGGCCGCGGAGGACAGGAGACGCCATGTTGGATTCAAACATGGCGCCGCTGTGGTAGTGTCTCAGAACGACAGGAGGGATGCGAAGAGTGCTGACACAGATGAGATCCAGACCCGGAACGCTGGGCCAGTCTCAGAAGACACCCGAACGGCAGGTAATGGCGTCCAGATACCCAGATCGTGACATCACCCCCCCCCCCCCTTTAGGAGTGGCCCCAGTACACTTCTTCGGCTTTAAAGGAAACTTTGAGTGGAAATTTCGGACCAAGGCAGGAGCATGGACGTCTGAGGCATTGGTCCAAGAGCGTTCTTCAGGACCATAGCCCTTCCAGTCAATGAGGTACTGTAACTGACCGTAACGAAAACGTGAGTCCAAAATCTTGGCCACCTCGTACTCGACTCCCCGTTGAGTCTGAACTTTGGGAGCTGGAGGAAGTGTGGAATGAAACCGATTCAGGATCAGCGGTTTCAATAAGGAAACATGAAATGTCCTGGGTATTTTCAAGAAGGGTGGTAACTGTAATCTGTAGGCAACAGGATTGATGACTTGTTCAATCTTGAAGGGAACGATGTAACGAGGTGCAAATTTCATGCTGGGAACACTCAACCTCAAATTCTTCGTGGACAACCACACACGATCACCCACCTTGAGAGCAGGAACCGCTCTACGCTTCCTATCGGCAAACTTCTTATACCTGAATGAGGCTTTAAGCAGGGCTGCGCGGATGTTCTTCCAGTTATTTGAAAACTGACGCAAGGTGACATCCACTGCTGGAACAGAAGTTGCGGGAAGCGGTTGGAATTCTGGGACTTTAGGGTGGAATCCATAATTGATGAAGAATGGTGTCGAAGAAGATGAGGAATGGTATTGATTGTTGTGGCTGAACTCGGCCCAAGGAAGGAGTTGAACCCAGTCATCTTGAGAGGAAGACACATATATACGGAGGAAGGCCTCCAAGTCCTGATTCACCCTCTCGGTTTGACCATTGGTCTGAGGATGGTAAGCTGTGGAAAACTTTAACTTGACTTGGAGGGCTTGACACAAACTTCGCCAAAATTTGGCTACAAATTGTACTCCATGATCCGAGATGATCTCTTCAGGAAGACCGTGAAGTTGGAAGATCTCTTGTATAAACACTTGAGCCAACTTGGAAGCTGACGGAAGACCGGTGAGAGGGATGAAATGTGCCATCTTGGTGAACCGGTCAACTACCACCCAGATGGTATTAAACTTGTTGCACATAGGTAGATCAGTAACAAAGTCCATCGACAAATGGGTCCATGGTCGACGGGGAACAGATAATGGAACCAGTTGCCCCGCAGGCGACTGGCGGGAGACTTTGTGTTGGGCACACTTTGGGCAGGAGGCAATAAATTCCATAACGTCCTTCTTCAGAGTTGGCCACCAGTAGGACCTAGAGATAAACTCCAGGGTTTTCTGAATGCCTGTATGTCCAGCAAAATGGGAAGCGTGGGCCCAATGCATGAGCTTCTTCCTTAGAACTGGTTTAACAAAACTTTTCCCTGGCGGGGGCGTAGAGTCCATCCCTACCGTGGAGAACGCCAACGGATTAATAATAGGATGCTTGTCTGCAGACTCTGACTCATTTTCTTGCTCCCATGAGCGGAAAGGGCATCGGCCTTACAATTCTGAGAACCCGGACAGAACTGGAGTTTAAAGTCAAACCTAGAGAAGAAAAGTGCCCATCTGGCCTGACCAGGGTTCAGACATTGTGCGCCTTTGAGATATAAAAGATTATTGTGGTCGGTAAGTATAGTGATTGAATGAGAAGCTCCCTCCAACAGGTATCTCCACTCCTCCAGAGCGAGCTTGATGGCTAGCAACTCCTGATCGCCAATGGCATAGTTGCGCTCAGCTGGGGAGAACTACCGGGAGAAGAAACTGCAAGGATGTAGATGACCATCTTTAGCCCTCTGGGATAACACCGCTCCTACTCCAACGGAGGAGGCATCCACCTCTAAGATGAAAGGAGAGTCGATGTCGGGCTGTTTCAGAACTGGTGCAGAGATGAACCGTTGCTTCAGAAGGTGAAAGGCCTGCGTAGCTTCTTCGGACCACTTGGACGGATTAGCACCTTTCTTGGTTAATGCAGTGATAGGCGCCACAATGGTGGAAAAGTCTCGTATAAACTTTCTATAATAATTGTCGAACCCTAAGAACCTCTGGACCCCTTTGAGGGTTAAGGGTATAGGCCAATTCTGGATTGCTTGGAGTTTCTCAGGATCCATCTCTAGTCCGGAACCGGACACAATGTAACCTAGAAACGGAATGGTTTTAACTTCAAACACACACTTCTCCAATTTACAATAGAGGTGATTGACACGGAGACGGGAAAGAACCTCCTTTACCCAGAAACGATGATCTTCTAGATTATTAGCAAAGATGAGGATGTCATCTAGATAAACCACGACATGGCGGTATAAGATGTCCCTGAAGATCTCATTCACGAAATGCTGGAAGACTGCTGGAGCGTTGCTCAATCCGAAGGGCATGACGAGGTACTCATAACGTCCGTCACGGGTGTTAAAGGCGGTCTTCCACTCGTCACCCTCACGGATCCGGATGAGATTGTAGGCACCCCTCAAGTCCAGCTTTGTGAAAATGGTTGCACCACTAACTCTATCGAAGAGCTCTGTAATCAAGGGTAAAGGGTATTGGTTCTTGACGGTAATGTCGTTCAGACCTCTGTAGTCGATGCACGGACGCAGTCCACCGTCTTTCTTCTTAACGAAGAAGAAGCCTGCGCCGGCTGGAGAAGAAGATGGTCGGATGAAACCCTTCGCCAGGTTCTCTTTGATGTACTCTTCCATGGAGTGTGTCTCAGGCAGAGACAACGGATAAGTTCGGCCTCTCAGTGGAACCTTCCCTGGAATGAGGTCGATTGGGCAGTCCCATTCTCTATGAGGAGGAAGGATATCAGCAGAGACTTTACTGAACACGTCCGTGAAGTCTTGATATGGAGGAGGTGGACCATCAGATGACCTGGGGAAGGAAGAACAAACAGGAAGAACTTTGGCTAAACAAGTCTCAGCACAGGAGGGACCCCATGCCAGTATTTGCGTAGTCGTCCAGTCAATTGATGGGTTGTGGAGACGGAGCCATGGAAGGCCTAAAACCACTGGATGTGTGGCTCTTGGAATCACTAGAAAAGAAATATACTCAGAATGAAGAACTCCCACTCTCAGACGAACTGGAAGAGTCCTTAAGGAAATGACTGCGTCAAAAATCTTGCTGCCATCCACGGCAGTCAAAGAGATGGACGAGGACAGTCTCTCGGTGGGTAGGGACCACCGTTTAACATAAGCGTCGGTTATGAAATTCCCAGGTGCTCCGGAATCAAGGAGGGCAATGACGTTCCTGTAACGTTGAGCAATTTGGAGCGACACTGGGAGGTTACAATCATGAGGAGATGGAGTGGAGATCATTACTCCTAGCCGGCCCTCTCCTTGGCGAGCTAGGATCTGGAGTTTCCCGGACGTTTGGGACAGGCATTGTGTTGCGACGGAGCTGCACAGTAGAGACAGAGAGAATCGGAGAGACGTCTTCGGCGCTCAGCGGGAGATAGACGGGAACGACCAATTTGCATAGGCTCATCCTTGGATGGAGATGGTTGACGAGGAGGAGGAGCAGAAGATTTAGGAACGGATGATCTTCCTCGCTCGGTTGCTCTCTCTATGAACCGTAGATCAACCTTCGTGCATAGTGAAATTAGCTCATCCAACTTAGAAGGCAAGTCTCTGGTAGCTAACTCATCTTTAATGCGTTCTGACAAGCCATGCCAGAATGCAGCATACAGGGCCTCATCGTTCCAGGCCAGTTCAGATGCCAGGATTTTGAACTGTATAAGATACTGTCCCACAGTACGTGTTCCCTGGCGTAGACGGAGAATCTCAGATGAAGCAGATGATACCCGGCCTGGCTCGTCGAAGATGCGCCTGAATGATGCCACAAAGTCAGTATAGGAGGACAGCAGGGGATCAGACTTCTCCCATAACGGTGATGCCCAATCAAGGGCTGAGCCACTGAGAAGAGAAATAATATAAGCAACTTTGGTACGGTCACTGGGGAAGTTGCCAGGTTGAAGCTCAAAATGGATTTCGCATTGGTTGAGAAGTCCCCTGCAGAACCTTGGAGATCCGTCAAATTTTGCTGGCGTTGGAAGATGAAGACGTGGTATGGAAATGGGTAAGGTGGGTGGGGTTACAGCTGGAGTCACTGTGGTGGACGCAGCAGACGTACCAGGTCCACGGAGGGTCGTCTGAATCCCATCCAGCCGAGTAGAGAGATCCTGGAGACAGCGGATGATGTGACCTTGTGCAGCCTCCTGATGTTCGAGTCTGGCTGCCAGTTCTTGCATAGGTCTAGCTGCTTGATCCTGGTCTCCGGCTGGATTCATATGGTCAGTGCTTACTGTCACAACTGAGGGTTTAGGCTGACGGGAGGAAGCCTCTGTTGTAGGGGCTGAGATTAAATTAAACTTGGGAGGTTTAATCAGACCCCTGGACATGTAAGTGCAGAATGATTACCCGAAGGTGTGACCATGACAACCAAGTTAAAATTCAAAATAAAAGTTTATTAACAGACTCTGTGAAACAACAAGCAGCATTCAAGGTTAGCAATTGACAGTGGCAAATAACACAGGGGGTAATTCTGAGATGATCGCAGCTTCAAGTTTGTTAGCAATTGGGCAACACCATGTGCACTGCAGGGGAAGCAGATATAACATGTGCAGAGAGAGATAGATTTGGGTGGGGTGTGTTCAATCTGCAATCTAAATTGCAGTGTAAAAATAAAGCAGCCAGTATTTACCCTGCATAGAAACAAAATAACCCACCCAAATCTAACTCTCTCTGCAAATGTAATATCTGCCCCCCCTGCAGTGCACATGGTTTTGCCCAACTGCTAAAAAATTTCCTGCTGCGATCAACTTGGAATTACCCCCACAGTTCCTGGAACACGTAACCATAGAAGGTATCGCAGAGCATTGGTAGGTTAGAACAGATGTTTAAGTCCTTTGATGGAAAACCTTACCAGGCCTGGTTGTAGTAGTGGAGATAGCCGAGGAACATGCCAGTAGTTGTAACAGGTGAATCTGGTAACTTGAGTAAGCTGCTGTATCAGCTGGATGGAACCAGCCAGGTGGTAAGACACGGAGTGGATGCTGAATGGAATCAGCCAGGTAATGAAACACAAAGTGGATGCTGAATGGAATAAGCCAGGTACTAAAGTCACGGAGTGGGTGCTGGATGGAACCAGCCGGGTGATGAAACACTGAGTGGATGATGGGAGATGCTAGTGAGCGTAGAAACAGAATAGCTGATAGATGATTACCGGTGGTAGTGGATACTGCTGGTAAGATAGGATCCGCTGAGTCAGCACCGGTGTTTTGTAGAAGCTGGAATCTGTTTGAAAGCTGGATGCTGGAAGCAGATAGTAGATAGCTGGAAACTGGACAGCCACGGAGGACTTTAGAGTCAGGCTGTACCGCAGGATGGAAAGCAGGTGCGGGTCTCTTTGTGGATGCTGGAGACAGGAACTGGAACCTGGAGAAACAAGCCACAGGAGAGAGAGACTGGAACAAGGTATGACATTCAAAGCACTGACATCTATCTGGCCCAGACACAGGATACTTATACCTGCTGCTGTGCAGGCATTGGCTAGGCAATTATGCAGATTCCAGAGACGGTGGATTGGAGGAATTGGAGCATGTGATCAAATCCAACATGGCTGCGCCCATGCTGGAACCTGGAGGGAAAACTGGTTTGAAATGAAATGTGCAAACATAGTGATAATGGCGGCGCCAGCCGCGGAGGACAGGAGACGCCAGATGACAGTTATATGCTGAGACACGTGGAGGACAGCGGAGGCCGCAGCAGGCATAATAAACCACTCTGAGAACCTGCAGCAATATCACATGAACGGCAGCGGAGGACGCGGAGGATGGGAGACGCCATGTTGGATTCAAACATGGCGCCGCTGTGGTAGTGTCTCAGAACGACAGGAGGGATGCGCAGAGTGCTGACACAGATGAGATCCGGACCCGGAACGCTGGGCCAGTCTCAGAAGACACCCGAACGGCAGGTAATGGCGTCCAGATACCCGGATCGTGACAAAAAGATAGTGAGGTACCTAGTCAGATTGTGGTGGTAGGGGATTCTATCATCAGAAAGGCAGATAGGGCAATCTGCTACCGGGACAGTGATCGTCGTACAGTCTGTTGTCTCCTGGGTGCTCGGGTAAGGCACATCGCGGACCGGGTAGATAGATTGTTGGGAGGGGCTGGGAAAGACCCGGCGGTCTTGGTGCATGTTGGCACCAATGACAAAGTTAGTGGAAGGTGGGATGTCCTTAAGTAAGACTATAGGGACTTAGTCAAGAAACTTAAGGCAAGGACATCTAAGGTAATATTCTCCGAAATATTACCCGTGCCACACGCTAGTCCAGGGAGGCAGAGGGAGATTAGGGAGGTAAATGTGTGGCTTAGGGATTGGTGCAGGAAAGAGGGGTATGTGTTCCTGGAACACTGGGCAGACTTCTCAGTCAGGCGCCATCTCTTTTGTCGTGACGGATTGCACCTGAATGAGGAGGGGGCAGCGGTGCTGGGGGGGGGGGGATGGTTAGAAGGTTGGATGAGATTTTAAACTAGGAGCCTGGGGGGAGGGTTTAGCTAGAAACTACGTGAGAATAGTGGGTATGGTGGTAGTAAATGAAATGGGGGAGAAGTTGGGGGGAAGGTAAGAGCAGCCAGTAAGGTTACTAACATGGGTACTAAAAGATATTTTATCAAAGCACTAACTAATGACGATTACAGGTCATTGTTGCTGCATAAGCTGAAAGATGTCCCCAACGCAAGGGAAAATACTTATCTTAGTTGTATGTATGTGAACGCTAGAAGCATTACTGGTAAAAAGAGTGAACTAAAAATACTTGCAGCAACCAAACAGTATGATATTATAGGCATTACTGAAACTTGGTGGGACAAATCTCATGATTGGACAGTCAATCTAGAGGGCTATATGCTGTTTAGGAGAGACAGACAAAATAAAAAGGGTGGAGGGGTATGTCTTGACGTAAAGCCATTATTAAAACCTGATATATGGGAAGATATTCAGGAGGGGACTGTAGACACTGTTGAGACGTTATGGGTAGAAATTGCATGCGGGGATAAAGGAATAAAAAAGTTGGTATTGGCCCTCATTCCGAGTTGTTCGCTCGCTAGCTGTTTTTAGCAGCATTGCACACGCTAAGCCGCCGCCTACTGGGAGTGAATCTTAGCTTTGCAGAATTGCGAACGAAAGATTAGCACAGTTGCGAATAGAATTTTCTTTGTAGTTTCTGAGTAGCTCGATACTTACTCCTACACTGCGATCAGTTCAGTCCTTTTCGTTACTGGTTTGACGTCACAAACACACCCAGCGTTCGTCCAGACACTCCCCCGTTTCTCCAGCCACTCCCGCATTTTTCCAAGAAACTGCAGCGTTTTTTCGCATAAAACGTCCAGTTTCCGCCCAGAAACACCCACTTCCTGTCAATCTCACTCCAATCACCAGAACGAAGAAATTTCATTGTTAAGCCGTGAGTAAAATACCAAACTTTTTTGCAAATTTACTTGGCGCAGACGCACTGCAAACATTGCGCATGCGCAGATTGCGATTAATTGCTCCATTGCGAAATTAACTAACGAGCGAACAACTCGGAATGAGGGCCATTGGGGGTATGCTACAGGCCGCCTGGTATTAATGTATCTGATGAGGAATTGTTACTGAAGCAAATTGAAAGAGCAGCAGGAGTAGGAGACATAGTAGTGATGGGAGATTTTAACTATCCAGAGATAAACTGGAAAAAACGATTACTGTGATACTGCTAGGAGCAATACGTTTTTAAACACACTTAATGATAACTACTTAGTTCAACTAATTGAGGAACCTATCAGGTACAATGCAATCTTAGACCTGGTATTAACAGACAATGGGGATTTGGTATCAGGTATTATAGTAGGGGAACCCATAGGAAGCAGCGACCACAATATGGTCACATTCAATATCAGTTTTCATAAACAGCCCTATACTGGCTCAACTAGGACTCTAAACTTTAGCAAAGCGAATTTTGAAAAGATGAGGGTATTTTTCAGGGATATTGAATGGAAAGGTTTGTTTCTAGGAAAAAATACTACGGAGAAATGGGATGTACTAAAATTTCTGCTAGCTAAAAATACTCTCAAATTTATTCCTAGGAGCAGCAAAAAAAAGGAATAAAAATCATAAACCGATGAGGCTTAACAAAAAGATAAGGGAACTTATGGGCAAGAAAAGGTGAGCATTTAAAAAAATACAAATCTGACAGGGAAGCGGAGTCATTTCAGCACTATAAGGACTGCAATAAAATATGCAAAAAGGAAATAAGAGAGGCTAAAGTAGAAACTGAAAAACTAATAGCAACGGAAAGCAAAGCAAATCCCAAAAAAATCTTTAAATACATTAATAGGAAGAGATTAAAGAAGGAGAGTATAGGCCCTTTAAAAAACAAGTAGGGAGTCTAAAGCAAAAATTATAATGACATAGCAGACACACTAAATGATTTTTTTTCAACAGTATTTACTAGAGAGGATCCATTTTAGGGAGTAACACACAATCTCAATAATGAGAATATCCCACTGATAGATACTTATTTAAGCGAGGAGGTAGTCTGTGACCGATTAAAACATTTATAGATTAATAAGTCACCGGGTCCCGATGGAATTCACCAAAGGGTTCTAATGGAGCTTCACTGTGAACTTGCAAAACCGCTATTTTTGATGTTTAAGGATTCAGTAATATCAGGTATGGTTCCCAAAGACTGGCGTATAGCGGAAGTAGTGTCTATATTCAAAAAGGGAAGTAAAGATGAACCAGGTAATTATAGACCAGTTAGTCTTACATCTATAGTGGGGAAAGTATTGGAAGGTATTCTGAGAAATAGTATTCAGAAGTTCCTTGAAGTTAATAAGGTCATTAAAAGGAATCAACATGGATTTGTGAAGGGCAGATCCTGTCATACCAACTTACTTGGCTTTTATGAAACAGTAAGTGCTAACCTAGATCAGGGTAATGAGGTGGATGTAATCTTTTTAGACTTTGCCAAAGCTTTCGACACTGTACCGCACATGAGACTTAGCTACAAACTACAAGAAATAGGGCTAGGAAGCACAATATGCACTTGGATCAAAAATTGGTTAGATAATAGGGAGCAGCGAGTTGTGGTTAATGGATCTTTTTCAAATTGGACTGAAGTGCTAAGTGGTGTGCCACAAGGCTCAGTATTAGGACCGCTATTGTTCAATATTTTCATTAATGACCTAACAGAAGGTCTAGAGAGCATGGTGTCAATTTTTGCAGATGATACCAAATTGTGTAGCGCCATAAATACGGAGGAGGATGCTGAGTCGCTTCAGAACGATTTAGTTAAATTAGAAGCATGGACTGCGAAATGGAGAATGCGGTTCATTACAGACAAGTGTAAAGTAATGCACCGTGGTAACAAGAACAAAAATAACACCTACATACTAAATGGGGAAAAATTAGGGGATTCTGTACTGGAAAAGGACTTTGGTGTCCTCATAGATAGCAAACTAAGCAGCAGTACCCAAAGTAGAATTGCAGCAAAGAAGGCTAATAAGATATTAGCATGCATAAAACGGGGAATTGATGCAAGGGACAAGAGTGTTATACTCCTGTTATATAAATCACTAGTGAGGCCACACCTTGAATACTGTGTACAATTCTGGGCACCATACTACAAAAAGGATATCCTGGAGCTAGAAAAGGATCAGAGTCGGGAAACATAACTAATTAAGGGCATGGGGACGCTGGAATACGAGGAAAGGCTTGCAAGACTAGGCATGTTTACACTGGAAAAGAGGAGACTAAGAGGGGACATGATCAACATCTACAAATATATAAGGGGACAATGCACAGATCTTGAGCAGGACCTGTTTTTGGTTAGATCAACACAGAGAACTCGTGGACACTCACTCAGGTTAGAGGAGAGGAGTTTCCGCACAATACGGCGTAAAGGCTTTTTCACGGTAAGGGCAATACGTGTTTGGAATTCCATGCCTGAGGGAGTTGTAATGGCGGACTCAATCAACACCTTTAAGAATGGGTTAGATAAATTCCTAATGGATAAGGATATCCAGGGTTATGGTGCATAGTCATGCACTACAGTTATTATAAAAAGAGGGATAAAACGTAACGGCAGACATCAGCCTCAGTTAAAATTTTAGACCACAAATACAGTAGGTTGAACTTGATGGACAATTGTCTTTTTTCAACCTTAGATACTATGTTACTATGAGTTGCATAATGTAGTGTAGGGAGCTGTCTAGACTGCGAACAATACAGTGTAAATAGCGCCTCATCATGTACCGTGGTATAGAATACTGTAAAAGAGAATTTTGCAATGGAGGCCATCTGGAAGTCATATTAATGAGATACGGGCCCAGTGGTACGATGCATTAGACATTTCTGGCCATTTGATAGCAACTGAACCTCAAATGCTTTACGAGATAATAATGCTGTTTATGCTAATAAAAACCAGGATTTAGTACACAATATAACGACAAAGTGAATTGTGTGAACAGGGCCGCAGCGTGGCAATGTATTTTGTAGAAGGGGACTTTTTTTTATAAAGGGAAGAACGTGATTGGCCAG
This sequence comes from Pseudophryne corroboree, assembly GCF_028390025.1. Lineage (NCBI taxonomy): Eukaryota > Metazoa > Chordata > Amphibia > Anura > Myobatrachidae > Pseudophryne > Pseudophryne corroboree. Next base: position 320,372 of record NW_026967471.1, on the reverse strand, counting down.
CCTCTCACAGATCACTGCCTTCTGCCACAGCATTGTATTCAGCACTGTAGTTTTACCGTGGAGCATTCGCCACCCAGCGGTTAAACTGTGTATTACATGGCGTGGGATACAACGCACGCCATAACGTTATTTCCAACTCGCGACTTAGGACCCTAAATAGTGCGCTATGAGCAACGATGTAGGAGGATACATCTGTATCTACCCTGTCCATGATGTGTCGTACCCGAGCACCCGGGAGACAACAGACTGTACGGCGTTCATGGTCCCGGTAGTAGATTGCCCTGTGTCTTCCTGATAATAGCATCCCCTACCCCCACAACCTGACTAGGTACCTCACTATCTTTTATCCCATCTGTACTGGAGGGACCACTCCCCTGGTTGCTAGAGGGAACAGTCTCCTCCGTCTCCATCATTTCCTCACTGCCATCCTCAGAATCTTCATCCAGTCGGACAAATTTGTTGGGGTTTGGCATATCAGAGATCTCCTGCCTCCCCCTCTTCTTCTTGCTTCTAACCGTGACCCAGCTGTCTACCTGATCATCCTCATCTACCAGTGTTCCCCCAGCAACTCCTCCACCGTTCTATCTAAACTTAGCTTAAGATTGTGAATATCTCTCAGTCGCGTGACGGTCCGCTCAAGATCAGTTACCTGGGCTTCCAGGGCAGCCGTTCATTCACATCTTGCACATATGTACCCACACTCGGACTGTTGTTCCAGGTGCGCATACATCATGCACGATACGCACTGAGTGAGTTCTCAATCACGGCCACACCAATTTTTAATATGTGCTAACTCCCTGTTACATAGAGGAGGCGGGGCGATGATTCAACTCACTGCAATTTGCTCACCGTGGCTATCTTTTAGTTTTCAAAAATGACGCTGGGGCTGTAATGATCTATGTAAGTAATTCCCCATACCCCAATTCAGTTTTAGTTATATTGCCATGAATTCCATGTCTTTTGGGTCACATTTGTGTTGCTCATTTTGCTAATGGAACTGATATTTCTGCTATGCAATATACCCAAGAAAAATAGAACAACTTGTGACAATTATTGATACAGTAATAAAAAAATATATTATTTACTTTAAAAACAAAAACTTTTTCATATTTTACATTTTACTCCTTGTTTAAGATCTTCAAAATTTGGTGCAATAACATATGTCCTTCTGGGTACAGAAAAGTCTCTGATAGAGGACTCCCGTGTTCTGAGGGAGAAATGTCCAATGTATCAGGTAGGAATGCATTATATGCAGGAATTATCATCATATGAGATTGACTGAGGATGTTCTCAATATTGTAGACATAAAGAAGCACATTCTCCATGTCACTTGTTCTTTGCAGGATAAATAAAAGTTGGTGTCCTAATTAGTGATGTGCACCGGACATTTTTCGGGTTTTGTGTTTTGGTTTTGGATTCGGTTCCGCGGCCGTGTTTTGGATTCGGACGCGTTTTGGCAAAACCTCCCTGAAAATTTTTTGTCGGATTCGGGTGTGTTTTGGATTCGTTTTTTGTTTACAAAAAACCCTAAAAAACTGCTTAAATCATAGAATTTGGGGGTCATTTTGATCCCATAGTATTATTAACCTCAATAACCATAATTTACACTCATTTTCAGTCTATTCTGAACACCTCACACCTCACAATATTATTTTCAGTCCTAAAATTTGCACCGAGGTCGCTGGATGGCTAAGCTAAGCGACACAAGTGGCCGACACAAACACCTGGCCCATCTAGGAGTGGCACCGCAGTATCAGGCAGGATGGCACTTCAAAAAAATTGTCCCCAAACAGCACATGATGCAAAGAAAAAAAGAGGCGCACCAAGGTCGCTGTGTGACTAAGCTAAGCGACACAAGTGGCCGACACAAACACCTGGCCCATCTAGGAGTGTCACTGCAGTGTCAGGCAGGATGGCACTTCAAAAAAATTGTCCCCAAATAGCACATGATGCAAAGAAAAATGAAAGAAAAAAGAGGTGCAAGATGGAATTGTCCTTGGGCCCTCCCACCCACCCTTATGTTGTATAAACAGGACATGCACACTTTAACGCACCCATCATTTCAGCGACAGGGTCTGCCACACGACTGTGACTGAAATGACTGGTTGGTTTGGGCCCCCACCAAAAAAAGAAGCAATCAATCTCTCCTTGCACAAACTGGCTCTACAGAGGCAAGATGTCCACCTCATCATCATCCTCCGATTCCTCACCCCTTTCACTGTGTACATCCCCCTCCTCACAGATTATTAATTCGTCCCCACTGGAATCCACCATCTCAGGTCCCTGTTTACTTTCTGAAGGCAATTGCTGCTTGTGAATGTCTCCATGGAGGAATTGATTATAATTCATTTTGATGAACATCATCTTCTCCACATTTTCTGGAAGTAACCTCGTACGCCGATTGCTGGCAAGGTGAGCGGCTGCACTAAACACTCTTTCGGAGTACACACTGGAGGGAGGGCAACTTAGGTAGAATAAAGCCAGTTTGTGCAAGGGCCTCCAAATTGCCTCTTTTTCCTGCCAGTATACGTACGGACTGTCTGACGTGCCTACTTGGATGCAGTCACTCATATAATCCTCCACCATTCTTTCAATGGTGAGAGAATCATATGCAGTGACAGTAGACGACATGTCAGTAATCGTTGGCAGGTCCTTCAGTCCGGACCAGATGTCAGCACTCGCTCCAGACTGCCCTGCATCACCGCCAGCGGGTGGGCTCGGAATTCTTAGCCTTTTCCTCGCACCCCCAGTTGCGGGAGAATGTGAAGGAGGAGATGTTGATTGGTAACGTTCCGCTTGACTTGACAATTTTCTCACCAGCAGGTCTTTGAACCTCTGCAGACTTGTGTCTGCCGGAAAGCGAGATACAACGTAGGTTTTAAATCTAGGATCGAGCACGGTGGCCAAAATGTAGTGCTCTGATTTCAACAGATTGACCACCCATGAATCCTGGTTAAGCGAATTAAGGACTCCATCCACAAGTCCCACATGCCTAGAGGAATTGGTCTGTTTTAGCTCCTCCTTTAATGTCTCCAGCTTCTTCTGCAAAAGCCTGATGAGGGGAATGACCTGACTCAGGCTGGCAGTGTTTGAACTGACTTCACGTGTGGCAAGTTCAAAGGGTTGCAGAACCTTGCACAATATTGAAATCATTCTCCACTGCGCTTGAGTCAGGTGCATTCCCCCTCCTTTGCCTTTATCGTGAGCAGATGTATAGGCTTGAATGGCCTTTTGCTGCTCCTCCATCCTCTGAAGCATATAGAGGGTTGAATTCCACCTCGTTACCACCTCTTGCTTCAGATGATGGCAGGGCAGTTCCAGGAATGTTTGGTAGTGCTCCAGTCTTCGGCACGCGGTGGCTGAATGCCGAAAGTGGCCTGCAATTCTTCGGGCCACCGACAGCATCTCTTGCACGCCCCTGTCGTTTTTTTAAATAATTCTGCACCACCAAATTCAATATATTTGCAAAACATGGGATGTGCTGGAATTTGCCCAGATGTAATGCACGTACAATATTGCTGGCGTTGTCCGATGTCACAAATCCCCAGGAGAGTCCAATTGGGGTAAGCCATTCTGCGATGATCTTCCTCAGTTTCCGTAAGAGGTTGTCAGCTGTGTGCCTCTTCTGGAAAGCGGTGATACAAAGCGTAGCCTGCCTAGGAACGAGTTGGCATTTGCGAGATGCTGCTACTGGTGCCGCCGCTGCTGTTCTTGCTGCGGGAGGCAATACATCTACCCAGTGGGCGGTCACAGTCATATAGTCCTGAGTCTGCCCTGCTCCACTTGTCCACATGTCCGTGGTTAAGTGGACATTGGGTACAACTGCATTTTTTAGGACACTGGTGACTCTTTTTCTGAGGTCTGTGTACATTTTCGGTATCGCCTGCCTAGAGAAATGGAACCTAGATGGTATTTGGTACCGGGGACACAGTACCTCAAACAAGTCTCTAGTTGCCTCTGAATTAACGGTGGATACCGGAACCACGTTTCTCACCACCCAGGCTGACAAGACCTGAGTTATCCGCTTTGCAGCAGGATGACTACTGTGATATTTCATCTTCCTCGCAAAGGATTGTTGGACAGTCAATTGCTTACTGGAAGTAGTACAAGTGGTCTTCCGACTTCCCCTCTGGGATGACGATCGACTCCCAGCAGCAACAACAGCAGCGCCAGCAGCAGTAGGCGTTACACTCAAGGATGCATCGGAGGAATCCCAGGCAGGAGAGGACTCGTCAGACTTGCCAGTGACATGGCCTGCAGGACTATTGGCTTTCCTGGGTAAGGAGGAAATTGACACTGAGGGAGTTGGTGGTGTGGTTTGCAGGAGCTTGGTTACAAGAGGAAGGGATTTAGTGGTCAGTGGACTGCTTCCGCTGTCATCCAAAGTTTTTAAACTTGTCACTGACTTATGATGAATGCACTGCAGGTGACGTATAAGGGAGGATGTTCCGAGGTGGTTAACGTCCTTACCCCTACTTATTACAGCTTGACAAAGGCAACACACGGCTTGACACCTGTTGTCCGCATTTGTGTTGAAATAATTCCACACCGAAGAGCTGATTTTTTTTGTATTTTGACCAGGCATGTCAATGGCCATATTCGTCCCACGGACAACAGGTGTCTCCCCGGGTGCCTGACTTAAACAAACCACCTCACCATCAGAATCCTCCTTGTCAATTTCCTCCCCAGCGCCAGCAACACCCATATCCTCATCCTGGTGTACTTCAACAGTGACATCTTCAATTTGACTATCAGGAACTGGACTGCGGGTGCTCCTTCCAGCGCTTGCAGGGGGCGTGCAAATGGTGGAAGGCGCAAGCTCTTCCCGTCCAGTGTTGGGAAGGTCAGGCATCGCAACCGACACAATTGGACTCTGCTTGGGGATTTGTGATTTAGAAGAATGCACAGTTCTTTGCTGTGCTTTTGCCAGCTTAAGTCTTATCTTTTTTCTAGCGAGAGGATGAGTGCTTCCATCCTCATGTGAATCTGAACCACTAGACATGAACATAGGCCAGGGCCTCAGCCGTTCCTTGCCACTCTGTGTCGTAAATGGCATATTGGCAAATTTACGCTTCTCATCAGATGCTTTCAATTTTGATTTTTGGGTCATTTTACATGCTCTCTACTATGACATTGGTCGTCGGCCTTGGCAGACGACGTTGATGGCATTTCATCGTCTCGGCCATGACTAGTGGCAGCAGCTTCAGCACGAGGTGGAAGTGGATCTTGTTCTTTCCCTATTTTAACCTCCACATTTTTGTTCTCCATTTTTTAATGTGTGGAATTATATGCCAGTATCAATAGCAATGGCCTACTACTATATATACTGCGCACAACTAAAATGCACCACAGGTATAGAATGTAGATGGATAGTATACTTGACGACACAGAGGTAGGTACAGCAGTGGCCTTCCGTACTGTACTGCTATATATGCTGGTGGTCACTGTGTCAGCAAACTGCAAAACTAAAATGCACCACAGGTATAGACTGTAGATGGAAGGTATACTTGACGACACAGAGGTAGGTACAGCAGTGGCCTTCCATACCGTACTGCTATATATGCTGGTAGTCACTGTGTCAGCAAACTGCAAAACTAAAATGCAACACAGGTATAGAATGTAGATGGATAGTATACTTGACGACACAGAGGTAGGTACAGCAGTGGCCTTCCGTACCGTACTGCTATATATGCTGGTGGTCACTGTGTCAGCAAACTGCAAAACTAAAATGCACCACAGGTATAGAATGTAGATGGATAGTATACTTGATGATACAGAGGTAGGTACAGCAGTGGCCTTCCGTACCGTACTGCTATATATACTGGTGGTCACTGTGTCAGCAAACTGCAAAACTAAAATGCACCACAGGTATAGAATGTAGATGGATTGTATACTTGATGACACAGAGGTAGGTACAGCAGTGGCCTTCCGTACCGTACTGCTATATATACTGGTGGTCACTGTGTCAGCAAACTGCAAAACTAAAATGCACCACAGGTATAGAATGTAGATGGTTAGTGTACTTGATGACACAGAGGTAGGTACAGCAGTGGCCTTCCGTACCGTACTGCTATATATACTGGAGGTCACTGTGTCAGCAAACTGCACAACTGAAATGCACCACAGGTATAGAATCTAGATGGATAGTATACTTGACGACACAGAGGTAGGTAGAGCAGTGGCCTTCCGTACCGTACTGCTATATATACTGGTGGTCACTGTGTCAGCAAACTGCAAAACTAAAATGCACCACAGGTATAGAATGTAGATGAATAGTATACTTGACGACACAGAGGTAGGTACAGCAGTGGCCTACTGTACCGTAATGCTATATATTATATACTGGTGGTCAGCAAACTGTGCAAAACTGAAATGCACCACAGGTATGGATGGATAGTATACTTGACGACACAGAGGTAGGTACAGCAGTGGCCTACTGTACCGTAATGCTATATAGTATATACTGGTGGTCAGCAAACTGTGCAAAACTGAAATGCACCACAGGTATGGATGGATAGTATACTTGACGACACAGAGGTAGGTACAGCAGTGGCCTTCTGTACCGTACTCCTATATATTATATACTGGTGGTCAGCAAAATTATGCACTGTACTCCTACTATATACTGTCCACAATGCAGCACAGATATGGAGTGTTTTTCAGGCAGACAACGTATACTGGTGGTCACTGGTCAGCAAAACTATGCACTTTACTCCTCCTATATAATATTATACTGGTGGTCCCCAGTACCCACAATAAAGCAGCACACTGAGCACAGATATTGAGTGTTTTTCAGGCAGACAACGTATACTGGTGATCACTGTCAGCAAAACTCTGCACTGTACTCCTGCTATATAATACAGCTGCTCCCCAGTCCCCACAATTAAGCAGTGTGAGCACAGATATATGTAGCACACTGAGCACAGATAAGGAGCGTTTTTTTCATGCAGAGAACGGATAAAACTGGTGGTCACTGATCAGCAAAACTCTGCACTGTACTCCTCCTATATTATACAGCTGCTCCCCAGTCCCCACAATTAAGCAATAAGTAAAGCAAGCACAAATATTTGCATCAACAATACACGGAGAGGACGCCAGCCACGTCCTCTCCCTAACATTTCCAATGCACGAGTGAAAATGGCAGCGACGCGCAGCTGCTTATATAGAATCCGAATCTCGCGAGAATCTGACAGCGGGATGATGACTTTCAGGCGCGCTCGGGTTAACCGAGCCATACGGGAGAATCCGAGTATGCCTCGGACCCGTGTAAAATGGGTGAAGTTCGGGGGGGTTCGGTTTCCGAGAAACCGAACCCGCTCATCACTAGTCCTAATTGCTAATAACTTAATAATTTATTTAAAGTTTCGGGGAAAACATAGTTACTCCTGATAATTACAATTCAGCAATGACAATCTACACATCTAAGAGACACATGTAATATCAGTATATTGCTTACACTACACTGTACCCTATGAAATACATTAAGCGTAAAAATGGCTGAAAATCCCATTGCTGAGAAAATGGGTGGAGGGTGTTTTTTGTAGATTTCTATTGAATGTTGATGTTTTTTATTTGTTTTCTTATGAATAGAAACACTGACAGCATGAAAAATATTATTTTATATTACATTACACACAGTCAGATCTGCCATAAATGTCCTGGTGAAGAGTGGCCGGATGAGAGAAACGTGAGCTGTATTCCCAAAACACATGAATTTCTGTCATATGAACAGGACATTGTGGTGATAATTTATTTAGTAAAAGTGTTATCTTTCTCTGTCATAACATTATTTATTGTAGGGAACTTTATTTATTACTAGAACAATCCAATTGTGAAAGCCAATAACCGGGCTGTAAGCTTCATTCTCCTGGTCTCCATCTTGCTGAGCTTCCTCTGTGTGTTCTTGTTTCTTAGTCAACTGATGGATATAACCTGCAGGCTGAGACAGACATCTGGGCAGCACTAAGGTAATGGGTTAGATTACCATCATGGCCCTAACTGTGTGGAGTTTATATATTCTCTCCATGCTTGCATGGGTTACCTCCAGGTACTTCGGTTTCCTCCAACAATCTAAAAAAATACTGGTAAGTTAATTGGCTCCCAACATAAAAATAAGATTTTAAACCTACCGGTAAATCTTTTTCTCCTAGTCCGTAGAGGATGCTGGGCACTCCGTAAAGACCATGGGCTCCGCAGGAGACATGGGCACTACAAAGAACTTTAGAATGGGTGTGCACTGGCTCCTCCCTCTATGCCCCTCCTCCAGACCTCAGTTAGAGAAACTGTGCCCAGAGGAGACAGACAGTACGAGGAAAGGATTTTGTTAATCTAAGGGCAAGATTCATACCAGTCCACACCATCCACACCGTATAACATGGAATATACGCAACCAGTTAACAGCATGAACAAAACAGCATTAGCCAAAGACTGATCTCAACTGTAACATAACCCTTATGTAAGCAACAACTATATACAAGCATTGCAGAAAAATGTCTGCACTGGGACGGGCGCCCAGCATCCTCTACGGACTAGGAGAAAAAGATTTACTGGTAGGTTTAAAATCTTATTTTCTCTTACGTCCTAGAGGATGCTGGGGACTCCGTAAGGACCATGGGGTTTATACCAAAGCTCCAGACCGGGCGGGAGAGTGCGGAAGACTCTGCAGCACCGATTGAGCAAACGCGAGGTCCTCATCAGCCAGGGTATCAAACTTATAGAACTTTATTTATTTATTATTTATTTATTAGCAGTTTCTTATATAGCGCAGCATATTCCTTTGCGCTTTACAATTAGAACAACAGTTATAGAACAAAACAGGGCAAAGACAGACATAGCGGTAGGAAGGCCCTGCTCGCAAGCTTACAATCTATAGGGAAATAGGCATTGATACAAAAGGATAGATGCTACCTGTTACATAATGTTTCCCCAGATTGCTAGGTTCTTAGTGGGTTGTATGATATGATTGTAACGGACGCAGCCCAGCTGGCTCTTGAGGAGTACTTTTTGCCAGCCTGTTTCTGGATTCAGTGTGTTAGTGTAAAGAGACAGGACAGAACTTGGTTATCACCTATACAGCATACTGCCTGGATTCCCAATGGAAATGGACATCACATATTATTGTGAAACATCATCCCTCTGTTATACTGTATGTGTTTGTGTTTATCAGGGAATAATATCTCTAGCCTTATGTTTTGTACAGAATGCATATGAAGATGTATATATATATATATATATATATATATATAATTGTATTGTGTTGTGTTATTATATTGTACAGTTATATTTTATATGTTATATTTGGACTATGCGGTTTATTTGGTTATACTGTGTTCAATGTGTGTAGTTGTTTATAGGAATAGTTATCTGCCAGAGGATTTCACAGACAAATAGCAGCTGGAATACCTTGTCTGCTATAAAGGGGATCAATCTGGTGGTGAATGGACACTATCTGATACTTGGAGGAGGGATAACCTAATTAGTAGAGATGAGCGCCGGAAATTTTTCGGGTTTTGTGTTTTGGTTTTGGGTTCGGTTCCGCGGCCGTGTTTTGGGTTCGACCGCGTTTTGGCAAAACCTAACCGAATTTTTTTTGTCGGATTCGGGTGTGTTTTGGATTCGGGTGTTTTTTTCCAAAAAACCTAAAAAACAGCTTAAATCATAGAATTTGGGGGTCATTTTGATCCCAAAGTATTATTAACCTCAAAAACCATCATTTCCACTCATTTTCAGTCTATTCTGAATACCTCACACCTCACAATATTATTTTTAGTCCTAAAATTTGCACCGAGGTCGCTGGATGACTAAGCTAAGCGACCCTAGTGGACGACACAAACACCTGGCACATCTAGGAGTGGCACTGCAGTGTCACGCAGGATGTCCCTTCCAAAAAACCCTCCCCAAACAGCACATGACGCAAAGAAAAAAAGAGGCGCAATGAGGTAGCTGTGTGAGTAAGATAAGCGACCCTAGTGGCCGACACAAACACCGGGCCCATCTAGGAGTGGCACTGCAGTGTCACGCAGGATGGCCCTTCCAAAAAACACTCCCCAAACAGCACATGACGCAAAGAAAAAAAGAGGCGCAATGAGGTAGCTGTGTGAGTAAGATAAGCGACCCTAGTGGCCGACACAAACACCGGGCCCATCTAGGAGTGTCACTGCAGTGTCACGCAGGATGTCCCTTCCAAAAAACCCTCCCCAAACAGCACATGACGCAAAGAAAAAAAGAGGCGCAATGAGGTAGCTGTGTGAGTAAGATAAGCGACCCTAGTGGCCGACACAAACACCGGGCCCATCTAGGAGTGTCACTGCAGTGTCACGCAGGATGTCCCTTCCAAAAAACCCTCCCCAAACAGCACATGACGCAAAGAAAAAAAGAGGCGCAATGAGGTAGCTGTGTGAGTAAGATAAGCGACCCTAGTGGCCGACACAAACACCGGGCCCATCTAGGAGTGTCACTGCAGTGTCACGCAGGATGTCCCTTCCAAAAAACCCTCCCCAAACAGCACATGACGCAAAGAAAAAAAGAGGCGCAATGAGGTAGCTGTGTGAGTAAGATAAGCGACCCTAGTGGCCGACACAAACACCGGGCCCATCTAGGAGTGTCACTGCAGTGTCACGCAGGATGTCCCTTCCAAAATACCCTCCCCAAACAGCACATGACGCAAAGAAAAAAAGAGGCGCAATGAGGTAGCTGTGTGAGTAAGATAAGCGACCCTAGTGGCCGACACAAACACCGGGCCCATTTAGGAGTGTCACTGCAGTGTCACGCAGGATGTCCCTTCCAAAAAACCCTCCCCAAACAGCACATGACGCAAAGAAAAAAAGAGGCGCAATGAGGTAGCTGTGTGAGTAAGATAAGCGACCCTAGTGGCCGACACAAACACCGGGCCCATCTAGGAGTGGCACTGCAGTGTCACGCAGGATGTCCATTCCAAAAAACCCTCCCCAAACAGCACATGACGCAAAGATAAAAAGAGGCGCAATGCGGTAGCGGTGTGAGTAAGATAAGCGACCCTAGTGGCCGACACAAACACCGGGCCCATCTAGGAGTGGCACTGCAGTGTCACGCAGGATGGCCCTTCCAAAAAACACTCCCCAAACAGCACATGACGCAAAGAAAAAAAGAGGCGCAATGAGGTAGCTGTGTGAGTAAGATAAGCGACCCTAGTGGCCGACACAAACACCGGGCCCATCTAGGAGTGTCACTGCAGTGTCACGCAGGATGTCCCTTCCAAAAAACCCTCCCCAAAGAGCACATGACGCAAAGAAAAAAAGAGGCGCAATGAGGTAGCTGTGTGAGTAAGATAAGCGACCCTAGTGGCCGACACAAACACCGGGCCCATCTAGGAGTGTCACTGCAGTGTCACGCAGGATGTCCCTTCCAAAAAACCCTCCCCAAACAGCACATGACGCAAAGAAAAAAAGAGGCGCAATGAGGTAGCTGTGTGAGTAAGATAAGCGACCCTAGTGGCCGACACAAACACCGGGCCCATCTAGGAGTGGCACTGCAGTGTCACGCAGGATGTCCCTTCCAAAAAACCCTCCCCAAACAGCACATGACGCAAAGAAAAAAAGAGGCGCAATGAGGTAGATGTGTGAGTAAGATAAGCGACCCTAGTGGCCGACACAAACACCGGGCCCATCTAGGAGTGGTACTGCAGTGTCACGCAGGATGGCCCTTCCAAAAAACACTCCCCAAACAGCACATGACCCAAAGAAAAAAAGAGGCGCAATGAGGTAGCTGTGTGAGTAAGATAAGCGACCCTAGTGGCCGACACAAACACCGGGCCCATCTAGGAGTGTCACTGCAGTGTCACGCAGGATGTCCCTTCCAAAAAATCCTCCCCAAACAGCACATGACGCAAAGAAAAAAAGAGGCGCAATGAGGTAGCTGTGTGAGTAAGATAAGCGACCCTAGTGGCCGACACAAACACCGGGCCCATCTAGGAGTGGCACTGCAGTGTCACGCAGGATGGCCCTTCCAAAAAACACTCCCAAACAGCACATGACGCAAAGAAAAAAAGAGGCGCAATGAGGTAGCTGTGTGAGTAAGATAAGCGACCCTAGTGGCCGACACAAACACCTGGCCCATCTAGGAGTGGCACTGCAGTTTCACGCAGGATGTCCCTTCCAAAAAACCCTCCCCAAACAGCACATGACGCAAAGAAAAAAAAGAGGCGCAATGAGGTAGCTGTGTGAGTAAGATAAGCGACCCTAGTGGCCGACACAAACACCGGGCCCATCTAGGAGTGGCACTGCAGTGTCACGCAGGATGTCCCTTCCAAAAAACCCTCCCCAAACAGCACATGACGCAAAGAAAAAAAGAGGCGCAATGAGGTAGCTGTGTGAGTAAGATAAGCGACCCTAGTGGCCGACACAAATACCGGGCCCATCTAGGAGTGTCACTGCAGTGTCACGCAGGATGTCCCTTCCAAAAAACCCTCCCCAAACAGCACATGACGCAAAGAAAAAAAGAGGCGCAATGAGGTAGCTGTGTGAGTAAGATAAGCGACCCTAGTGGCCGACACAAACACCGGGCCCATCTAGGAGTGGCACTGCAGTGTCACGCAGGATGTCTCTTCCAAAAAACCCTCCCCAAACAGCACATGACGCAAAGAAAAAAAGAGGCGCAATGAGGTAGCTGTGTGAGTAAGATAAGCGACCCTAGTGGCCGACACAAACACCGGGCCCATCTAGGAGTGTCACTGCAGTGTCACGCAGGATGTCCCTTCCAAAAAACCCTCCCCAAACAGCACATGACGCAAAGAAAAAAAGAGGCGCAATGAGGTAGCTGTGTGAGTAAGATAAGCGACCCTAGTGGCCGACACAAACACCGGGCCCATCTAGGAGTGTTACTGCAGTGTCACGCAGGATGTCCCTTCCAAAAAACCCTCCCCAAACAGCACATGACGCAAAGAAAAAAAGAGGCGCAATGAGGTAGCTGTGTGAGTAAGATAAGCGACCCTAGTGGCCGACACAAACACCGGGCCCATCTAGGAGTGTCACTGCAGGGTCACGCAGGATGTCCCTTCCAAAAAACCCTCCCCAAACAGCACATGACGCAAAGAAAAAAAGAGGCGCAATGAGGTAGCTGTGTGAGTAAGATAAGCGACCCTAGTGGCCGACACAAACACCGGGCCCATCTAGGAGTGGCACTGCAGTGTCACGCAGGATGTCCCTTCCAAAAAACCCTCCCCAAACAGCACATGACGCAAAGAAAAAAAGAGGCGCAATGAGGTAGCTGTGTGAGTAAGATAAGCGACCCTAGTGGCCGACACAAACACCGGGCCCATCTAGGAGTGTCACTGCAGTGTCACGCAGGATGTCCCTTCCAAAAAACCCTCCCCAAACAGCACATGACGCAAAGAAAAAAAGAGGCGCAATGAGATAGCTGTGTGAGTAAGATAAGCGACCCTAGTGGCCGACACAAACACCGGGCCCATCTAGGAGTGTCACTGCAGTGTCACGCAGGATGTCCCTTCCAAAAAACCCTCCCCAAACAGCACATGACGCAAAGAAAAAAAGAGGCACAATGAGGTAGCTGTGTGAGTAAGATAAGCGACCCTAGTGGCCGACACAAACACCGGGCCCATCTAGGAGTGGCACTGCAGTGTCACGCAGGATGTCCCTTCCAAAAAATCCTCCCCAAACAGCACATGACGCAAAGAAAAAAAGAGGCGCAATGAGGTAGCTGTGTGAGTAAGATAAGCGACCCTAGTGGCCGACACAAACACCGGGCCCATCTAGGAGTGGCACTGCAGTGTCATGCAGGATGGCCCTTCCAAAAAACACTCCCCAAACAGCACATGACGCAAAGAAAAAAAGAGGCGCAATGAGGTAGCTGTGTGAGTAAGATAAGCGACCCTTGTGGCCGACACAAACACCTGGCCCATCTAGGAGTGGCACTGCAGTGTCACGCAGGATGTCCCTTCCAAAAAACCCTCCCCAAACAGCACATGACGCAAAGAAAAAAAGAAGCGCAATGAGGTAGCTGTGTGAGTAAGATAAACGACCCTAGTGGCCGACACAAACACCGGGCCCATCTAGGAGTGTCACTGCAGTGTCACGCAGGATGTCCCTTCCAAAAAACCCTCCCCAAACAGCACATGACGCAAAGAAAAAAAGAGGCGCAATGAGGTAGCTGTGTGAGTAAGATAAGCGACCCTAGTGGCCGACACAAACACCGGGCCCATCTAGGAGTGTCACTGCAGTGTCACGCAGGATGTCCCTTCCAAAAAATCCTCCCCAAACAGCACATGACGCAAAGAAAAAAAGAGGCGCAATGAGGTAGCTGTGTGAGTAAGATAAGCGACCCTAGTGGCCGACACAAACACCGGGCCCATCTAGGAGTGGCACTGCAGTGTCATGCAGGATGGCCCTTCCAAAAAACACTCCCCAAACAGCACATGACGCAAAGAAAAAAAGAGGCGCAATGAGGTAGCTGTGTGAGTAAGATAAGCGACCCTAGTGGCCGACACAAACACCTGGCCCATCTAGGAGTGGCACTGCAGTGTCACGCAGGATGTCCCTTCCAAAAAACCCTCCCCAAACAGCACATGACGCAAAGAAAAAAAGAGGCGCAATGAGGTAGCTGTGTGAGTAAGATAAGCGACCCTAGTGGCCGACACAAACACCGGGCCCATCTAGGAGTGTCACTGCAGTGTCACGCAGGATGTCCCTTCCAAAAAACCCTCCCCAAACAGCACATGACGCAAAGAAAAAAAGAGGCGCAATGAGGTAGCTGTGTGAGTAAGATAAGCGACCCTAGTGGCCGACACAAACACCGGGCCCATCTAGGAGTGTCACTGCAGTGTCACGCAGGATGTCCCTTCCAAAAAACCCTCCCCAAACAGCACATGACGCAAAGAAAAAAAGAGGCGCAATGAGGTAGCTGTGTGAGTAAGATAAGCGACCCTAGTGGCCGACACAAACACCGGGCCCATCTAGGAGTGTCACTGCAGTGTCACGCAGGATGTCCCTTCCAAAAAAACCCTCCCCAAACAGCACATGACGCAAAGAAAAAAAGAGGCGCAATGAGGTAGCTGTGTGAGTAAGATAAGCGACCCTAGTGGCCGACACAAACACCGGGCCCATCTAGGAGTGTCACTGCAGTGTCACGCAGGATGTCCCTTCCAAAAAACCCTCCCCAAACAGCACATGACGCAAAGAAAAAAAGAGGCGCAATGAGGTAGCTGTGTGAGTAAGATAAGCGACCCTAGTGGCCGACACAAACACCGGGCCCATCTAGGAGTGTCACTGCAGTGTCACGCAGGATGTCCCTTCCAAAAAACCCTCCCCAAACAGCACATGACGCAAAGAAAAAAAGAGGCGCAATGAGGTAGCTGTGTGAGTAAGATAAGCGACCCTAGTGGCCGACACAAACACCGGGCCCATCTAGGAGTGTCACTGCAGTGTCACGCAGGATGTCCCTTCCAAAAAACCCTCCCCAAACAGCACATGACGCAAAGAAAAAAAGAGGCGCAATGAGGTAGCTGTGTGAGTAAGATAAGCGACCCTAGTGGCCGACACAAACACCGGGCCCATCTAGGAGTGGCACTGCAGTGTCACGCAGGATGTCCCTTCCAAAAAACCCTCCCCAAACAGCACATGACGCAAAGAAAAAAAGAGGCGCAATGAGGTAGCTGTGTGAGTAAGATAAGCGACCCTAGTGGCCGACACAAACACCGGGCCCATCTAGGAGTGTCACTGCAGTGTCACGCAGGATGTCCCTTCCAAAAAACCCTCCCCAAACAGCACATGACGCAAAGAAAAAAAGAGGCGCAATGAGGTAGCTGTGTGAGTAAGATAAGCGACCCTAGTGGCCGACACAAACACCGGGCCCATCTAGGAGTGTTACTGCAGTGTCACGCAGGATGTCCCTTCCAAAAAACCCTCCCCAAACAGCACATGACGCAAAGAAAAAAAGAGGCGCAATGAGGTAGCTGTGTGAGTAAGATAAGCGACCCTAGTGGCCGACACAAACACCGGGCCCATCTAGGAGTGTCACTGCAGTGTCACGCAGGATGTCCCTTCCAAAAAACCCTCCCCAAACAGCACATGACGCAAAGAAAAAAAGAGGCGCAATGAGGTAGCTGTGTGAGTAAGATAAGCGACCCTAGAGGCCGACACAAACACCGGGCCCATCTAGGAGTGGCACTGCAGTGTCACGCAGGATGTCCCTTCCAAAAAACCCTCCCCAAACAGCACATGACGCAAAGAAAAAAAGAGGCGCAATGAGGTAGCTGTGTGAGTAAGATAAGCGACCCTAGTGGCCGACACAAACACCGGGCCCATCTAGGAGTGTCACTGCAGTGTCACGCAGGATGTCCCTTCCAAAAAACCCTCCCCAAACAGCACATGACGCAAAGAAAAAAAGAGGCGCAATGAGATAGCTGTGTGAGTAAGATAAGCGACCCTAGTGGCCGACACAAACACCGGGCCCATCTAGGAGTGTCACTGCAGTGTCACGCAGGATGTCCCTTCCAAAAAACCCTCCCCAAACAGCACATGACGCAAAGAAAAAAAGAGGCACAATGAGGTAGCTGTGTGAGTAAGATAAGCGACCCTAGTGGCCGACACAAACACCGGGCCCATCTAGGAGTGGCACTGCAGTGTCACGCAGGATGTCCCTTCCAAAAAATCCTCCCCAAACAGCACATGACGCAAAGAAAAAAAGAGGCGCAATGAGGTAGCTGTGTGAGTAAGATAAGCGACCCTAGTGGCCGACACAAACACCGGGCCCATCTAGGAGTGGCACTGCAGTGTCATGCAGGATGGCCCTTCCAAAAAACACTCCCCAAACAGCACATGACGCAAAGAAAAAAAGAGGCGCAATGAGGTAGCTGTGTGAGTAAGATAAGCGACCCTTGTGGCCGACACAAACACCTGGCCCATCTAGGAGTGGCACTGCAGTGTCACGCAGGATGTCCCTTCCAAAAAACCCTCCCCAAACAGCACATGACGCAAAGAAAAAAAGAGGCGCAATGAGGTAGCTGTGTGAGTAAGATAAACGACCCTAGTGGCCGACACAAACACCGGGCCCATCTAGGAGTGTCACTGCAGTGTCACGCAGGATGTCCCTTCCAAAAAACCCTCCCCAAACAGCACATGACGCAAAGAAAAAAAGAGGCGCAATGAGGTAGCTGTGTGAGTAAGATAAGCGACCCTAGTGGCCGACACAAACACCGGGCCCATCTAGGAGTGTCACTGCAGTGTCACGCAGGATGTCCCTTCCAAAAAATCCTCCCCAAACAGCACATGACGCAAAGAAAAAAAGAGGCGCAATGAGGTAGCTGTGTGAGTAAGATAAGCGACCCTAGTGGCCGACACAAACACCGGGCCCATCTAGGAGTGGCACTGCAGTGTCATGCAGGATGGCCCTTCCAAAAAACACTCCCCAAACAGCACATGACGCAAAGAAAAAAAGAGGCGCAATGAGGTAGCTGTGTGAGTAAGATAAGCGACCCTAGTGGCCGACACAAACACCTGGCCCATCTAGGAGTGGCACTGCAGTGTCACGCAGGATGTCCCTTCCAAAAAACCCTCCCCAAACAGCACATGACGCAAAGAAAAAAAGAGGCGCAATGAGGTAGCTGTGTGAGTAAGATAAGCGACCCTAGTGGCCGACACAAACACCGGGCCCATCTAGGAGTGTCACTGCAGTGTCACGCAGGATGTCCCTTCCAAAAAACCCTCCCCAAACAGCACATGACGCAAAGAAAAAAAGAGGCGCAATGAGGTAGCTGTGTGAGTAAGATAAGCGACCCTAGTGGCCGACACAAACACCGGGCCCATCTAGGAGTGTCACTGCAGTGTCACGCAGGATGTCCCTTCCAAAAAACCCTCCCCAAACAGCACATGACGCAAAGAAAAAAAGAGGCGCAATGAGATAGCTGTGTGAGTAAGATAAGCGACCCTAGTGGCCGACACAAACACCGGGCCCATCTAGGAGTGTCACTGCAGTGTCACGCAGGATGTCCCTTCCAAAAAACCCTCCCCAAACAGCACATGACGCAAAGAAAAAAAGAGGCACAATGAGGTAGCTGTGTGAGTAAGATAAGCGACCCTAGTGGCCGACACAAACACCGGGCCCATCTAGGAGTGGCACTGCAGTGTCACGCAGGATGTCCCTTCCAAAAAATCCTCCCCAAACAGCACATGACGCAAAGAAAAAAAGAGGCGCAATGAGGTAGCTGTGTGAGTAAGATAAGCGACCCTAGTGGCCGACACAAACACCGGGCCCATCTAGGAGTGGCACTGCAGTGTCATGCAGGATGGCCCTTCCAAAAAACACTCCCCAAACAGCACATGACGCAAAGAAAAAAAGAGGCGCAATGAGGTAGCTGTGTGAGTAAGATAAGCGACCCTTGTGGCCGACACAAACACCTGGCCCATCTAGGAGTGGCACTGCAGTGTCACGCAGGATGTCCCTTCCAAAAAACCCTCCCCAAACAGCACATGACGCAAAGAAAAAAAGAGGCGCAATGAGGTAGCTGTGTGAGTAAGATAAACGACCCTAGTGGCCGACACAAACACCGGGCCCATCTAGGAGTGTCACTGCAGTGTCACGCAGGATGTCCCTTCCAAAAAACCCTCCCCAAACAGCACATGACGCAAAGAAAAAAAGAGGCGCAATGAGGTAGCTGTGTGAGTAAGATAAGCGACCCTAGTGGCCGACACAAACACCGGGCCCATCTAGGAGTGTCACTGCAGTGTCACGCAGGATGTCCCTTCCAAAAAATCCTCCCCAAACAGCACATGACGCAAAGAAAAAAAGAGGCGCAATGAGGTAGCTGTGTGAGTAAGATAAGCGACCCTAGTGGCCGACACAAACACCGGGCCCATCTAGGAGTGGCACTGCAGTGTCATGCAGGATGGCCCTTCCAAAAAACACTCCCCAAACAGCACATGACGCAAAGAAAAAAAGAGGCGCAATGAGGTAGCTGTGTGAGTAAGATAAGCGACCCTAGTGGCCGACACAAACACCTGGCCCATCTAGGAGTGGCACTGCAGTGTCACGCAGGATGTCCCTTCCAAAAAACCCTCCCCAAACAGCACATGACGCAAAGAAAAAAAGAGGCGCAATGAGGTAGCTGTGTGAGTAAGATAAGCGACCCTAGTGGCCGACACAAACACCGGGCCCATCTAGGAGTGTCACTGCAGTGTCACGCAGGATGTCCCTTCCAAAAAACCCTCCCCAAACAGCACATGACGCAAAGAAAAAAAGAGGCGCAATGAGGTAGCTGTGTGAGTAAGATAAGCGACCCTAGTGGCCGACACAAACACCGGGCCCATCTAGGAGTGTCACTGCAGTGTCACGCAGGATGTCCCTTCCAAAAAACCCTCCCCAAACAGCACATGACGCAAAGAAAAAAAGAGGCGCAATGAGGTAGCTGTGTGAGTAAGATAAGCGACCCTAGTGGCCGACACAAACACCGGGCCCATCTAGGAGTGTCACTGCAGTGTCACGCAGGATGTCCCTTCCAAAAAAACCCTCCCCAAACAGCACATGATGCAAAGAAAAAAAGAGGCGCAATGAGGTAGCTGTGTGAGTAAGATAAGCGACCCTAGTGGCCGACACAAACACCGGGCCCATCTAGGAGTGTCACTGCAGTGTCACGCAGGATGTCCCTTCCAAAAAACCCTCCCCAAACAGCACATGACGCAAAGAAAAAAAGAGGCGCAATGAGGTAGCTGTGTGAGTAAGATAAGCGACCCTAGTGGCCGACACAAACACCGGGCCCATCTAGGAGTGTCACTGCAGTGTCACGCAGGATGTCCCTTCCAAAAAACCCTCCCCAAACAGCACATGACGCAAAGAAAAAAAGAGGCGCAATGAGGTAGCTGTGTGAGTAAGATAAGCGACCCTAGTGGCCGACACAAACACCGGGCCCATCTAGGAGTGTCACTGCAGTGTCACGCAGGATGTCCCTTCCAAAAAACCCTCCCCAAACAGCACATGACGCAAAGAAAAAAAGAGGCGCAATGAGGTAGCTGTGTGAGTAAGATAAGCGACCCTAGTGGCCGACACAAACACCGGGCCCATCTAGGAGTGGCACTGCAGTGTCACGCAGGATGTCCCTTCCAAAAAACCCTCCCCAAACAGCACATGACGCAAAGAAAAAAAGAGGCGCAATGAGGTAGCTGTGTGAGTAAGATAAGCGACCCTAGTGGCCGACACAAACACCGGGCCCATCTAGGAGTGTCACTGCAGTGTCACGCAGGATGTCCCTTCCAAAAAACCCTCCCCAAACAGCACATGATGCAAAGAAAAAAAGAGGCGCAATGAGGTAGCTGTGTGAGTAAGATAAGCGACACTAGTGGCCGACACAAACACCGGGCCCATCTAGGAGTGGCACTGCAGTGTCACGCAGGATGGCCCTTCCAAAAAACACTCCCCAAACAGCACATGATGCAAAGAAATAAAGAGGCGCAATGAGGTAGCTGTGTGAGTAAGATAAGCGACCCTAGTGGCCGACACAAACACCGGGCCCATCTAGGAGTGGCACTGCAGTGTCACGCAGGATGGCCCTTCCAAAAAACACTCCCCAAACAGCACATGACGCAAAGAAAAAAAGAGGCGCAATGAGGTAGCTGTGTGAGTAAGATAAGCGACCCTAGTGGCCAACACAAACACCGGGCCCATCTAGGAGTGGCACTGCAGTGTCACGCAGGATGGCCCTTCCAAAAAACACTCCCCAAACAGCACATGACGCAAAGAAAAATTAAAGAAAAAAGAGGTGCAAGATGGAATTGTCCTTGGGCCCTCCCACCCACCCTTATGTTGTATAAACAGGACATGCACACTTTAACCAACCCATCATTTCAGTGACAGGGTCTGCCACACGACTGTGACTGATATGACGGGTTGGTTTGGACCCCCACCAAAAAAGAAGCAATTAATCTCTCCTTGCACAAACTGGCTCTACAGATGCAAGATGTCCACCTCATCATCATCCTCCGATATATCACCGTGTACATCCCCCTCCTCACAGATTATCAATTCGTCCCCACTGGAATCCACCATCTCAGCTCCCTGTGTACTTTGTGGAGGCAATTGCTGCTGGTCAATGTCTCCGCGAAGGAATTGATTATAATTCATTTTAATGAACATCATCTTCTCCACATTTTCTGGATGTAACCTCGTACGCCGATTGCTGACAAGGTGAGCGGCGGCACTAAACACTCTTTCGGAGTACACACTTGTGGGAGGGCAACTTAGGTAGAATAAAGCCAGTTTGTGCAAGGGCCTCCAAATTGCCTCTTTTTCCTGCCAGTATAAGTACGGACTGTGTGACGTGCCTACTTGGATGCGGTCACTCATATAATCCTCCACCATTCTTTCAATGTTGAGAGAATCATATGCAGTGACAGTAGACGACATGTCCGTAATCGTTGTCAGGTCCTTTAGTCCGGACCAGATGTCAGCATCAGCAGTCGCTCCAGACTGCCCTGCATCACCGCCAGCGGGTGGGTTTGGAATTCTGAGCCTTTTCCTCGCACCCCCAGTTGCGGGAGAATGTGAAGGAGGAGATGTTGACAGGTCGCGTTCCGCTTGACTTGACAATTTTCTCACCAGCAGGTCTTTCAACCCCAGCAGACTTGTGTCTGCCGGAAAGAGAGATCCAAGGTAGGCTTTAAATCTAGGATCGAGCACGGTGGCCAAAATGTAGTGCTCTGATTTCAACAGATTGACCACCCGTGAATCCTTGTTAAGCGAATTAAGGGCTCCATCCACAAGTCCCACATGCCTAGCGGAATCGCTCCGTGTTAGCTCCTCCTTCAATGTCTCCAGCTTCTTCTGCAAAAGCCTGATGAGGGGAATGACCTGACTCAGGCTGGCAGTGTCTGAACTGACTTCACGTGTGGCAAGTTCAAAGGGCATCAGAACCTTGCACAACGTTGAAATCATTCTCCACAGCGCTTGAGACAGGTGCATTCCACCTCCTATATCGTGCTCAATTGTATAGGCTTGAATGGCCTTTTGCTGCTCCTCCAACCTCTGAAGCATATAGAGGGTTGAATTCCACCTCGTTACCACTTCTTGCTTCAGATGATGGCAGGGCAGGTTCAGTAGTTTTTGGTGGTGCTCCAGTCTTCTGTACATGGTGCCTGTACGCCGAAAGTGTCCCGCAATTTTTCTGGCCACCGACAGCATCTCTTGCACGCCCCTGTCGTTTTTTTAAAAATTCTGCACCACCAAATTCAAGGTATGTGCAAAACATGGGACGTGCTGGAATTTGCCCATATTTAATGCACACACAATATTGCTGGCGTTGTCCGATGCCACAAATCCACAGGAGAGTCCAATTGGGGTAAGCCATTCCGCGATGATCTTCCTCAGTTGCCGTAAGAGGTTTTCAGCTGTGTGCGTATTCTGGAAACCGGTGATACAAAGCGTAGCCTGCCTAGGAAAGAGTTGGCGTTTGCGAGATGCTGCTACTGGTGCCGCCGCTGCTGTTCTTGCGGCGGGAGTCCATACATCTACCCAGTGGGCTGTCACAGTCATATAGTCCTGACCCTGCCCTGCTCCACTTGTCCACATGTCCGTGGTTAAGTGGACATTGGGTACAACTGCATTTTTTAGGACACTGGTGAGTCTTTTTCTGACATCCGTGTACATTCTCGGTATCGCCTGCCTAGAGAAGTGGAACCTAGATGGTATTTGGTAATGGGGGCACACTGCCTCAATAAATTGTCTAGTTCCCTGTGAACTAACGGTGGATACCGGACGCACGTCTAACACCAACATAGTTGTCAAGGCCTCAGTTATCCGCTTTGCAGCAGGATGACTGCTGTGATATTTCATCTTCCTCGCAAAGGACTGTTGAACAGTCAATTGCTTACTGGAAGTAGTACAAGTGGGCTTACGACTTCCCCTCTGGGATGACCATCGACTCCCAGCAGCAACAACAGCAGCGCCAGCAGCAGTAGGCGTTACACGCAAGGATGCATCGGAGGAATCCCAGGCAGGAGAGGAATCATCAGAATTGCCAGTGACATGGCCTGCAGGACTATTGGCATTCCTGGGGAAGGAGGAAATTGACACTGAGGGAGTTGGTGGGGTGGTTTGCGTGAGCTTGGTTACAAGAGGAAGGGATTTACTGGTCAGTGGACTGCTTCCGCTGTCGCCCAAAGTTTTTGAACTTGTCACTGACTTATTATGAATGCGCTGCAGGTGACGTATAAGGGAGGATGTTCCGAGGTGGTTAACGTCCTTACCCCTACTTATTACAGCTTGACAAAGGCAACACATGGCTTGACACCTGTTGTCCGCATTTCTGTTGAAATAGTTCCACACCGAAGAGCTGATTTTTTTTGGTATTTTCACCAGGCATGTCAGTGGCCATATTCCTCCCACGGACAACAGGTGTCTCCCCGGGTGCCTGACTTAAACAAACCACCTCACCATCAGAATCCTCCTGGTCAATTTCCTCCCCAGCGCCAGCAACACCCATATCCTCCTCATCCTGGTGTACTTCAACACTGACATCTTCAATCTGACTATCAGGAACTGGACTGCGGGTGCTCCTTCCAGCACTTGCAGGGGGCGTGCAAATGGTGGAAGGCGCATGCTCTTCACGTCCAGTTTTGGGAAGGTCAGGCATCGCAACCGACACAATTGGACTCTCCGTGTGGATTTGGGATTTCGAAGAACGCACAGTTCTTTGCGGTGCTACTGCTTTTGCCAGCTTGAGTCTTTTTATTTTTCTAGCGAGAGGCTGAGTGCTTCCATCCTCATGTGAAGCTGAACCACTAGCCATGAACATAGGCCAGGGCCTCAGCCGTTCCTTGCCACTCCGTGTGGTAAATGGCATATTGGCAAGTTTACGCTTCTCCCCCGACAATTTTATTTTAGGTTTTGGAGTGCTTTTTTTACTGATATTTGGTGTTTTGGATTTGACATGCTCTGTACTATGACATTGGGCATCGGCCTTGGCAGACGACGTTGCTGGCATTTCATCGTCTCGGCCATGACTAGTGGCAGCAGCTTCAGCACGAGGTGGAAGTAGATCTTGATCTTTCCCTAATTTTGGAACCTCAACATTTTTGTTCTCCATATTTTAATAGGCACAACTAAAAGGCACCTCAGGTAAACAATGGAGATGGATGGATACTAGTATACTTATGGATGGACTGCCGAGTGCCGACACAGAGGTAGCTACAGCCGTGGACTACCGTACTGTGTCTGCTGCTAATATAGACTGGATGATAATGAGATGTAGTATGTATAAAGAAGAAAAAAAAAAAAAACACGGGTAGGTGGTATACAATTATGGATGGACTGCCGAGTGCCGACACAGAGGTAGCTACAGCCGTGGACTACCGTACTGTGTCTGCTGCTAATATAGACTGGATGATAATGAGATGTAGTATGTATAAAGAAGAAAGAAAAAAAAAACACGGGTAGGTGGTATACAATTATGGATGGACTGCCGAGTGCCGACACAGAGGTAGCTACAGCCGTGGACTACCGTACTGTGTCTGCTGCTAATATAGACTGGTTGATAATGAGATGTAGTATGTATAAAGAAGAAAGAAAAAAAAACCACGGGTAGGTGGTATACAATTATGGATGGACTGCCGAGTGCCGACACAGAGGTAGCTACAGCCGTGGACTACCGTACTGTGTCTGCTGCTAATATAGACTGGTTGATAATGAGATGTAGTATGTATAAAGAAGAAAGAAAAAAAAAACCACGGGTAGGTGGTATACAATTATGGATGGACTGCCGAGTGCCGACACAGAGGTAGCTACAGCCGTGGACTACCGTACTGTGTCTGCTGCTAATATAGACTGGTTGATAATGAGATGTAGTATGTATAAAGAAGAAAGAAAAAAAAACCACGGGTAGGTGGTATACAATTATGGATGGACTGCCGAGTGCCGACACAGAGGTAGCTACAGCCGTGGACTACCGTACTGTGTCTGCTGCTAATATAGACTGGTTGATAATGAGATGTAGTATGTATAAAGAAGAAAGAAAAAAAAAACCACGGGTAGGTGGTATACAATTATGGATGGACTGCCGAGTGCCGAAACAGAGGTAGCTACAGCCGTGGACTACCGTACTGTGTCTGCTGCTAATATAGACTGGATGATAATGAGATGTAGTATGTATAAAGAAGAAAAAAAAAAAAAACCACGGGTAGGTGGTATACAATTATGGATGGACTGCCGAGTGCCGACACAGAGGTAGCTACAGCCGTGGACTACCGTACTGTGTCTGCTGCTAATATAGACTGGTCGATAATGAGATGTAGTATGTATAAAGAAGAAAGAAAAAAAAACCCACGGGTAGGTGGTATACAATTATGGATGGACTGCCGAGTGCCGACACAGAGGTAGCTACAGCCGTGGACTACCGTACTGTGTCTGCTGCTAATATAGACTGGTTGATAATGAGATGTAGTATGTATAAAGAAGAAAGAAAAAAAAACACGGGTAGGTGGTATACAATTATGGATGGACTGCCGTTTGCCGACACAGAGGTAGCTACAGCCGTGGACTACCGTACTGTGTCTGCTGCTAATATAGACTGGATGATAATAAGATGTAGTATGTATAAAGAAGAAAGAAAAAAAAAAAACCACGGGTAGGTGGTATACAATTATGGATGGACTGCCGAGTGCCGACACAGAGGTAGCTACAGCCGTGGACTACCGTACTGTGTCTGCTGCTAATATAGACTGGTTGATAATGAGATGTAGTATGTATAAAGAAGAAAGAAAAAAAACCACGGGTAGGTGGTATACAATTATGGATGGACTGCCGAGTGCCGACACAGAGGTAGCTACAGCCGTGGACTACCGTACTGTGTCTGCTGCTAATATAGACTGGTTGATAATGAGATGTAGTATGTATAAAGAAGAAAGAAAGAAAAAACCATGGGTAGGTGGTGGTATACAATTATGGATGGACTGCCGAGTGCCGACACAGAGGTAGCTACAGCCGTGGACTACCGTACTGTACTGTGTCTGCTGCTAATATAGACTCGATGATAATGAGATGTAGTATGTATAAAGAAGAAAGAAAAAAAAACCCACGGGTAGGTGGTATACAATTATGGATGGACTGCCGAGTGCCGACACAGAGGTAGCTACAGCCGTGAACTACCGTACTGTGTCTGCTGCTAGTATAGACTGGATGATAAATAATGATATAAAAAATATATATATATCACTACTGCAGCCGGACAGGTATATATTATATAATGACGGACCTGCTGGACACTGTCTGTCAGCAGAATAAGTTGTTTATAGAATAAAAAAACACCACACAAGTCACACGACGAGTGTTTAACTTTTTCAGGCAGACAATCACAATATACTATACTGGTGGTCAGTGTGGTCAGGTCACTGGTCAGTCACACTGGCAGTGGCACTCTGGCAGCAAAAGTGTGCACTGTTTAATATGTACTCCTGGCTCCTGCTATAACCTATAACTGCTCCCCAGTCTCCCCCACAATTAAGCTGTGTGAGCACAGTCAGATATTATACATAGATGATGCAGCACACTGGGCTGAGCACAGATATGGTATGTGACTGAGTCACTGTGTATCGTTTTTTTCAGGCAGAGAACGGATTATATTAAATAATAATAAAACTGCACTGGTGGTCACTGGTCAGTCACTAGTATAACTAACTACTATCAGCAAAATTCTGCACTCTCTGAGTACTCCTCCTAAGCTCCAGTAAATGAAGTGTCTCACTCTCACTCTCCTATCTATTTCTAAACGGAGAGGACGCCAGCCACGTCCTCTCCCTATCAATCTCAATGCACGTGTGAAAATGGCGGCGACGCGCGGCTCCTTATATAGAATCCGAGTCTCGCGATAGAATCCGAGCCTCGCGAGAATCCGACAGCGTGATGATGACGTTCGGGCGCGCTCGGGTTAACCGAGCAAGGCGGGAAGATCCGAGTCGCTCGGACCCGTGTAAAAAAACATGAAGTTCGGGCGGGTTCGGATTCAGAGGAACCGAACCCGCTCATCTCTACTAATTAGCATCTATTGTTCTTTTAGTAGGCATGTATAGACATGTTACAGGACAACAGCAGGTGTTACCCTGCGATGAACCTGGCCTTTTCCCAGCCATATCCACCCCTTACTCTGCAGCTCCAATAAGCAGAGAGCACCACGTCTTGGACAGCCCTGGAAGGCAGGTCTACACCTAGAGGAATTGGTGGGATTTTTAAAAGAGAGAGACATCTGCACAGAAGGGCAGAGAGAGTGGAGTTCTTGACCTGAGAGGAATAAGGTGTATGGCTTCTGAAAGCTACTGGTAGGATAGCACTTCCAGTGTGCTGAGGCCTAGAAGTATTGTTGTTATCCTCTCGTTTCAAAAAGGCTACTGGACGTGCAGGGCCGGATCAAGGCTCCAGGGGGCCCGGGGTACTTTAGACAAGGGGGGCCCCTGAGGGCTAAATATAGTGTATATACTGTAGGAAGGGGAGGTTCCTTACAAATATATATATATATATATATATATATATATATATATATATAATTGATAAAAGTGAGCAGAAAGCTGTTGGAGGCAGAAACGAAGGATAGCACATTTTATTAAATAGAAAATGAGCATACATACACACAACACACACAGCATTCATAAACACTCACAAACAGCATACATACATACATACATACCACAAAGCATACACACACACACACACACACACACACACACACACACACACACACACACCATGCATACATACATACATACATACATACATACACACACACTACACACCAACAACATACACACACACACACACACACACACACACACACACTACACACCAACAACATATACACACACACTATACACCAACAACATATATATACACACACACACACACACACACACACCCCATGCATACATACATACATACATACACACACACTACACACCAACAACATACACACACACACACACACACACACACACACACTACACACCAACAACATATACACACACACTATACACCAACAACATATATATATACACACACACACACACACACACACAGCATGCATACACACACACACACACACACACACACACACAGCATGCATACATACACACACCAACATATACACACACTACACACCTACAATATATATATATACACACACACCACTAACCAACTGAACAGAGGAGAAGAGGAGGAGATTCTGCTGGAGTCCATGTGAGTTAAACATAGGAGGAGCTGCTGCTGCTGCACATGCTCAGCAGCTCCCTCCACTGTGTGTTCGAGAGGCAGAGAGCTCAGCTGATCAGAGGCAGAGCTCTCAGTGAGGAGCAGCCAATTCATTCACGGCAGTTCGTAAGTGCCTGTGGGTGGC
This sequence comes from Pseudophryne corroboree, assembly GCF_028390025.1. Lineage (NCBI taxonomy): Eukaryota > Metazoa > Chordata > Amphibia > Anura > Myobatrachidae > Pseudophryne > Pseudophryne corroboree. Next base: position 292,021 of record NW_026967471.1, on the reverse strand, counting down.
CCCGGAGGGTGCAGAGACGGAGACAAGACTGTCTCCGTCTCTGAAACACAAAATGTGTCTGCAGAGAGGGGAAAGTTTGCAACCACTGCCACCAATGAATGAACTTCCTAAAATAAAATAAAAACTACCATTACTTGACGGAAGGCACGGGGGGGCCCTTAAATCTGGGGGGCCCAGGGTAATGTGTCCCCTGGGCTCCCCCCTTAATCCGGCTCTGTGGACGTGCACTGAGGACGAGGCTGCCAGTGTGCTGAGTGAGGATTGTGAATGCATTGTGGACACTGGATGACAAGCTTTTCCTGGGAGTGCAGACTTGTTGGCTCTGCTATACAGATACTCCCTCACACATCTGTAATCCTATACTATTGTGGGAAACTAGTAGGTAAGATACCATCCTGGCATGTAATAGTTGCTGTTTTGTGTACTGTGTGTGTATTTTTACAATAAAGGGCATTTGCCACTTTACTAAACTGTTTACCTGAGTGATCAGAGAATCCGTATCCTCACAATTGGTGGCAAGCAGTGGGGTCACTCAGTCCCAGTTTACCCTGGGTAAGGCTGCGAGAGGTGTCAGCGGAGGGCACCTAAGAGCCTTGTAAACAGTTTGGCACACAGTAGCCAGGTATCTTGCTGAAAAGTTGTTAGTACGTTTGGAAAGTCAGCAGTATGGAGGCAGAAACAGAGGTGTACAAAAACCTCAACAAGAGATTCCTGCATATGGTCTGTCGAGCGCGCGGTATTATGGTGACCGCAACAGATGGAAAGGAATCCCTAATTGCGAAATTGCTGAAATGGGATCAAGAACACCCTTGTGATGAGGAGGAGGACTCTGAGGAGTCAGATGAGGAGGAACAAGTGACGGAGTGGTTGAGACCTACAGCCGGGACATTCGATGCCAGTAACCGCAGGGAGAGCGGAGGATCGGACGTGGGATCCCGAGGGTTAGTACAACCCCGTCTGAAAGCCCTTAGAGAGGGGAAGGTTGGAGAAAAGTTTGAAAAGACACCGGAGGTATTACAGGCCCGTCTAGAAGCACTGGGAGATGGCGCAACACCCGAGGATCGGATGCGGGTAATAAAGGAGGTGCTGGAATTACCAGACAACAGTCCTACAGTGCGGACTCTTGCACCAGCAGCCACCGTTCTACAGACTGCCCTGTCCCATCAGGATGAGCCCCAGGGCAGGTGCCAGCGACGCAACATGGCGTCTGACGTTTCATACAGAGGAGATTCGCAGAGCCAGCGACTGGGTCAGAGGATGGATAGCTCGAGCAGTCGGCTGATGGAATCCACACTGAGATGGCGTGAACAGACCAGGGAGCAGGTCGTGCTGGACTACCCCAGGAGACAGTGGTGTCTGGGTCATACGGAGCAGGTAAGTGCAGTGAATGCTACCCTGCACTACCCTATACCAGGAAATTCAGAGGAAATTATGAGTTTTGTATCTGCTGGGCTTTTAGCTGTCCCATGTGCTATACTGGGGGACAGTACTGAAAATGAGAAGGAAGTGGGGTCTGTCATTCAGATACCCCAGGAGGAGATGCACTATGCCTTCCCATTTTCAGAGGTGAAAAATGAAGAAATGGTGAACGAATGCCAGTTCCAAGAAGAGGTTGGTGTCAAGGGAACCAAGGAGCTGATAAGGGCCAAGGACTCACTGCTGCAGGTGAGGTCTAGTCTGCCAGTGGCACCTGAACCAGCTGTCCAATTTGCTATGCTAGGGGAGGCCCAGAAATGATCAATTGAGGGCGTAGAAGACATTTCAGACCCAAGGGAAGGGGTATAGGCTTTTGAGGGGGGAGCACGTGGAGAAGAATTACAGATACTCGCTGCTCCCCTGCAGCCAAATTCATCCCAGTGGTTAAGTGCCGAAGAAGGGCCCCAGCCACTGACTATCCCTGCCAGGTTTCCTGATGCAAGGCTGATGATGCAGATTGTGCTACCCTGTTTTACCTCAGACGTAGAGGGAGTAACGTCACTCAAAATGGGGGAGGGGGAGGCAAACCACTGTTCAGATGCACCAGAGGTGGTGGAGGTGGAGTTCCCAGGGAATATAGTGTTGGGGAGGGAGAGTGAGGACCCCAGAGACCAGATCTTGTTGAAGCAGATCACTCTCCTCTCTGATGCACCAAAGATAAAGGGAGTGATGTCATTCAAAAAGAAGGGTGGTGAGGGAAGCATCTCTGATGATAAAGGATACCCACCATTAATCCGGCTGTTTAAACCCAGTGCCTGGGATACTGGAGGGCGTCTTAAAAACTGTGAACTGCTGAGCCCAGACCCTCCACCGCCAGATGGAAATGTAAGCCCACACTTGTTTGACCCAGGCGATCCAGATGTGATGTCTGCCCATCCCAAATGGGTTACTCTTGTCACTGAATTGCAGCGGCTGGAAAAAGTAGGGGAGGGCTGTAACGGACGCAGCCCAGCTGGCTCTTGAGGAGTACTTTTTGCCAGCCTGTTTCTGGATTCAGTGCGTTAGTGTAAAGAGACAGGACAGAACTGTGTTATCACCTATACAGCATGCTGCCTGGATTCCCAATAGAAATGGACATCACATATTATTGTGAAACATCATCCCTCTGTTATACTGTATGTGTTTGTGTTTATCAGGGAATAATATCTCTAGCCTTATGTTTTGTACAGAATGCATATGAAGATATATATATATATATATATATATATATATATATATATATATGTGACAGGACGGTACCGTACGGAAGCACTCGCCGCTTGCCGCGTCCCGTCGACTGCGCACAGAATGGAAGGTCAAGCCGCACGAGGCCTGACCACATAGGGGATTCCCGCTTACCGTCAGTAACCGCCTGTTACTGACTCCACCCACTGCGTTGTGGGCGGGTTCTTGCTGCCACCACCAAACTCCAAACCTGCCGTGGCGTTTGGAACCACGGTTCTGCTCTGTATGTGCCGACGCACTGCTTTACCACACCTGTGTGGTGTCGACGAATCCCCACTAGCCACTTGCTAGGCCTCTACCGGTAGCTGGCGGAAGGCGGAGCTTGGAGACGTCAGGTGCTTCCCTGGACAGCCGGAGAACGGGGCTAGGTTTGGCCTAACCCTGTAGGTCACAAGATGAAGCAGTCTTCTTGAGGCAAAGATGTTTATTTGCTCAAATAACCTTTAAAAAGGCTCCTCCCTATTGCTAGGGGCAACAGCATACAATTAGATGTTTTCAGCAGAAGAAGATGTTACAATACACCACTCTGGAGGCACGCAGGTCTCCTTTTTATGTCAGTTTTCCACACAGTATCACAGGGGGGTAAGCCCTCCCTGTCTTCTCCAACCAATCAGGTTATTTTACAAAATACCAATAAATCACATTTTACAAGGATATAAGTGCAATAAAACAATATCCTCCTTCCTGTGACCCAGACGTTTGGTATCAGATTAACATTCACTATTGATAAATTTATCACATAGCTTCAAAATACAATGTTTCTGTCTCATTCACATCTCCAGGCAAACCCAGTGTTTGAGATTACAACAGGAATGGCTACAATACAAACAAACAGTCTTCCTTCCTGCATAGGTCGTTCGTATGTCAATTAAATCAGGTACATGAAACAAGTTCCAAGCCCATAAACCCAGTGATTAGCATCTCTCTCTAAGGAACTTACACATCAAAAGGTATTGTCCTTCACACATCTCTGCTAGCACAGAGCCATTAGCATGCCACTTCCTATTTCCAGAGGTTAAGAGATTATTATTCAGACATCTGTAAGAGTAAGTGCATTTTCCTCTTTAAATATACAGATGACCACATCTTGAATATAAAACAAATACAGTTAAACATGCATTCCTGCAATTGTGCATAGAGCACTACATATGACATGTTAAAACACATCATTAAACAAACGTTTAAACAGTCCGCGCCCAGCGCCGTAAGTACGTTTAACAGTGACGCCCAGCGCCCATTGTCCCTTAATATGGCGCCGGGCACGAGGGTTAACATCTTCAGTGCCGCAGCCGCCATTACACGTGTGGCTGGTTGGTCTCTCCGGCCACACTCCCCCACCCCCATTCAAGCGGGTCAACCAGGGACCCATGTCCCAACGATTTGGGTCCTGGTCCCGCAGTCCGTTGGGGTGAAGGGGACGCTACCTGGGATGTGTAGGCTCTGGCCTAGACAGTTCATCCATAGTGTAGTGGGCCTCTCTTCGTGGGTGCACAATGTTCAAATAGTCCACCTGAAGTCCAAGTTCAAGGCTCCACCACAAAAGTCTGTCAAATTTCCCCAAGGTAGGTTGCAGCCACCTAACAGGTAGGTGGTAAGTCACCACGGTGGGGGTCCGGTTACAAACAAGTGCCACCCACGGTGTACCAACTGTGGCATACCCCACCTCCCACAATAGCAGTATACTGCTCAACCAGGCCACAGGGTGCTCCTGCCCATATGGCTCTTTCTGGCTATGTACTGCTCCCAGTCCGTGCAGTGGCGCAATAGTTCGTAACACACAGTCCTGGTCAAGAATGTGCGCCATCAGCACTGGAGCGGGTACCCGAGCCTCCTTCAATGACTGGAATGCCAACTCGCAAGCGGGTGCAAAGTCCACTGACTTGGGAATGCCCTTCCTAGCCATCTCTGTCAAGGGGTTCACTACAGGACTAAAGTCAATGACAACATGTCCGTAGGGCCTTACAGGTTCTAAGGTCAGTACCGGTCTGGGTGATGTGGGTCGGGGACAGCCTCTGGTTGCCTCCACCCCCTCTGGGTTGGGCCTACCCCTGTCTCCTCCCACATGGTGCCCCAGGCACTGCACCTTCGTCATACCTATCTGGCAACTGTCTGCCCTAACTGTCAGACCTGCCCTCCAATCCTCCTCTGTCGACCTCTAACTCGGGACACCTACCCTTTCACCTAGGCCTACTCCTTCCTCCTCGTCCGCTATCTGTGCCACAGTGATGGCGGCCAGACCACCAGCCTCTGGATCCTGTGTGGCATCCACTACAGGGAGGCTGCATGTCTTCCCCGATCTACTGTGCACAGGCAGGGGACCTGCCATGTCCACAGCAACTTGCTGCAAGGGTTCTCCTATGGGCAGAGGCCCAGAGACAACACAACCGCTGGAGTGCCCCGGCTGCCAACGCATGGCACCAGCCTTACAGTTGGTCTGGGCGTCATCCAACATTCCAGACCAGGGTAAGCTCTGTGTCAGGCACTTCAGGGTACGGTCTGTCTCCGGGTTACTGTCCAAAGGGGTTTCGCTGGCAACCGACACCGGTTGCGCAGGAAAGTTCCCTGAGGGGACCAGTTGGACACATTCCCTATATGGTCTATCCCCTCCCACTTTCCTGGCTACCCTGTACCTTAACCCTTCCCGCCAGGTCAACCTCCCCGCCCCAAACCTGTCAAGGCCGCTGCCAGAGTGGCGCCTCATGCCTTTTGGGGATGGGTCAGAGAGTTGAGCCTCCCTAAACTCCTGCCTGTGGACCTCAATCTCTCCTAAATTGGGACACTCTACAGGGGGATCTAGGTGGGGACTACTAGGGTCAGTCTGGTAGGGGTCAGTCATGGAAAAATCAGTGTGGTTTCTCATACTCACCGCCGGAGTTGGCAAACCACTTGGGTCAGGAGCATCATTGGGCACCCCCACAGGATCACACGAGCTGGAACCGACATCCTCTGCTTTGCTAGGGGACGTAGGCATACCATAGGCAAAAGGCATGCGGGGTCGATGTACTGATCTAGCCGCTGTAATCTTTTCCTCTGGGCTGGTTGATGCTGTGGTTGGCTGTGCTGGCAGTTGTCTAGCAGCTGTAGTCTTTTCCTCTGGGCTGGGCAGGGCTGGAGTAGCTGATGTCAACGGTGGTTTTGGAACTTGACTCCGGGGAATGGCGCCAACAAACATAGTGACGATCCCACCACCCAGATCATTTCCTAGGACCACATCAGTTGGGAGACCATCCATGATGGCAACTTCTCGCAACTCTGGTCCAGCTCCCCAGTCCAGGTAGACTCTTGCCATGGGAACCGCTTTTTCTGTTCCTTCTGCCAGGGTGACCGTGGCAGTGCGACCCTGCAATACTGCAGCAGGATCTATAAGGTGGGGGCTCACCACAGTGATTGAGGCCCCAGAGTCTCTTAGGCCTTCTCCCTGCAGGGGTCCCACGTGGACTGGCTGCAGGTGCCTCCACATGTTGTGTAGGGGCTGTTTGGCCATGCAGGTGACTCTCTCCGCAGAGTGCACCTGTCTCTCGCCACACTCCATCGGACTGACTGGAGGGGGAACAGTCTCTGTAGGCTCATCTCCTCTCGTCAAACAAGCGATCCAGGCTCCAGCACTCGGATTTGGGGCACGAGTCTGGGGTGCTTGGGATGCAGGACAGTTCATCTTCAGATGTCCGATTTTCCCACAGCCGTAGCACTTCTTCTCCAGTCGTGGCACCGATGATCTCTGATCAGTTGCAGGGACTCTGCGGTGCGGTTGCTGGCCAAGAGCACCCGGGTTGGAAGATGCTTGTCTTTAGGGGTGATGAGCTGAAGAGGGGGGTCCCTTTGATGGTACAGTCTGTTGGAGTTGGCTGCTGGCGGGGCGCTTCTGCCCCTGTGGCCGAATTGCCACATATTTGTCGGCTAATTGGGCAGCCATTTTTATGCTGGGTGGCTCCCGATCTAGCACCCACTCCTTCACTTCTTGGGCGCACCTGCGGTAGAACTGCTCCCTGCAGATCAGGTCGATCAGTGCGTCCCATGTAGTGGCTTCAGAATCCTTCACCCACTTCACCACGTACTGCCGCAGCTGGTTGCCGAACTGCTCATGGGTGCTGCTAGGATTCTTGGGAAAGTCTCTGAACTTCTTCCTGTAAGACTCTGAAGTGATGAAGAATCGCTGGAGGAGGGCCTTCGCGACTTCGTCGTAGTTCCCACAGTCCTCCGTCGCCACTCCTCGATAGGCCTCCAAGGCCTCTCCATGCAGAGTGGGCACAAGGTGTCTCACCCACTCTGACTTGGGTAGATCGTGTAGTTTACAAGTCCTTTCAAAAACTTGCAAATGTCCATCAATGTCCCCATCACTGTCTGCAAACTTCGCAAACTGTATACGTCCTGATCTGTATACAACAGCTGACAACGGCTCCCGGGGTACCACGGCCTGTGGTGCCCGCTCCGCATGCCACATCCGAATGACAAGCATGCGTTCTTGCTCCGTTGCCCTTTCCCCCAATTCCGCTAGCCGATCTGCTAGGGTATCCGGGCCGCCCCCCCTGGGACGTTGGGATCCTGGCCCTGCTAGGGATTGCTGGGAAACATGGCTGCTGTGAGAGAGGGCGGGGCTTGTGGTTCTCACCGGTTCTGTACGAAGGTCCACTGGTGGGCCGTCCTCTGCGATGCTGACGTCGTCAGTGCTTTCCACCTCCACCCGATGAGACTCCTCCACGCTCCTGAGCGCCGCCTTCATGACGATTCTGGACGCGTTGGAAGGGATATCCACACCCTTCCCCTGGCATACGATCTCCAGATCCTCCTTGGACATTCCGCTGAATTCCGCCATCTTGTGCGTTCTCCTGCGCTGCAGTTACTCCTCTCCTGAGTAACTCGGCTTCTCCAATCAGGTGATGAAAAGCCGCCTGGGAATATCCCACCACTATGCCACCAATTTCTGTGACAGGACGGTACCGTACGGAAGCACTCGCCGCTTGCCTGTTACTGACTCCACCCACTGCATTGTGGGCAGGTTCTTGCTGCCACCACCAAACTCCTAACCTGCCGTGGCGTTTGGAACCACGGTTCTGCTCTGTATGTGCCGACGCACTGCTTTACCACACCTGTGTGGTGTCGACGAATCCCCACTAGCCACTTGCTAGGCCTCTACCGGTAGCTGGCGGAAGGCGGAGCTTGGAGACGTCAGGTGCTTCCCTGGACAGCCGGAGAACGGGGCTAGGTTTGGCCTAACCCTGTAGGTCACAAGATGAAGCAGTCTTCTTGAGGCAAAGATGTTTATTTGCTCAAATAACCTTTAAAAAGGCTCCTCCCTATTGCTAGGGGCAACAGCATACAATTAGATGTTTTCAGCAGAAGAAGATGTTACAATACACCACTCTGGAGGCACGCAGGTCTCCTTTTTATGTCAGTTTTCCACACAGTATCACAGGGGGGTAAGCCCTCCCTGTCTTCTCCAACCAATCAGGTTATTTTACAAAATACCAATAAATCACATTTTACAAGGATATAAGTGCAATAAAACAATATCCTCCTTCCTGTGACCCAGACGTTTGGTATCAGATTAACATTCACTATTGATAAATTTATCCCATAGCTTCAAAATACAATGTTTCTGTCTCATTCACATCTCCAGGCAAACCCAGTGTTTGAGATTACAACAGGAATGGCTACAATACAAACAAACAGTCTTCCTTCCTGCATAGGTCGTTCGTATGTCAATTAAATCAGGTACATGAAACAAGTTCCAAGCCCATAAACCCAGTGATTAGCATCTCTCTCTAAGGAACTTACACATCAAAAGGTATTGTCCTTCACACCTCTCTGCTAGCACAGAGCCATTAGCATGCCACTTCCTATTTCCAGAGGTTAAGAGATTATTATTCAGACATCTGTAAGAGTAAGTGCATTTTCCTCTTTAAATATACAGATGACCACATCTTGAATATAAAACAAATACAGTTAAACATGCATTCCTGCAAATGTGCACAGAGCACTACATATGACATGTTAAAACACATCATTAAACAAACGTTTAAACAGTCCGCGCCCAGCGCCGTAAGTACGTTTAACAGTGACGCCCAGCGCCCATTGTCCCTTAATATGGCGCCGGGCACGAGGGTTAACACCTTCAGTGCCGCAGCCGCCATTACACGTGTGGCTGGTTGGTCTCTCCGGCCACAATATATATATATGATTGTATTGTGTTGTGTTATTATATTGTACAGTTATATTTTATATGTTATATTTGGACTATGCGGTTTATTTGGTTATACTGTGTTCAATGTGTGTAGTTGTTTATAGGAATAGTTATCTGCCAGAGGATTTCACAGACAAATAGCAGCTGGAATACCTTGTCTGCTATAAAGGGGATCAATCTGGTGGTGAATGGACACTATCTGATACTTGGAGGAGGGATAACCTAATTAGCATCCATTGTTCTTTTAGTAGGCATGTATAGACATGTTACAGGACAACAGCAGGTGTTACCCTGCGATGAACCTGGCCTTTTCCCAGCCATATCCACTAGAGATGAGCGGGTTCGGTTCCTCGGAATCCGAACCCGCCCGAACTTCAGCTTTTTTTACACGGATCCGAGCGACTCGGATCTTCCCGCCTTGCTCGGTTAACCCGAGCGCGCCCGAACGTCATCATGACGCTGTCGGATTCTCGCGAGGCTCGGATTCTATATAAGGAGCCGCGCTTCGCCGCCATTTTCACACGTGCACGAGATTGATAGGGAGAGGACGTGGCTGGCGTCCTCTCCATTTAGATTAGAAGAGAGAGAGTGAGATTGAGACAGAGACACTTGATTTACTGGAGCTTAGGAGTACTAGAGAGTGCAGAGTTTACTAGTGACTGACCACTGACCAGTGACCACCATTGCAGTTTTATTTAATATAATCCGTTCTCTGCCTGAAAAAAACGATACACAGTGACTCAGTCACATACCATATCTGTGCTCAGCCCAGTGTGCTGCATCATCTATGTATAATATCTGACTGTGCTCACACAGCTTAATTGTGGGGGAGACTGGGGAGCAGTTATAGGTTATAGCAGGAGCCAGGAGTACATATTATAAAAATTAAACAGTGCACACTTTTGCTGCAGGAGTGCCACTGCCAGTGTGACTGACCAGTGACCTGACCACACTGACCACCAGTATAGTATACTATATTGTGATTGCCTGAAAAAGTTAAACACTCGTCGTGTGACTTGTGTGGTGTTTTTTTATTCTATAAAAAACTCATTCTGCTGACAGACAGTGTCCAGCAGGTCCGTCATTATATAATATATACCTGTCCGGCTGCAGTAGTGATATATATATATATTTTTTATATCATTATTTATCATCCAGTCGCAGCAGACACAGTACGGTAGTTCACGGCTGTAGCTACCTCTGTGTCGGCACTCGGCAGTCCATCCATAATTGTATACCACCTACCCGTGGTTTTTTTTTTTCTTTCTTCTTTATACATACTACATCTCATTATCATCCAGTCTATATTAGCAGCAGACACAGTACAGTACGGTAGTCCACGGCTGTAGCTACCTCTGTGTCGGCACTCGGCAGTCCGTCCATAATTGTATACCACCTACCCGTGGTTTTTTTTTCTTCTTTATACATACTACATCTCATTATCATCCAGTCTATATTAGCAGCAGACACAGTAGAGTACGGTAGTCCACGGCTGTAGCTACCTCTGTGTCGGCACTCGGCAGTCCATCCATAATTGTATACCACCTACCCGTGGTTTTTTTTTTCTTCTTTATACATACTACATCTCATTATCATCCAGTCTATATTAGCAGCAGACACAGTACAGTACGGTAGTCCATGGCTGTAGCTACCTCTGTGTCGGCACTCGGCAGTCCGTCCATAATTGTATACCACCTACCCGTGGTTTTTTTTTTCTTCTTTATACATACTACATCTCATTATCATCCAGTCTATATTAGCAGCAGACACAGTACAGTACGGTAGTCCACGGCTGTAGCTACCTCTGTGTCGGCACTCGGCAGTCCATCCATAATTGTATAGCACCTACCCGTGTTTTTTTTGTCTTTCTTCTTTATACATACTACATCTCATTATCAACCAGTCTATATTAGCAGCAGACACAGTACAGTACGGTAGTCCATGGCTGTAGCTACCTCTGTGTCGGCACTCGGCAGTCCGTCCATAATTGTATACCACCTACCCGTGGTTTTTTTTTCTTTCTTCTTTATACATACTACATCTCATTATCATCCAGTCTATATTAGCAGCAGACACAGTACAGTACGGTAGTCCACGGCTGTAGCTACCTCTGTGTCGGCACTCGGCAGTCCATCCATAATTGTATACCACCTACCCGTGGTTTTTTTTTTCTTCTTTAAACATACTACATCTCATTCTCATCCAGTCTATATTAGCAGCAGACACAGTACAGTACGGTAGTCCACGGCTGTAGCTACCTCTGTGTCGGCACTCGGCAGTCCATCCATAATTGTATACCACCTACCCGTGTTTTTTTTTTCTTCTTTATACATACTACATCTCATTATCATCCAGTCTATATTAGCAGCAGACACAGTACAGTACGGTAGTCCACGGCTGTAGCTACCTCTGTGTCGGCACTCGGCAGTCCATCCATAATTGTATACCACCTACCCGTGGTTTTTTTTCTTTCTTCTTTATACATACTACATCTCATTATCATCCAGTCTATATTAGCAGCAGACACAGTACAGTACGGTAGTCCACGGCTGTAGCTACCTCTGTGTCGGCACTCGGCAGTCCGTCCATAATTGTATACCACCTACCCGTGTTTTTTTTTTTCTTTCTTCTTTATACATACATACTACATCTCTTTATCAACCAGTCTATATTAGCAGCAGACACAGTACGGTAGTCCACGGCTGTAGCTACCTCTGTGTCGGCACTCAGCAGTCCATCCATAATTGTATACCACCTACCCGTGGTTTTTTTTTTTCTTCTTTATACATACTACATCTCATTATCATCCAGTCTATATTAGCAGCAGACACAGTACGGTAGTCCACGGCTGTAGCTACCTCTGTGTCGGCACTCGGCAGTCCGTCCATAATTGTATACCACCTACCCGTGTTTTTTTTTTCTTTCTTCTTTATACATACATACTACATCTCTTTATCAACCAGTCTATATTAGCAGCAGACACAGTACGGTAGTCCACGGCTGTAGCTACCTCTGTGTCGGCACTCGGCAGTCCGTCCATAATTGTATACCACCTACCCGTGTTTTTTTTTTCTTTCTTCTTTATACATACATACTACATCTCTTTATCAACCAGTCTATATTAGCAGCAGACACAGTACGGTAGTCCACGGCTGTAGCTACCTCTGTGTCGGCACTCGGCAGTCCGTCCATAATTGTATACCACCTACCCGTGGTTTTTTTTTTTCTTTCTTCTTTATACATACATACTACATCTCTTTATCAACCAGTCTATATTAGCAGCAGACACAGTACGGTGGTCCACAGCTGTAGCTACCTCTGTGTCGGCACTCGGCAGTCCATCCATAATTGTATACTAGTATCCATCCATCTCCATTGTTTACCTGAGGTGCCTTTTAGTTGTGCCTATTAAAATATGGAGAACAAAAATGTTGAGGTTCCAAAATTAGGGAAAGATCAAGATCCACTTCCACCTCGTGCTGAAGCTGCTGCCACTAGTCATGGCCGAGACGATGAAATGCCAGCAACGTCGTCTGCCAAGGCCGATGCCCAATGTCATAGTACAGAGCATGTCAAATCCAAAACACCAAATATCAGTAAAAAAAGGACTCCAAAACCTAAAATAAAATTGTCGGAGGAGAAGCGTAAACTTGCCAATATGCCATTTACCACACGGAGTGGCAAGGAACGGCTGAGGCCCTGGCCTATGTTCATGGCTAGTGGTTCAGCTTCACATGAGGATGGAAGCACTCAGCCTCTCGCTAGAAAAATGAAAAGACTCAAGCTGGAAAAAGCACAGCAAAGAACTGTGCGTTCTTCGAAATCCCAAATCCACAAGGAGAGTCCAATTGTGTCGGTTGCGATGCCTGACCTTCCCAACACTGGACGTGAAGAGCATGCGCCTTCCACCATTTGCACGCCCCCTGCAAGTGCTGGAAGGAGCACCCGCAGTCCAGTTCCTGATAGTCAGATTGAAGATGTCAGTGTTGAAGTACACCAGGATGAGGAGGATATGGGTGTTGCTGGCGCTGGGGAGGAAATTGACCAGGAGGATTCTGATGGTGAGGTGGTTTGTTTAAGTCAGGCACCCGGGGAGACACCTGTTGTCCGTGGGAGGAATATGGCCGTTGACATGCCTGGTGAAAATACCAAAAAAATCAGCTCTTCGGTGTGGAAGTATTTCACCAGAAATGCGGACAACATTTGTCAAGCCGTGTGTTCCCTTTGTCAAGCTGTAATAAGTAGGGGTAAGGACGTTAACCACCTCGGAACATCCTCCCTTATACGTCACCTGCAGCGCATTCATAATAAGTCAGTGACAAGTTCAAAAACTTTGGCCGAAAGCGGAAGCAGTCCACTGACCAGTAAATCCCTTCCTCTTGTAACCAAGCTCACGCAAACCACCCCACCAACTCCCTCAGTGTCAATTTCCTCCTTCCCCAGGAATGCCAATAGTCCTGCAGGCCATGTCACTGGCAATTCTGATGATTCCTCTCCTGCCTGGGATTCCTCCGATGCATCCTTGCGTGTAACGCCTACTGCTGCTGGCGCTGCTGTTGTTGCTGCTGGGAGTCGATGGTCATCCCAGAGGGGAAGTCGTAAGCCCACTTGTACTACTTCCAGTAAGCAATTGACTGTTCAACAGTCCTTTGCGAGGAAGATGAAATATCACAGCAGTCATCCTGCTGCAAAGCGGATAACTGAGGCCTTGACAACTATGTTGGTGTTAGACGTGCGTCCGGTATCCGCCGTTAGTTCACAGGGAACTAGACAATTTATTGAGGCAGTGTGCCCCCGTTACCAAATACCATCTAGGTTCCACTTCTCTAGGCAGGCGATACCGAGAATGTACACGGACATCAGAAAAAGACTCACCAGTGTCCTAAAAAATGCAGTTGTACCCAATGTCCACTTAACCACGGACATGTGGACAAGTGGAGCAGGGCAGGGTCAGGACTATATGACTGTGACAGCCCACTGGGTAGATGTATGGACTCCCGCCGCAAGATCAGCAGCGGCGGCACCAGTAGCAGCATCTCGCAAACGCCAACTCTTTCCTAGGCAGGCTACGCTTTGTATCACCGGTTTCCAGAATACGCACACAGCTGAAAACCTCTTACGGCAACTGAGGAAGATCATCGCGGAATGGCTTACCCCAATTGGACTCTCCTGTGGATTTGTGGCATCGGACAACGCCAGCAATATTGTGTGTGCATTAAATATGGGCAAATTCCAGCACGTCCCATGTTTTGCACATACCTTGAATTTGGTGGTGCAGAATTTTTTAAAAAACGACAGGGGCGTGCAAGAGATGCTGTCGGTGGCCAGAAGAATTGCGGGACACTTTTGGCGTACAGGCACCACGTACAGAAGACTGGAGCACCACCAAAAACTACTGAACCTGCCCTGCCATCATCTGAAGCAAGAAGTGGTAACGAGGTGGAATTCAACCCTCTATATGCTTCAGAGGTTGGAGGAGCAGCAAAAGGCCATTCAAGCCTATACAATTGAGCACGATATAGGAGGTGGAATGCACCTGTCTCAAGCGCAGTGGAGAATGATTTCAACGTTGTGCAAGGTTCTGATGCCCTTTGAACTAGAGATGAGCGCCTGAAATTTTTCGGGTTTTGTGTTTTGGTTTTGGGTTCGGTTCCGCGGCCGTGTTTTGATTTCGAACGCGTTTTGGCAAAACCTCACCGAATTATTTTTGTCGGATTCGGGTGTGTTTTGGATTCGGGTGTTTTTTTCCAAAAACACTAAAAAACAGCTTAAATCATAGAATTTGGGGGTCATTTTGATCCCAAAGTATTATTAACCTCAAAAACCATAATTTACACTCATTTTCAGTCTATTCTGAATACCTCACACCTCACAATATTATTTTTAGTCCTAAAATTTGCACCGAGGTCGCTGTGTGAGTAAGATAAGCGACCCTAGTGGCCGACACAAACACCGGGCCCATCTAGGAGTGGCACTGCAGTGTCACGCAGGATGTCCCTTCCAAAAAACCCTCCCCAAACAGCACATGACGCAAAGAAAAAAAGAGGCGCAATGAGGTAGCTGTGTGAGTAAGATTAGCGACCCTAGTGGCCGACACAAACACCGGGCCCATCTAGGAGTGGCACTGCAGTGTCACGCAGGATGGCCCTTCCAAAAAACCCTCCCCAAACAGCACATGACGCAAAGAAAAAAAGAGGCGCAATGAGGTAGCTGTGTGAGTAAGATTAGCGACCCTAGTGGCCGACACAAACACCGGGCCCATCTAGGAGTGGCACTGCAGTGTCACGCAGGATGGCCCTTCCAAAAAACCCTCCCCAAACAGCACATGACGCAAAGAAAAAAAGAGGCGCAATGAGGTAGCTGACTGTGTGAGTAAGATTAGCGACCCTAGTGGCCGACACAAACACCGGGCCCATCTAGGAGTGGCACTGCAGTGTCACGCAGGATGTCCCTTCCAAAAAACCCTCCCCAAACAGCACATGACGCAAATAAAAAAAGAGGCGCAATGAGGTAGCTGTGTGAGTAAGATTAGCGACCCTAGTGGCCGACACAAACACCGGGCCCATCTAGGAGTGGCACTGCAGTGTCACGCAGGATGTCCCTTCCAAAAAACCCTCCCCAATCAGCACATGATGCAAAGAAAAAGAAAAGAAAAAAGAGGTGCAAGATGGAATTATCCTTGGGCCCTCCCACCCACCCTTATGTTGTATAAACAAAACAGGACATGCACACTTTAACCAACCCATCATTTCAGTGACAGGGTCTGCCACACGACTGTGACTGATATGACGGGTTGGTTTGGACCCCCCCCAAAAAAGAAGCAATTAATCTCTCCTTGCACAAACTGGCTCTACAGAGGCAAGATGTCCACCTCATCTTCACCCTCCGATATATCACCGTGTACATCCCCCTCCTCACAGATTATCAATTCGTCCCCACTGGAATCCACCATCTCAGCTCCCTGTGTACTTTGTGGAGGCAATTGCTGCTGGTCAATGTCTCCGCGGAGGAATTGATTATAATTCATTTTAATGAACATCATCTTCTCCACATTTTCTGGATGTAACCTCGTACGCCGATTGCTGACAAGGTGAGCGGCGGCACTAAACACTCTTTCGGAGTACACACTTGTGGGAGGGCAACTTAGGTAGAATAAAGCCAGTTTGTGCAAGGGCCTCCAAATTGCCTCTTTTTCCTGCCAGTATAAGTACGGACTGTGTGACGTGCCTACTTGGATGCGGTCACTCATATAATCCTCCACCATTCTATCAATGTTGAGAGAATCATATGCAGTGACAGTAGACGACATGTCCGTAATCGTTGTCAGGTCCTTCAGTCCGGACCAGATGTCAGCATCAGCAGTCGCTCCAGACTGCCCTGCATCACCGCCAGCGGGTGGGCTCGGAATTCTGAGCCTTTTCCTCGCACCCCCAGTTGCGGGAGAATGTGAAGGAGGAGATGTTGACAGGTCGCGTTCCGCTTGACTTGACAATTTTGTCACCAGCAGGTCTTTCAACCCCAGCAGACCTGTGTCTGCCGGAAAGAGAGATCCAAGGTAGGCTTTAAATCTAGGATCGAGCACGGTGGCCAAAATGTAGTGCTCTGATTTCAACAGATTGACCACCCGTGAATCCTTGTTAAGCGAATTAAGGGCTGCATCCACAAGTCCCACATGCCTAGCGGAATCGCTCCGTGTTAGCCCCTTCTTCAATGCCTCCAGCTTCTTCTGCAAAAGCCTGATGAGGGGAATGACCTGACTCAGGCTGGCAGTGTCTGAACTGACTTCACGTGTGGCAAGTTCAAAGGGCATCAGAACCTTGCACAACGTTGAAATCATTCTCCACTGCACTTGAGACAGGTGCATTCCATCTCCTATATCGTGCTCAATTGTATAGGCTTGAATGGCCTTTTGCTGCTCCTCCAACCTCTGAAGCATATAGAGGGTTGAATTCCACCTCGTTACCACTTCTTGCTTCAGATGATGGCAGGGCAGGTTCAGTAGTTTTTGGTGGTGCTCCAGTCTTCTGTACGTGGTGCCTGTACGCCGAAAGTGTCCCGCAATTTTTCTGGCCACCGACAGCATCTCTTGCACGCCCCTGTCGTTTTTTAAGAAATTCTGCACCACCAAATTCAAGGTATGTGCAAAACATGGGACGTGCTGGAATTTGCCCATATTTAATGCACACACAATATTGCTGGCGTTGTCCGATGCCACAAATCCACAGGAGAGTCCAATTGGGGTAAGCCATTCCGCGATGATCTTCCTCAGTTGCCGTAAGAGGTTTTCAGCTGTGTGCGTATTCTGGAAAGCGGTGATACAAAGCGTAGCCTGCCTAGGAAAGAGTTGGCGTTTGCGAGATGCTGCTACTGGTGCCGCCGCTGCTGTTCTTGCGGCGGGAGTCCATACATCTACCCAGTGGGCTGTCACAGTCATATAGTCCTGACCCTGCCCTGCTCCACTTGTCCACATGTCCGTGGTTAAGTGGACATTGGGTACAACTGCATTTTTTAGGACACTGGTGAGTCTTTTTCTGACGTCCGTGTACATTCTCGGTATCGCCTGCCTAGAGAAGTGGAACCTAGATGGTATTTGGTAACGGGGGCACACTGCCTCAATAAATTGTCTAGTTCCCTGTGAACTAACGGCGGATACCGGACGCACGTCTAACACCAACATAGTTGTCAAGGACTCAGTTATCCGCTTTGCAGTAGGATGACTGCTGTGATATTTCATCTTCCTCGCAAAGGACTGTTGAACAGTCAATTGCTTACTGGAAGTAGTACAAGTGGGCTTACGACTTCCCCTCTGGGATGACCATCGACTCCCAGCGGCAACAACAGCAGCGCCAGCAGCAGTAGGCGTTACACGCAAGGATGCATCGGAGGAATCCCAGGCAGGAGAGGACTCGTCAGACTTGCCAGTGACATGGCCTGCAGGACTATTGGCATTCCTGGGGAAGGAGGAAATTGACACTGAGGGAGTTGGTGGGGTGGTTTGCGTGAGCTTGGTTACAAGAGGAAGGGATTTACTGGTCAGTGGACTGCTTCCGCTGTCACCCAAAGTTTTTGAACTTGTCACTGACTTATTATGAATGCGCTGCAGGTGACGTATAAGGGAGGATGTTCCGAGGTGGTTAACGTCCTTACCCCTACTTATTACAGCTTGACAAAGGGAACACACGGCTTGACACCTGTTGTCCGCATTTCTGGTGAAATACCTCCACACCGAAGAGCTGATTTTTTTGGTATTTTCACCTGGCATGTCAACGGCCATATTCCTCCCACGGACAACAGGTGTCTCCCCGGGTGCCTGACTTAAACAAACCACCTCACCATCAGAATCCTTCTGGTCAATTTCCTCCCCAGCGCCAGCAACACCCATATCCTCCTCATCCTGGTGTACTTCAACACTGACATCTTCAATCTGACTATCAGGAACTGGACTGCGGGTGCTCCTTCCAGCACTTGCAGGGGGCATGCAAATAGTGGAAGGCGCATGCTCTTCACGTCCAGTGTTGGGAAGGTCAGGCATCGCAACCGACACAATTGGACTCTCCTTGTGGATTTGGGATTTCAAAGAACGCACAGTTCTTTGCGGTGCTTTTGCCAGCTTGAGTCTTTTCAGTTTTCTAGCGAGAGGCTGAGTGCTTCCATCCTCATGTGAAGCTGAACCACTAGCCATGAACATAGGCCAGGGCCTCAGCCGTTCCTTGCCACTCCGTGTGGTAAATGGCATATTGGCAAGTTTACGCTTCTCCTCCGACAATTTTATTTTAGGTTTTGGAGTCCTTTTTTTTCTGATATTTGGTGTTTTGGATTTGACATGCTCTGTACTATGACATTGGGCATCGGCCTTGGCAGACGACGTTGCTGGCATTTCATCGTCTCGGCCATGACTAGTGGCAGCAGCTTCAGCACGAGGTGGAAGTGGATCTTGATCTTTCCCTAATTTTGGAACCTCAACTTTTTTGTTCTCCATATTTTATAGGCAGAACTAAAAGGCACCTCAGGTAAACAATGGAGATGGATGGATTGGATACTAGTATACAATTATGGACGGACTGCCACGGTTAGGTGGTATAAAAAAACCACGGTTAGGTGGTATATATTGTAATACAATTATGGATGGACGGACTGCCTGCCGAGTGCCGACACAGAGGTAGCCACAGCCGTGAACTACCGCACTGTACACTGGTTGATAAAGAGATAGTAGTATACTCGTAACAACTAGTATGACTGACTATGACGGTATAAAGAATGAAAAAAAAACCACGGTTAGGTGGTATATATTGTAATACAATTATGGATGGACGGACTGCCTGCCGAGTTCAGACACAGAGGTAGCCACAGCCGTGAACTACCGCACTGTACACTGGTTGATAAAGAGATAGTAGTATACTCGTAACAACTAGTATGACTGACTATGACGGTATAAAGAATGAAAAAAAAACCACGGTTAGGTGGTATATATTATAATACAATTATGGATGGACGGACTGCCTGCCGACTGCCGACACAGAGGTAGCCACAGCCGTGAACTACCGCACTGTACACTGGTTGATAAAGAGATAGTAGTATACTCGTAACAACTAGTATGACACTATGACGGTATAAAGAATGAAAAAAAAACCACGGTTAGGTGGTATATATTATAATAATACAATTATGGATGGACGGACTGCCTGCCGAGTTCCGACACAGAGGTAGCCACAGCCGTGAACTACCGCACTGTACACTGGTTGATAAAGAGATAGTAGTATACTCGTAACAACTAGTATGACTGACTATGACGGTATAAAGAATGAAAAAAAAACCACGGTTAGGTGGTATATATTGTAATACAATTATGGATGGACGGACTGCCTGCCGAGTTCCGACACAGAGGTAGCCACAGCCGTGAACTACCGCACTGTACACTGGTTGATAAAGAGATAGTAGTATACTCGTAACAACTAGTATGACTGACTATGACGGTATAAAGAATGAAAAAAAAACCACGGTTAGGTGGTATATATTGTAATACAATTATGGATGGACGGACTGCCTGCCGAGTTCCGACACAGAGGTAGCCACAGCCGTGAACTACCGCACTGTACACTGGTTGATAAAGAGATAGTAGTATACTCGTAACAACTAGTATGACTGACTATGACGGTATAAAGAATGAAAAAAAAACCACGGTTAGGTGGTATATATTATAATACAATTATGGATGGACGGACTGCCTGCCGACTGCCGACACAGAGGTAGCCACAGCCGTGAACTACCGCACTGTACACTGGTTGATAAAGAGATAGTAGTATACTCGTAACAACTAGTATGACACTATGACGGTATAAAGAATGAAAAAAAAACCACGGTTAGGTGGTATATATTATAATACAATTATGGATGGACGGACTGCCTGCCGACTGCCGACACAGAGGTAGCCACAGCCGTGAACTACCGCACTGTACACTGGTTGATAAAGAGATAGTAGTATACTCGTAACAACTAGTATGACACTATGACGGTATAAAGAATGAAAAAAAAACCACGGTTAGGTGGTATATATTATAATACAATTATGGATGGACGGACTGCCTGCCGACTGCCGACACAGAGGTAGCCACAGCCGTGAACTACCGCACTGTACACTGGTTGATAAAGAGATAGTAGTATACTCGTAACAACTAGTATGACACTATGACGGTATAAAGAATGAAAAAAAAACCACGGTTAGGTGGTATATATTATAATAATACAATTATGGATGGACGGACTGCCTGCCGACTGCCGACACAGAGGTAGCCACAGCCGTGAACTACCGCACTGTACACTGGTTGATAAAGAGATAGTAGTATACTCGTAACAACTAGTATGACTATGACGACGGTATAAAGAAAGAAAAAAAAATACCACGGTTAGGTGGTATATAATTATACAATTATGGATGGACGGACTGCCTGCCGAGTGCCGACTGCCGACACAGAGGTAGCCACAGCCGTGAACTACCGCACTGTACTGTGTCTGCTGCTAATATAGACTGGTTGATAAAGAGATAGTATACAACAATATACTACTATACTGGTGGTCAGGCACTGGTCACCACTAGTCACACTGGCAGTGGCACTCCTGCAGCAAAAGTGTGCACTGTTTAATTTTAAATTAATATAATATTATGTACTCCTGGCTCCTGCTATAACAACCTGCAGTGCTCCCCAGTCTCCCCCACAATTATTATAAGCTTTTATACATTGATGTGCAGCACACTGGGCTGAGCTGAGTGCACACAGACTGAGTCACACTGTGTGACTGCTGTGTATCGTTTTTTTCAGGCAGAGAACGGATATAGCAGAGAACGGATATATTAAATAAAAGTTAACTTAACAACAACTGCACTGGTCACTGTGGTAAACTCTGTCTGCACAATCTCTCTCTCTCTCTCTCTCTTCTAATCTATTCTAATGGAGAGGACGCCAGCCACGTCCTCTCCCTATCAATCTCAATGCACGTGTGAAAATGGCGGCGACGCGCGGCTCCTTATATAGAATCCGAGTCTCGCGAGAATCCGACAGCGTCATGATGACGTTCGGGCGCGCTCGGGTTAACCGAGCAAGGCGGGAAGATCCGAGTCGCTCGGACCCGTGAAAAAAAAAGTGAAGTTCGTGCGGGTTCGGATTCAAAGAAACCGAACCCGCTCATCTCTACTTTGAACTTGCCACACGTGAAGTCAGTTCAGACACTCAAAAAACAGAATTTAGAAAACTGCAATACATCACAAGCGCTGAAAACATTAATGTAACATCACCCGAACGTTCCTTTTTGGGTTGGATGGAATGTTCTTTTTATCTGGTGTTCTTCTTAGATTCAGACCATTTAGGTATAGGGACTCCAACAAAGGTAGTATGGAAAAAACAGATATAATAAAAAAAACAATGTGTAGTAAGTTTTTGTAAAAACCAAGGTAAATATAAATGCCTTTTTTAGAGGGTTATTTAATCTTCTAGGGAACTATATAGAATCCAAAGCGTACCCCACTCACACTTTAAGCGGGGATATACAAGCACATCAAGGTTTCTTTATAAGAATGGTGGCTTCTACCGTTTTCTAAACACCCAGTGCAGATCTCAAGGAGTTCAACCAAGTAAGACTGTGGATGATTTAGGTGTGAGAAGTTGATGCGTACCCCAACACTCACACTGGAAAGGCGGATATGAAACTTATCAAGGTATCTTTATCTTCTTAGAGAAGAAGTAGCGGTCCTGGTGTAGTGTATTTCAAATCACAGATCTGACCACGACAGCTCCAAACAGGATGACATGGAATAAAATGGCAAAGAAAAAAACCAATGTGTAGTTTGTTCTATTGACCCTATTGGAAGTTAGGTGAGGTGTGGCTTAAGTACCTCTGACTAACTAAAAATGATTCCAAAGCGTACCCCACTCGCACCGTGAACTGGGACTATAAAGCACATCAGGGTTTCTTTAGGGATGCAAACTTTTTCCCCTTGTATTACACCCGGTGTTAGTCTACAGCACTACAGCCACTCAAAGGTGTGATGAGCAATACAGATGCGTACCCAACACTCACACTCAGAAGGAAGGTGGAAAACCCATCAAGGTATCTTTCTCTCCTTAAGAAAAACAATTGATTTATCAAAATGTGGCGTACCCCAACTCACAGTTTGAGGTACTGAGTGACTCCCGTAAAGGTATCTTTTAGGTTCCAGAATAGGAGAATCTTTCTTGCTTGGGTTTAGTGGTTCTCCAGAAAAAAATTGTAACTCCCACAACGGAAATAGAGGAAGGGGGTTACAATATTTATTCACAGTACATGGGAAACACGATGACAAAAAATATAAAATATGGAAAAAACATATGCAGCCGCACATGAAACAATGGGATAAAAATGGCAAAGAGGAATTTTTGAAAACCACTTGCACAAAGATAGAAAAATATAAAAATAAAAAATAATGATAAAATCCAGATGGTGGTAAGCTACTCACACTCCTGCTGTCAACATGTTTCAGCCCTCACCAGGGCCTTTATCAAGACATAATGGAGTGTGTTGGTAGCTTGGTATTTAAAAGGCTAGGAGCCAATCAAAAGAGAGCAGGAAGTGACATATTAATTAATTATTAAAACGGTTTGTCTTGCCATTTTCATACCAAAGACATGTTAGGGCCATACTTGTTAAATAAACTATACAATAACATTAAATTTGATGAAATTCTAACTGTGAGAGGATTATATTTTGAACAAAACTATATAAATAATTGCGGCCGTGGACTTCCGGCGGAAGTGACGATGTTTGTC
Source organism: Pseudophryne corroboree (assembly GCF_028390025.1). Classification (NCBI taxonomy): domain Eukaryota; kingdom Metazoa; phylum Chordata; class Amphibia; order Anura; family Myobatrachidae; genus Pseudophryne; species Pseudophryne corroboree. Next base: position 268,843 of record NW_026967471.1, on the reverse strand, counting down.
TAGTGTTTATAGGGGATGTAGTCTTTTGTTGATCCACTTTGCCATAAGTTCCGCCGGAAACTATGGTGAGGGCTGAAACATGTTGACAGCAGGAGTGTGAGTAGCTTACCACCTTCTGGATTTTATCATTATTTTTTATTTTTATATTTATCTATCTTTGTGCAAGTGGTTTTCAAAAATTCCTCTTTGCCATTTTTATCCCATTGTTTCATGTGCGGCTGCATATGTTTTTTCCATATTTTATATTTTTTGTCATCGTGTTTCCCATGTACTGTGAATAAATATTGTAACCCCCTTCCTCTATTTCCGTTGTGGGAGTTACAATTTTTTTCTGGAGAACCACTAAACCCAAGCAAGAAAGATTCTCCTATTCTGGAACCTAAAAGATACCTTTACGGGAGTCACTCAGTACCTCAAACTGTGAGTTGGGGTACGCCACATTTTGATAAATCAATTGTTTTTCTTAAGGAGAGAAAGATACCTTGATGGGTTTTCCACCTTCCTTCTGAGTGTGAGTGTTGGGTACGCATCTGTATTGCTCATCACACCTTTGAGTGGCTGTAGTGCTGTAGACTAACACCGGGTGTAATACAAGGGGAAAAAGTTTGCATCCCTAAAGAAACCCTGATGTGCTTTATAGTCCCAGTTCAAGGTGCGAGTGGGGTACGCTTTGGAATCATTTTTAGTTAGTCAGAGGAACTTAAGCCACACCTCACCTAACTTCCAATAGGGTCAATAGAACAAACTACACATTGGTTTTTTTCTTTGCCATTTTATTCCATGTCATCCTGTTTGGAGCTGTCGTGGTCAGATCTGTGATTTGAAATACACTACACCAGGACCGCTACTTCTTCTCTAAGAAGATAAAGATACCTTGATAAGTTTCATATCCGCCTTTCCAGTGTGAGTGTTGGGGTACGCATCAACTTCTCACACCTAAATCATCCACAGTCTTACTTGGTTGAACTCCTTGAGATCTGCACTGGGTGTTTAGAAAACGGTAGAAGCCACCATTCTTATAAAGAAACCTTGATGTGCTTGTATATCCCCGCTTAAAGTGTGAGTGGGGTACGCTTTGGATTCTATATAGTTCCCTAGAAGATTAAATAACCCTCTAAAAAAGGCATTTATATTTACCTTGGTTTTTACAAAAACTTACTACACATTGGTTTTTTTATTATATCTGTTTTTTCCATACTACCTTTGTTGGAGTCCCTATACCTAAATGGTCTGAATCTAAGAAGAACACCAGATAAAAAGAACATTCCATCCAACCCAAAAAGGAACGTTCGGGTGATGTTACATTAATGTTTTCAGCGCTTGTGATGTATTGCAGTTTTCTAAATTCTGTTTTTTGTATGTATAGCTAAATGTGGTGACATTTATTTGAATTCTGTTGCATCTGAGCTGCTTGGCGCCAGTGAGGACTACTCCCTAAACATATTTATTCTGCTCAGTTCAGACACTGCCAGCCTGAGTCAGGTCATTCCCCTCATCAGGCTTTTGCAGAAGAAGCTGGAGACATTGAAGGAGGAGCTAACACGGAGCGATTCCGCTAGGCATGTGGGACTTGTGGATGGAGCCCTTAATTCGCTTAACAAGGATTCACGGGTGGTCAATCTGTTGAAATCAGAGCACTACATTTTGGCCACCATGCTCAATCCTAGATTTAAAGCGTACCTTGGATCTCTCTTTCCGGCAGACACAAGTCTGCTGGGGTTGAAAGACCTGCTGGTGAGAAAATTGTCAAGTCAAGCGGAACGCGACCTGTCAACATCTCCTCCTTCACATTCTCCCGCAACTGGGCGTGCGAGGAAAAGGCTCAGAATTCCGAGCCCACCCGCTGGCGGTGATGCAGGGCAGTCTGGAGCGACTGCTGATGCTGACATCTGGTCCGGACTGAAGGACCTGACAACGATTACGGACATGTCGTCTACTGTCACTGCATATGATTCTCTCAACATTGAAAGAATGGTGGAGGATTATATGAGTGACCGCATCCAAGTAGGCACGTCACACAGTCCGTACTTATACTGGCAGGAAAAAGAGGCAATTTGGAGGTCCTTGCACAAACTGGCTTTATTCTACCTAAGTTGCCCTCCCACAAGTGTGTACTCCGAAAGAGTGTTTAGTGCCGCCGCTCACCTTGTCAGCAATCGGCGTACGAGGTTACATCCAGAAAATGTGGAGAAGATGATGTTCATTAAAATGAATTATAATCAATTCCTCCGCGGAGACATTGACCAGCAGCAATTGCCTCCACAAAGTACACAGGGAGCTGAGATGGTGGATTCCAGTGGGGACGAATTGATAATCTGTGAGGAGGGGGATGTACACGGTGATATATCGGAGGATGATGATGAGGTGGACATCTTGCCTCTGTAGAGCCAGTTTGTGCAAGGAGAGATTAATTGCTTCTTTTTTGGGGGGGGTCCAAACCAACCCGTCATATCAGTCACAGTCGTGTGGCAGACCCAGTCACTGAAATGATGGGTTGGTTAAAGTGTGCATGTCCTGTTTTGTTTATACAACATAAGGGTGGGTGGGAGGGCCCAAGGACAATTCCATCTTGCACCTCTTTTTTCTTTTATTTTTCTTTGCGTCATGTGCTGTTTGGGGAGGGTTTTTTGGAAGGGACATCCTGCGTGACACTGCAGTGACACTCCTAGATGGGCCCGGTGTTTGTGTCGGCCACTAGGGTCGCTTATCTTACTCACACAGTCAGCTACCTCATTGCGCCTCTTTTTTTCTTTGCGTCATGTGCTGTTTGGGGAGGGTTTTTTGGAAGGGACATCCTGCGTGACACTGCAGTGCCACTCCTAGATGGGCCCGGTGTTTGTGTCGGCCACTAGGGTCGCTTATCTTACTCACACAGCTACCTCATTGCGCCTCTTTTTTTCTTTGCGTCATGTGCTGTTTGGGGAGGGTTTTTTGGAAGGGACATCCTGCGTGACACTGCAGTGCCACTCCTAGATGGGCCAGGTGTTTGTGTCGGCCACTAGGGTCGCTTATCTTACTCACACAGCGACCTCGGTGCAAATTTTAGGACTAAAAATAATATTGTGAGGTGTGAGGTATTCAGAATAGACTGAAAATGAGTGGAAATTATGGTTTTTGAGGTTAATAATACTTTGGGATCAAAATGACCCCCAAATTCTATGATTTAAGCTGTTTTTTTAGGGTTTTTTGAAAAAAATACCCGAATCCAAAACACACCCGAATACGACAAAAAAAATTCGGTGAGGTTTTGCCAAAACGCGGTCGAACCCAAAACACGGCCGCGGAACCGAACCCAAAACCAAAACACAAAACCCGAAAAATTTCCGGCGCTCATCTCTAATATCCACCCCTTACTCTGCAGCTCCAATAAGCAGAGAGCACCACGTCTTGGACAGCCCTGGAAGGCAGGTCTACACCTAGAGGAATTGGTGGGATTATTAAAAGAGAGAGACATCTGCACAGAAGGGCAGAGAGAGTGGTATTCTTGACCTGAGAGGAATAAGGTGTATGGCTTCTGAAAGCTACTGGTAGGATAGCACTTCCAGTGTGCTGAGGCCTAGAAGTATTGTTGTTATCCTCTCGTTTCAAAAAGGCTACTGGACGTGCACTGAGGACGAGGCTGCCAGTGTGCTGAGTGAGGATTGTGTCTGAATGCATTGTGGACACTGGATGACAAGCTTTTCCTGGGAGTGCAGACTTGTTGGCTCTGCTATACAGATACTCCCTCACACATCTGTAATCCTATACTTTTGTGGGAACCTAGTAGGTAAGATACCATCCTGGCATGTAATAGTTGCTGTTTTGTGTACTGTGTGTGTATTTTTACAATAAAGGGCATTTGCCACTTTACTAAACTGTTTACCTGAGTGATCAGAGAATCCGTATCCTCACAATGATCACCCAGCAATGTTGGAAGACAAAATGTGAGGTTATGGGGACTGTGCAGAGGGAATGAAACTGGAGAGGGAAGCATTGAAGGTACTTTGCAAAAGTGTTTGAACCCGACCAAGTAGCGGCTCGGCAAAGCTGTAAAGCCAAGACGACTAGGGCAGCTGCCCAAGAAGGGCCCACCTTCCTAGTGGAATGGACCTTTACCGAATTTGGTACCGACAATCCCGCCGTAGAATGAGCCTGCTGAATCGTGTTACAAATCCAGCGAGCAATAGTATGCTTCGAAGCAGGAGCGCCAACTTTGTTGGCTGCATACAAGACAAACAGTGCTTCTGTTTTCCTAACTCGAGCCGTCCTGGCTACATACACTTTTAAGGCCCTGACTACATCCAGGGACTTGGAGCCCTCCAAGTCGCCCGTAGCCACAGGCACCACAATAGGTTGGTTCATAAGAAATGATGAAACCACCTTAGGCAAACTCTGCTGTATCCACATGGAAAATCAGATAGGGGCTCTTGTGAGACAAGGCCGTCAATTCGGACACCCGCCTTGCAGATGCCAAGGCCAACAACATGACAACCTTCCAAGTGAGAAATTATAATTTAACCATTTGAAGAGGTTCAAACCAGTGAGAGTTTAGGAACCGTAACACCACGTTAAGGTCCCACGGTGCCATTGGGGGCACAAAAGGAGGCTGGATGTGCAGCACTCCCTTTACAAAAGTCTGGACTTCTGGGAGAGAAGCCAATTCCTTCTGAAAGAATATAGATAGGGCCGAAATCTGTACCTTAATGGAGCCTAACTTCAGGCCCATATCCACTCCTGTCTGTAGAAAGAGGAGAAAACGGCCCAGATGGAAAGCTTCCGTAGGAGCATTCTTGGCTTCACACCAAGAAACATACTTCCTCCAGATACGGTGATAATGTTTCGCCATCACCTCCTTCCTAGCCTTTATCAGAGTAGGGATGACTTCCTCCGGAATACCTTTCCCAGCTAGGATTCGGTGTTCAACCGCCATGCCGTCAAACATAACCGCTGTAAGTCTTGGAACACGCAGGGCCCCTGCTGCAACAGGTCCTCCCTGAGAGGAAGAGGCCACGGATCTTCTGTGAGCATTTCCCGAAGACCCGAATACCAGGCCCTTCGAGGCCAATCTGGAACAATGAGTATTGTCTGCACTCTTTTTCGTCTTATGATTCTCAATATTATTGAGATGAGAGGAAGAGGAGGGAACACATAGACCGACTGAAACACCCATGGTGTCACCAGGGCGTCCACCGCTACTGCCTGAGGGTCCCTGGACCTGGCACAATACCTCCGAAGCTTCTTGTTGAGGCGTGACGCCATCATGTCTATTTGAGGAAGTCCCCAATGACCTGTTATCTCTGCAAAAACTTCTTGATGAAGTCCCCACTCTCCTGAATGGAGATCGTGCCTGCTGAGGAAGTCTGCTTCCCAGTTGTCCACTCCCGGAATGAAGACTGCTGACAGAGCGCTTACGTGATTTTCCACCCAGCAAAGAATCCTGGTGGCTTCCGCCATTGCCACTCTGCTCCTTGTCTCGCCTTGTCGGTTTACATGAGCCACGGCTGTGACGTTGTCTGATTGAATCAGAACCTGTAGGTCGCGAAGAAGATTCTCCGCTTGTCATAGGCCGTTGTATATGGCCCTCAATTCCAGTACGTTGATGTGTAGACAAGCCTCCTGGCTTGTCCATAGTCCATGAAAATTTCTTCCTTGTGTGACTGCTCCCCATCCTCGGAGGCTCGCGTCCGTGGTTATCAGAACCCAGTCTTGGAAGCCGAAACTGCGACCCTCCAGAAGGTGAGTACTCTGCAGCCACCACAGGAGAGACACCCTGGCCCTGGGGGACAGGCTTATCTTCTGATGTATTTGTAGATGGGACCCGGACCACTTGTCGAGAAGGTCCCACTGAAATGCCCTCGCATGGAACCTGCCAAAGGGGATGGCCTCGTAGGCTGCCACCATTTTCCCCAGAACTTGAGTGCATTGATGAACTGACACTCTTTTTGGTTTTAGCAGGTCTCTGACCATGTTCTGGAGTTCCTGGGCTTTTTCCATTGGGAGAAAAATCCTCTTCTGTTCCGTGTCCAGAACCATGCCTAGGAATGATAGTCGAGTCGTTGGAATCAATTGTGACTTTGGTAGATTTAGAATCCAACCGTGTTGCTGTAGTACTCTCAGGGAGAGTGACACGCTTTTCAGCAATCGATCTCTCGATCTCGCTTTTATCAGGAGATCGTCCAAGTACGGGATAATTGTGACTCCCTGCCTGCGCAGGAGCACCATCATTTCTGCCATCACCTTGGTGAAAATCCTCGGGGCCGTGGAAAGCCCAAATGGCAACGTCTGAAACTGGTAAAGACAGTCCTGTACAGCGAATCTCAGGTACTCCTGATGAGGAGGATATATGGGGACATGAAGGTATGCATCCTTTATGTCTAGTGACACCATAAAATCCCCCCCTTCTAGGCTGTAGATCAGTGCCCGGAGAGATTCCATCTTGAATTTGAACTTTTTCAAGTACAGGTTTAGGGATTTTAGATTCAAAATGGGTCTGACCGAGCCATCCGGTTTCGGGACCACAAACAAGGTTGAACCTTGATAATCACTTGCTGTTGACACAGCTTTTGAATTGGAGCTAACACTATTTCCCTCTCTGGGGGAGAAGCTGGCAAGGCCGACTTGAAAAATCGGCGATGAGGCACCTCTTCGAATTCCAGTTTGTAGCCTTGGGATATGATTTCCATCGCCCAAGGATCCATGTCTGACAGAACCCAGACCTGGCTGAAGAGTTGAAGACGTGCCCCCACCGGTGCGGACTCCCTCAGTGGAGCCCCAGCGTCATGCGGTGGATTTAGTAGAAGCCAGGGAGGACTTCTGTTCCTGGGAACTAGCCGTAGCAGGCATTCTTTTCCCTCTACCCTTACCTGTGGCGAGGAAGGAAGAGCCCCGACCTCTTCTGGACTTATGCGACCAAAAGGACAGCATCTGATATTGTGGAGTTTTCTTTTGCTGTGGGGGAACATAAGGCAAAAAAGTAGATATGCCCGCGGTAGCTGTGGAAACCAGGTCCGCGAGACCTTCCCCAAATAAAACCTCACGCGTGTAAGGTAAAACCTCCGTATGCCTCTTTGAGTCGGCATCACCCGTCCATTGGCGGGTCCACAGGGCTCGCCTAGCCAAAATCGCCATGGCGTTGGCTCTTGAACCTAGCAGCCCAAAGTCTCTCTGAGCGTCTCTCATATATAAGACTGCGTCTTTAGTGTGACCTAAGGTCAATAAAATGGTATCCCTATCTAGGTTATCAATGTCAGCTGACAAGGTATCTGTCCAAGCTGCTACTGCGCTACATACCCATGCTGAAGCTATTGCCGGTCTGAGTAAAGCAACCATATGTGTATAAATAGATTTTAAGGTAGTTTCCTGTCTGCGATCAGCAGGATCCTTGAGGGATGCTGTGTCTGGAGACAGTAGCGCCACCTTCTTGGACAAGCGCGTTAAAGCCTTGTCTACCCTGGGCGAGAATTACCACCGCACCCTGTCCAGTGCAGGGAAAGGATACGCCATAAGAATCCTCTTGGGAATCTGCAGTTTTTTATCTGGAGTTTCCCAAGCTTTTTCAAATAACGTGTTAAGCTCATGAGATGGGGGAAAGGTTACCTCAGATTTCTTTTCCTTAAACATGTGTACCCTCGTGTCAGGGACAGAGGGGTCATCCGTGATATGCAAAACATCTTTTATTGCAATAATCATATAATGAATACTTTTGGCCACCCTTGGGTGTAACCTTGCATCATCGTAGTCGACACTGGAGTCAGAATCCATGTCGGTATCAGTGTCTGCTATTTGGGATAGAGGACGTTTTTGAGACCCTGAAGGGCCCTGTGACACAGTCAAAGCCATGGATTGACTCCCTGCTTTTTCCCTGGACTCTGCCTTGTCCATCCTTTTATGTAATAAGTAGAGATGAGCGCCTGAAATTTTTCGGGTTTTGTGTTTTGGTTTTGGGTTCGGTTCCGCGGCCGTGTTTTGGGTTCGACCGCGTTTTGGCAAAACCTCACCGAATTTTTTTTGTCGGATTCGGGTGTGTTTTGGATTCGGGTGTTTTTTTCAAAAAACCCTAAAAAACAGCTTAAATCATAGAATTTGGGGGTCATTTTGATCCCATATTATTATTAACCTCAAAAACCATAATTTCCACTCATTTTCAGTCTATTCTGAATACCTCACACCTCACAATATTATTTTTAGTCCTAAAATTTGCACCGAGGTCGCTGGATGACTAAGCTAAGCGACCCTAGTGGCCGACACAAACACCTGGCCCATCTAGGAGTGGCACTGCAGTGTCACGCAGGATGTCCCTTCCAAAAAACCCTCCCCAAACAGCACATGACGCAAAGAAAAAAAGAGGCGCAATGAGGTAGCTGACTGTGTGAGTAAGATAAGCGACCCTAGTGGCCGACACAAACACCGGGCCCATTTAGGAGTGGCACTGCAGTGTCACGCAGGATGTCCCTTCCAAAAAACCCTCCCCAAACAGCACATGACGCAAAGAAAAAAAGAGGCGCAATGAGGTAGCTGACTGTGTGAGTAAGATAAGCGACCCTAGTGGCAGACACAAACACCGGGCCCATTTAGGAGTGGCACTGCAGTGTCACGCAGGATGTCCCTTCCAAAAAACCCTCCCCAATCAGCACATGACGCAAAGAAAAAAAGAGGCGCAATGAGGTAGCTGACTGTGTGAGTAAGATAAGCGACCCTAGTGGCCGACACAAACACCGGGCCCATTTAGGAGTGGCACTGCAGTGTCACGCAGGATGTCCCTTCCAAAAAACCCTCCCCAATCAGCACATGACGCAAAGAAAAAAAGAGGCGCAATGAGGTAGCTGTGTGAGTAAGATTAGCGACCCTAGTGGCCGACACAAACACCGGGCCCATTTAGGAGTGGCACTGCAGTGTCACGCAGGATGTCCCTTCCAAAAAACCCTCCCCAATCAGCACATGACGCAAAGAAAAAAAGAGGCGCAATGAGGTAGCTGTGTGAGTAAGATTAGCGACCCTTGTGGCCGACACAAACACCGGGCCCATTTAGGAGTGGCACTGCAGTGTCACGCAGGATGTCCCTTCCAAAAAACCCTCCCCAATCAGCACATGACGCAAAGAAAAAAAGAGGCGCAATGAGGTAGCTGACTGTGTGAGTAAGATAAGCGACCATAGTGGCCGACACAAACACCGGGCCCATTTAGGAGTGGCACTGCAGTGTCACGCAGGATGTCCCTTCCAAAAAACCCTCCCCAATCAGCACATGAAGCAAAGAAAAAAAGAGGCGCAATGAGGTAGCTGACTGTGTGAGTAAGATAAGCGACCCTAGTGGCCGACACAAACACCGGGCCCATTTAGGAGTGGCACTGCAGTGTCACGCAGGATGTCCCTTCCAAAAACCCTCCCCAATCAGCACATGACGCAAAGAAAAAAAGAGGCGCAATGAGGTAGCTGTGTGAGTAAGATTAGCGACCCTAGTGGCCGACACAAACACCGGGCCCATTTAGGAGTGTCACTGCAGTGTCACGCAGGATGTCCCTTCCAAAAAACCCTCCCCAATCAGCACATGACGCAAAGAAAAAAAGAGGCGCAATGAGGTAGCTGTGTGAGTAAGATTAGCGACCCTAGTGGCCGACACAAACACCGGGCCCATTTAGGAGAGGCACTGCAGTGTCACGCAGGATGTCCCTTCCAAAAAACCCTCCCCAATCAGCACATGACGCAAAGAAAAAAAGAGGTGCAATGAGGTAGCTGTGTGAGTAAGATTAGCGACCCTAGTGGCCGACACAAACACCGGGCCCATTTAGGAGTGGCACTGCAGTGTCACGCAGGATGTCCCTTCCAAAAAACCCTCCCCAAACAGCACATGACGCAAAGAAAAAAAGAGGCGCAATGAGGTAGCTGACTGTGTGAGTAAGATAAGCGACCCTAGTGGCCGACACAAACACCGGGCCCATTTAGGAGAGGCACTGCAGTGACACGCAGGATGTCCCTTCCAAAAAACCCTCCCCAAACAGCACATGACGCAAAGAAAAAAAGAGGCGCAATGAGGTAGCTGACTGTGTGAGTAAGATAAGCGACCCTAGTGGCCGACACAAACACCGGGCCCATTTAGGAGTGGCACTGCAGTGTCACGCAGGATGGCCCTTCCAAAAAACCCTCCCCAAACAGCACATGACGCAAAGGAAAAAAGAGGCGCAATGAGGTAGCTGACTGTGTGAGTAAGATAAGCGACCCTAGTGGCCGACACAAACACCGGGCCCATTTAGGAGTGGCACTGCAGTGTCACGCAGGATGGCCCTTCCAAAAAACCCTCCCCAAACAGCACATGACGCAAAGAAAAAAAGAGGCGCAATGAGGTAGCTGACTGTGTGAGTAAGATAAGCGACCCTAGTGGCCGACACAAACACCGGGCCCATTTAGGAGTGGCACTGCAGTGTCACGCAGGATGTCCCTTCCAAAAAACCCTCCCCAAACAGCACATGACGCAAAAAAAAAAAAGAGGCGCAATGAGGTAGCTGACTGTGTGAGTAAGATAAGCGACCCTAGTGGCCGACACAAACACCGGGCCCATTTAGGAGTGGCACTGCAGTGTCACGCAGGATGTCCCTTCCAAAAAACCCTCCCCAATCAGCACATGACGCAAAGAAAAAAAGAGGCGCAATGAGGTAGCTGACTGTGTGAGTAAGAAAAGCGACCCTAGTGACCGACACAAACACCGGGCCCATTTAGGAGTGGCACTGCAGTGTCACGCAGGATGTCCCTTCCAAAAAACCCTCCCCAATCAGCACATGACGCAAAGAAAAAAGAGGCGCAATGAGGTAGCTGTGTGAGTAAGATTAGCGACCCTAGTGGCCGACACAAACACCGGGCCCATTCAGGAGTGGCACTGCAGTGTCACGCAGGATGTCCCTTCCTAAAAACCCTCCCCAATCAGCACATGACGCAAAGAAAAAAAGAGGCGCAATGAGGTAGCTGACTGTGTGAGTAAGATAAGCGACCCTAGTGGCCGACACAAACACCGGGCCCATTTAGGAGTGGCACTGCAGTGTCACGCAGGATGTCCCTTCCAAAAAACCCTCCCCAATCAGCACATGACGCAAAGAAAAAAAGAGGCGCAATGAGGTAGCTGTGTGAGTAAGATTAGCGACCCTAGTGGCCGACACAAACACCGGGCCCATTTAGGAGTGGCACTGCAGTGTCACGCAGGATGTCCCTTCCAAAAAACCCTCCCCAATCAGCACATGACGCAAAGAAAAAAAGAGGCGCAATGAGGTAGCTGTGTGAGTAAGATTAGCGACCCTAGTGGCCGACACAAACACCGGGCCCATTTAGGAGTGGCACTGCAGTGTCACGCAGGATGTCCCTTCAAAAAAAACCTCCCCAAACAGCACATGACGCAAAGAAAAAAAGAGGCGCAATGAGGTAGCTGACTGTGTGAGTAAGATAAGCGACCCTAGTGGCCGACACAAACACCGGGCCCATTTAGGAGTGGCACTGCAGTGTCACGCAGGATGGCCCTTCCAAAAAACCCTCCCCAAACAGCACATGACGCAAAGGAAAAAAGAGGCGCAATGAGGTAGCTGACTGTGTGAGTAAGATAAGCTACCCTAGTGGCCGACACAAACACCGGGCCCATTTAGGAGTGGCACTGCAGTGTCACGCAGGATGGCCCTTCCAAAAAACCCTCCCCAAACAGCACATGACGCAAAGAAAAAAAGAGGCGCAATGAGGTAGCTGACTGTGTGAGTAAGATAAGCGACCCTAGTGGCCGACACAAACACCGGGCCCATTTAGGAGTGGCACTGCAGTGTCACGCAGGATGGCCCTTCCAAAAAACCCTCCCCAAACAGCACATGACGCAAAGAAAAAAAGAGGCGCAATGAGGTAGCTGACTGTGTGAGTAAGATAAGCGACCCTAGGGGCCGACACAAACACCGGGCCCATTTAGGAGTGGCACTGCAGTGTCACGCAGGATGTCCCTTCCAAAAAACTCTCCCCAAACAGCACATGACGCAAAGAAAAAAAGAGGCGCAATGAGGTAGCTGACTGTGTGAGTAAGATAAGCGACCCTAGTGGCCGACACAAACACCGGGCCCATTTAGGAGTGGCACTGCAGTGTCACGCAGGATGTCCCTTCCAAAAAACCCTCCCCAATCAGCACATGACGCAAAGAAAAAAAGAGGCGCAATGAGGTAGCTGTGTGAGTAAGATTAGCGACCCTAGTGGCCGACACAAACACCGGGCCCATTTAGGAGTGGCACTGCAGTGTCACGCAGGATGTCCCTTCCAAAAAACCCTCCCCAAATAGCACATGACGCAAAGAAAAAAAGAGGCGCAATGAGGTAGCTGACTGTGTGAGTAAGATAAGCGACCCTAGTGGCCGACACAAACACCGGGCCCATTTAGGAGTGGCACTGCAGTGTCACGCAGGATGTCCCTTCCAAAAAACCCTCCCCAAACAGCACATGACGCAAAGAAAAAAAGAGGCGCAATGAGGTAGCTGACTGTGTGAGTAAGATAAGCGACCCTAGTGGCCGACACAAACACCGGGCCCATTTAGGAGTGGCACTGCAGTGTCACGCAGGATGTCCCTTCCAAAAAACCCTCCCCAATCAGCACATGACGCAAAGAAAAAAAGAGGCGCAATGAGGTAGCTGACTGTGTGAGTAAGATAAGCGACCCTAGTGGCCGACACAAACACCGGGCCCATTTAGGAGTGGCACTGCAGTGTCACGCAGGATGTCCCTTCCAAAAAACCCTCCCCAATCAGCATATGACGCAAAGAAAAAAAGAGGCGCAATGAGGTAGCTGTGTGAGTAAGATTAGCGACCCTAGTGGCCGACACAAACACCGGGCCCATTTAGGAGAGGCACTGCAGTGTCACGCAGGATGTCCCTTCCAAAAAACCCTCCCCAATCAGCACATGACGCAAAGAAAAAAAGAGGCGCAATGAGGTAGCTGTGTGAGTAAGATTAGCGACCCTAGTGGCCGACACAAACACCGGGCCCATTTAGGAGTGGCACTGCAGTGTCACGCAGGATGTCCCTTCCAAAAAACCCTCCCCAAACAGCACATGACGCAAAGAAAAAAAGAGGCGCAATGAGGTAGCTGATTGTGTGAGTAAGATAAGCGACCCTAGTGGCCGACACAAACACCGGGCCCATTTAGGAGAGGCTCTGCAGTGTCACGCAGGATGTCCCTTCCAAAAAACCCTCCCCAAACAGCACATGACGCAAAGAAAAAAAGAGGCGCAATGAGGTAGCTGACTGTGTGAGTAAGATAAGCGACCCTAGTGGCCGACACAAACATCGGGCCCATTTAGGAGTGGCACTGCAGTGTCACGCAGGATGGCCCTTCCAAAAAACCCTCCCCAAACAGCACATGACGCAAAGGAAAAAAGAGGCGCAATGAGGTAGCTGACTGTGTGAGTAAGATAAGCGACCCTAGTGGCCGACACAAACACCGGGCCCATTTAGGAGTGGCACTGCAGTGTCACGCAGGATGGCCTTTCCAAAAAACCCTCCCCAAACAGCACATGACGCAAAGAAAAAAAGAGGCGCAATGAGGTAGCTGACTGTGTGAGTAAGATAAGCGACCCTAGTGGCCAACACAAACACCGGGCCCATTTAGGAGTGGCACTGCAGTGTCACGCAGGATGTCCCTTCCAAAAAACCCTCCCCAAACAGCACATGACGCAAAGAAAAAAAGAGGCGCAATGAGGTAGCTGACTGTGTGAGTAAGATAAGCGACCCTAGTGGCCGACACAAACACCGGGCCCATTTAGGAGTGGCACTGCAGTGTCACGCAGGATGTCCCTTCCAAAAAACCCTCCCCAATCAGCACATGACGCAAAGAAAAAAAGAGGCGCAATGAGGTAGCTGACTGTGTGAGTAAGATAAGCGACCCTAGTGGCCGACACAAACACCGGGCCCATTTAGGAGTGGCACTGCAGTGTCACGCAGGATGTCCCTTCCAAAAAACCCTCCCCAATCAGCACATGACGCAAAGAAAAAAAGAGGCGCAATGAGGTAGCTGACTGTGTGAGTAAGATAAGCGACCCTAGTGGCCGTCACAAACACCGGGCCCATTTAGGAGTGGCACTGCAGTGTCACGCAGGATGTCCCTTCCAAAAAACCCTCCCCAATCAGCACATGACGCAAAGAAAAAAGAGGCGCAATGAGGTAGCTGTGTGAGTAAGATTAGCGACCCTAGTGGCCGACACAAACACCGGGCCCATTCAGGAGTGGCACTGCAGTGTCACGCAGGATGTCCCTTCCAAAAAACCCTCCCCAATCAGCACATGACGCAAAGAAAAAAAGAGGCGCAATGAGGTAGCTGACTGTGTGAGTAAGATAAGCGACCCTAGTGGCCGACACAAACACCGGGCCCATTTAGGAGTGGCACTGCAGTGTCACGCAGGATGTCCCTTCCAAAAAACCGTCCCCAATCAGCACATGACGCAAAGAAAAAAAGAGGCGCAATGAGGTAGCTGTGTGAGTAAGATTAGCGACCCTAGTGGCCGACACAAACACCAGGCCCATTTAGGAGTGGCACTGCAGTGTCACGCAGGATGTCCCTTCCAAAAAACCCTCCCCAAACAGCACATGACGCAAAGAAAAAAAGAGGCGCAATGAGGTAGCTGACTGTGTGAGTAAGATAAGCGACCCTAGTGGCTGACACAAACACCGGGCCCATTTAGGAGTGGCACTGCAGTGTCACGCAGGATGGCCCTTCCAAAAAACCCTCCCCAAACAGCACATGACGCAAAGGAAAAAAGAGGCGCAATGAGGTAGCTGACTGTGTGAGTAAGATAAGCGACCCTAGTGGCCGACACAAACACCGGGCCCATTTAGGAGTGGCACTGCAGTGTCACGCAGGATGGCCCTTCCAAAAAACCCTCCCCAAACAGCACATGACGCAAAGAAAAAAAGAGGCGCAATGAGGTAGCTGACTGTGTGAGTAAGATAAGCGACCCTAGTGGCCGACGCAAACACCGGGCCCATTTAGGAGTGGCACTGCAGTGTCACGCAGGATGGCCTTTCAAAAAAACCCTCCCCAAACAGCACATGACGCAAAGAAAAAAAGAGGCGCAATGAGGTAGCTGACTGTGTGAGTAAGATAAGCGACCCTAGTGGCCGAAACAAACACCGGGCCCATTTAGGAGTGGCACTGCAGTGTCACGCAGGATGTCCCTTCCAAAAAACCCTCCCCAAACAGCACATGACGCAAAGGAAAAAAGAGGCGCAATGAGGTAGCTGACTGTGTGAGTAAGATAAGCGACCCTAGTGGCCGACACAAACACCGGGCCCATTTAGGAGTGGCACTGCAGTGTCACGCAGGATGTCCCTTCCAAAAAACCCTCCCCAAACAGCACATGACGCAAAGAAAAAAAGAGGCGCAATGAGGCAGCTGACTGTGTGAGTAAGATAAGCGACCCTAGTGGCCGACACAAACACCGGGCCCATTTAGGAGTGGCACTGCAGTGTCACGCAGGATGTCCCTTCCAAAAAACCCTCCCCAATCAGCACATGACGCAAAGAAAAAAAGAGGCACAATGAGGTAGCTGTGTGAGTAAGATTAGCGACCCTAGTGGCCGACACAAACACCGGGCCCATTTAGGAGTGGCACTGCAGTGTCACGCAGGATGTCCCTTCCAAAAAACCCTCCCCAAACAGCACATGACGCAAAGAAAAAAAGAGGCGCAATGAGGTAGCTGACTGTGTGAGTAAGATAAGCGACCCTAGTGGCCGGCACAAACACCGGGCCCATTTAGGAGTGGCACTGCAGTGTCACGCAGGATGTCCCTTCCAAAAAACCCTCCCCAAACAGCACATGACGCAAAGAAAAAAAGAGGCGCAATGAGGTAGCTGACTGTGTGAGTAAGATAAGCGACCCTAGTGGCCGACACAAACACAGGGCCCATTTAGGAGTGGCACTGCAGTGTCACGCAGGATGTCCCTTCCAAAAAACCCTCCCCAATCAGCACATGACGCAAAGAAAAAAAGAGGCGCAATGAGGTAGCTGTGTGAGTAAGATTAGCGACCCTAGTGGCCGACACAAACACCGGGCCCATTTAGGAGTGGCACTGCAGTGTCACGCAGGATGTCCCTTCCAAAAAACCCTCCCCAATCAGCACATGACGCAAAGAAAAAAAGAGGCGCAATGAGGTAGCTGTGTGAGTAAGATTAGCGACCCTAGTGGCCGACACAAACACCGGGCCCATTTAGGAGTGGCACTGCAGTGTCACGCAGGATGTCCCTTCCAAAAAACCCTCCCCAAACAGCACATGACGCAAAGAAAAAAAGAGGCGCAATGAGGTAGCTGACTGTGTGAGTAAGATAAGCGACCCTAGTGGCCGACACAAACACCGGGCCCATTTAGGAGTGGCACTGCAGTGTCACGCAGGATGTCCCTTCCAAAAAACCCTCCCCAATCAGCACATGACGCAAAGAAAAAAAGAGGCGCAATGAGGTAGCTGACTGTGTGAGTAAGATAAGCGACCCTAGTGGCCGACACAAACACCGGGCCCATTTAGGAGTGGCACTGTAGTGTCACGCAGGATGTCCCTTCCAAAAAACCCTCCCCAATCAGCACATGACGCAAAGAAAAAAAGAGGCGCAATGAGGTAGCTGACTGTGTGAGTAAGATAAGCGACCCTAGTGGCCGACACAAACACCGGGCCCATTTAGGAGTGGCACTGCAGTGTCACGCAGGATGTCCCTTCCAAAAAACCCTCCCCAATCAGCACATGACGCAAAGAAAAAAAGAGGCGCAATGAGGTAGCTGTGTGAGTAAGATTAGCGACCCTAGTGGCCGTCACAAACACCGGGCCCATTTAGGAGTGGCACTGCAGTGTCACGCAGGATGTCCCTTCCAAAAAACCCTCCCCAATCAGCACATGACGCAAAGAAAAAAAGAGGCGCAATGAGGTAGCTGACTGTGTGAGTAAGATAAGCGACCCTAGTGGCCGACACAAACACCGGGCCCATTTAGGAGTGGCACTGCAGTGTCACGCAGGATGTCCCTTCCAAAAAACCCTCCCCAATCAGCACATGACGCAAAGAAAAAAAGAGGCGCAATGAGGTAGCTGTGTGAGTAAGATTAGCGACCCTAGTGGCCGACACAAACACCGGGCCCATTTAGGAGTGGCACTGCAGTGTCACGCAGGATGTCCCTTCCAAAAAACCCTCCCCAATCAGCACATGACGCAAAGAAAAAAAGAGGCGCAATGAGGTAGCTGTGTGAGTAAGATTAGCGACCCTAGTGGCCGACACAAACACCGGGCCCATTTAGGAGTGGCACTGCAGTGTCACGCAGGATGTCCCTTCCAAAAAACCCTCCTCAATCAGCACATGACGCAAAGAAAAAAAGAGGCGCAATGAGGTAGCTGACTGTGTGAGTAAGATAAGCGACCCTAGTGGCCGACACAAACACCGGGCCCATTTAGGAGTGGCACTGCAGTGTCACGCAGGATGTCCCTTCCAAAAAACCCTCCCCAATCAGCACATGACGCAAAGAAAAAAAGAGGCGCAATGAGATAGCTGACTGTGTGAGTAAGATAAGCGACCCTAGTGGCCGACACAAACACCGGGCCCATTTAGGAGTGGCACTGCAGTGTCACGCAGGATGTCCCTTCCAAAAAACCCTCCCCAATCAGCACATGACGCAAAGAAAAAAAGAGGCGCAATGAGGTAGCTGTGTGAGTAAGATTAGCGACCCTAGTGGCCGACACAAACACCGGGCCCATTTAGGAGTGGCACTGCAGTGTCACGCAGGATGTCCCTTCCAAAAAACCCTCCCCAAACAGCACATGACGCAAAGAAAAAAAGAGGCGCAATGAGGTAGCTTACTGTGTGAGTAAGATAAGCGACCCTAGTGGCCGACACAAACACCGGGCCCATTTAGGAGTGGCACTGCAGTGTCACGCAGGATGTCCCTTCCAAAAAACCCTCCCCAAACAGCACATGACGCAAAGAAAAAAAGAGGCGCAATGAGGTAGCTGACTGTGTGAGTAAGATAAGCGACCCTAGTGGCCGACACAAACACCGGGCCCATTTAGGAGTGGCACTGCAGTGTCACGCAGGATGGCCCTTTCAAAAAACCCTCCCCAATCAGCACATGACGCAAAGAAAAAAAGAGGCGCAATGAGGTAGCTGTGTGAGTAAGATTAGCGACCCTAGTGGCCGACACAAACACCGGGCCCATTTAGGAGTGGCACTGCAGTGTCACGCAGGATGTCCCTTCCAAAAAACCCTCCCCAATCAGCACATGACGCAAAGAAAAAAAGAGGCGCAATGAGGTAGCTGTGTGAGTAAGATTAGCGACCCTAGTGGCCGACACAAACACCGGGCCCATTTAGGAGTGGCACTGCAGTGTCACGCAGGATGTCCCTTCCAAAAAACCCTCCCCAAACAGCACATGACGCAAAGAAAAAAAGAGGCGCAATGAGGTAGCTGACTGTGTGAGTAAGATAAGCGACCCTAGTGGCCGACACAAACACCGGGCCCATTTAGGAGTGGCACTGCAGTGTCACGCAGGATGGCCCTTCCAAAAAACCCTCCCCAAACAGCACATGACGCAAAGGAAAAAAGAGGCGCAATGAGGTAGCTGACTGTGTGAGTAAGATAAGCGACCCTAGTGGCCGACACAAACACCGGGCCCATTTAGGAGTGGCACTGCAGTGTCACGCAGGATGGCCCTTCCAAAAAACCCTCCCCAAACAGCACATGACGCAAAGAAAAAAAGAGGCGCAATAAGGTAGCTGACTGTGTGAGTAAGATAAGCGACCCTAGTGGCCGACACAAACACCGGGCCCATTTAGGAGTGGCACTGCAGTGTCACGCAGGATGGCCCTTCCAAAAAACCCTCCCCAAACAGCACATGACGCAAAGAAAAAAAGAGGCGCAATGAGGTAGCTGACTGTGTGAGTAAGATAAGCGACCCTAGTGGCCGACACAAACACCGGGCCCATTTAGGAGTGGCACTGCAGTGTCACGCAGGATGGCCCTTCCAAAAAACCCTCCCCAAACAGCACATGACGCAAAGGAAAAAAGAGGCGCAATGAGGTAGCTGACTGTGTGAGTAAGATAAGCGACCCTAGTGGCCGACACAAACACCGGGCCCATTTAGGAGTGGCACTGCAGTGTCACGCAGGATGGCCCTTCCAAAAAACCCTCCCCAAACAGCACATGACGCAAAGAAAAAAAGAGGCGCAATGAGGTAGCTGACTGTGTGAGTAAGATAAGCGACCCTAGTGGCCGACACAAACACCGGGCCCATTTAGGAGTGGCACTGCAGTGTCACTCAGGATGGCCCTTCCAAAAAACCCTCCCCAAACAGCACATGACGCAAAGAAAAAAAGAGGCGCAATGAGGTAGCTGACTGTGTGAGTAAGATAAGCGACCCTAGTGGCCGACACAAACACCGGGCCCATTTAGGAGTGGCACTGCAGTGTCACGCAGGATGTCCCTTCCAAAAAACCCTCCCCAAACAGCACATGACGCAAAGAAAAAGAAAAGAAAAAAGAGGTGCAAGATGGAATTGTCCTTGGGCCCTCCCACCCACCCTTATGTTGTATAAACAAAACAGGACATGCACACTTTAACCAACCCATCATTTCAGTGACAGGGTCTGCCACACGACTGTGACTGATATGACGGGTTGGTTTGGACCCCCCCCAAAAAAGAAGCAATTAATCTCTCCTTGCACAAACTGGCTCTACAGAGGCAAGATGTCCACCTCATCATCATCCTCCGATATATCACCGTGTACATCCCCCTCCTCACAGATTATCAATTCGTCCCCACTGGAATCCACCATCTCAGCTCCCTGTGTACTTTGTGGAGGCAATTGCTGCTGGTCAATGTCTCCGCGGAGGAATTGATTATAATTCATTTTAATGAACATCATCTTCTCCACATTTTCTGGATGTAACCTCGTACGCCGATTGCTGACAAGGTGAGCGGCGGCACTAAACACTCTTTCGGAGTACACACTTGTGGGAGGGCAACTTAGGTAGAATAAAGCCAGTTTGTGCAATGGCCTCCAAATTGCCTCTTTTTCCTGCCAGTATAAGTATGGACTGTGTGACGTGCCTACTTGGATGCGGTCACTCATATAATCCTCCACCATTCTTTCAATGGTGAGAGAATCATATGCAGTGACAGTAGACGACATGTCCGTAATCGTTGTCAGTCCTTCAGTCCGGGCCAGATGTCAGCATCAGCAGTCGCTCCAGACTGCCCTGCATCACCGCCAGCGGGTGGGCTCGGAATTCTGAGCCTTTTCCTCGCACCCCCAGTTGCGGGAGAATGTGAAGGAGGAGATGTTGACAGGTCGCGTTCCGCTTGACTTGACAATTTTCTCACCAGCAGGTCTTTCAACCCCAGCAGACTTGTGTCTGCCGGAAAGAGAGATCCAAGGTAGGCTTTAAATCTAGGATCGAGCACGGTGGCCAAAATGTAGTGCTCTGATTTCAACAGATTGACCACCCGTGAATCCTTGTTAAGCGAATTAAGGGCTCCATCCACAAGTCCCACATGCCTAGCGGAATCGCTCCGTGTTAGCTCCTCCTTCAATGTCTCCAGCTTCTTCTGCAAAAGCCTGATGAGGGGAATGACCTGACTCAGGCTGGCAGTGTCTGAACTGACTTCACGTGTGGCAAGTTCAAAGGGCATCAGAACCTTGCACAACGTTGAAATCATTCTCCACTGCGCTTGAGACAGGTGCATTCCACCTCCTATATCGTGCTCAATTGTATAGGCTTGAATGGCCTTTTGCTGCTCCTCCAACCTCTGAAGCATATAGAGGGTTGAATTCCACCTCGTTACCACTTCTTGCTTCAGATGATGGCAGGGCAGGTTCAGTAGTTTTTGGTGGTGCTCCAGTCTTCTGTGCGTGGTGCCTGTACGCCGAAAGTGTCCCGCAATTCTTCTGGCCACCGACAGCATCTCTTGCACGCCCCTGTCGTTTTTTAAATAATTCTGCACCACCAAATTCAAGGTATGTGCAAAACATGGGACGTGCTGGAATTTGCCCATATTTAATGCACACACAATATTGCTGGCGTTGTCCGATGCCACAAATCCACAGGAGAGTCCAATTGGGGTAAGCCATTCCGCGATGATCTTCCTCAGTTGCCGTAAGAGGTTTTCAGCTGTGTGCGTATTCTGGAAACCGGTGATACAAAGCGTAGCCTGCCTAGGAAAGAGTTGGCGTTTGCGAGATGCTGCTACTGGTGCCGCCGCTGCTGTTCTTGCGGCGGGAGTCCATACATCTACCCAGTGGGCTGTCACAGTCATATAGTCCTGACCCTGCCCTGCTCCACTTGTCCACATGTCCGTGGTTAAGTGGACATTGGGTACAGCTGCATTTTTTAGGACACTGGTGACTCTTTTTCTGAGGTCTGTGTAAATTTTCGGTATCGCCTGCCTAGAGAAATGGAACCTAGATGGTATTTGGTACCGGGGACACAGTACCTCCAACAAGTCTTTAGTTGGCTCTGCAGTAATGATGGATACCGGAACCACGGTTCTCACCACCCAGGATGCCAAGGCCTCAGTTATCCGCTTTGCAGTAGGATGACTGCTGTGATATTTCATCTTCCTCGCAAAGGACTGTTGGACAGTCAATTGCTTGGTGGAAGTAGTAAAAGTGGTCTTACGACTTCCCCTCTGGGATGACCATCGACTCCCAGCAGCAACAACAGCAGCGCCAGCAGCAGTAGGCGTTACACGCAAGGATGCATCGGAGGAATCCCAGGCAGGAGAGGAATCGTCAGAATTGCCAGTGACATGGCCTGCAGGACTATTGGCATTCCTGGCGAAGGAGGAAATTGACACTGAGGGAGTTGGTGGGGTGGTTTGCGTGAGCTTGGTTACAAGAGGAAGGGATTTACTGGTCAGTGGACTGCTTCCGCTGTCACCCAAAGTTTTTGAACTTGTCACTGACTTATTATGAATGCGCTGCAGGTGACGTATAAGGGAGGATGTTCCGAGGTGGTTAACGTCCTTACCCCTACTTATTACAGCTTGACAAAGGGAACACACGGCTTGACACCTGTTGTCCGCATTTCTATTGAAATACCTCCACACCGAAGAGCTGATTTTTTTGGTATTTTCACCTGGCATGTCAACGGCCATATTCCTCCCACGGACAACAGGTGTCTCCCCGGGTGCCTGACTTAAACAAACCACCTCACCATCAGAATCCTCCTGGTCAATTTCCTCCCCAGCGCCAGCAACACCCATATCCTCCTCATCCTGGTGTACTTCAACACTGACATCTTCAATCTGACTATCAGGAACTGGACTGCGGGTGCTCCTTCCAGCACTTGCAGGGGGCGTGCAAATGGTGGAAGGTGCATGCTCTTCACGTCCAGTGTTGGGAAAGTCAGGCATCGCAACCGACACAATTGGACTCTCCTTGTGGATTTGGGATTTCGAAGAATGCACAGTTCTTTGCTGTGCTTTTGCCAGCTTGAGTCTTTTCATTTTTCTAGCGAGAGGCTGATTGCTTCCATCCTCATGTGAAGCTGAACCACTAGCCATGAACATAGGCCAGGGCCTCAGCCGTTCCTTGCCACTCCGTGTGGTAAATGGCATATTGGCAAGTTTACGCTTCTCCGACGACAATTTTATTTTAGGTTTTGGAGTCCTTTTTTTACTGATATTTGGTGTTTTGGATTTGACATGCTCTGTACTATGACATTGGGCATCGGCCTTGGCAGACGACGTTGCTGGCATTTCATCGTCTCGGCCATGACTAGTGGCAGCAGCTTCAGCACGAGGTGGAAGTGGATCTTGATCTTTCCCTAATTTTGGAACCTCAACATTTTTGTTCTCCATATTTTAATAGGCACAACTAAAAGGCACCTCAGGTAAACAATGGAGATGGATGGATACTAGTATACAATTATGGACGGACTGCCGAGTGCCGACACAGAGGTAGCCACAGCCGTGAACTACCGTACTGTACTGTGTCTGCTGTTAATATAGACTGGTTGATAAAGAGATGTCGTAGTATGTATGTATAAAGAAGAAAGAAAAAAAACCACGGGTAGGTGGTATACAATTATGGACGGACTGCCGAGTGCCGACACAGAGGTAGCCACAGCCGTGAACTACCGTACTGTACTGTGTCTGCTGCTAATATAGACTGGTTGATAAAGAGATGTCGTAGTATGTATGTATAAAGAAGAAAGAAAAAAAAACACGGTTAGGTGGTATACAATTATGGACGGACTGCCGAGTGCCGACACAGAGGTAGCCACAGCCGTGAACTACCGTACTGTACTGTGTCTGCTGCTAATATAGACTGGTTGATAAAGAGATGTCGTAGTATGTATGTATAAAGAAGAAAGAAAAAAAAACCACGGGTAGGTGGTATACAATTATGGACGGACTGCCGAGTGCCGACACAGAGGTAGCCACAGCCGTGAACTACCGTACTGTACTGTGTCTGCTGCTAATATAGACTGGTTGATAAAGAGATGTCGTAGTATGTATGTATAAAGAAGAAAGAAAAAAAAAACCACGGTTAGGTGGTATACAATTATGGACGGACTGCCAAGTGCCGACACAGAGGTAGCCACAGCCGTGAACTACCGTACTGTACTGTGTCTGCTGATAATATAGACTGGTTGATAAAGAGATGTCGTAGTATGTATGTTTAAAGAAGAAAGAAAAAAAAACCATGGGTAGGTGGTATACAATTATGGACAGACTGCCGAGTGCCGACACAGAGGTAGCCACAGCCGTGAACTACCGTACTGTACTGTGTCTGCTGCTAATATAGACTGGTTGATAAAGAGATGTCGTAGTATGTATGTATAAAGAAGAAAGAAAAAAAAACCACGGGTAGGTGGTATACAATTATGGACGGACTGCCGAGTGCCGACACAGAGGTAGCCACAGCCGTGAACTACCGTACTGTACTGTGTCTGCTGCTAATATAGACTGGTTGATAAAGAGATGTCGTAGTATGTATGTATAAAGAAGAAAGAAAAAAAAACCACGGGTAGGTGGTATACAATTATGGACGGACTGCCGAGTGCTGACACAGAGGTAGCCACAGCCGTGAACTACCGTACTGTACTGTGTCTGCTGCTAATATAGACTGGTTGATAAAGAGATGTCGTAGTATGTATGTATAAAGAAGAAAGAAAAAAAAACCACGGTTAGGTGGTATACAATTATGGACGGACTGCCGAGTGCCGACACAGAGGTAGCCACAGCCGTGAACTACCGTACTGTACTGTGTCTGCTGCTAATATAGACTGGTTGATAAAGAGATGTCGTAGTATGTATGTATAAAGAAGAAAGAAAAAAAAACCACGGGTAGGTGGTATACAATTATGGACGGACTGCCGAGTGCCGACACAGAGGTAGCCACAGCCGTGAACTACCGTACTGTACTGTGTCTGCTGCTAATATAGACTGGTTGATAAAGAGATGTCGTAGTATGTATGTATAAAGAAGAAAGAAAAAAAAACCACGGGTAGGTGGTATACAATTATGGACGGACTGCCGAGTGCCGACACAGAGGTAGCCACAGCCGTGAACTACCGTACTGTACTGTGTCTGCTGCTAATATAGACTGGTTGATAAAGAGATGTCGTAGTATGTATGTATAAAGAAGAAAGAAAAAAAAAACACGGGTAGGTGGTATACAATTATGGACGGACTGCCGAGTGCCGACACAGAGGTAGCCACAGCCGTGAACTACCGTACTGTACTGTGTCTGCTGCTAATATAGACTGGTTGATAAAGAGATGTAGTAGTATGTATGTATAAAGAAGAAAGAAAAAAAAACCACGGGTAGGTGGTATACAATTATGGATGGACTGCCGAGTGCCGACACAGAGGTAGCTACAGCCGTGAACTACCGTACTGTGTCTGCTGCGACTGGATGATAAATAATGATATAAAAAATATATATATATCACTACTGCAGCCGGACAGGTATATATATTATATAATGACGGACCTGCTGGACACTGTCTGTCAGCAGAATGAGTTTTTTATAGAATAAAAAAAAAAACACCACACAAGTGAAGTCACACGACGAGTGTTTAACTTTTTCAGGCAATCACAATATAGTATACTACTAACTATACTGGTGGTCAGTGTGGTCAGGTCACTGGTCAGTCACACTGGCAGTGGCACTCCTGCAGCAAAAGTGTGCACTGTTTAATTTTAATATAATATGTACTCCTGGCTCCTGCTATAACCTATAACTGGCACTGCAGTGCTCCCCAGTCTCCCCCACAATTATAAGCTGTGTGAGCTGAGCACAGTCAGATATATAATATATACATAGATGATGCAGCACACTGGGCTGAGCAGTGCACACAGATATGGTATGTGACTGCATACTTGCCTACTTTTGAAAAAGCATTTCAGGGAGATTGTGAAACTAACACCTATCAGCGCGGGCGAGTACTGCTACATCGGGGAGGCGTGTCATGAAAATGACTGACATCCAAATGTAAATGAGCCCCAAAGTTAGTAAGATTTACTTGTTGAAGAAAAGACTCTTATATTTTGCAGGATTTGTTTGTGTATTGTGTCTTACAAGAGGTTCAATATACTGTAAGTGGCCATAGGGATCCATTGTGCCTTATACCCAATGCAGGGAAATGGCACTAAGGATCCCATTTGAATGTATGTATCTCTGATTTATTTTTCCCCCAAGAATGAGGGAGATTGATGGACTTTTCAGGGAGTGAGGGAGATTGCTGCTATTTCAGGGAGTCTCCTGCAGAATGAGGGAGGGTAGGCAACTATGTGTCTGTCTTGTACTCCTGGCTCCTGCTATAACCTATAACTGGCACTGCAGTGCTCCCCAGTCTCCCCCACAATTATAAGCTGTGTGAGCTGAGCACAGTCAGATATATAATATATACATAGATGATGCAGCACACTGGGCTGAGCAGTGCACACAGATATGGTATGTGACTGAGTCACTGTGTGTATCGTTTTTTTCAGGCAGAGAACGGATATATTAAATAAAACTGCACTGTCTGGTGGTCACTGTGGTCAGTCACTAGTAAACTCTGCACTCTCTTCTACAGTACTCCTAAGCTCCAGTAAATCAGGTCAATCTCTCTCTCTCTCCTAATCTAAATGGAGAGGACGCCAGCCACGTCCTCTCCCTATCAATCTCAATGCACGTGTGAAAATGGCGGCGACGCGCGGCTCCTTATATAGAATCCGAGTCTCGCGAGAATCCGACAGCGTCATGATGACGTTCGGGCGCGCTCGGGTTAACCGAGCAAGGCGGGAAGATCCGAGTCGCTCGGACCCGTGAAAAAAAACATGAAGTTCGTGCGGGTTCGGATTCAGAGAAACCGAACCCGCTCATCTCTAGTAATAAGGTCACATTCACATTTAAAACATTCCACATGTCCAACCAATCAGGTGTCGGCGTTGCCGACGGAGACACCACAATCATCTGCTCCACCTCCTCCTTAGATGAGCCTTCTGCTTCAGACATGCCGACACATTCGTACCGACACCCCCACACACACAGGGATATATTTATATGGAGACAGTTCCCCAACAAGGCCCTTTGGAGAGACAGAGAGAGAGTATGACAGCACACACTAAGCACCAACTGACACTGGTAACAAAATTTGCAGATCAATAGCGCTTTTATATATAATTATCTGTATATAATACACTCACTGCGCCTTACAAGTGCCCCCCTCTTTTCTGCCCTGTGTCACCGTATTCAGCAGGGGAGAGTCCGGGGAGCCAGCTTCTCTGCAGTGCTCTGTGGAGAAAATGGCGCTGGTTAGTGCTGAGGTATCAAGCTCTGCCCCCCCCAGCGGCGGGCTTCGGTCCCGCTCAATTTTGTAATACTGGCGGGGAATTATAATATCTACTGCCTCCGCAGCCTATATATGTCGTAGCCAGTCCTAGAGGTTTATTATTGCTGCCCAGGGCGCCCCCCCCCCTGCGCCCTGCACCCATCAGTGCCTGTAGTGTGTGTTGCGTGTGGGAGCAATGGCGCGCAGCATTACCGCTGCGCGTTACCTCAGAGAAGACCTGAAGTCTTCTGCCGCTTTGAAGTCTTCTTTTCTTCTTACACTCACCCGGCTTCTATCTTCCGGCTTTGTGAGGAGGACGGCGGCGCGGCTCTGGGACGAACGGCAGGGGGAGACCTGCGTTCCGACTCCCTCTGGAGCTAATGGTGTCCAGTAGCCTAAGAAGCAGAGCCTATCAGTTAAGTAGGTCTGCTTCTCTCTCCTCAGTCCCACGATGCAGGGAGCCTGTTGCCAGCAGTGCTCCCTGAAAATAAAAAACCTAACAAAATTCTTTATTCAGAGAAACTCAGGAGAGCTCCCTGTAACGCACCCAGTCTCCGCTGGGCACAGGATCCAACTGAGGTCTGGAGGAGGGGCATAGAGGGAGGAGCCAGTGCACACCCATTCTAAAGTTCTTTATAGTGCCCATGTCTCCTACGGAGCCCGTCTATACCCCATGGTCCTTACGGAGTCCCCAGCATCCTCTAGGACGTAAGAGAAAAAAAATAACTGTATTATGTAAGCAAACATGTGTATGTACAGTACATGGTCAGACTCAGAGGCGGAACTACCGGCAGTGCAAGCAGTGCACTGCACTGGGGCCCGCCTCTGTCCAGGGGCCCAAGCATGTAATGAGTCAAACTGACTCATTACATGCGCTGTGCGCTGCGGGCAACCGCTGCCCACAGCGCACAGCCGCCCGGAGAGGAGAGGAGCAACGACACGGACGGGGGAAGGAGGAGGAGGGAGGTGAAGGAGGGAGCCGCAGCAGCGCTTTGTTACTGGTGGAGGCGCTGCTGCTGCTGCCCCTCTGCTTCCCTATAGGCTGTTCTCGGAGACAGCCTATAGGGAAGCAGAGGGGCAGCAGCAGCAGCGCCTCCACCAATAACACAGCGCTGCTGCGGCTCCCTCCTTCACCTCCGTCCTCCACCTCTTCTACTGCCTGGGAATCGTCTCTGACGCTGCACCGAGGAGCCTGAGCCGGCGGAGAGGGTAAGTATAATTCTTCTTTCTTTCTTTCTTTCTCTGTTTTTCTTTCTTTATTTCTCTTTCTTTCTTTCTTAGGACTGCCTGCCGCTATGTGTAAAAAGGGGGGACTGCCTGCCATGTGTAAAAAGGGGAATCAGCCTGCCGCAATGTGTAAAAAAACGGGACTACCTGACGTAATGGGTAAAAAGGGGGAATCAGCCTGCCGCTATGTGTAAAAAGGGGGGACTACCTGACGTAATGGGTAAAAAGGGGGAATCAGCCTGCCGCAATGTGTAAAAATGGGGGACTGCCTGCCGCTATGTGTAAAAATGGGGAATCTGCCTGCCCTAATGTGTAAAAATGGGGACGCTGTCTGCCGTAATGTGTAACAAGGGCACGCTGTCTGCCGCTATGTGTAAAAAGTGTACGCTGTCTGCCGCTATGTGTAAAAAGGGGATGCTGTCTGCCGTAATGTGTAACAAGGGCACGCGGTCTGCCGTTATGTGTAAAAAGGGGACGCTGTCTGCCGTAATGTGTAACAAGGGCACGCTGTCTGCCGTTATGTGTAAATAGGGGATGCTGTCTGCCGTAATGTGTAACAAGGGCACGCTGTCTGCCGTTATGTGTAAAAAGGGGATGCTGTCTGCCGTAATGTGTAACAAGGGCACGCTGTCTGCCGTTATGTGTAAAAAGTTCACGCTGTCTGCTGTAATGTGTAGAAAGAGGAATCTGTCCGGCATAATTTGAATAATGGAGACTACTGTGCACCGTTTTATGAATTGGTATTATTTTGTGGCCACACCCTTTCCCCACGAAGCCACGCCACTATGTATTTTTGCGCACGCCTACGGCGCGCACTACCCCTGTTTTGCATGCAGGGGAGGGGCTCCGATGCCGTTTCTTGCACACAGTGCTAAAATGTCTAGTTACGGCACTGTTGCTAGGTATCCATTTCTTTGGCCCTGAGCAGGTCCCCCTCACCAGATCCTCTCCAGGGGTGAGGGGGTGGACTTGGATGGGATGTGTGTGTGTGGTGGGGGGGGGGGCCCAAATAATTTTGTCGCACCTGGGCCCACCGCTCGCTAGTTCCGCCACTGGTCAGACTAGATGGGCCAAGTGGGTCTTATCAGCCATCAAATTCTATGTTTCTCCAGCATTTTCTCTAAGTCATTTGGGATCTTCTTCTCCACAGCTGTCTTTCCTGTGTCATGAGGGAGGGGTCCTGGGGTGCACACCGGTAATGAGAGGTGCGACCCTGCGGAGACCTTTCAGTAGAACTGCATACAAAGAAAAAGGTTGCAGGTGCACAATTCAAACATTACCAAATTATTAATAATAATAATTGCAATAAAATGTTGCATTTTAAGCGAGGTTCTTCGCTTAGTTATGGCCATAAGTAACGGCTTGCCCACCGCGTCCAGGTGACCTCATTAGTCGGGCAAGTCCCTAACATTTTGGGGGGTACAAATCTAGGGTGCGGGACCCCCCAAAAATGAAGCAGCTGAGTGACCCCAGGGCAACACAAAAGTGAAAAAATATATAGTGAAAAAGTGAAAATAGGTTATGTAGGTTAAATAGGTTTCCTGTGTCATGATCCTGACTATATTTCTCATATTCAGTGGCGTACCTCAGCATCTCCTGTAACCTGCATTTGTCTCAGCTCAGCATGAAGACTGCAGATCTGTGTTGCTGATACCCCTTTCACACCGCAGCTTTAACCCGGTAAATTGCCGATTTTTCAGCCTTCCTAAACGGTTCTAGCTGCGGTGTGAAAGGGCCACCTTGAATTTACCGTTTTCAAAATACCAGTATTTTGAAACGGTTAAAAAGAAGGGTCCTACCCGGTTCAGAACCGTTTCATTGTGCAGTGTGAAAGGCTCAGAAACGGTATTTCCAAGCCACAGAAGGTGATAGGCTGTCTCCATGTGTGATGTCACCAGGCAGAAGCAGGAAGCTGGAGGAAAAACACGAGACACATGAGAGTGGGTTTAGAAGCGTTTTCTTACTGCAAATATATTCTACAATGGCAACTTGGAGTGGTGAAGAGGTGATGGAGCTGCTAAGAATCAGAGGGGATGAGGAAATCTGCAGACAAATAACTGGGACAGTCAAGGATGCACTCATATATAAAAACATGGTAAAGATGCTTGAAGCTGCTGGGTTCCATCGTACGACTATCCAAATTATTAATAATGTGTGGGCCAGAAAAGTCCATTTGTAATGACAACCACTGTTTTCTATGGGTGAAACGGGTTCAGTGTGAAAGGTACCAAAACGGTAATGAAATGGTAATATACTGGTTACAACATGCGATGTGAAGGGGGTTTAACTGCTCAGACCCGTTTTAAGAACCGTTTCAAAAGCAGGTTTTGCGATGTGAAGGCAGCATGACTCTTGATTAGCCACCTGAGTAGGAATTCCTCTGAGTAATCAGCAATCAGCTGTGTGCAGCATTTCATTCTTTACTGTGTTCAACTCTCTGGAGCTTAGGCCTAAAAGTCAGCATCCTCTGTTCATTTTTAGAATTTCAGGCTTCAGTGTTTTTCCAGCCTGCTAGGCCTCACTCCATATCAGAGCCTAACCTGTAGTACTGATATGACACAGTCTGATCACCTGACCATGAGCTACCCAATCCTGTGACAGCTTGAGACTCCCTGAATCACCTGACTCTAGCTTAGCAGCTGAGCTCACTTATACCCCTTTCACACCAGAAATGCAGGGGCAAAACCCGGGAATTCTTCCACGGGCTCATGCAGGGACATTCCCGGGTTGGCACCTTTCACACCAGCATTTTGAGCCGAGACATCCCGGGTCGGCACCTTTCATACTGAACCCGGGACGGCCCTGCATTTTCTGAAAATGGGCGTCTCTGTAAAAACACAAGACCAGGAAGTGCCCTGAATAGCCAATCAGCATCAGCAGAGGCAACCCGGGAAGGTGGGACATGTCCTTGCACCATTCACACTGTCCAGGTTCCAGGGAACATCCCGGGACCAACCCTGGTCGATTGCAGGGTTGAAATGCAGGGACAGAAATCCCGGGATTTTGTCCCTGTACCCTTTCACACTGAGAAATTTCCCGGGTTGATGCGCGTTCATGTGTTTTAACCCGGGAAATTTTGGGCTGTATGAAAGGGGTATAAGAGGTAACACTAATTACCGTAGTTCCTGTTAAACGCTGCTCTTTTGCTACCCAGTCTGGATTATAGTTGTGTTACCAGTTATATTCGGTACAAGCAGGGGTTAAAGTGAGCCGGAATGGGGTGGAACTGCGTTCCGTCAGTTCCACTTGGAGACAGAACGCAGTTCCGCCTCCCCCGGCTCACCTAACCCGATGTCCCGGCGCTGCAGGGA
Source organism: Pseudophryne corroboree (assembly GCF_028390025.1). Lineage (NCBI taxonomy): Eukaryota > Metazoa > Chordata > Amphibia > Anura > Myobatrachidae > Pseudophryne > Pseudophryne corroboree. Next base: position 237,535 of record NW_026967471.1, on the reverse strand, counting down.
GATGCCGGGCACCCGCTGTTATCAGCGGCTCCCGTCTCTCCCCGCACAGCGGCAGCCGGAGGCAGGAGCTCAGTACTGGGCTCCTGCTTCCGGCTCTGTCAGTACGCGCTCTGGGAGAGATGTCATGACGCCTCTCCCATAGTGCCGAGGAGCGGACGCCCAGAGAGGACTGCGGCGGGAGCGGGGCTTGGTAAGTATGGTGCCTCTCTCTCCCCCCCATGTACTACTAGCGGCGCTGTTATTGGGGGGCTATACTACAGAGGGGTAAACTACTGGGGGCTAAACTACAAGGGGGCATAACTATAGGAGCTAAACTACTGGGGGTATAACTACAGGGGGGCATTACTACAAGGGGGCAAACTACTGGGGGCATTACTAACTACAAGGGGGCAGACTACATGGGGGATAAACTACAGGGGCTAAACAACTGGGGGCACAACTGCAGGGGGCAGTACCACTGGGGACTAAACTACATGGGGCAAAACTACTGGGGGCATCACCACTGGGAGGCTAGACTAAAGGGGGGGGGGGAGTAAATTACTGTGGTCATAACTGCAGGGGCATTACCAGTGGGGGCATGACTACTGGGGCTAAACTACAGGGGGCTAAACGACTGGGGGCATTACTACAGGCAACATTACTACTGTGGGCAATACTACACAGGGGCATTACTGATGGGGTGCACTGCTAATGAGGGCATTGTAAAGGGGACACTTCATAAGGGGCACCACTCCTGGGGACATAAGGGGCACTACTATTATGGGTCTTGCATAGGGGGTTGAGATGTGCACCGGAAATTTTTCGGGTTTTGTGTTTTGGTTTTGGGTTCGGTTCCGCGGCCGTGTTTTGGGTACGAACGCATTTTGGCAAAACCTCACCGAATTTTTTTTGTCGGATTTGGGTGTTTTTTTCAAGAAACCCTAAAAAACTGCTTAAATCATTGAATTTGGGAGTCATTTTGATCCCATAGTATTATTAACCTCAATAACCATAATTTACACTCATTTTCAGTCTATTCTGAACACCTCACACCTCACAATATTATTTTTAGTCCTAAAATTTGCACCGAGGTCGCTGGATGACTAAGCTCAGCGACCCAAGTGGCCGACACAAACACCGGGCCCATCTAGGAGTGGCACTGCAGTGTCAGACAGGATGGCCCTTCCAAAAAACACTCCCCAAACAGCACATGACGCAAAGAAAAAAAGAGGCGCAATGAGGTAGCTGTGTGACTAAGCTCAGCGACCCAAGTGGCCGACACAAACACCTGGCCCATCTAGGAGTGGCACTGCAGTGTCACGCAGGATGGCCCTTCCAAAAAACACTCCCCAAACAGCACATGACGCAAAGAAAAAAAGAGGCGCAATGAGGTAGCTGTGTGACTAAGCTCAGCGACCCAAGTGGCCGACACAAACACCTGGCCCATCTAGGAGTGGCACTGCAGTGTCACGCAGGATGGCCCTTCAAAAAACACTCCTCAAACAGCACATGACGCAAAGAAAAAAAGAGGCGCAATGAGGTAGCTGTGTGACGACTAAGCTAAGCGACCCTAGTGGCCGACACAAACACCTGGCCCATCTAGGAGTGGCACTGCAGTGTCAGACAGGATGGCACTTCAAAAAATAGTCCACAAACAGCACATGATGCAAAGAAAAATGAAAGAAAAAAGAGGTGCAAGATGGAATTGTCCTTGGGCCCTCCCACCCACCCTTATGTTGTATAAACAGGACATGCACACTTTAACCAACCCATCATTTCAGTGACAGGGTCTGCCACACGACTGTGACTGAAATGACGGGTTGGTTTGGACCCCCACCAAAAAAGAAGCAATTAATCTCTCCTTGCACAAACTGGCTCTACAGAGGCAAGATGTCCACCTCATCATCATCCTCCGATTCATCAACGTGTACATCCCCCTCCTCACAGATTATCAATTCGTCCCCACTGGAATCCACCATCACAGCTCCCTGTGTACTTTCTGGAGGCAATTGCTGCTGGTGAATGTCTCCACGGAGGAATTGATTATAATTCATTTTAATGAACATCATCTTCTCCACATTTTCTGGAAGTAACCTCGTACGCCGATTGCTGACAAGGTGAGCGGCGGCACTAAACACTCTTTCGGAGTACACACTTGTGGGAGGGCAACTTAGGTAGAATAAAGCAAGTTTGTGCAAGGGCCTCCAAATTGCCTCTTTTTCCTGCCAGTATACGTACGGACTGTCTGACGTGCCTACTTGGATGCGGTCACTCATATAATTCTCCACCATTCTTTCAATGGTGAGAGAATCATATGCAGTGACATTAGACGACATGTCAGTAATCGTTGGCAGGTCCTTCAGTCCGGACCAGATGTCAGCATCAGCAGTCGCTCCAGACTGCCCTGCATCACCGCTAGCGGGTGGGCTCGGAATTCGTAGCCTTTTCCTCGCACCCCCAGTTGCGGGAGAATGTGAAGGAGGAGATGTTGACAGGTCGCGTTCCGCTTGACTTGACAATTTTCTCACCAGCAGTTCTTTGAACCCCTGCAGACTTGTGTCTGCCGGAAAAAGAGATCCAACGTAGGTTTTAAATCTAGGATCGAGCACGGTGGCCAAAATGTAGTGCTCTGATTTCAACAGATTGACCACCCGTGAATCCTGGTTAAGCAAATGAAGGGCTCCATCCACAAGTCCCACATGCCTAGCGGAATCGCTCTGTTTTAGCTCCTCCTTCAATGCCTCCAGCTACTTCTGCAAAAGCCTGATGAGGGGAATGACCTGACTCAGGCTGGCAGTGTCTGAACTGACTTCACGTGTGGCAAGTTCAAAAGGTTGCAGAACCTTGCACAACGTTGAAATCATTCTCCACTGCGCTTGAGACAGGTGCATTCAACCTCCTATATCGTGGTCAGATGTATAGGCTTGAATAGCCTTTTGCTGCTCCTCCATCCTCTGAAGCATATAGAGGGTTGAATTCCACCTCGTTACCACTTCTTGCTTCAGATGATGGCAGGGCAGGTTCAGGCGTTTTTGGTGTTGCTCCAGTCTTCTGTACGTGTTGCCTGTACGCCGAAAGTGTCCCGCAATTCTTCTTCCCACCGTCAGCATCTCTTGCACGCCTGTCGTTTTTTAAATAATTCTGCACCACCAAATTCAATGTATGTGCAAAACATGGGACGTGCTGGAATTTGCCCAGATATAATGCACGCACAATATTGCTGGCGTTGTCCGATGCCACAAATCCACAGGAGAGTCCAATTGGGGTAAGCCATTCTGCGATGATCTTCCTCAGTTGCCGTAAGAGGTTTTCAGCTGTGTGCGTATTCTGGAAAGCGGTGATACAAAGCGTAGCCTGCCTAGGAAAGAGTTGGCGTTTGTGAGATGCTGCTACTGGTACCGCCGCTGCTGTTCTTGCGGCGGGAGTCAATACATCTACCCAGTGGGCTGTCACAGTCATATAGTCCTGAGTCTGCCCTGCTCCACTTGTCCACATGTCCGTGGTTAAGTGGACATTGGGTACAGCTGCATTTTTTAGGACACTGGTGAGTCTTTTTCTGAGGTCTGTGTACATTTACGGTATCGCCTGCCTAGAGAAATGGAACCTAGATGGTATTTGGTACCGGGGACACAGTACCTCAATCAAGTCTATAGTTGGCTCTGAAGTAACGATGGATACCGGAACCACGTTTCTCACCGCCCAGGATGCCAAGGCCTCAGTTATCCGCTTTGCAGCAGGATGACTGCTGTGATATTTCATCTTCCTCGCAAAGGACTGTTGGACAGTCAATTGCTTGGTGGAAGTAGTAAAAGTGGTCTTACGACTTCCCCTCTGGGATGACCATCGACTCCCAGCAGCAACAACAGCAGCGCCAGCAGCAGTAGGCGTTGCACTCAAGGATGCATCGGAGGAATCCCAGGCAGGAGAGGACTCGTCAGAATTGCCAGTGACATGGCCTGCAGGACTATTGGCATTCCTTGGGTAGGAGGAAATTGACACTGAGGGAGTTGGTGGGGTGGTTTGCGTGAGCTTGGTTACAAGAGGACTGCTTCCGCTGTCGCCCAAAGTTTTTGAACTTGTCACTGACTTATGATGAATGTGCTGCAGGTGACGTATAAGGGAGGATGTTCCATGGTGGTTAACGTCCTTACCCCTACTTATTACAGCTTGACAAAGGCAACACACGGCTTGACACCTGTTGTCCGCATTTCTGTTGAAATACTTCCACACCGAAGAGCTGATTTTTTTGGTATTTTCAACAGGAAGGTCAATGGCCATATTCCTCCCGCGGACAACAGGTGTCTCCCCGGGTGCCTGACTTAAACAAACCACCTCACCATCAGAATCCTCCTTGTCAATTTCCTCCCCAGTGCCAGCAACACCCATATCCTCCTCATCCTGGTGTACTTCAACACTGACATCTTCAATCTGACTATCAGGAACTGGACTGTGGGTGCTCCTTCCAGCACTTGCAGGGGGGCGTGCATATGGTGGAAGGCGCATGCTCTTCACGTCCAGTGTTGGGAAGGTCAGGCATCCCAACCGACACAATTGGACTCTCCTTGTGGATTTGTGATTTCGAAGAACGCACAGTTCTTTGCTGTGCTTTTGCCAGCTTAAGTTTTTTGATTTTTCTAGCGAGAGGCTGAGTGCTTCCATCCTCATGTGAAGCTGAACCACTAGCCATGAACATAGGCCAGGGCCTCAGCCGTTCCTTGCCACTCCGTGTGGTAAATGGCATATTGGCAAGTTTACGCTTCTCCTCCGACGATTTTAATTTAGATTTTTGAGTCCTTTTTTTACTGATCTTTTGTGTTTTGGATTTGACATGCTCTGTACTATGACATTGGGCATAGGCCTTGGCAGACGACGTTGATGGAATTTCATCGTCTCGGCCATGACTAGTGGCAGCAGCTTCAGCACGAGGTGGAAGTGGATCTTGATCTTTCCCTATTTTTGGAACCTCAACATTTTTGTTCTCCATATTTTAATAGGCACAACTAAAAGGCACCTCAGGTAAACAATGGAGATGGATGGATACTAGTATACTTATGGATGACGAGTGACTGACGACACAGAGGTAGCTACAGCCGTGGCCTACCGTACTGCGTCTGCTAGTATAGATAATATAATAAATATATTACTACTGTAGGTATATAATATAATGACGGACCTGGTGGACACTGTCAGCAGACTCCTAAACTACTAGTATGAATAAGATAGAAAAAAAAACCCACCACAGGTAGGTAGGTATACAATTATGGACGAGCACTGACGACACAGAGATAGCCACAACCGTGGACTACCGTACTGCGTCTGCTAGTATAGATAATATAATAAATATATTACTACTGTAGGTATATAATATAATGACGGACCTGGTGGACACTGTCAGCAGACTCCTAAACTACTAGTATGAAGTAGATAGAAAAAAAAAACACCACAGGTAGGTAGGTATACAATTATGGACGAGCACTGACGACACATAGATAGCCACAGCCGTGGACTACCGTACTGCATCTGCTAGTATAGATAATATAATAAATATATTACTACTGTAGGTATATAATATAATGACGGACCTGGAGGACACTGTCAGCAGACTCCTAAACTACTAGTATGAAGAAGATAGAAAAAAAAAACACCACAGGTAGGTAGGTATACAATTATGGACGAGCACTGACGACACAGAGGTAGGTACTGTTATGATTCCAGCACTCCTGACCGGAGGAGATTTTATGACAAGGACCAGAGCACTGGAATGGAATGCAGGTAACGGGAGCAGGGAAGACTAGTTGCCCCTGGCGCCCTAACTCTATTGTCTCACCCATGCTATCGGAAATCCCCTGCGAGACTATGGTTTCTTGAGCCCCTGGCAGCCACGTTTGAAGGGCGGATTATGTCTGCCCAACTCCGGTGCCCCCCGGTCTTAGTGAGAGACAAAGGGAAATCCGAGGCAGGATGATAACAAGAGGACCTCTGACTGACAACAGGCCAGGGGCAACAAGCTAACTAACAAAAACAGAAGTATGTGCGGAAACCCGCCAGGGAAAAGGACAACCTAAATCCACTTGTCCAATACTCCTACCCAGCACCGCCGGATACCAGAGTGGACCTGTGGAAGCGGAACCCTCCGCAAAATGCTCCAAAACACAAATAATAAATAATAAAGCGGACAAGCCGCAACACACGGCAAGGCCGCGACTCACGAACACCACTGGATGTTATATGGTGATTAGTCAGGACTCCAGGAATAAGATGACAAACTTCCGAGTTCAGGACTTCCGAATACTGGAATGACCGGATACAGCAAGACTGGAACAGACTCTCAGCAAACAGAAACAGCATGCAGGAAGCTATTACCGGCGTCTGTGAGAAGCCCTGGGAGTGTATTTAACAAGGAGTCCTCCAATCAGCTGCCAAAAGGCTGATTAGAATAAATGCCGTGCAGCTGCCTTGCTGCATGGCCAGAGAGCAGGAGAATACATTAACTCTTAAAGCCTAGCAACGGGGAACACGGTCCGCCAGTGGCGTCCCCGTTGCTAGGGTCCGTGCGGCTCAGCCCGCCCGGCGTCCAGCGTTGCCAGGGAGCCGGCGGCTGTCCGCGTACGGCGTCCCTGGTTGCTAGGCGCCGGGCCGCACCGACGAGCGGACCCCGGCGCCTAACAGTAACCCCCCCCCCCTTGAGGAGGGGTCAAGGAACCCCTAAAGCCAGGCTTCCAAGGAAACTCCCGAAAAAATGCCCTCTGGTGCCTTGGGGCATGAAGATCCTTATCCAGGACCCAGGACCTTTCCTCTGGACCATAACCTCTCCAGTGAACCAGAAAATAAAGCCGGCCCCTGGACAACTTGGAATCGAGAACCTTCTCCACCAGGAACTCCTGTTGTCCCTGTACATCCACTGGAGATCTTCCCTGAGAGATCTTTCGAGGAAATTTATTGGAAGAAATGTATGGCTTCAACAGGGAGCAATGAAACGTATTACCAATCCGAAGAGATTTTGGTAAACGTAACCGGAAAGCAACTGGGTTAACTTTTTTAATGATATGAAATGGTCCAATAAATTTGGGTCCCAACCTAGCTGAAGATTGTCGAAGTCTAATGTTACGAGTCGACAACCATACCCTATCTCCCACCTTAAAATTGCAAGGACGTCGGAGCCGGTCAGAAATTTTTTTCTCACGAAAGGCCGCTTTTCTGAGAGCAAGGTGCACTTTTTTCCAAATGGCTCTGAGATGGGAGGTTAAGGTTAGCGAGGAAACTGAGGAATGTTGAAAAAAAAGAATTAGCTCTGGGGTGAAAACCAAAAACTGAAAAGAATGGAGACACGTTGGTAGAGGAATGACAAGAATTATTGTAAGCAAACTCCGCCAATGGAAGAAACTCGGACCAATCATTCTGGAGTTTGGCTGAGTACAAACGCAAATACTGTTTCAATGATTGGTTAACTCGCTCAGTTTGCCCGTTGGACTGTGGGTGGTAACCAGATGTTAATGACAATCTCATCTTTAATGAAGCACAAAAACACTTCCAGAATTGTGCAACGAATTGTGGACCCCGATCAGAAACAATATCAGTGGGCAACCCATGAAGTCTGAAAACATGGCGGAGAAACAACACTGCCAATCCTTGGGCAGATGGCAGTCGGGGAAGGGCAATGAAATGAGCCATCTTGCTAAAACGGTCTACTACCACCCAAATGACTCTGCATCCAGCTGAAAGGGGAAGGTCCACCACAAAATCCATGGAAATATGAGACCATGGCCTGAAAGGGACATTCAAGGGCATAAGTTGCCCGATAGGCAAGGAACAGGGAACCTTATGCTGTGCACAAACCTGACATGAAGAAACAAACTCCTTAACGTCTTTAGAAAGACCAGGCCACCATACTGAGCGGGAGACTAACTCCAATGTCTTAGAGATCCCTGGATGCCCGGAAACTTTGTTATCATGGAACTCAGTCAAAACATTAGCTCTCAGGAACTCAGGGACGTAAAGACGACCAGCAGGAGAATTTCCAGGAGCTTGGTGTTGAAGCTGTTTTAACTGGGTAAATAAATCTTGTGTGAGGCCTGCCCAAATGACTGAAGATGGAAGTATGGGAGTAACAGGACTGTTATCATGAACCGGAAGAAAACTGCGTGACAGAGCATCTGCCATGGTATTCTTGGAACCTGGCCTGAAAGTTATAATAAACTTGAAACGAGTAAAGAACAAAGCCCAACGAGCCTGCCGGGCATTCAGCCGCTTAGCTGATTCGATGTATTGCAGATTCTTATGGTCAGTCAATACTGAAATGGTATGTGTTGCTCCCTCCAGCCAATGCCTCCACTCCTCGAAAGCCCATTTTATTGCCAGTAGTTCCCGGTTACCAACGTCATAGTTGGATTCAGCGGAGGAGAATTTCCTGGACATAAAGGCACAAGGATGTAGTTCCTGAGACTCTGGATCCTTTTGAGATAGTATAGCCCCTACTCCAACCTCCGAGGCATCAACCTCCACAACGAAGGGCAATCCCAGATTGGGATGTCTAAGGACTGGAGCCGAGACAAAGGCTTGTTTCAAGGCCCGAAAGGACAACTCCGCTTTATGCGACCAGTTGGTAGGATCCGCTCCTTTCTTTGTCAGGGCCACAATGGGAGCAACCAGGTCGGAAAAAGAATGAATGAACCTCCTGTAATAATTCGCAAACCCTAAAAAGCGCTGAATTGCTTTTAAATTGGTGGGTTGCGCCCAACTAAGGATGGCCTGAAGCTTCTTTGGTTCCATGAAAAATCCCCGAAGGGAAATAATGTATCCTAAAAAAGATACCTCCGTGACATGAAACTCGCATTTCTCCAGTTTGGCATATAGATGATTCTCTCGTAACTTTTGAAGAACCTGACGCACCTGGGTAACATGTTGTTCAATAGAGTCAGAATAAATCAGGATGTCGTCTAAGTAAACGACCACGAATTTCCCTAGGAAGTCACGGAGCACATCGTTAATGAGGTCCTGGAAAACTGCTGGAGCGTTAGACAAGCCGAACGGCATCACTAGGTACTCGTAGTGACCCGACTGAGTACTGAAGGCTGTCTTCCACTCATCTCCGGACCTGATTCGGATGAGGTTATACGCTCCTCTTAGATCGATTTTGGAGATAATCACAGCCGAACGCAGCTGATCAAAGAGGACAGAAATCAGCGGCAGAGGATAAGTATTTTTAACTGAGATTTTATTTAGGGCTCTATAGTCAATGCAAGGTCTGAGCGAGTCATCCTTTTTCTCCACAAAGAAGAAGCCTGCACTTAAAGGAGATTTAGATGACCTAATAAATCCTTTCCCTAGGCTCTCTTTAACATAGTCATTCATGGCCGCAGTTTCTGGCCCGGATAAAGCATATAACCTTCCCTTTGGCAATGCGGCACCAGGAATTAGCTCAATGGCGCAATCATAAGGCCGATGGGGAGGCAGAATGTCTGCATTGCCCTTGGAGAACACATCAGCAAACTCCTGGTACTCCACGGGAATGAGTTCAGGAATTGCAGCAGCTATTCTGACTGGAAACAAAATACATTTCTTATCACAGAAGGCACCCCATTGAGAAATCTCCCCTGGCCGCTAATCAATGGTGGGATTGTGAAAGGCCAGCCAAGGGTGACCCAGAACCACTGGAACTGCTGGGCAATGGGTAAGGAAGAACTCGATTTTTTCAGAATGAAGAGCTCCTACCGTAAGTAGTACAGGGGGTGTACAGAGGGAAATAACCCCATTGGACAGTGGACTCCCATATAAACCATGCATGGTGACACTCCTACCCAAAGATAACTGAGGAATGCCTAAGGCCTTGGCCCAAGTTAAATCCATAAAGTTTCCTGCGGCTCCACTGTCGACAAAAGCCGACACCGAGGAACTGAGGCAGCCAAAGGAAACCTTAGCTGGGACTAAAAGGGAGTTATGCGAGGAGATAAGCTGCAGACCTACGTGAACCCCCTCACAATTCACCTGGTCAAGGCATTTCCCGACTTATTCGGACAATTACGAGCAAAATGTCCCTTACCCCCACAGTACAAACAAAGAACAGAGTTTTGCCTTCTGGCTCTCTCTTCAGGAGACAACCGGGAGAGACCCATCTGCATGGGCTCCTCTATGTCCTCAGGGATGGAATATACACACGGAGATGACCTGACCGATGCTCCTTTTTCAGCCTTCCGCTCTCTGAGACGACGATCAATCTTAATAGAAAGCTCCATGAGTTTATCGATAGTCTCAGGAGCGGGATACTCGAGGAGACTGTCTTTAATAGATTCTGATAAGCCGAGGCGAAACTGACTGCGCAGGGCTGGGTCATTCCAGCCACAGTCGTTCGACCACCAGCGAAACTCCGTACAATAAACCTCTGCGGGATTCCTACCCTGTCTGAGAGCGCGCAACTGACCTTCAGCGGATGCCTCTCTATCAGGGTCATCATATAACAGTCCTAAAGACCCAAAAAAAGTGTCTACTGACAAGAACACCGTATCATCTGCTTTTAAACCAAATGCCCAAGTCTGGGGATCCCCCTGGAGCAAAGAAATAATAATCCCGACCCGCTGAGATTCAGTACCCGAGGAGATCGGTCTTAAACGAAAATAAAGTTTACAGGATTCTTTAAAATTAAAAAACTCTTTTCTATCCCCAGAAAAACGGTCAGGCAAATGCATTTTTGGTTCAGGAACTACCCTCGGGGAAGTTCGTAAAAGATCTTCCTGCGACTTCACCTGAAGGGAAAGATCCTGAACCATCTGAGTAAGTTCTTGAATCTGACTGACTAAGAGCTGACCAGGATTTGGTCCTAACCCTGTTGGATTCATGAGGCCGACAATTTCTTACAAAAACTGAATAAGAAAAAATTAAACTCTGTTTAATTTTAAGTTTTGGTATGGCCGGTAATAATGTTATGATTCCAGCACTCCTGACCGGAGGAGATTTTATGACAAGGACCAGAGCGCTGGAATGGAACGCAGGTAACGGGAGCAGGGAAGACTAGTTGCCCCTGGCGCCCTAACTCTATTGTCTCACCCGTGCTATCGGAAATCCCCTGCGAGACTATGGTTTCTTGAGCCCCTGGCAGCCACGTTTGAAGGGCGGATTATGTCTGCCCAACTCCGGTGCCCCCCGGTCTTAGTGAGAGACAAAGGGAAATCCGAGGCAGGATGATAACAAGAGGACCTCTGACTGACAATAGGCCAGGGGCAACAAGCTAACTAACAAAAACAGAAGTATGTGCGGAAACCCGCCAGGGAAAAGGACAACCAAAATCCACTTGTCCAATACTCCTACCCAGCACCGCCGGATACCAGAGTGGACCTGTGGAAGCGGAACCCTCCGCAAAATGCTCCAAAACACAAATAATAAATAATAAAGCGGACAAGCCGCAACACACGGCAAGGCCGCGACTCATGAACACCACTGGATGTTATATGGTGATTAGTCAGGACTCCAGGAATAAGATGACAAACTACCCGAGTTCAGGACTTCCGAATACTGGAATGACCGGATACAGCAAGACTGGAACAGACTCTCAGCAAACAGAAACAGCATGCAGGAAGCTATTACCGGCGTCTGTGAGAAGCCCTGGGAGTGTATTTAACAAGGAGTCCTCCAATCAGCTGCCAAAAGGCTGATTAGAATAAATGCCGTGCAGCTGCCTTGCTGCACGGCCAGAGAGCAGGAGAATACATTAACTCTTAAAGCCTAGCAACGGGGAACACGGTCCGCCAGTGGCGTCCCCGTTGCTAGGGTCCGTGCGGCTCAGCGCGCCCGGCGTCCAGCGTTGCCAGGGAGCCGGCGGCTGTCCGCGTACGGCGTCCCTGGTTGCTAGGCGCCGGGCCGCACCGACGAGCGGACCCCGGCGCCTAACAGGTACAGCCGTGGCCTACCGTACTGCGTCTGCTAGTATAGATAATATACTAAATATATTACTACTGTAGGTATATAATATAATGACGGACCTGGTGGACACTGTCAGCAGACTCCTAAACTACTAGTATGAAGAAGATAGAAAAAAAAAACCCACCACAGGTAGGTAGGTATACAATTATGGACGAGCACTGACGACCCAGAGATAGCCACAGCCGTGGACTACCGTACTGCGTCTGCTAATATAGAGATGATAAAGATGATAGAGATGAAAAAAAATATATAACACTACTGTAGGTAAATATTTATATAATATAATGAATGACGGACCTGCTGGACACTGTCAGCAGAATGCGTTTATAGAATTAAAAAAAAAAAACACCACAGGAGTGTTTAACTTTTTCAGGCAGACAATATACTGGTGGTCACTGGCAGCAAAAGTGTGCACTGTACTCCTGCTATAACTGCTCCCCAGTCTCCCCCACAATTAAGCTGTGTGAGCAGTGAGCACTCAGCACAGTCAGATATACATAGATGATATATCATGCAGCACACTGAGGCTGAGCACAGATATGGTATTTATCGTTTTTTTCAGGCAGAGAACGGATTATAATAAAACTGGTGGTCAGTGCCACTATCAGCAAAACTCTGCACTGTACTGAGTACTCCTAACAACTGCTCCCCAAAATTAGTAGTAAATCAAATGTCACTCGTCTCTCTAAACGGAGAGGACGCCAGCCACGTCCTCTCCCTATCAATCTCAATGCACGTGTGAAAATGGCGGCGACGCGCGGCTCCTTATATAGAATCCGAGTCTCGCGAGAATCCGACAGCGGGATGATGACGTTCGGGCGCGCTCGGGTTAACCGAGCAAGGCGGGAGGATCCGAGTCTGCTCGGACCCGTGCAAAAAAGGCTGAAGTTCGGGGGGGTTCGGATTCCGAGGAAACGAACCCGCTCATCTCTAATAGGGGGCACTACTACTGTGGGCATAGTATAAGGGGTGCTACTGCTGTGGGTATTGCATAAGGGGCACTACTACTGTGGTCATAGTATAAGGGGTGCTACTGCTGTGGGCATTACTGTATGGGCCGACAAAGAAGCTGAGCTCCCGGTCCGACCTCCGTCGCTACGCCCCTACCATCGCCGCCGCACTGGAAGCCCTGGTTCCAGACTCCCAGCTGCAGTGGATCTGGGACCAGGCTGGCTTTATAATCCCTGCCGCCGCATCGCGCTCCTGTGACCGCGGTGCTACTAGTTCAAATCTGTTGCTGATTGGCTGCCGGTCCGCAGCAGTTTTGAAATATTAGCGCCGTGGTCACAGGAGCTCGATGCAGCAGCAGGGATAATAAAGCCAGCCTGGTTCCCGATCCACTGCAGCCGCCCTCAGCCTCCTCTGCCGCCCCGCCCTCGGACCTCTGCTTGCCCACAGCCTCCTCCTCTGCACTATCTCCGAGGCCTACACCCTCCTCCACTCAACGCCTACCACAACCTACTCATCCACAGCAACGCAGTCCACTGCCGCTGCTAAACAGGTAATCTTACCCTGCTGCCTTTCTCTCTCACTAGTCCCTACTGTATGCCCCTGCTGTCATTTTCCATGTCCCTGCTGTCACTGTCCATGTCCCTGCTGTCACACTCCCTGTCACTCTGTCACTCTATAATTTTAATTTTGGCTCATTCAGTGTGCTATAATGTGAATTTCGGCTCATACCATGTGCTATAATGTGAATTTCGGCTTATACTGTGTAGTGTAATGTGAATTTGGCTCATACCATGTGCTATAATGTGAATTTCTGTTATGATTCCTGAACTCCAGACCGGAGGAGATCTAATGACAGGGATCTGAGTTCAGGAAAATAAGCTGGTTGTGGGAGCTGGAAGGCCTAATAACCCCTGGCGCCCTAACTCCGTTGTCTCGCCCGTGTTATCAGAAATCCCCTGCGAGACTATGGTTGCTTGAGCCCATGGCAGCCGCGTTCGAAGGGCGGATTATGTCTGCCCAACCCCGATGCCCCCGCAGGTCTTAATGGGAGACAAGGGGAAATCCGAGACAGGGTGATAACAAGGGGCCCTCTGACTAAGCAACACGGCCAGGGGTTACAAGCTGACTAACTAAATCAAAAGGTATGTGCGGACTAGCGGCCAGGGAAAAGGACAACCAAAGATCCACTGATCCGACACTCCTATCCGGCACCGCTGGACACCAGAGTGGATCTGTGGAAGCGGAATCCTCCGCAAAACTCCAGAACACAATATAAACAAAATAATAAACAGTAGCGGACAAGCCGCAACACACGGCTGCGCCGTGACTCACGAACACCACCAGATGTTAAAGGTGCTCGGTCAGACTCCAGGAACAGATGGTAACTTCCGAGTACAGGATCTCTGAGGACAGGAACAACCGAATAGACCGGGACTGGGAACTCTCTGCAGCAGACAAGGCAAACAGGAAACTATCACCGGCGTCTGTAGGAAGTCCTGAGGATGCCTTTATTCAGGCATCCTCCAATCAAGATCCAGACAGGACAATCAAAAGAAATGCCGTGCAGCTTGCATGCTGCACGGCCAGCACATAATCAGGGCAATGAGGATAGACCCAGCAACGGGGAACGCGGCTGCACGTGGCGTCCCCGTTGCTAAGGCCAGAGGCGGCTCCGTGCGCCCGGCGTCTCAGCGTTGCCAGGGAGCCGGCGGCTGAACGCGCCCGGCGTCCCTGGTTGCTAGGCGCCGGGCCGCACGGCCGAGCGGACCCCGGCGCCTAACAGTACCCCCCCCTTGAGGAGGGGTCAAGGAACCCCCAAAGCCAGGTTTCCGAGGAAATTCATGAAAAAATGCCCTTTTCAGCCTCGGGGCATGAAGGTCCTCATCCAGGACCCACGACCTTTCCTCTGGCCCATAACCTCTCCAATGCACCAAAAAATAAAGCCGACCCCGGGACAACTTGGAATCGAGAACCTTCTCAACCAAGAACTCTTGCTGACCCTGTACATTAACTGGTGATCTCCCCTGAGATTTTCCACGAGGAAATCTGCTGGACGAAACATATGGTTTAAGCAATGAGCAATGGAAGGTATTTCCGATCCGTAAAGTTTTTGGTAAACGTAACCGGAAAGCAACTGGATTGACTTTTTTGATAATGAGAAATGGTCCAATAAATCTAGGACCCAATCTGGCTGAAGTTTGTCGAAGTTTGATGTTGCGAGTCGACAACCACACCCTGTCTCCTACTTTAAAAGTGCACGGCCGCCGGAGCCTGTCAGAAAATTTCTTTTCCCGGAAAGCTGCTTTTCTGAGAGCCAGGTGCACTTTTTTCCAAATAAGTTTAAGATGAGAGGTCAGGGCCAGAGAGGAGACAGAGGAATGTTGAAAAAATGAATTAGCTCTTGGGTGGAAACCAAAAACTGCAAAAAATGGAGACACATTGGTGGAGGAATGACAGGCATTTTTATAAGCAAACTCCGCCAATGGAAGAAACTCAGACCAGTCATTTTGGAGTTTGGCCGAGTACAAACGCAAATATTGTTTTAGAGATTGGTTAACTCGCTCAGTCTGTCCATTGGATTGTGGATGATAGCTGGAGGTTAATGATAATTTCATCTTTAACGAAGCACAAAAAGATTTCCAAAATTGCGCAATGAATTGTGGACCCCTGTCAGAAACAATATCGGTGGGTAACCCATGGAGTCTGAAAACATGACGGAGGAACAGGACTGCCAATCCCTGGGCAGATGGCAATCGGGGAAGAGCAATGAAATGGGCCATTTTGCTAAAACGGTCCACTACTACCCATATGACTCGGCATCCTGCTGACAGAGGGAGGTCCACCACAAAATCCATGGAGATATGCGACCATGGCCTAAGGGGAACATTCAAGGGCATAAGTTGACCAATAGGCAAAGAACGAGGAACTTTATGCTGTGCACAGACCTGACACAAAAAAACAAACTCTTTAATGTCTTTGGAAAGACCAGGCCACCATACTGAGCGGGAAACCAATTCCAAAGTCTTGGCGATTCCAGGATGCCCGGCAACTTTGCTATCATGAAACTCTGCCAAAACAGTTGCTCTCAAAAATTCAGGGACAAAAAGACGACCAGCTGGAGTATTTCCAGGAGCTTGATGTTGAAGCAGCTTTAATTGGGAAAATACATCCTGTGTGAGACCTGCCTGAATGACTGAAGACGGAAGTATGGGAGTAACAGGACTGTTGTCTTGAACCGGAAGGAAACTGCGTGACAGGGCATCTGCCTTGGTATTCTTGGAACCTGGTCTGAAGGTGATAATGAATTTGAAACGAGTAAAAAATAAAGCCCAACGAGTCTGTCGGGCATTCAGTCGTTTAGCCGATTCAATGTATTGAAGATTTTTGTGATCAGTCAAAACTGAAATGGTATGGGTCGCTCCTTCAAGCCAATGTCTCCACTCCTCGAAAGCCCATTTAATAGCCAGCAATTCCCGGTTACCAACGTCGTAGTTGGATTCTGCAGATGAGAATTTCCTGGACATAAAGGCACAAGGATGTAACTCAAGGGAATCTGGATCCTTCTGAGACAGGATAGCCCCTACTCCAACCTCCGAGGCATCAACCTCAACAATGAAAGGTAATTCTGGGTTGGGATGTCTAAGGACAGGGGCAGAGACAAAGGCTTGTTTTAATGCCTGAAAAGATAACTCAGCTTCACATGACCAATTGGTAGGATCTGCTCCCTTCTTAGTAAGTGCCACAATAGGAGCAACTAGGTCAGATAAAGAGTGAATAAATCTTCTATAGTAGTTTGCAAACCCTAAAAAGCGCTGAATTGCTTTTAAATTGGTGGGTTGCGCCCAACTAAGGATGGCCTGGAGCTTTTTTGGTTCCATTCGGAATCCCCGAGGGGAAATAATGTACCCTAAAAAGGATACTTCTGTGACATGAAATTCACACTTCTCCAGCTTGGCATATAAGTGATTTTCACGTAATTTCTTTAGCACCTGACGCACCTGGGTAACATGCTGTTCCACGGAGTCAGAATATATCAAAATATCGTCTAAATAGACCACGACGAATCTTCCCAGAAACTCACGGAGCACATCATTAATGAGATCCTGGAAAACTGCCGGAGCGTTAGATAGGCCGAATGGCATGACCAGATACTCATAGTGGCCTGACTGAGTACTAAATGCCGTTTTCCACTCATCCCCTGACTTGATTCTGATGAGGTTATATGCTCCTCTCAGATCAATCTTAGAGAAAATAACAGCCGAACGTAGCTGATCAAAGATGACAGAGATCAGCGGCAGAGGGTAAGTATTCTTTACTGAGATTTTATTCAGAGCTCTAAAGTCAATGCAGGGTCTGAGTGAACCGTCCTTCTTCTCTACGAAGAAGAACCCTGCACTTAAAGGGGATTTAGATGGCCTGATAAACCCTTTCCCAAGGCTTTCTTTCACATACTCATTCATGGCCACAGTTTCAGGACCAGACAATGCATATAACCTTCCCTTAGGCAACGTGGCACCAGGAATTAACTCAATGGTACAATCATAAGGCCTATGGGGAGGCAAAATATCTGCATTGCCCTTGGAAAACACATCAACAAAATCCTGGTATTCCCCAGGAATATGTGCGGAACCGGCGGCAGCTACTCGGATAGGAAGCATAATACATTCTTTATCACAGATGGTACCCCATTGTAGGATCTCCCCGGACTGCCAATCTATGATGGGATTATGAAAGGCCAGCCAAGGGTGACCCAGAACCACAGGAACTGCTGGACAATGGGTAAGGAAAAACTCAATCTTTTCAGAATGCAAAGCTCCCACCGAGAGCAAAACTGGAGGTGTACATAGAGAAATAACCCCATTGGACAAGGGACTCCCGTCTAAACCATGCATGGTGATACACCTATTCAAGGTTAGCTGAGGAATACCTAAGGCCTTGGCCCATGTTATATCCATAAAGTTTCCTGCAGCTCCACTGTCCACAAAAGCAGAGACCGAGGAACAGAGGCTGCCATAGGAAACTTTAACAGGAACCAACAGTGAATTATTTGAGGAGATGAGCTGCAGACCAAAGTGAACCCCCTCACAACTCACTTGGTCAGGAAGTTTCCCGACTTGTTTGGACAACTACGGGCAAAATGTCCCTTACCTCCGCAGTATAAACACAGACCAGAATTTTGCCTCCTGGTTCTTTCTTCCGGAGACAATTTGGAGAGACCTATCTGCATAGGCTCCTCTATGTCTACAGGAACGGAAGGAACCCAGGAAGAGGACCCGACAGATGCCCCTTTTTCAGCCCTCCGCTCTCTGAGCCGACGATCTATCTTAATAGAGAGCTCCATGAGGTTATCGAGGGTCGCAGGAGCGGGATACTGGAGGAGACTGTCTTTTATAGATTCAGATAAGCCGAGGCGAAACTGACTGCGCAGGGCTGGGTCATTCCAGCCACAGTCGTTCGACCAACGGCGAAACTCCGTACAATAATTCTCTGCGGGATTCCTACCCTGTCTAAGAGCACGCAACTGACTTTCTGCGGATGCCTCTCTATCAGGGTCGTCATACAATAGCCCTAAAGAATTTAAAAAGGCGTCTACAGACGATAAGGCCGGATCGTCTGTCTTTAAACCAAAAGCCCAGGTCTGAGGATCCCCCTGGAGCAGAGAAATAATAATCCCAACCCGCTGAGCCTCTGTACCTGAGGTAACTGGTCTTAAACGAAAATACAGTTTGCAAGATTCTTTAAAATTAAAAAACTGCTTTCTATCTCCAGAAAAACGGTCAGGCAGATGCATTTTTGGTTCAGGGACGACCCTCGGGGAGGTCCGTAACAGATCTTCCTGTGAGCTCACCCGGAGGGACAGATCCTGAACCATCTGAGTAAGTTCCTGAATCTGACTAACTAGAAACTGGCCAGGATTTGGCCCAACACCGGTGGGATTCATGAGGCCGACAAAAATCTCCCAACTGAATAAGTGAAAAAATTAACTCTTGTTCAAATTTTTTCTTTTGTTGGCCGGTGATAATGTTATGATTCCTGAACTCCAGACCGGAGGAGATCTAATGACAGGGATCTGAGTTCAGGAAAATAAGCTGGTTGTGGGAGCTGGAAGGCCTAATAACCCCTGGCGCCCTAACTCCGTTGTCTCGCCCGTGTTATCAGAAATCCCCTGCGAGACTATGGTTGCTTGAGCCCATGGCAGCCGCGTTCGAAGGGCGGATTATGTCTGCCCAACCCCGATGCCCCCGCAGGTCTTAATGGGAGACAAGGGGAAATCCGAGACAGGGTGATAACAAGGGGCCCTCTGACTAAGCAACACGGCCAGGGGTTACAAGCTGACTAACTAAATCAAAAGGTATGTGCGGACTAGCCGCCAGGGAAAAGGACAACCAAAGATCCACTGATCCGACACTCCTATCCGGCACCGCTGGACACCAGAGTGGATCTGTGGAAGCGGAATCCTCCGCAAAACTCCAGAACACAATATAAACAAAATAATAAACAGTAGCGGACAAGCCGCAACACACGGCTGCGCCGTGACTCACGAACACCACCAGATGTTAAAGGTGCTCGGTCAGACTCCAGGAACAGATGGTAACTTCCGAGTACAGGATCTCTGAGGACAGGAACAACCGAATAGACCGGGACTGGGAACTCTCTGCAGCAGACAAGGCAAACAGGAAACTATCACCGGCGTCTGTAGGAAGTCCTGAGGATGCCTTTATTCAGGCATCCTCCAATCAAGATCCAGACAGGACAATCAAAAGAAATGCCGTGCAGCTTGCATGCTGCACGGCCAGCACATAATCAGGGCAATGAGGATAGACCCAGCAACGGGGAACGCGGCTGCACGTGGCGTCCCCGTTGCTAAGGCCAGAGGCGGCTCCGTGCGCCCGGCGTCTCAGCGTTGCCAGGGAGCCGGCGGCTGAACGCGCCCGGCGTCCCTGGTTGCTAGGCGCCGGGCCGCACGGCCGAGCGGACCCCGGCGCCTAACAATTTCGGCTCATACCAAGTGCTATAATGTGAATTTCGGCTCATACTGTGTGCTATAATGTGAATTTCGGCTTATACTGTGTAGTGTAATGTGAATTTGGCTCATACCATGTGCTATAATGTGAATTTCGGCTCATACCATGTGCTATAATGTGAATTTCGGCTCATACCGTGGGCTATAATGTGAATTTCGGCTTATACTGTGTAGTGTAATGTGAATTTGGCTCATACTGTGTGCTATAATGTGAATTTCGGCTCATACCATGTGCTATAATGTGAATTTCGGCTTATACTGTGTAGTGTAATGTGAATTTGGCTCATACTGTGTAGTGTAATGTGAATTTTGACTCATACCATGTGCTATAATGTGAATTCCGGCTCATACCATGTGCTATAATGTGAATTTCGGCTCATACCATGTGCTATAATGTGAATTTCGGCTCATACCGTGTGGCTATAATGTGAATTTCGGCTTATACTGTGTAGTGTAATGTGAATTTGGCTCATACTGTGTGCTATAATGTGAATTTCGGCTCATACTGTGAGGTATAATATGAAAGGGGTCCTATTATTGTGGTGCATAATGTGTATAAGGGGTATATGGTGTGGTAAACTACACTGAAGGGCAGGCCTCCTTTTGTGTGGCCATGCCCCCTTTTCAGGAGCGCGCACTCCATCGGCGTGCACATAATTACAAACTTCACTTTTCCATACCCCCACTTCAAAATTTACACTTGGGTGCTCCTACTGTGGGCATTATTAATACTGTGTGACCACGACCCTTTCTTTTTGAGACCACACCCCCTTTTTGCTGCGCGCGCCTTAGGCGCGCGCAATACCTTTATTACATAGGCGCCGTGGGGAGGGGGTGAGTTCCACCATCTCTCTAGGACCACTTTAAGCAGCATTGGGTACAAGCCTGGTTCACAGTGCGTTACCAGTTATACCGGTACTCACAATGGTTCACAGTGCGCTACTTGTTATACTGATACCCAGCCCGGTTCACAGTGCATTACCAGTTATACTGATATCCAGCCCGGTTCACAGTGCATTACCAGTTATACTGATACCCAGCCCGGTTCACAGTGTGTTACCAGTTATACTGGTACCCAGCCCGTTTCACAGTGCATTACCAGTTATACTGATACCGAGCCCGGTTCACAGTGCATTACCAGTTATACTGATACCCAGCACGGTTCACAGTGTGTTACCAGTTATACTGATACCGAGCCCGGTTCACAGTGCATTACCAGTTATACTGATACCCAGCACGGTTCACAGTGTGTTACCAGTTATACTGATACCGAGCCCGGTTCACAGCGCATTACCAGTTATAATGATACCCAGCCCGGTTCACAGTGTGTTACCAGTTATACTGATACCCAGCCCGGTTCACAGTGCATTACCAGTTATACTGATACCCAGCCCGGTTCACAGTGCATTACCAGTTATACTGATACCCAGCCCGGTTCACAGTGCATTACCAGTTATACTGATACCCAGCCCGGTTCACAGTGTGTTACCAGTTATACTGATACCCAGCCCGGTTCACAGTGTGTTACCAGTTATACTGGTACCCAGCCCGTTTCACAGTGCATTACCAGTTATACTGATACCGAGCCCGGTTCACAGTGCATTACCAGTTATACTGATACCCAGCACGGTTCACAGTGTGTTACCAGTTATACTGATACCGAGCCCGGTTCACAGCGCATTACCAGTTATAATGATACCCAGCCCGGTTCACAGTGTGTTACCAGTTATACTGATACCGAGCCCGGTTCACAGTGTGTTACCAGTTATACTGATACCCAGCCCGGTTCACAGTGCATTACCAGTTATACTGATACCCAGCCCGGTTCACAGTGCATTACCAGTTATACTGATACCCAGCCCGGTTCACAGTGCATTACCAGTTATACTGATACCCAGCCCGGTTCACAGTGCATTACCAGTTATACTGATACCCAGCCCGGTTCACAGTGCATTACCAGTTATACTGATACCCAGCCTGGTTCACAGTGCATTACCAGTTATACTGGTACCCAGCCCAGTTCACAGTGCATAACCAGTTATACTGGTACCCAGCCCGGTTCACAGTGTGTTACCAGTTATACTGATACACAGCCCGGTTCATAGTGCGTTACCAGTTATACTGGTACCCAGCCCAGTTCACAGTGTGTTTCCAGTTATACTGATACCGAGCCGGTTCACTGTGCATTACCAGTTATACTGATACCCAGCCCGGTTCACAGTGCGTTACCAGTTATACTGGTACCCAGTCCGGTTCACAGTGTGTTACCAGTTATACTGATATCCAGCCCGGTTCACGGTGTGTTACCAGTTATACTGATACCCAGCCCGGGTCACAGTGCATTACCTGTTATACTGATACCCAGCCCGGTTCACAGTGCATTTCCAGTTATACTGGTACCCAGCCCAGTTCACAGTGTGTTACCAGTTATACTGATACACAAACCAGAGCAATATGGACTTGGCAGAGAACAGGGCTGAATACCGGCGTGCCTGAACTGGGCTGGTTACCAGAGCACTATTGACCGGGCAGAGAACAGAGCTGGATACCGGCGTGCCTGAATTATGCTGGTTACCAGAGCACTATGGACCGGGCAGAGAACAGGGCTGGATACCGGCGTGCCTGAATCGTGCTGGTTGTCAGAGCACTATGGACCGGCCGGGGAACAGGGCTGGATACCGGCGTGCCTGAAATGTACTGGATACCAGAGCACTATGGACTGGGCAGAGAACAGGGCTGGATACCGGCGAGCCTGCATCGTGCTGGTTACCAGAGCACTATGGACCGGGCAGAGAACAGGGCTGGATACCGGCGTTCCTGAATCGTGCTGGTTACCAGAGCACTATTTACCGGGCAGAGAACAGGGCTGGATATCGGCGTGCCCGAATCGTGCTGGTTACCAGAGCACTATGGACCGGGCAGAGAACAGGGCTGGATACCGGCGTGCCTGAATCGTGTTGGTTACCAGAGCACTATGGACCGGGCAGAGAACAGGGCTGGATACCGGCGTGCCTTAACTGGGCTGGTTACCAGAGCACTATGGACTGGGCAGAGAACAGGGCTGGATACTGGCGTGCCTGAATCATGCTGGTTACCAGAGCACTATGGACCGGGCAGAGAACAGGGCTGGATACCGGCGTGCCTGAATCGTGCTGGTTACCAGAGATCTATCGATCGGGCAGAGAACAGGGCTGGATACTGGCGTGCCTGAATCATGCTGGTTACCAGAGCACTATGGACCAGGCAGAGAAAAGGGCTGAATACCGGCGTTCCTGAATCGTGCTGGTTACCAGAGCACTTTGGACTGGGCAGAGAACAGGGCTGGATACCGGCATTCCAGAATCGTGCTGGTTACCAGAGCACTGTTTACAGGACAGAGAACAGGGCTGGATATCGGCGTGCCTGAATCGTGCTGGTTACCAGAGCACTATGGACCGGGCAGAGAACAGGGCTGGATACCGGCGTGCTTTATCTGGGCTAGTTACCAGAGCACTATGGACCGGGCAGAGAACAGGGCTGGATACCGGTGTGCCTGTATCGTGCTGGTTACCAGAGCACTATGGACCGGGCAGAGAACAGGGCTGGATACCGGCGTGCCTGAACTGGGCTGATTACCAGCGCACTATGGACCGGGCAGAGAACAGGGCTGGATACCGGCGTGCCTGAACTGGGCTGGTTACCAGAGCACTATGGACCGGGCAGAGAACTCGGCTGGATACCGGCGTGCCTGAATCGTGCTGTTTACCAGAGCACTTTGGACCGGGCAGAGAACAGGGCTGGATACTGGCGTGCCTGAATCGTGCTGGTTACCAGAGCACTTTAGACTGGGCAGAGAACAAGGCTGGATACCGGCGTGCCTGAACTGGGCTGGTTACCAGAGCACTATGGACCGGGCAGAGAACACGGCTGGATACCGGCGTGCCTGAATCGTGCTGGTTACCAGAGCACTATGGACCGGGCAGAGAACAGGGCTTGATACCGGCGTGCCTGAATCGTGCTGGTTACCAGAGCACTTTAGACCAGGCAGAGAACAAGGCTGGATACCGGCGTGCCTGAACTGGGCTGGTTACCAGAGCACTATGGACCGGGCAGAGAACACGGCTGGATACCGGCGTGCCTGAATCGTGCTGGTTACCAGAGCACTATGGACCGGGCAGAGAACAGGGCTGGATACTGGCGTGCCTGAATCATGCTGTTTACCAGAGCACTATGGACCAGGCAGAGAACAGGGCTGGATACCGGCGTTCCTGAATCGTGCTGGTTGTCAGAGCACTATGGACCGGCCAGGATACAGGGCTGGATACCGGCGTGCCTGAAATGTACTGGATACCAGAGCACTATGGACTGGGCAGAGAACAGGGCTGGATACCGGCGAGCCTGCATCGTGCTGGTTACCAGAGCACTATGGACCGGGCAGAGAACAGGGCTGGATACCGGCGTTCCTGAATCGTGCTGGTTACCAGAGCACTATTTACCGGGCAGAGAACAGGGCTGGATATCGGCGTGCCCGAATCGTGCTGGTTACCAGAGCACTATGGACCGGGCAGAGAACAGGGCAGGATACCGGCGTGCCTGAATCGCGCTGGTTACCAGAGCACTATGGACCGGGCAGAGAACAGGGCTGGATACCGGCGTGCCTTAACTGGGCTGGTTACCAGAGCACTATGGACAGGGCAGAGAACAGGGCTGGATACTGGCGTGCCTGAATCATGCTGGTTACCAGAGCACTATGGACCGGGCAGAGAACAGGGCTGGATACCGGCGTGCCTGAATCGTGCTGGTTACCAGAGATATATCGATCGGGCAGAGAACAGGGCTGGATACTGGCGTGCCTGAATCATGCTGGTTACCAGAGCACTATGGACCAGGCAGAGAAAAGGGCTGAATACCGGCGTTCCTGAATCGTGCTGGTTACCAGAGCACTATGGACTGGGCAGAGAACAGGGCTGGATACCGGCGTTCCTGAATCGTGCTGGTTACCAGAGCACTGTTTACCGGACAGAGAACAGGGCTGGATATCGGCGTGCCCGAATCGTGCTGGTTACCAGAGCACTATGGACCGGGCAGAGAACAGGGCTGGATACCGGCGTGCTTTATCTGGGCTGGTTACCAGAGCACTATGGACTGGACAGAGAACAGGGCTGGATACCGGCGTGCCTGAATCGTGCTGGTTACCAGAGCACTATGGACCGGGCAGAGAACAGGGCTGGATACCGGCGTGCCTGAACTGGGCTGATTACCAGAGCACTATGGACCGGGCAGAGAACAGGGCTGGATACCGGCGTGCCTGAACTGGGCTGGTTACCAGAGCACTATGGACCGGGCAGAGAACAGGGCTGGATACCAGCGTGCCTGAATCGTGCTCGTTAACAGAGCACTATGTACCGGGCAGAGAACAGGGCTTGATACCGGCGTGCCTGAATCGTGCTGGTTACCAGAGCACTTTAGACCGGGCAGAGAACAGGGCTGGATACCGGCGTGCCTGAACTGGGCTGGTTACCAGAGCACTATGGACCGGGCAGAGAACTCGGCTGGATACCGGCGTGCCTGAATCGTGCTGTTTACCAGAGCACTATGGACCGGGCAGAGAACAGGGCTGGATACTGGCGTGCCTGAATCGTGCTGGTTACCAGAGCACTTTAGACTGGGCAGAGAACAAGGCTGGATACCGGCGTGCCTGAACTGGGCTGGTTACCAGAGCACTATGGACCGGGCAGAGAACACGGCTGGATACCGGCGTGCCTGAATCGTGCTGGTTACCAGAGCACTATGGACCGGGCAGAGAACAGGGCTTGATACCGGCGTGCCTGAATCGTGCTGGTTACCAGAGCACTTTAGACCGGGCAGAGAACAAGGCTGGATACCGGCGTGCCTGAACTGGGCTGGTTACCAGAGCACTATGGACCGGGCAGAGAACACGGCTGGATACCGGCGTGCCTGAATCGTGCTGGTTACCAGAGCACTATGGACCGGGCAGAGAACAGGGCTGGATACTGGCGTGCCTGAATCATGCTGTTTACCAGAGCACTATGGACCAGGCAGAGAACAGGGCTGGATACCGGCGTTCCTGAATCGTGCTGGTTGTCAGAGCACTATGGACCGGCCAGGATACAGGGCTGGATACCGGCGTGCCTGAAATGTACTGGATACCAGAGCACTATGGACTGGGCAGAGAACAGGGCTGGATACCGGCGAGCCTGCATCGTGCTGGTTACCAGAGCACTATGGACCGGGCAGAGAACAGGGCTGGATACCGGCGTTCCTGAATCGTGCTGGTTACCAGAGCACTATTTACCGGGCAGAGAACAGGGCTGGATATCGGCGTGCCCGAATCGTGCTGGTTACCAGAGCACTATGGACCGGGCAGAGAACAGGGCAGGATACCGGCGTGCCTGAATCGCGCTGGTTACCAGAGCACTATGGACCGGGCAGAGAACAGGGCTGGATACCGGCGTGCCTTAACTGGGCTGGTTACCAGAGCACTATGGACAGGGCAGAGAACAGGGCTGGATACTGGCGTGCCTGAATCATGCTGGTTACCAGAGCACTATGGACCGGGCAGAGAACAGGGCTGGATACCGGCGTGCCTGAATCGTGCTGGTTACCAGAGATCTATCGATCGGGCAGAGAACAGGGCTGGATACTGGCGTGCCTGAATCATGCTGGTTACCAGAGCACTATGGACCAGGCAGAGAAAAGGGCTGAATACCGGCGTTCCTGAATCGTGCTGGTTACCAGAGCACTATGGACTGGGCAGAGAACAGGGCTGGATACCGGCGTTCCTGAATCGTGCTGGTTACCAGAGCACTGTTTACCGGACAGAGAACAGGGCTGGATATCGGCGTGCCCGAATCGTGCTGGTTACCAGAGCACTATGGACCGGGCAGAGAACAGGGCTGGATACCGGCGTGCTTTATCTGGGCTGGTTACCAGAGCACTATGGACTGGACAGAGAACAGGGCTGGATACCGGCGTGCCTGAATCGTGCTGGTTACCAGAGCACTATGGACCGGGCAGAGAACAGGGCTGGATACCGGCGTGCCTGAACTGGGCTGATTACCAGAGCACTATGGACCGGGCAGAGAACAGGGCTGGATACCGGCGTGCCTGAACTGGGCTGGTTACCAGAGCACTATGGACCGGGCAGAGAACAGGGCTGGATACCAGCGTGCCTGAATCGTGCTCGTTAACAGAGCACTATGTACCGGGCAGAGAACAGGGCTTGATACCGGCGTGCCTGAATCGTGCTGGTTACCAGAGCACTTTAGATCGGGCAGAGAACAGGGCTGGATACCGGCGTGCCTGAACTGGGCTGGTTACCAGAGCACTATGGACCGGGCAGAGAACATGGCTGGATACCGGCGTGCCTGAATCGTGCTGGTTACCAGAGCACTATGGACCGGGCAGAGAACAGGGCTTGATACCGGCGTGTCTGAACTGGGCTGGTTACCAGAGCACTATGGACCGGGCAGAGAACAGGGCTGGATACCGGCGTGCTTGAACTGGGCTGTTTACCAGAGCACTATGGAGCGGGCAGAGAACAGGGCTGGATACCGGCGTGCCTAAATCGTGCTGTTTACAGAGCACTATGGACTGGACAGAGAACAGGGCTGGATACCGGAGTGCCTTATCTGGGCTGGTTACCAGAGCACTATGGACTGGACAGAGAACAGGGCTGGATACCGGTGTGCCTGAATCATGCTGGTTACCAGAGCACTATGGACTGGGCAGAGAACAGGGCTGGATACCGGCGTGCCCGAATTGTGCTGTTTACAGAGAACTATGGACCGGGCAGAGAACAGGGCTGGAAACAGGTGTGCCTTAACTGGGCTGGTTACCAGAGCACTATGGACTGGGCCGAGAACAGGGCTGGATACCGGCGTGCCTTATCTGGGCTGGTTACCAGAGCACTATGGACTGGACAGAGAACACGGCTGGATACCGGCGTGCCTGAATTGTGCTGGTCACCAGAGCACTATGGACCGGGCAGAGAACAGGGATGGATACCGGCGTGTCTGAACTGGGCTGGTTACCAGAGCAATATGGACTTGGCAGAGAACAGGGCTGGATACAGGCGTGCATGAACTGGGCTGGTAACCAGAGCACTATGGACCGGACAGAGAACAGGGCTGGATACCGGCATGCCTGAATTGTGCTGGTTACCAGAGCACTATGGACCGGGCAGAGAACAGGGCTGGATACCGGCGTGCCTAAATCGTGCTGTTTTCAGAGCACTAAGGACTGGACAGAGAACAGGGCTGGATACCGGAGTGCCTTATCTGGGCTGGTTACCAGAGCACTATGGACTAAACAGAGAACAGGGCTGGATACCGGTGTGCCTGAATCGTGCTGGTTACCAGAGATCAATCGATCGGGCAGAGAACAGGGCTGGATACCGGCGTGCCTTAACTGGGCTGGTTACCAGAGCACTATGGACAGGGCAGAGAACAGGGCTGGATACTGGCGTGCCTGAATCATGCTGGTTACCAGAGCATTATGGACCGGGCAGAGAACAGGGCTGGATACCGGCGTGCCTGAATCGTGCTGGTTACCAGAGATCTATCGATCGGGCAGAGAACAGGGCTGGATACTGGCGTGCCTGAATCATGCTGGTTACCAGAGCACTATGGACCAGGCAGAGAAAAGGGCTGAATACCGGCGTTCCTGAATCGTGCTGGTTACCAGAGCACTATGGACTGGGCAGAGAACAAGGCTGGATACCGGCGTTCCTGAATCGTGCTGGTTACCAGAGCACTGTTTACCGGACAGAGAACAGGGCTGGATATCGGCGTGCCCGAATCGTGCTGGTTACCAGAGCACTATGGACCGGGCAGAGAACAGGGCTGGATACCGGCGTGCTTTATCTGGGCTGGTTACCAGAGCACTATGGACTGGACAGAGAACAGGGCTGGATACCGGCATGCCTGAATCGTGCTGGTTACCAGAGCACTATGGACCGGGCAGAGAACAGGGCTGGATACCGGCGTGCCTGAACTGGGCTGATTACCAGAGCACTATGGACCGGGCAGAGAACAGGGCTGGATACCGGCGTGCCTGAACTGGGCTGGTTACCAGAGCACTATGGACCGGGCAGAGAACAGGGCTGGATACCAGCGTGCCTGAATCGTGCTCGTTAACAGAGCACTATGTACCGGGCAGAGAACAGGGCTTGATACCGGCGTGCCTGAATCGTGCTGGTTACCAGAGCACTTTAGACCGGGCAGAGAACAGGGCTGGATACCGGCGTGCCTGAACTGGGCTGGTTACCAGAGCACTATGGACCGGGCAGAGAACTCGGCTGGATACCGGCGTGCCTGAATCGTGCTGTTTACCAGAGCACTATGGACCGGGCAGAGAACAGGGCTGGATACTGGCGTGCCTGAATCGTGCTGGTTACCAGAGCACTTTAGACTGGGCAGAGAACAAGGCTGGATACCGGCGTGCCTGAACTGGGCTGGTTACCAGAGCACTATGGACCGGGCAGAGAACACGGCTGGATACCGGCGTGCCTGAATCGTGCTGGTTACCAGAGCACTATGGACCGGGCAGAGAACAGGGCTTGATACCGGCGTGCCTGAATCGTGCTGGTTACCAGAGCACTTTAGACCGGGCAGAGAACAAGGCTGGATACCGGCGTGCCTGAACTGGGCTGGTTACCAGAGCACTATGGACCGGGCAGAGAACACGGCTGGATACCGGCGTGCCTGAATCGTGCTGGTTACCAGAGCACTATGGACCGGGCAGAGAACAGGGCTGGATACTGGCGTGCCTGAATCATGCTGTTTACCAGAGCACTATGGACCAGGCAGAGAACAGGGCTGGATACCGGCGTTCCTGAATCGTGCTGGTTGTCAGAGCACTATGGACCGGCCAGGATACAGGGCTGGATACCGGCGTGCCTGAAATGTACTGGATACCAGAGCACTATGGACTGGGCAGAGAACAGGGCTGGATACCGGCGAGCCTGCATCGTGCTGGTTACCAGAGCACTATGGACCGGGCAGAGAACAGGGCTGGATACCGGCGTTCCTGAATCGTGCTGGTTACCAGAGCACTATTTACCGGGCAGAGAACAGGGCTGGATATCGGCGTGCCCGAATCGTGCTGGTTACCAGAGCACTATGGACCGGGCAGAGAACAGGGCAGGATACCGGCGTGCCTGAATCGCGCTGGTTACCAGAGCACTATGGACCGGGCAGAGAACAGGGCTGGATACCGGCGTGCCTTAACTGGGCTGGTTACCAGAGCACTATGGACAGGGCAGAGAACAGGGCTGGATACTGGCGTGCCTGAATCATGCTGGTTACCAGAGCACTATGGACCGGGCAGAGAACAGGGCTGGATACCGGCGTGCCTGAATCGTGCTGGTTACCAGAGATCTATCGATCGGGCAGAGAACAGGGCTGGATACTGGCGTGCCTGAATCATGCTGGTTACCAGAGCACTATGGACCAGGCAGAGAAAAGGGCTGAATACCGGCGTTCCTGAATCGTGCTGGTTACCAGAGCACTATGGACTGGGCAGAGAACAGGGCTGGATACCGGCGTTCCTGAATCGTGCTGGTTACCAGAGCACTGTGTACCGGACAGAGAACAGGGCTGGATATCGGCGTGCCCGAATCGTGCTGGTTACCAGAGCACTATGGACCGGGCAGAGAACAGGGCTGGATACCGGCGTGCTTTATCTGGGCTGGTTACCAGAGCACTATGGACTGGACAGAGAACAGGGCTGGATACCGGCGTGCCTGAATCGTGCTGGTTACCAGAGCACTATGGACCGGGCAGAGAACAGGGCTGGATACCGGCGTGCCTGAACTGGGCTGATTACCAGAGCACTATGGACCGGGCAGAGAACAGGGCTGGATACCGGCGTGCCTGAACTGGGCTGGTTACCAGAGCACTATGGACCGGGCAGAGAACAGGGCTGGATACCAGCGTGCCTGAATCGTGCTCGTTAACAGAGCACTATGTACCGGGCAGAGAACAGGGCTTGATACCGGCGTGCCTGAATCGTGCTGGTTACCAGAGCACTTTAGACCGGGCAGAGAACAGGGCTGGATACCGGCGTGCCTGAACTGGGCTGGTTACCAGAGCACTATGGACCGGGCAGAGAACATGGCTGGATACCGGCGTGCCTGAATCGTGCTGGTTACCAGAGCACTATGGACCGGGCAGAGAACAGGGCTTGATACCGGCGTGTCTGAACTGGGCTGGTTACCAGAGCACTATGGACCGGGCAGAGAACAGGGCTGGATACCGGCGTGCTTGAACTGGGCTGTTTACCAGAGCACTATGGAGCGGGCAGAGAACAGGGCTGGATACCGGCGTGCCTAAATCGTGCTGTTTACAGAGCACTATGGACTGGACAGAGAACAGGGCTGGATACCGGAGTGCCTTATCTGGGCTGGTTACCAGAGCACTATGGACTGGACAGAGAACAGGGCTGGATACCGGTGTGCCTGAATCATGCTGGTTACCAGAGCACTATGGACTGGGCAGAGAACAGGGCTGGATACCGGCGTGCCCGAATTGTGCTGTTTACAGAGAACTATGGACCGGGCAGAGAACAGGGCTGGAAACAGGTGTGCCTTAACTGGGCTGGTTACCAGAGCACTATGGACTGGGCCGAGAACAGGGCTGGATACCGGCGTGCCTTATCTGGGCTGGTTACCAGAGCACTATGGACTGGACAGAGAACACGGCTGGATACCGGCGTGCCTGAATTGTGCTGGTCACCAGAGCACTATGGACCGGGCAGAGAACAGGGATGGATACCGGCGTGTCTGAACTGGGCTGGTTACCAGAGCAATATGGACTTGGCAGAGAACAGGGCTGGATACAGGCGTGCATGAACTGGGCTGGTAACCAGAGCACTATGGACCGGACAGAGAACAGGGCTGGATACCGGCATGCCTGAATTGTGCTGGTTACCAGAGCACTATGGACCGGGCAGAGAACAGGGCTGGATACCGGCGTGCTTGAACTGGGCTGTTTACCAGAGCACTATGGAGCGGGCAGAGAACAGGGCTGGATACCGGCTTGCCCGAATCGTGCTGTTTACAGAGCACTATGGACTGGACAGAGAACAGGGCTGGATACCGGTGTGCCTGAATCGTGCTGGTTACCAGAGATCAATCGATCGGGCAGAGAACAGGGCTGGATACCGGTGTACCTTAACTGGGCTGGTTACCAGAGCACTATGGACTGGGCAGAGAACAGGGCTGGATACTGGCGTGCCTGAATCATGCTGGTTACCAGAGAGCTATGGACCGGGCAGAGAACAGGGCTGGATACCGGCATGCCCGAATTGTGCTGTTTACAGAGAACTATGGACCGGGCAGAGAACAGGGCTGGATACAGGTGTGCCTTAACTGGGCTGGTTACCAGAGCACTATGGACTGGGCAGAGAACAGGACTGGATACCGGCGTGCCTTATCTGGGCTGGTTACCAGAGCACTATGGACTGGACAGAGAACACGGCTGGAAACCGGCGTGCCTGAATTGTGCTGGTCACCAGAGCACTATGGACCGGGCAGAGAACAGGGATGGATACCGGCGTGTCTGAACTGGGCTGGTTACCAGAGCAATATGGATTTGGCAGAGAACAGGGCTGGATACAGGCGTGCATGAACTGGGCTGGTAACCAGAGCACTATGGACCGGACAGAGAACAGGGCTGGATACCGGCATGCCTGAATCGTGCTGGTTACCAGAGCACTATGGACCGGGCAGAGAACAGGGCTGGATACCGGCTTGCCCGAATCGTGCTGTTTACAGAGCACTATGGACTGGGCAGAGAACAGGGCTGGATACCGGAGTGCCTTATCTGGGCTGGTTACCAGAGCACTATGGACTGGACAGAGAACAGGGCTGGATACCGGCGAGCCTGAATTGTGCTGGTTACCAGAGCACTATGGACCAGGCAGAGAAAAGGGCTGAATACCGGCGTTCCTGAATCGTGCTGGTTACCAGAGCACTATGGACTGGGCAGAGAACAGGGCTGGATACCGGCGTTCCTGAATCGTGCTGGTTACCAGAGCACTATGGACCAGGCAGAGAACAGGGCTGGATACCGGCGTGCCTGAATCGTGCTGGTTGTCAGAGCACTATGGACCGGCCAGGGAACAGGGCTGGATACCGGCGTGCCTTATCTGGGCTGGTTACCAGAGCACTATGGACCGGGCAGAGAACAGGGCTGGATACCGGCGTTCCTGAATCGTGCTGGTTACCAGAGCACTATTTACCGGGCAGAGAACAGGGCTGGATATCGGCGTGCCGAATCGTGCTGGTTACCAGAGCACCATGGACCGGGCAGAGAACAGGGCTGGATACCGGCGTGCCTGAATCGTGCTGGTTACCAGAGCACTATGGACCGGGCAGAGAACAGGGCTGGATACCGGCGTGCCATAACTGGGCTGGTTACCAGAGCACTATGGACTGGGCAGAGAACAGGGCTGGATACTGGCGTGCCTGAATCATGCTGGTTACCAGAGCACTATGGACCGGGCAGAGAACACGGCTGGATACCGGCGTGCCTGAATCGTGCTGGTTACCAGAGCACTATGGACCGGGCAGAGATCAGGGAAGGATACCGGCGTGTCTGAACTGTGCTGGTTACCAGAGCAATATGGACTTGGCAGAGAACAGGGCTGGATACAGGCGTGCATGAACTGGGCTGGTAACCAGAGAACTATGGACCGGACAGAGAACAGGGCTGGATACCGGCATGCCTGAATTGTGCTGGTTACCAGAGCACTATGGACCGGGCAGAGAACAGGGCTGGATACCGGCGTGCTTGAACTGGGCTGTTTACCAGAGCACTATGGAGCGGGCAGAGAACACGGCTGGATACCAGCTTGCCCGAATCGTGCTGTTTACAGAGCACTATGGACTGGACAGAGAACAGGGCTGGATACCGGAGTGCCTTATCTGGGCTGGTTACCAGAGCACTATGGACTGGGCAGAGAACAGGGCTGGATACCGGAGTGCCTTATCTGGGCTGGTTACCAGAGCGCTATGGACTGGGCAGAGAACAGGGCTGGATACCGGAGTGCCTTAACTGGGCTGGTTACCAGAGCACTATGGACTGGGCAGAGAACAGGGCTGGATACCGGAGTGCCTTATCTGGGCTGGTTACCAGAGCACTATGGACTGGACAGAGAACAGGGCTGGATACCGGTGTGCCTGAATCGTGCTGGTTACCAGAGATCTATCGATCGGGCAGAGAACAGGGCTGGATACAGGTGTGCCTTAACTGGGCTGGTTACCAGAGCACTATGGACTGGGCAGAGAACAGGGCTGGATACCGGCGTGCCTTATCTGGGCTGGTTACCAGAGCACTATGGACTGGACAGAGAACAGGGCTGGATACTGGCGTGCCTGAATCATGCTGGTTACCAGAGAGCTATGGACCGGGCAGAGAACAGGGCTGGATACCGGCGTGCCCGAATTGTGCTGTTTACAGAGAACTATGGACCGGGCAGAGAACAGGGCTGGATACAGGTGTGCCTTAACTGGGCTGGTTACCAGAGCACTATGGACTGGGCAGAGAACAGGGCTGGATACCGGCGTGCCTTATCTGGGCTGGTTACCAGAGCACTATGGACTGGACAGAGAACACGGCTGGATACCGGCGTACCTGAATTGTGCTGGTCACCAGAGCACTATGGACCGGGCAGAGAACAGGGATGGATACCGGCGTGTCTGAACTGGGCTGGTTACCAGAGCAATATGGACTTGGCAGAGAACAGGGCTGGCTACAGGTGTGCATGAACTGGGCTGGTAACCAGAGCACTATGGACCGGACAGAGAACAGGGTTGGATACCGGCATGCCTGAATTGTGCTGGTTACCAGAGCACTATGGACCGGGCAGAGAACAGGGCTGGATACCGGCGTGCTTGAACTGGGCTGTTTACCAGAGCACTATGGAGCGGGCAGAGAACAGGGCTGGATACCGGCTTGCCCGAATCGTGCTGTTTACAGAGCACTATGGACTGGACAGAGAACAGGGCTGGATACCGGCGAGCCTGAATCGTGCTGGTTACCAGAGCACTATGGACCAGGCAGAGAACAGGGCTGAATACCGGCGTTCCTGAATCGTGCTGGTTACCAGAGCACTATGGACTGGGCAGAGAACAGGGCTGGATACCGGCGTTCCTGAATCGTGCTGGTTACCAGAGCACTGTTTACCGGACAGAGAACAGGGCTGGATATCGGCGTGCCCGAATCGTGCTGGTTACCAGAGCACTATGGACCGGGCAGAGAACAGGGCTATATTCAAGCGTGCCTTATCTGGGCTGGTTACCAGAGTACTATGAACTGGACAGAGAACAGGGCTGGATACCGGCGTGCCTGAATCGTGCTGGTTACCAGAGCACTATGGACCGGGCAGAGAACAGGTCTGGATACCGGCGTGCCTGAATCGTGCTGGTTACCAGAGCACTATGGACCGGGCAGAGAACAGGGCTGGATACCGGCGTGCCTGAACTGGGCTGATTACCAGAGCACTATGGACCGGGCAGAGAACAGGGCTGGATACCGGCGTGCCTGAATCGTGCTGTTTACCAGAGCACTATGGACCGGGCAGAGAACAGGGCTGGATACCAGCGTGCCTGAATCGTGCTCGTTAACAGAGCACTATGTACCGGGCAGAGAACAGGGCTTGATACCGGCGTGCCTGAATCGTGCTGGTTACCAGAGCACTTTAGACCGGGCAGAGAACAGGGCTGGATACTGGCGTGCCTGAACTGGTGCTGGTTACCAGAGCACTATGGACCGGGCAGAGAACACGGCTGGATACCGGCGTGCCTGAATCGTGCTGGTTACCAGAGCACTCTGGACCGGGCAGAGAACAGGGATGGATACCGGCATGTCTGAACTAGGCTGGTTACCAGAGCAATATGGACTTGGCAGAGAACAGGGCTTGATACAGGCGTGCATGAACTGGGCTGGTAACCAGAGCACTATGGACCGGACATAGAACAGGGCTGGATACCGGCATGCCTGAATTGTGCTGGTTACCAGAGCACTATGGACCGGGCAGAGAACAGGGCTGGATACCGGCGTGCTTGAACTGGGTGTCACAACTGAGGGCCTGAGCTGACGGAAGGCAGCCTCAGTTGTAGGGGCTGAGATGTACCGGAACCTGGGAGGTTGTATCAGACCCCTGGACATGTAAGTAACATGAAGAACAACCGCCCGAAGGCGTGACCACGACAACTTGAGTAAAAGTCAATGATATTTATTTATGACAAACTCCATGCATCACAGTAGCAGTAAAAAGAAACATAAAATCAGCAGAGAAATAATAATACAGTTCCTGGGTACTACAGGGTGGCAGGGGCCACAGAGCTCTGGTGGTATGAGACAGTTCTTATTATCTGCAAGTTGGAAAGTCCTTACCAGGCTCAACTGTAGCAATGAAGAAAGCCCAGGGTCGTACCAGCTGGTGTTCCAGGGAAAGCTGGACTGCTGTAGATAAAATGCTGCTGTGGGTACTGGTTAGAACCAGACAGGTGTTGGCACGAAGTGGATACTGGCTGGAACCAGTTAAATAATAAATGAAGCTTGAGAGCGATGCAATATGGATGAAATGTAGAATTTGAGAGCGGAGAAATAATAATACCGGTGGAGAGTGGTAAACTGTAGAAAGGACACCGGCCCTTTAAGAGAAGCTGTACACTCCTGGAAGCTGGGCTGGAAGCAGGTGATGTTGTAGCTGGAAACAGGTGAGTCCAGAATGGATCGGAGAGTCAGGCTACACCGCAGATGGAATGCTGGTGCGGGTCTCTATAGCAGAAGTCTGGAGACAGGAGCTGGAACCTGGAAGACAATCACAGGAGAGAGACAAACTGGAACTAGGTTTGACAACCAAAGCACTGACGCCTTCCTTGCTCAGGCACAACCTATTTATACCTGCAGCAAGGAAGGCATTGGCTAGGCAATTATGCAAATTAATAATACTGACAACAGATTGGTAGAAATGATCAGCTGACAGAATCCAAGATGGCTGCGCCCATGCAGACACTTGGAGGGAAGTTTGGTTTGTAATCCATGTGGTCTGGAAAACAGTAATGGCGGCGCCGGCCACCGGAGACAGGAGACGCCAGGCTGACAGGGGCACATCCAACCACGCGGACACAGCGGAGGCCGCGGCTGACGTAATCGCCACTCTGAATGCATAAGCTCAGGGACGGCGGCGGAGGCCGCGGGAGACGCCATGCCAGATGTATAAGGCGTTACTGTGACAGCGTCCAGAGAGACAGGAGAGGATGCGGGAATGTGCACATCAGGATAACAGATGGGATCCGGTCCTGGAGCGCTGAGCCAGCCTTAGGAGGCATCTGATGGGTAAGAAATGGCGTCCAGATACCCGGATCGTGACAGCACCCCCCCCTTTAGGAGTGGCCCCAGGACACTTCTTTGGCTTTTGAGGAAACTTGGAATGAAATCTCCGGACCAAGGCAGGAGCATGGACATCAGAAGCATTGGTCCATGAACGTTCCTCAGGGCCATAACCCTTCCAGTCAATAAGATACTGAAGTTGACCGTAACGGTGACGTGAGTCCAGGATCTTGGCCACTTCATACTCAACGCCTCGTTGAGTTTGGACTTTCGGAGTTGGAGGAAGTGAGGAATGAAACCGATTCAAGATTAGCGGTTTCAACAGGGAAACATGGAATGTCCTGGGTATTTTTAAGAAGGGAGGCAACTGGAGTCTGTAAGCAACAGGATTGATGACTTGATCAATTTTAAAAGGACCGATGTAGCGAGGTGCAAACTTCATACTGGGAACTCTTAACCTCAAATTCTTCTTGGATAACCATACCTGATCACCCACCTTGAGAGCAGGAACTGCTCGACGCTTCTTATCCGCAAACTTCTTGTACCTGAACGATGCCTTGAGCAGAGCTGATCGTACGCTCTTCCAGATATTGGCAAACTGATGCAAGGTGATATCCACTGCGGGAACAGAAGTTGCTGGAAGCGGTTGGAACTCAGGGACTTTAGGTTGGAATCCAAAGTTAGTGAAGAATGGTGTTGAAGAAGATGAAGAATGATACTGGTTGTTATGACAGAACTCGGCCCAGGGAAGTAATTGAACCCAGTCATCTTGAGAGGAGGACACATAGATGCGGATGAAGGACTCCAAGTCCTGATTCACCCTCTCAGTTTGACCATTGGTCTGAGGATGGTAAGCCGTGGAAAACTTTAGCTTGACTTGGAGGACTTGACATAAACTTCGCCAGAATTTGGCTGTGAATTGAACTCCTCGATCTGAGATAATTTCTTCTGGAAGACCGTGGAGTCGGAAGATCTCTTGTATGAATACTTGAGCCAACTTGGGAGCTGACGGAAGACCGGTGAGAGGAATGAAGTGTGCCATCTTGGTGAACCGGTCAACTACCACCCAGATGGTATTGAACTTGTTGCACATGGGTAAATCTGTAATAAAATCCATCGACAAATGGGTCCATGATCGACGGGGAACAGATAGTGGAACCAGTTGCCCTGCAGGCGACATGCGGGATACTTTATGTTGAGCACACTTTGGGCAAGATGCAATAAACTCCAAAACGTCCTTTTTCAGAGTTGGCCACCAATAGGACCTAGAGATAAACTCCAGGGTTTTTTGGATACCTGTATATCCGGCAAAACGGGAAGCATGGGCCCAATGCATGAGCTTCTTCCTTAGTATCGGCTTCACAAAACTTTTCCCTGATGGGGGCGTAGAGTCCATCCCTACCGTGGAGAATGCCAACGGATTTATAATAGGATGCTTGTCTGAAGACTCTGACTCATTTTCTTGCTCCCATGAGCGGGAAAGGGCATCGGCCTTGCGATTCTGAGAGCCCGGACAGAACTGGAGTTTAAAGTCGAACCTGGAAAAGAAAAGTGCCCATCTGGCCTGACGAGGGTTGAGACATTGTGCGCCTTTTAGATATAGAAGGTTCTTGTGGTCTGTAAGTATGGTGATTGAATGAGAAGCTCCCTCCAACAGATATCTCCACTCCTCTAGAGCGAGCTTGATGGCTAGCAACTCCTGGTCGCCAATGGCATAGTTGCGCTCCGCTGGGGAGAACTTCAGGGAGAAGAAACTGCAAGGATGTAAATGGCCATCTTTAGCCCTCTGAGATAACACCGCTCCTACTCCAACGGAGGAGGCATCCACCTCTAAGATGAAAGGAGAGTCGATGTCAGGCTGTTTCAGGACAGGCGCAGAGATGAACCTCTGTTTTAAAAGGTGAAAAGCTTGCATGGCTTCTTCAGACCACTTGGACGGGTTAGCACCCTTCTTGGTGAAAGCAGTAATAGGCGCCACAATGGTGGAAAAGTCTCGTATAAACTTTCGGTAATAATTGGCGAACCCTAAGAACCTCTGGACCTCTTTGAGGGTTAAGGGTACCGGCCAATTCTGGATTGCTTGTAGTTTCTCAGGATCAATCTCTAGTCCGGAACCGGACACAATGTACCCTAGAAACGGAATGGACTTGACTTCAAAGACGCATTTCTCTAATTTGCAATAGAGATGATTGACACGGAGACGGGACAGAACCTCCTTTACCCAAAAACGATGTTCCTCTAAATCGTTGGCAAAAATGAGGATATCATCTAGATAGACCACGACATGACGGTATAGAATGTCTCTGAAGATCTCATTGACGAAATGCTGGAAGACAGCTGGAGCATTGCTCAATCCGAAGGGCATGACGAGGTACTCATAATGTTCATCACGGGTGTTAAATGCGGTCTTCCACTCGTCACCCTCACGGATCCGGATGAGATTGTATGCACCTCTCAAGTCCAGCTTTGTAAAGATGGTAGCTCCGCTAACTCTGTCAAAGAGCTCAGTAATCAGGGGTAAAGGATAGCGGTTCTTGATGGTAATGTCGTTCAAACCTCTGTAGTCGATGCACGGCCGCAGACCACCATCTTTCTTCTTTACAAAAAAGAAGCCTGCGCCGGCTGGAGAAGAAGAAGGTCGAATGAACCCCTTTGCTAGGTTCTCTTTAATGTATTCCTCCATAGAATGCGTCTCGGGCAGAGACAACGGATAAGTTCGACCTCGAGGTGGAACCTTCCCTGGAACGAGATCAATCGGGCAGTCCCATTCTCTATGAGGAGGAAGGATATCAGCAGAAGCTTTACTGAACACATCCGTGAAATCTTGATATGGAGGAGGTGGAACATCAGACGACCTGGGGGAGGAAGAACAGACAGGCAACACTTTAAACAAACATGTCTCAGCACAGGAGGAACCCCATGCCAGAATTTGCGTAGTCGTCCAATCAATTGTAGGATTGTGAAGACGGAGCCATGGAAGGCCCAGGACCACAGGATGTGTGGCTCTTGGAATCACTAAAAGTGAAATAAGTTCGGAATGAAGAACTCCCACTCTCAGATGAACTGGTAGAGTCCTTAGAGAAATAACTGTATCAAAAATTTTACTGCCATCCACGGCAGTTAAGGAAATGGAGGAAGGAAGTCTCTCGGTGGGTAGGGACCACCGTTTAACATAGGCTTCGGTAATAAAGTTCCCAGCTGCTCCGGAATCAAGGAGGGCAATGACGTTCTGATAACGTTGAGCAACTTGAAGCGAGACTGGGAGATTACAATCTTGAGGAGATGGAGAGGAGATCATTACTCCTAGCCGGCCCTCTCCTTGGCGAGCTAGGATTTGGAGTTTCCCGGACGTTTGGGACAGGCATTAATGGTGTGAGACGGAGCTGCACAATAAAGACAGAGAGACTCGGAGAGACGTCTTCGGCGCTCAGCAGGAGTTAAACGGGAACGGCCAATTTGCATGGGCTCATCTTTAGTTGGTGACAGTTGGCGAGGAGGAGGAGCAGAAGATTTTGGAGCAGATGATCTTCCACGCTCAGTTGCTCTCTCTCTGAAACGTAAGTCAACTTTCGTACAAAGTGAGATTAGCTCATCTAACTTGGAGGGTAAGTCTCTGGTAGCTAACTCGTCTTTAATACGCTCAGATAAACCATGCCATAATGCAGCATACAGGGCCTCGTCATTCCATGCCAGTTCGGATGCCAGGATAAGGAACTGTATAAGATATTGTCCTACAGTACGTGATCCCTGGCGTAAACGGAGAATCTCAGACGAAGCTGAAGTTACCCGGCCTGGCTCGTCGAAGATGCGCCTGAATGTTGACACGAATGCAGTGTAAGAAGATAGCAGGGTGTCGGAACTCTCCCATAACGGTGATGCCCAATCAAGGGCTGAGTCACTGAGAAGAGAGATGATATAGGCAATTTTTGTACGGTCACTGGGAAAATTGCCAGGTTGTAGCTCAAACTGAATCTCACACTGGTTGAGAAATCCCCTGCAGAATCTTGGAGATCCGTCAAATTTTGCTGGCGTTGGAAGATGAAGACGTGGAGCAGAAACGGGTAAGGTGGGTGGGGTTATAGCTGGAGTCACTGTGGTTGACGCACCGGACGCGTCTGATCCACGGAGAGTTGTCTGAATCCCATCCAGCCGAGTAGAGAGATCCTGGAGACAGCGGATGATGTGGCACTGTGCAGCCTCCTGATGTTCAAGTCGGGCTGCCAGTTATTACATCGGCCTGGCCGCTTGATCCTGGTCTCCGGCTGGATTCATTAGGTCAGTGCTTACTGTCACAACTGAGGGCCTGAGCTGACGGGAGGCAGCCTCAGTTGTAGGAGCTGAGATGTACCGGAACCTGGGAGGTTGTATCAGACCCCTGGACATGTAAGTAACATGAAGAACAACCACCCGAAGGCGTGACCACGACAACTTGAGTAAAAGTCAATGATATTTATTTATGACAAACTCCATGCATCACAGTAGCAGTAAAAAG
This sequence comes from Pseudophryne corroboree, assembly GCF_028390025.1. NCBI lineage: Eukaryota > Metazoa > Chordata > Amphibia > Anura > Myobatrachidae > Pseudophryne > Pseudophryne corroboree. The sequence goes on along the minus strand of NW_026967471.1, from coordinate 195,834 downwards.
AAACATGAAAATCAGCAGAGAAATAATAATACAGTTCCTGGGTACTACAGGGTGGCAGGGGCCACAGAGCTCTGGTGGTATGAGACAGTTCTTATTATCTGCAAGTTGGAAAGTCCTTACCAGGCTCAACTGTAGCAATGAAGAAAGCCCAGGGTCGTACCAGCTGGTGTTCCAGGGAAAGCTGGACTGCTGTAGATAAAATGCTGCTGTGGGTACTGGTTAGAACCAGACAGGTGTTGGCACGGAGTGGATACTGGCTGGAACCAGTTAAATAATAAATGAAGCTTGAGAGCGATGCAATATGGATGAAATGTAGAATTTGAGAGCGGAGAAATAATAATACCGGTGGAGAGTGGTAAACTGTAGAAAGGACACCGGCCCTTTAAGAGAAGCTGTACACTCCTGGAAGCTGGGCTGGAAGCAGGTGATGTTGTAGCTGGAAACAGGTGAGTCCAGAATGGATCGGAGAGTCAGGCTACACCGCAGATGGAATGCTGGTGCGGGTCTCTATAGCAGAAGTCTGGAGACAGGAGCTGGAACCTGGAAGACAATCACAGGAGAGAGACAAACTGGAACTAGGTTTGACAACCAAAGCACTGACGCCTTCCTTGCTCAGGCACAACCTATTTATACCTGCAGCAAGGAAGGCATTGGCTAGGCAATTATGCAAATTAATAATACTGACAACAGATTGGTAGAAATGATCAGCTGACAGAATCCAAGATGGCTGCGCCCATGCAGACACTTGGAGGGAAGTTTGGTTTGTAATCCATGTGGTCTGGAAAACAGTAATGGCGGCGCCGGCCACCGGAGACAGGAGACGCCAGGCTGACAGGTGCACATCCAACCACGCGGACACAGCGGAGGCCGCGGCTGACGTAATCGCCACTCTGAATGCAGAAGCTCAGGGACGGCGGCGGAGGCCGCGGGAGATGCCATGCCAGTTGTATAAGGCGTTACTGTGACAGCGTCCAGAGAGACAGGAGAGGATGCGGGAATGTGCACATCAGGATAACAGATGGGATCCGGTCCTGGAGCGCTGAGCCAGCCTTAGGAGGCATCTGATGGGTAAGAAATGGCGTCCAGATACCCGGATCGTGACACTGGGCTGTTTACCAGAGCACTATGGAGCGGGCAGAGAACAGGGCTGGATACCGGCTTGCCCGAATCGTGCTGTTTACAGAGCACTATGGATTGGACAGAGAACAGGGCTGGATACAGGTGTGCCTTAACTGGGCTGGTTACCAGAGCACTATGGATTGGGCAGAGAACAGGGCTGGATACCGGAGTGCCTTATCTGGGCTGGTTACCAGAGCACTATGGACTGGACAGAGAACAGGGCTGGATACCGGTGTGCCTGAATCGTGCTGGTTACCAGAGATCTATCGATCGGGCAGAGAACAGGGCTGGATACAGGTGTGCCTTAACTGGGCTGGTTACCAGAGCACTATGGACTGGGCAGAGAACAGGGCTGGATACTGGCGTGCCTGAATCATGCTGGTTACCAGAGAGCTATGGACCGGGCAGAGAACAGGGCTGGATACCGGCGTGCCCGAATTGTGCTGTTTACAGAGACCTATGGACCGGGCAGAGAACAGGGCTGGATACAGGTGTGCCTTAACTGGGCTGGTTACCAGAGCACTATGGACTGGGCAGAGAACAGGGCTGGATACCGGCGTGCCTTATCTGGGCTGGTTACCAGAGCACTATGGACTGGACTGAGAACAGGGCTGGATACCGGCGTGCCTGAATTGTGCTGGTCACCAGAGCACTATGGACCGGGCAGAGAACAGGGCTGGATACCGGCGTGCCTGAACTGGGCTGGTTACCAGAGCAATATGGACTTGGCAGAGAACAGGGCTGGATACCGGCGTGCCTGAACTGGGTTGGTTACCAGAGCACTATTGACCGGGTAGAGAACAGAGCTGGATACCGGCGTGCCTGAATTATGTTGGTTACCAGAGCACTATGGACCGGGCAGAGAACAGGGCTGGATACCGGCGTGCCTGAATCATGCTGGTTACCAGAGCACTATGGACCAGGCAGAGAACAGGGCTGGATACCGGCATGCCTGAATCGTGCTGGTTACCAGAGCACTATGGACCGGGCAGAGAACAGGGCTGTATACCGGTGTGCCTGAATCATGCTGGTTACCAGAGCACTATGGACCGGGCAGAGAACAGGGCTGGATACCGGCGTGCCTGAACTGGGATTGTTATCAAAGTATTTTGGACCGTGCAGAGAACAGGGCTGGATACCGGCGTGCCTTATCTGGGCTGGTTACCAGAGCACTATGGACTGGACAGAGAACAGGGCTGGATACTGGCGTGCCTGAATCGTGCTGGTTACCAGAGCACTATGGACCGGGCAGAGAACAGGGCTGGATACCGGCGTGCCTGAACTGGGCTGATTACCAGAGCACTATGGACCAGGCAGAGAACAGGTCTGGATACCGGCGTGCCTGAACTGGGCTGGTTACCAGAGCACTATGGACCGGGCAGAGAACTCGGCTGGATACCGGCGTGCCTGAATCGTGCTGGTTACCAGAGCACTATGGACCGGGCAGAGAACAGGGCTGGATACCAGCGTGCCTGAATCGTGATCGTTAACAGAGCACTATGTACCGGGCAGAGAACAGGGCTTGATACCGGCGTGCCTGAATCGTGCTGGTTACCAGAGCACTTTGGACCGGGCAGAGAACACGGCTGGATACCGGCGTGCCTGAATCGTGCTGGTTACCAGAGCACTATGGACCTGGCAGAGAACAGGGCTGGATACCGGCGTGCCTGAATTGGGCTGGTTACCAGAGCACTATGGACTGGACAGAGAACAGGGCTGGATCCTGGCGTGCCTGAATCGTGCTGGTTACCAGAGCACTATGGACCGGGCAGAGAACAGGTCTGGATACCGGCGTGCCTGAATCGTGCTGGTTACCAGAGCACTATGGACCGGGCAGAGAACTGGGCTGGATACCGGCGTGCCTGAACTGTGCTGGTTACCAGAGCACTATGGACCAGGCAGAGAACAGGTCTGGATACCGGTGTCCTGAACTGGGCTGGTTACCAGAGCACTATGGACCGGGCAGAGAACTCGGCTGGATACCGGCGTGCCTAAATTGTGCTGGTTACTAGAGCACTATGGACCGGGCAGAGAACAGGGCTGGATACCAGCGTGCCTAAATCGTGCTAGTTATCAGAGCACTATGTACCGGGCAGAGAACAGGGCTTGATACCGGCGTGCCTGAATCGTGCAGGTTACCAGAGCACTTTGGACCGGGCAGAGAACAGGGCTGGATACCGGCGTGCCTGAACTGGACTGGTTACCAGAGCACTTTGGACCGGGCAGAGAACAGGGCTGGATACCGGCGTGCCTGAACTGGGCTGGTTACCAGAGCACTATGGACCAGGCAGAGAACAGGGTTGGATACCGCGTGCATGAACTGGGCTGGTAACCAGAGCACTATGGACCGGACAGAGAACAGGGCTAGATACCGGCATGCCTGAATTGTGCTGGTTACCAGAGCACTATGGACCGGGCAGAGAGCAGGGCTGGATACCGGCGTGCCTGAATCGTGCTGGTTACCAGAGCACTATGGACCGGGCAGAGAACAGGGCTGGATACCGGCGTGCTTGAACTGGGCTGGTTACCAGAGCACTATGGAGCGGGCAGAAAACAGGGCTGGATACCGGCGTACCCGAATCGTGCTGTTTACAGAGAACTATGGACCGCGCAGAGAACAGGGCTGGATACCGGCGTGCCTTATCTGGGCTGGTTACCAGAGCACTATGGACTGGGCAGAGAACAGGTCTGGATACTGGCGTGCCTGAATTATGCTGGTTACCAGAGCACTATGGACCGGGCAGAGAACAGGGCTGGATACCGGCGTGCCTGAATCGTGCTGGTTACCAGAGCACTATGGACCGGGCAGAGAACAGGGCTGGATACAGGTGTGCCTTAACTGGGCTGGTTACCAGAGCACTAAGGACTGGACAGAGAACACGGCTGGATACCGGCGTGCCTTATCTGGGCTGGTTACCAGAGCACTATGGACTGGACAGAGAACAGGGCTGGATACCGGCGTGCCTGAATCATGCTGGTTACCAGAGAACTATGGACCGGGCAGAGAACAGGGCTGGATACCGGCGTGCCTTATCTGGGCTGGTTACCAGAGCACTATGGACTGGGCAGAGAACAGGTCTGGATACTGGCGTGCCTGAATTGTGCTGGTTACCAGAGCACTATGGACCGGGCAGAGAAAAGTGCTGGATACCGGCATGCCTGAATTGTGCTGGTTACCAGAGCACTATGGACCGGGCAGAGAAAAGGGCTGGATACCGGCATGCCTGAATCGTGCTGGTTACCAGAGCACTATGGACCGGGCAGAGAACAGGGCTGGATACAGGTGTGCCTTAACTGGGCTGGTTACCAGGGCACTAAGGACTGGGCAGAGAACAGGGCTGGATACCGGCGTGCCTTATCTGGGCTGGTTACCAGAGCACTATGGACTGGACAGAGAACAGGGCTGGATACCGGCGTGCCTGAATCGTGCTGGTTACCAGAGATCTATCGATCGGGCAGAGAACAGGTCTGGATACAGGTGTGCCTTAACAGGGCTGGTTACCAGAGCACTATGGACTGGGCAGAAAACAGGTCTGGATACCGGCGTGCCTGAATTATGCTGGTTACCAGAGAACTATGGACCGGGCAGAGAACAGGGCTGTATACCGGCGTGCCTGAATCGTGCTGATTACCAGGGCAATATGGACCGGGCAGAGAACAGGGCTGGATACCGGCGTGTCTGAACTGGGCTGGTTACCAGACCACTATGGACCAGGCAGAGAACAGGGCTGGATACCGGCGTGCCTGAACTGTGCTGGTTACCAGAGCACTATGGACCGGGCAGAGAACACGGCTGGATACCGGCGTGCCTGAATCGTGCTGGTTACCAGAGCACTATGGACCGGGCAGAGAACAGGGCTGGATACCGGCGTGCCTGAACTGGGCTGGTTACCAGAGCAATATGGACTTGGCAGAGAACAGGGCTGGATACCGGCGTGCCTGAACTGGGCTGGTTACCAGAGCACTATGGACCAGGCAGAGAACAGGGCTGGATACCGGCATGCCTGAATCATGCTGGTTACCAGAGCACTATGGACCGGGCAGAGAACAGGGCTGTATACCGGCGTGCCTGAATCATGCTGGTTACCAGAGCACTATGGACCGGGCAGAGAACAGGGCTGGATACTGGCGTGCCTGAATCATGCTTTTTACCAGAGCACTATGGACCGGGCAGAGAACAGGGCTGGATACCGGCATGCCTGAATCGTGCTGGTTACCAGAGCACTATGGACCAGGCAGAGAACAGGGCTGTATACCGGCGTGCCTGAATCATGCTGGTTACCAGAGCACTAAGGACCGTGCAGAGAACAGGGCTGGATACCGGCGTGCCTGAACTGGGCTTGTTACCAAAGCATTTTGGACCGTGCATTTTGGACCGTGCCGAGAACATGGCTGGATACCTGCGTGCAAGAACTGGGCTGATTACCAGAGCACTATGGACCGTGCTGGTTGTCAGAGCACTACGGACCGGCCAGGGAACAGGGCTGAATACCGGCGTGCCTGAAACGTACTGGATACCAGATCACTATGGACTGGGCAGAGAACAGGGCTGGATACCGGCGTGCCTGAATCGTGCTGGTTACCAGAGCACTATGGGCCGGGCAGAGAACAGGTCTGGATAACAGCGTGCCTGAATCGTGCTGGTTACCAGAGCACTATGGACCGGGCAGAGAACAGGGCAGGATACCGGCGTGCCTGAACTCGGCTGGTTACCAGAGCACTATGGACCGGGCAGAGAACTTGGCTGGATACCGGCGTGCCTGAATCGTGCTGGTTACCAGAGCACTATGGACCGGGCAGAGAACAGGGCTGGATACCAGCATGCCTGAATCGTGCTCGTTACCAGAGCACTATGTACCGGGCAGAGAACAGGGCTTGATACCGGCGTGCCTGAATCGTTCTGGTTACCAGAGCACTTTGGACCGGGCAGAGAACAGGGCTGGATACCGGCGTGCCTGAACTGGGCTGGTTACCAGAGCACTATGGACCGGGCAGAGAGCAGGGCTGGATACCGGCGTGCCTGAATCGTGCTGGTTACCAGAGCACTATGGACCGGGCAGAGAACAGGTCTGGATATCAGCGTGCCTGAATCGTGCTGGTTACCAGAGCACTATGGACCGGGCAGAGAACAGGGCTGGATACCGGCGTGCCAGAACTGGGCTGGTTACCAGAGCACTATGGACCGGGCAGAGAACTCGGCTGGATACCGGCGTGCCTGAATCGTGCTGGTTACCAGAGCACTATGGACCGGGCAGAGAACAGGGCTGGATACCGGCGTGCCTGAATCGTGCTTGTTACCAGAGCACTATGGACCGGGCAGAGAACAGGGCTGGATACCGGCGTGCCTGAACTGGGCTGGTTACCAGAGCACTATGGACCGGGCAGAGAACAGGTCTGGATACCAGCGTGCCTGAATCGTGCTGGTTACCAGAGCACTTTGGACCGGGCAGAGAACAGGGCTAGATACCGGCGTGCCTGAACTGGGCTGGGTACCAGAGCACTATGGACCGGGCAGAGAACACGGCTGGATACCGGCGTGCCTGAATCGTGCTGGTTACCAGAGCACTATGGACCGGGCAGAGAACAGGGCTGTATACCGGCATGCCTGAACTGGGCTGGTTACCAGAGCAATATGGACTTGGCAGAGAACAGGGCTGGATACCGGCGTGCCTGAACTGGGCTGGTTACCAGAGCACTATTGACCGGGCAGAGAACAGGGCTGGATACCGGCGTGCCTGAATTATGCTGGTTACCAGAGCACTATGGACCGGGCAGAGAACAGGGCTGGATACTGGCGTGCCTGAATCATGCTGGTTACCAGAGCACTATGGACCGGGCAGAGAACAGGGCTGTATACCGGCGTGCCTGAATCATGCTGGTTACCAGAGCACTATGGACCGCGCAGAGAACAGGGCTGGATACCGGCGTGCCTGAACTCGGCTGGTTACCAGAGCACTATGGACCGGGCAGAGAACTCGGCTGGATACCGGCGTGCCTGAATCGTGCTGGTTACCAGAGCACTATGGACCGGGCAGAGAACAGGGCTGGATACCAGCATGCCTGAATCGTGCTCGTTACCAGAGCACTATGTACCGGGCAGAGAACAGGGCTTGATACCGGCGTGCCTGAATCGTTCTGGTTACCAGAGCACTTTGGACCGGGCAGAGAACAGGGCTGGATACCGGCGTGCCTGAACTGGGCTGGTTACCAGAGCACTATGGACCGGGCAGAGAGCAGGGCTGGATACTGGCGTGCCTGAATCGTGCTGGTTACCAGAGCACTATGGACGGGCAGAGAACAGGTCTGGATATCAGCGTGCCTGAATCGTGCTGGTTACCAGAGCACTATGGACCGGGCAGAGAACAGGGCTGGATACCGGCGTGCCAGAACTGGGCTGGTTACCAGAGCACTATGGACCGGGCAGAGAACTCGGCTGGATACCGGCGTGCCTGAATCGTGCTGGTTACCAGAGCACTATGGACCGGGCAGAGAACAGGGCTGGATACCGGCGTGCCTGAATCGTGCTGGTTACCAGAGCACTATGGACCGGGCAGAGAACAGGCCTGGATACCGGTGTGCCTGAACTGGGCTGGTTACCAGAGCACTTTGGACCGGGCAGAGAACCGGGCTGGATACCGGCGTGCCTGAACTGGGCTGGTTACCAGAGCACTATGGACCGGGCAGAGAACAGGGCTGGATACCGGCGTGCCTGAATCGTGCTGGTTACCAGAGCACTATGGACCGGGCAGAGAACAGGTCTGGATACCAGCGTGCCTGAATCGTGCTGGTTACCAGAGCACTTTGGACCGGGCAGAGAACAGGGCTAGATACCGGCGTGCCTGAACTGGGCTGGGTACCAGAGCACTATGGACCGGGCAGAGAACAGGCCTGGATACCGGCGTGCCTGAATCGTGCTGGTTACCAGAGCACTATGGACCGGGCAGAGAACAGGGCTGTATACCGGCATGCCTGAACTGGGCTGGTTACCAGAGCAATATGGACTTGGCAGAGAACAGGGCTGGATACCGGCGTGCCTGAACTGGGCTGGTTACCAGAGCACTATTGACCGGGCAGAGAACAGGGCTGGATACCGGCGTGCCTGAATTATGCTGGTTACCAGAGCACTATGGACCGGGCAGAGAACAGGGCTGGATACTGGCGTGCCTGAATCATGCTGGTTACCAGAGCACTATGGACCGGGCAGAGAACAGGGCTGGATACCGGCATGCCTGAATCGTGCTGGTTACCAGAGCACTATGGACCAGGCAGAGAACAGGGCTGTATACCGGCGTGCCTGAATCATGCTGGTTACCAGAGCACTATGGACCGGGCAGAGAACTCGGCTGGATACCGGCGTGCCTGAATCGTGCTGGTTACCAGAGCACTATGGACCGGGCAGAGAACAGGGCTGGATACCGGCGTGCCTGAATCGTGCTGGTTGTCAGAGCACTACGGACCGGCCAGGGAACAGGGCTGGATATCGGCGTGCCTGAAACGTACTGGTTACCAGAGCACTATGGACCGTGCAGAGAACAGGTCTGGATACCGGCGTGCCTGAATCGTGCTGGTTACCAGAGCACTATGGACCGGGCAGAGAACAGGGCTGGATACCGGCGTGCCTGAACTGGGCTGGTTACCAGAGCACTATGGACCAGGCAGAGAACAGGTCTGGATACCGGCGTGCCTGAACTGAGCTGGTTACCAGAGCACTATGGACCGGGCAGAGAACTCGGCTGGATACCGGCGTGCCTGAATCGTGCTGGTTACCAGAGCACTATGGACCGGGCAGAGAACAGGGCTGGATACCGGCGTGCCTGAACTGGGCTGGTTACCAGAGCACTATGGACCAGGCAGAGAACAGGTCTGGATACCGGCGTGCCTGAACTGAGCTGGTTACCAGAGCACTATGGACCGGGCAGAGAACAGGGCTGGATACCAGCATGCCTGAATCGTGCTCGAAACCAGAGCACTATGTACCGGGCAGAGAACAGGGCTTGATACCGGCGTGAATGAATCGTGCTGGTTACCAGAGCACTTTGGACCGGGCAGAGAACAGGCCTGGATACCGGTGTGCCTGAACAGGGCTGGATACCGGCGTGCCTGAATCGTGCTGGTTACCAGAGCACTATGGACCGGGCAGAGAACAGGTCTGGATACCAGCGTGCCTGAATCGTGCTGGTTACCAGAGCACTATGGACCGGGCAGAGAACAGGGCTGGATACCGGCGTGCCTGAACTGGGCTGGTTACCAGAGCACTATGGACCGGGCAGAGAAATCGGCTGGATACCGGCGTGCCGGAATCGTGCTGGTTACCAGAGCACTATGGACCGGGCAGAGAACAGGGCTGGATAACGGCGTGCCTGAATCGTGCTGGTTACCAGAGCACTATGGACCGGGCAGAGAACAGGGCTGGATACCGGCGTGCCTGAACTGGGCTGGTTACCAGAGCACTATGGACCGGGCAGAGAAATCGGCTGGATACCGGCGTGCCGGAATCGTGCTGGTTACCAGAGCACTATGGACCGGGCAGAGAACAGGGCTGGATAACGGCGTGCCTGAATCGTGCTGGTTACCAGAGCACTATGGACCGGGCAGAGAACAGGTCTGGATACCGGCGTGCCTGAACTGAGCTGGTTTCCAGAGCACTATGGACCGTGCAGAGAACTCAGCTGGATAGCGGCGTGCCTGAATCGTGCTGGTTACCAGAGCACTATGGACCGGGCAGAGAACAGGGCTGGATACCAGCATGCCTGAATCGTGCTCGTTACCAGAGCACTTTGGACCGGCCAGGGGACAGGGCTGGATACCGGCGTGCCTAAATCGTGCTGGTTGCCAGAGCACTATGGACCGGCCAGGGGACTGGGCTGGATACCGGCGTGCCTAAATCGTGCTGGTTGCCAGAGCACTATGGACCGGCCAGGGAACAGGGATGGATGCCGGCGTTCCTGAAACGTGCTGGTTACCAGAGCACTATGGACTGGGCAGAGAACACGGCTGGATACAGGCGTGCCTGAATCGTGCTGGTTACAAGAGCACTATGGACCGGGAAGAGAACATGGCTGGATACCGGCGTGCCTGAAGTGGGCTGATTTCCAGAGCACTATGGACAGGGCAAAGAAAAGGGCTGGATACTGGCGTGCCTGAATCGTGCTGGTTACCAGAGCACTTTGGACCGGGAAGAGAACAGGGCTGGATACCTTGTGCATGAACTGGGCTGGTAAACAGAGCACTATGGACCGGACAGAGAACAGTGCTGGATACCGGCATGCCTGAATCGTGCTGGTTACCAGAGCACTATGGATCGGGCAGAGAACAGGGCTGGATACCGGCATGCCTGAATCGTGCTGGTTACCAGAGCACTAAGGAACGGGCAGAGAACAGGGCTGGATACCGGCATGCCTGAACTGGGCTGGTTACCAGAGCACTTTGGACCGGGCAGAGAAAAGGGCTGGATACCGGCATGCCTGAACTGGGCTGGTTACCAGAGCACTTTGGACCGGGCAGAGAAAAGGGCTGGATACCGGCGTGCCTGAACTGGGCTGATTACCAGAGCACAATGGACCGGGCAGAGAACAGGGCTGGATACCGGCATGCCTAAATCGTGCTGGTTGCCAGAGCACTATGGACCGGCCAGGGAACAGGGATGGATGCCGGCGTGCCTGAAACGTGCTGGTTACCAGAGCACTGTGGACTGGGCAGAGAACAGGGATGGATACCGGCGTGCCTGAATCGTGCTGGTTAACAGAGCACTATGGACCAGGCAGAGAACAGGGCTGGATACCGGCGTTCCTGAATCGTGCTGGTTTACAGAGCACTATGGACCAGGCAGAGAACAGGGCTGGATACCGGCGTTCCTGAATCGTGCTAGTTACCAGAGCACTATGGACCGGGCAGAGAACAGGACTGGATACCGGCATGCCTGAACTGGGCTGGTTACCAGAGCACTATGGACCAGGCAAAGAACAGGGCTGGATACCGGAGTGCCCGAATCGTGCTGGTTACCAGAGCACTTTGGACCGGGCAGAGAACAGGGCTGGATACCGGCGTGCCTAAATCGTGCTGGTTGCCAGAGCACTATGGACCGGCCAGGGGACAGGGATGGATACCGGCGTGCCTAAATCGTGCTGGTTGCCAGAGCACTATGGACCGAACAGGGAACAGGGATGAATGCCGGCGTGCCTGAACTGGGCTGGTTACCAGAGCACTATGGACCAGGCAAAGAACAGGGCTGGATACCGGCGTGGCTACATCGTGCTGGTTGCCAGAGCACTATGGACCGGCCAGGGAACAGGGATGGATACCGGCATGCCTGAAATATGCTGGTTACCAGAGCACTATGGACTGGGCAGAGAACAGGGCTGGATGGATACCAGCGTGCATAAAACGTGCTGGTTACCAGAGCACTATGGACAGGGCAAAAAACACAGCTGGATACCGGCGTGCCTGAATCGTGTTGGTTACAAGAGCACTATGGACCGGGCAGAGAACATGGCTGGATACCGGCGTGCCTGAACTGGGCTGATTTCCAGAGTACTATGGACAGGGCAAAGAAAAGGGCTGGATACTGGCGTGCCTGAATCAAGCTGGTTACCAGAGCACTTTGGACCGGGAAGAGAACAGGGCTGGATACCGGCATGCATGAATCGTGCTGGTTACCAGAGCACTTTGGATCGGGCAGAGAACAGGGCTGGATACCGGCATGCATGAATCGTGTTGGTTACCAGAGCACTATGGACCGGGCAGAGAACAGGGCTGGATACCGGCATGCCTGAACTGGGCTGGTTACCAGAGCACTTTGGAGCGGGCAGAGAAAAAGGCTGGATACCGGCATGCCGGAACTGGGCTGGTTACCAGAGCACTTTGGACCGGGCAGAGAAAAGGGCTGGATACCGGCGTGCCTGAACTGGGCTGGTTACCAGAGCACTATGGACCGGGCAGAGAACAGGGATGGATACTGGCGTGCCTAAATCGTGCTGGTTGCTAGAGCACTATGGACCGGCCAGGGAACAGGGATGGATGCTGGCGTGCCTGAAACGTGCTGGTTACCAGAGCACTATGGACTGGGCAGAGAAAAAGGATGGATACCGGCGTGCCTGAATCGTGCTGGTTAACAGAGCACTATGGACCAGGCAGAGAACAGGGCTGGATACCGGCGTTCCTGAATCGTGCTAGTTACCAGAGCACTATGGACCGGGCAGAGAACAGGGCTGGATACCGGCGTGCCTGAACTGGGCTGGTTACCAGAGCACTATGGACCAGGCAAAGAACAGGGCTGGATACCGGAGTGCCCGAATCGTGCTGGTTACCAGAGCACTTTGGACCGGGCAGAGAACAGGGCTGGATACTGGCGTGCCTAAATCGTGCTGGTTACCAGAGCACTATGGACCGGGCAGAGAGCAGGGCTGGATACCGGCGTGCCTGAATCGTGCTGGTTACCAGAGCACTATGGACGGGCAGAGAACAGGTCTGGATATCAGCGTGCCTGAATCGTGCTGGTTACCAGAGCACTATGGACCGGGCAGAGAACAGGGCTGGATACCGGCGTGCCAGAACTGGGCTGGTTACCAGAGCACTATGGACCGGGCAGAGAACTCGGCTGGATACCGGCGTGCCTGAATCGTGCTGGTTACCAGAGCACTATGGACCGGGCAGAGAACAGGGCTGGATACCGGCGTGCCTGAATCGTGCTGGTTACCAGAGCACTGTGGACCGGGCAGAGAACAGGCCTGGATACCGGTGTGCCTGAACTGGGCTGGTTACCAGAGCACTTTGGACCGGGCAGAGAACAGGGCTGGATACCGGCGTGCCTGAACTGGGCTGGTTACCAGAGCACTATGGACCGGGCAGAGAACAGGGCTGGATACCGGCGTGCCTGAATCGTGCTGGTTACCAGAGCACTATGGACCGGGCAGAGAACAGGTCTGGATACCAGCGTGCCTGAATCGTGCTGGTTACCAGAGCACTTTGGACCGGGCAGAGAACAGGGCTAGATACCGGCGTGCCTGAACTGGGCTGGGTACCAGAGCACTATGGACCGGGCAGAGAACAGGCCTGGATACCGGCGTGCCTGAATCGTGCTGGTTACCAGAGCACTATGGACCGGGCAGAGAACAGGGCTGTATACCGGCATGCCTGAACTGGGCTGGTTACCAGAGCAATATGGACTTGGCAGAGAACAGGGCTGGATACCGGCGTGCCTGAACTGGGCTGGTTACCAGAGCACTATTGACCGGGCAGAGAACAGGGCTGGATACCGGCGTGCCTGAATTATGCTGGTTACCAGAGCACTATGGACCGGGCAGAGAACAGGGCTGGATACCGGCATGCCTGAATCGTGCTGGTTACCAGAGCACTATGGACCAGGCAGAGAACAGGGCTGTATACCGGCGTGCCTGAATCATGCTGGTTACCAGAGCACTATGGACCGCGCAGAGAACAGGGCTGGATACCGGCGTGCCTGAACTGGGCTTGTTACCAAAGCATTTTGGACCGTGCAGAGAACATGGCTGGATACCTGCGTGCAAGAACTGGACTGATTACCAGAGCACTATGGACCGGGCAGAGAACAGGGCTGGATACCGGCGTGCCTGAACTGGGCTGGTTACCAGAGCACTATGGACCAGGCAAAGAACAGGGCTGGATACCGGCGTGGCTACATCGTGCTGGTTGCCAGAGCACTATGGACCGGCCAGGGAACAGGGATGGATACCGGCATGCCTGAAATATGCTGGTTACCAGAGCACTATGGACTGGGCAGAGAACAGGGCTGGATGGATACCAGCGTGCATAAAACGTGCTGGTTACCAGAGCACTATGGACAGGGCAAAAAACACAGCTGGATACCGGCGTGCCTGAATCGTGTTGGTTACAAGAGCACTATGGACCGGGCAGAGAACATGGCTGGATACCGGCGTGCCTGAACTGGGCTGATTTCCAGAGTACTATGGACAGGGCAAAGAAAAGGGCTGGATACTGGCGTGCCTGAATCAAGCTGGTTACCAGAGCACTTTGGACCGGGAAGAGAACAGGGCTGGATACCGGCATGCATGAATCGTGCTGGTTACCAGAGCACTTTGGATCGGGCAGAGAACAGGGCTGGATACCGGCATGCATGAATCGTGTTGGTTACCAGAGCACTATGGACCGGGCAGAGAACAGGGCTGGATACCGGCATGCCTGAACTGGGCTGGTTACCAGAGCACTTTGGAGCGGGCAGAGAAAAAGGCTGGATACCGGCATGCCGGAACTGGGCTGGTTACCAGAGCACTTTGGACCGGGCAGAGAAAAGGGCTGGATACCGGCGTGCCTGAACTGGGCTGGTTACCAGAGCACTATGGACCGGGCAGAGAAGAGGGATGGATACTGGCGTGCCTAAATCGTGCTGGTTGCCAGAGCACTATGGACCGGCCAGGGAACAGGGATGGATGCTGGCGTGCCTGAAACGTGCTGGTTACCAGAGCACTATGGACTGGGCAGAGAAAAAGGATGGATACCGGCGTGCCTGAATCGTGCTGGTTAACAGAGCACTATGGACCAGGCAGAGAACAGGGCTGGATACCGGCGTTCCTGAATCGTGCTAGTTACCAGAGCACTATGGACCGGGCAGAGAACAGGGCTGGATACCGGCGTGCCTGAACTGGGCTGGTTACCAGAGCACTATGGACCAGGCAAAGAACAGGGCTGGATACCGGAGTGCCCGAATCGTGCTGGTTACCAGAGCACTTTGGACCGGGCAGAGAACAGGGCTGGATACTGGCGTGCCTAAATCGTGCTGGTTACCAGAGCACTATGGACCGGGCAGAGAGCAGGGCTGGATACCGGCGTGCCTGAATCGTGCTGGTTACCAGAGCACTATGGACGGGCAGAGAACAGGTCTGGATATCAGCGTGCCTGAATCGTGCTGGTTACCAGAGCACTATGGACCGGGCAGAGAACAGGGCTGGATACCGGCGTGCCAGAACTGGGCTGGTTACCAGAGCACTATGGACCGGGCAGAGAACTCGGCTGGATACCGGCGTGCCTGAATCGTGCTGGTTACCAGAGCACTATGGACCGGGCAGAGAACAGGGCTGGATACCGGCGTGCCTGAATCGTGCTGGTTACCAGAGCACTGTGGACCGGGCAGAGAACAGGCCTGGATACCGGTGTGCCTGAACTGGGCTGGTTACCAGAGCACTTTGGACCGGGCAGAGAACAGGGCTGGATACCGGCGTGCCTGAACTGGGCTGGTTACCAGAGCACTATGGACCGGGCAGAGAACAGGGCTGGATACCGGCGTGCCTGAATCGTGCTGGTTACCAGAGCACTATGGACCGGGCAGAGAACAGGTCTGGATACCAGCGTGCCTGAATCGTGCTGGTTACCAGAGCACTTTGGACCGGGCAGAGAACAGGGCTAGATACCGGCGTGCCTGAACTGGGCTGGGTACCAGAGCACTATGGACCGGGCAGAGAACAGGCCTGGATACCGGCGTGCCTGAATCGTGCTGGTTACCAGAGCACTATGGACCGGGCAGAGAACAGGGCTGTATACCGGCATGCCTGAACTGGGCTGGTTACCAGAGCAATATGGACTTGGCAGAGAACAGGGCTGGATACCGGCGTGCCTGAACTGGGCTGGTTACCAGAGCACTATTGACCGGGCAGAGAACAGGGCTGGATACCGGCGTGCCTGAATTATGCTGGTTACCAGAGCACTATGGACCGGGCAGAGAACAGGGCTGGATACCGGCATGCCTGAATCGTGCTGGTTACCAGAGCACTATGGACCAGGCAGAGAACAGGGCTGTATACCGGCGTGCCTGAATCATGCTGGTTACCAGAGCACTATGGACCGCGCAGAGAACAGGGCTGGATACCGGCGTGCCTGAACTGGGCTTGTTACCAAAGCATTTTGGACCGTGCAGAGAACATGGCTGGATACCTGCGTGCAAGAACTGGACTGATTACCAGAGCACTATGGACCGGGCAGAGAACAGGGCTGGATACCGGCGTGCCTGAACTGGGCTGGTTACCAGAGCACTATGGACCAGGCAAAGAACAGGGCTGGATACCGGCGTGGCTACATCGTGCTGGTTGCCAGAGCACTATGGACCGGCCAGGGAACAGGGATGGATACCGGCATGCCTGAAATATGCTGGTTACCAGAGCACTATGGACTGGGCAGAGAACAGGGCTGGATGGATACCAGCGTGCATAAAACGTGCTGGTTACCAGAGCACTATGGACAGGGCAAAAAACACAGCTGGATACCGGCGTGCCTGAATCGTGTTGGTTACAAGAGCACTATGGACCGGGCAGAGAACATGGCTGGATACCGGCGTGCCTGAACTGGGCTGATTTCCAGAGTACTATGGACAGGGCAAAGAAAAGGGCTGGATACTGGCGTGCCTGAATCAAGCTGGTTACCAGAGCACTTTGGACCGGGAAGAGAACAGGGCTGGATACCGGCATGCATGAATCGTGCTGGTTACCAGAGCACTTTGGATCGGGCAGAGAACAGGGCTGGATACCGGCATGCATGAATCGTGTTGGTTACCAGAGCACTATGGACCGGGCAGAGAACAGGGCTGGATACCGGCATGCCTGAACTGGGCTGGTTACCAGAGCACTTTGGAGCGGGCAGAGAAAAAGGCTGGATACCGGCATGCCGGAACTGGGCTGGTTACCAGAGCACTTTGGACCGGGCAGAGAAAAGGGCTGGATACCGGCGTGCCTGAACTGGGCTGGTTACCAGAGCACTATGGACCGGGCAGAGAAGAGGGATGGATACTGGCGTGCCTAAATCGTGCTGGTTGCCAGAGCACTATGGACCGGCCAGGGAACAGGGATGGATGCTGGCGTGCCTGAAACGTGCTGGTTACCAGAGCACTATGGACTGGGCAGAGAAAAAGGATGGATACCGGCGTGCCTGAATCGTGCTGGTTAACAGAGCACTATGGACCAGGCAGAGAACAGGGCTGGATACCGGCGTTCCTGAATCGTGCTAGTTACCAGAGCACTATGGACCGGGCAGAGAACAGGGCTGGATACCGGCGTGCCTGAACTGGGCTGGTTACCAGAGCACTATGGACCAGGCAAAGAACAGGGCTGGATACCGGAGTGCCCGAATCGTGCTGGTTACCAGAGCACTTTGGACCGGGCAGAGAACAGGGCTGGATACTGGCGTGCCTAAATCGTGCTGGTTACCAGAGCACTATGGACCGGGCAGAGAGCAGGGCTGGATACCGGCGTGCCTGAATCGTGCTGGTTACCAGAGCACTATGGACGGGCAGAGAACAGGTCTGGATATCAGCGTGCCTGAATCGTGCTGGTTACCAGAGCTCTATGGACCGGGCAGAGAACAGGGCTGGATACCGGCGTGCCAGAACTGGGCTGGTTACCAGAGCACTATGGACCGGGCAGAGAACTCGGCTGGATACCGGCGTGCCTGAATCGTGCTGGTTACCAGAGCACTATGGACCGGGCAGAGAACAGGGCTGGATACCGGTGTGCCTGAACTGGGCTGGTTACCAGAGCACTTTGGACCGGGCAGAGAACAGGGCTGGATACCGGCGTGCCTGAACTGGGCTGGTTACCAGAGCACTATGGACCGGGCAGAGAACAGGGCTGGATACCGGCGTGCCTGAATCGTGCTGGTTACCAGAGCACTATGGACCGGGCAGAGAACAGGTCTGGATACCAGCGTGCCTGAATCGTGCTGGTTACCAGAGCACTTTGGACCGGGCAGAGAACAGGGCTAGATACCGGCGTGCCTGAACTGGGCTGGGTACCAGAGCACTATGGACCGGGCAGAGAACAGGCCTGGATACCGGCGTGCCTGAATCGTGCTGGTTACCAGAGCACTATGGACCGGGCAGAGAACAGGGCTGTATACCGGCATGCCTGAACTGGGCTGGTTACCAGAGCAATATGGACTTGGCAGAGAACAGGGCTGGATACCGGCGTGCCTGAACTGGGCTGGTTACCAGAGCACTATTGACCGGGCAGAGAACAGGGCTGGATACCGGCGTGCCTGAATTATGCTGGTTACCAGAGCACTATGGACCGGGCAGAGAACAGGGCTGGATACCGGCATGCCTGAATCGTGCTGGTTACCAGAGCACTATGGACCAGGCAGAGAACAGGGCTGTATACCGGCGTGCCTGAATCATGCTGGTTACCAGAGCACTATGGACCGCGCAGAGAACAGGGCTGGATACCGGCGTGCCTGAACTGGGCTTGTTACCAAAGCATTTTGGACCGTGCAGAGAACATGGCTGGATACCTGCGTGCAAGAACTGGACTGATTACCAGAGCACTATGGACCGGGCAGAGAACAGGGCTGGATACCGGCGTGCCTGAATCGTGCTGGTTGTCAGAGCACTACGGACCGGCCAGGGAACAGGGCTGGATATCGGCGTGCCTGAAACGTACTGGTTACCAGAGCACTATGGACCGTGCAGAGAACAGGTCTGGATACCGGCGTGCCTGAATCGTGCTGGTTACCAGAGCACTATGGACCGGGCAGAGAACAGGTCTTGATACCAGCGTGGCTGAATCGTGCTGGTTACCAGAGCACTATGGACCGGGCAGAGAACAGGGCTGGATACCGGCGTGCCTGAACTGTGCTGGTTACCAGAGCACTATGGACCGGGCAGAGAACTCGGCTGGATACCGGCGTGCCTAAATTGTGCTGGTAACCAGAGCACTATGGAACGGGCAGAGAACAGGGCTGGATACCGGCGTGCCTGAATCGTGCTGGTTACCAGAGCACTGTGGACCGGGCAGAGAACAGGGCTGGATACCGGCGTGCCTGAACTGGGCTGGTTACCAGAGCACTATGGACCAGGCAGAGAACAGGTCTGGATACCGGCGTGCCTGAACTGAGCTGGTTACCAGAGCACTATGGACCGGGCAGAGAACTCGGCTGGATACCGGCGTGCCTGAATCGTGCTGGTTACCAGAGCACTATGGACCGGGCAGAGAACAGGGCTGGATACCAGCATGCCTGAATCGTGCTCGAAACCAGAGCACTATGTACCGGGCAGAGAACAGGGCTTGATACCGGCGTGAATGAATCGTGCTGGTTACCAGAGCACTTTGGACCGGGCAGAGAACAGGCCTGGATACCGGTGTGCCTGAACAGGGCTGGATACCGGCGTGCCTGAATCGTGCTGGTTACCAGAGCACTATGGACCGGGCAGAGAACAGGTCTGGATACCAGCGTGCCTGAATCGTGCTGGTTACCAGAGCACTATGGACCGGGCAGAGAACAGGGCTGGATACCGGCGTGCCTGAACTGGGCTGGTTACCAGAGCACTATGGACCGGGCAGAGAAATCGGCTGGATACCGGCGTGCCGGAATCGTGCTGGTTACCAGAGCACTATGGACCGGGCAGAGAACAGGGCTGGATAACGGTGTGCCTGAATCGTGCTGGTTACCAGAGCACTATGGACCGGGCAGAGAACAGGGCTGGATACCGGTGTGCCTGAACTGGCCTGGTTACCAGAGCACTATGGACCAGGCAGAGAACAGGTCTGGATACCGGCGTGCCTGAACTGAGCTGGTTACCAGAGCACTTTGGACCGTGCAGAGAACTCAGCTGGATAGCGGCGTGCCTGAATCGTGCTGGTTACCAGAGCACTATGGACCGGGCAGAGAACAGGGCTGGATACCAGCATGCCTGAATCGTGCTCGTTACCAGAGCACTTTGGACCGGGCAGAGAACAGGGCTGGATACCGGCGTGCCTAAATCGTGCTGGTTGCCAGAGCACTATGGACCGGCCAGGGGACAGGGCTGGATACCGGCGTGCCTAAATCGTGCTGGTTGCCAGAGCACTATGGACCGGCCAGGGAACAGGGATGGATGCCGGCGTTCCTGAAACGTGCTGGTTACCAGAGCACTATGGACTGGGCAGAGAACACGGCTGGATACAGGCGTGCCTGAATCGTGCTGGTTACAAGAGCACTATGGACCGGGAAGAGAACATGGCTGGATACCGGCGTGCCTGAACTGGGCTGATTTCCAGAGCACTATGGACAGGGCAAAGAAAAGGGCTGGATACCGGCGTGCCTGAATCGTGCTGGTTACCAGAGCACTTTGGACCGGGAAGAGAACATGGCTGGATACCTTGTGCATGAACTGGGCTGGTAACCAGAGCACTATGGACCGGACAGAGAACAGTGCTGGATACCGGCATGCCTGAATCGTGCTGGTTACCAGAGCACTATGGATCGGGCAGAGAACAGGGCTGGATACCGGCATGCCTGAATCGTGCTGGTTACCAGAGCACTAAGGAACGGGCAGAGAACAGGGCTGGATACCGGCATGCCTGAACTGGGCTGGTTACCAGAGCACTTTGGACCGGGCAGAGAAAAGGGCTGGATACCGGCGTGCCTGAACTGGGCTGATTACCAGAGCACAATGGACCGGGCAGAGAACAGGGCTGGATACCGGCATGCCTAAATCGTGCTGGTTGCCAGAGCACTATGGACCGGCCAGGGAACAGGGATGGATGCCGGCGTGCCTGAAACATGCTGGTTACCAGAGCACTGTGGACTGGGCAGAGAACAGGGATGGATACCGGCGTGCCTGAATCGTGCTGGTTAACAGAGCACTATGGACCAGGCAGAGAACAGGGCTGGATACCGGCGTTCCTGAATCGTGCTAGTTACCAGAGCACTATGGACCGGGCAGAGAACAGGACTGGATACCGGCATGCCTGAACTGGGCTGGTTACCAGAGCACTGTGGACCAGGCAAAGAACAGGGCTGGATACCGGAGTGCCCGAATCGTGCTGGTTACCAGAGCACTTTGGACCGGGCAGAGAACAGGGCTGGATACCGGCGTGCCTAAATCGTGCTGGTTGCCAGAGCACTATGGACCGGCCAGGGGAAAGGGATGGATACCGGCGTGCCTAAATTGTGCTGGTTGCCAGAGCACTATGGACCGGCAAGGGAACAGGGATGAATGCCGGCGTGCCTGAAACGTGCTGGTTACCAGAGCACTATGGACTGGGCAGAGAACAGGGCTGGATACCGGCGTGCCTGAACTGGGCTGGTTACCAGAGCACTATGGACCAGGCAAAGAACAGGGCTGGATACCGGCGTGGCTACATCGTACTGGTTGCCAGAGCACTATGGACCGGCCAGGGAACAGGGATGGATACCGGCATGCCTGAAATATGCTGGTTACCAGAGCACTATGGACTGGGCAGAGAACAGGGCTGGATGGATACCAGCGTGCATAAAACGTGCTGGTTACCAGAGCACTATGGACAGGGCAAAAAACACAGCTGGATACCGGCGTGCCTGAATCGTGTTGGTTACAAGAGCACTATGGACCGGGCAGAGAACATGGCTGGATACCGGCGTGCCTGAACTGGGCTGATTTCCAGAGTACTATGGACAGGGCAAAGAAAAGGGCTGGATACTGGCGTGCCTGAATCAAGCTGGTTACCAGAGCACTTTGGACCGGGAAGAGAACAGGGCTGGATACCGGCATGCATGAATCGTGCTGGTTACCAGAGCACTTTCGATCGGGCAGAGAACAGGGCTGGATACCGGCATGCATGAATCGTGTTGGTTACCAGAGCACTATGGACCGGGCAGAGAACAGGGCTGGATACCGGCATGCCTGAACTGGGCTGGTTACCAGAGCACTTTGGAGCGGGCAGAGAAAAAGGCTGGATACCGGCATGCCTGAACTGGGCTGGTTACCAGAGCACTTTGGAGCGGGCAGAGAAAAGGGCTGGATACCAGCGTGCCTGAACTGGGCTGGTTACCAGAGCACTATGGACCGGGCAGAGAACAGGGATGGATACTGGCGTGCCTAAATCGTGCTGGTTGCCAGAGCACTATGGACCGGCCAGGGAACAGGGATGGATGCTGGCGTGCCTGAAACGTGCTGGTTACCAGAGCACTATGGACTGGGCAGAGAAAAAGGATGGATACCGGCGTGCCTGAATCGTGCTGGTTAACAGAGCACTATGGACCAGGCAGAGAACAGGGCTGGATACCGGCGTTCCTGAATCGTGCTAGTTACCAGAGCACTATGGACCGGGCAGAGAACAGGGCTGGATACCGGCGTGCCTGAACTGGGCTGGTTACCAGAGCACTATGGACCAGGCAAAGAACAGGGCTGGATACCGGAGTGCCCGAATCGTGCTGGTTACCAGAGCACTTTGGACCGGGCAGAGAACAGGGCTGGATACTGGCGTGCCTAAATCGTGCTGGTTACCAGAGCACTATGGACCGGGCAGAGAGCAGGGCTGGATACCGGCGTGCCTGAATCGTGCTGGTTACCAGAGCACTATGGACGGGCAGAGAACAGGTCTGGATATCAGCGTGCCTGAATCGTGCTGGTTACCAGAGCACTATGGACCGGGCAGAGAACAGGGCTGGATACCGGCGTGCCAGAACTGGGCTGGTTACCAGAGCACTATGGACCGGGCAGAGAACTCGGCTGGATACCGGCGTGCCTGAATCGTGCTGGTTACCAGAGCACTATGGACCGGGCAGAGAACAGGGCTGGATACCGGCGTGCCTGAATCGTGCTGGTTACCAGAGCACTATGGACCGGGCAGAGAACAGGCCTGGATACCGGTGTGCCTGAACTGGGCTGGTTACCAGAGCACTTTGGACCGGGCAGAGAACAGGGCTGGATACCGGCGTGCCTGAACTGGGCTGGTTACCAGAGCACTATGGACCGGGCAGAGAACAGGGCTGGATACCGGCGTGCCTGAATCGTGCTGGTTACCAGAGCACTATGGACCGGGCAGAGAACAGGTCTGGATACCAGCGTGCCTGAATCGTGCTGGTTACCAGAGCACTTTGGACCGGGCAGAGAACAGGGCTAGATACCGGCGTGCCTGAACTGGGCTGGGTACCAGAGCACTATGGACCGGGCAGAGAACAGGCCTGGATACCGGCGTGCCTGAATCGTGCTGGTTACCAGAGCACTATGGACCGGGCAGAGAACAGGGCTGTATACCGGCATGCCTGAACTGGGCTGGTTACCAGAGCAATATGGACTTGGCAGAGAACAGGGCTGGATACCGGCGTGCCTGAACTGGGCTGGTTACCAGAGCACTATTGACCGGGCAGAGAACAGGGCTGGATACCGGCGTGCCTGAATTATGCTGGTTACCAGAGCACTATGGACCGGGCAGAGAACAGGGCTGGATACTGGCGTGCCTGAATCATGCTGGTTACCAGAGCACTATGGACCGGGCAGAGAACAGGGCTGGATACCGGCATGCCTGAATCGTGCTGGTTACCAGAGCACTATGGACCAGGCAGAGAACAGGGCTGTATACCGGCGTGCCTGAATCATGCTGGTTACCAGAGCACTATGGACCGCGCAGAGAACAGGGCTGGATACCGGCGTGCCTGAACTGGGCTTGTTACCAAAGCATTTTGGACCGTGCAGAGAACATGGCTGGATACCTGCGTGCAAGAACTGGACTGATTACCAGAGCACTATGGACCGGGCAGAGAACAGGGCTGGATACCGGCGTGCCTGAATCGTGCTGGTTGTCAGAGCACTACGGACCGGCCAGGGAACAGGGCTGGATATCGGCGTGCCTGAAACGTACTGGTTACCAGAGCACTATGGACCGTGCAGAGAACAGGTCTGGATACCGGCGTGCCTGAATCGTGCTGGTTACCAGAGCACTATGGACCGGGCAGAGAACAGGTCTTGATACCAGCGTGGCTTAATCGTGCTGGTTACCAGAGCACTATGGACCGGGCAGAGAACAGGGCTGGATACCGGCGTGCCTGAACTGTGCTGGTTACCAGAGCACTATGGACCGGGCAGAGAACTCGGCTGGATACCGGCGTGCCTAAATTGTGCTGGTAACCAGAGCACTATGGAACGGGCAGAGAACAGGGCTGGATACCGGCGTGCCTGAATCGTGCTGGTTACCAGAGCACTGTGGACCGGGCAGAGAACAGGGCTGGATACCGGCGTGCCTGAACTGGGCTGGTTACCAGAGCACTATGGACCAGGCAGAGAACAGGTCTGGATACCGGCGTGCCTGAACTGAGCTGGTTACCAGAGCACTATGGACCGGGCAGAGAACTCGGCTGGATACCGGCGTGCCTGAATCGTGCTGGTTACCAGAGCACTATGGACCGGGCAGAGAACAGGGCTGGATACCAGCATGCCTGAATCGTGCTCGAAACCAGAGCACTATGTACCGGGCAGAGAACAGGCCTGGATACCGGTGTGCCTGAACAGGGCTGGATACCGGCGTGCCTGAATCGTGCTGGTTACCAGAGCACTATGGACCGGGCAGAGAACAGGTCTGGATACCAGCGTGCCTGAATCGTGCTGGTTACCAGAGCACTATGGACCGGGCAGAGAACAGGGCTGGATACCGGCGTGCCTGAACTGGGCTGGTTACCAGAGCACTATGGACCGGGCAGAGAAATCGGCTGGATACCGGCGTGCCGGAATCGTGCTGGTTACCAGAGCACTATGGACCGGGCAGAGAACAGGGCTGGATAACGGCGTGCCTGAATCGTGCTGGTTACCAGAGCACTATGGACCGGGCAGAGAACAGGGCTGGATACCGGCGTGCCTGAACTGGCCTGGTTACCAGAGCACTATGGACCAGGCAGAGAACAGGTCTGGATACCGGCGTGCCTGAACTGAGCTGGTTACCAGAGCACTTTGGACCGTGCAGAGAACTCAGCTGGATAGCGGCGTACCTGAATCGTGCTGTTTACCAGAGCACTATGGACCGGGCAGAGAACAGGGCTGGATACCAGCATGCCTGAATCGTGCTCGTTACCAGAGCACTTTGGACCGGGCAGAGAACAGGGCTGGATACCGGCGTGCCTAAATCGTGCTGGTTGCCAGAGCACTATGGACCGGCCAGGGGACAGGGCTGGATACCGGCGTGCCTAAATCGTGCTGGTTGCCAGAGCACTATGGACCGGCCAGGGAACAGGGATGGATGCCGGCGTTCCTGAAACATGCTGGTTACCAGAGCACTATGGACTGGGCAGAGAACACGGCTGGATACAGGCGTGCCTGAATCGTGCTGGTTACAAGAGCACTATGGACCGGGAAGAGAACATGGCTGGATACCGGCGTGCCTGAACTGGGCTGATTTCCAGAGCACTATGGACAGGGCAAAGAAAAGGGCTGGATACCGGCGTGCCTGAATCGTGCTGGTTACCAGAGCACTTTGGACCGGGAAGAGAACAGGGCTGGATACCTTGTGCATGAACTGGGCTGGTAACCAGAGCACTATGGACCGGACAGAGAACAGTGCTGGATACCGGCATGCCTGAATCGTGCTGGTTACCAGAGCACTATGGATCGGGCAGAGAACAGGGCTGGATACCGGCATGCCTGAATCGTGCTGGTTAACAGAGCACTATGGACCAGGCAGAGAACAGGGCTGGATACCGGCGTTCCTGAATCGTGCTAGTTACCAGAGCACTATGGACCGGGCAGAGAACAGGACTGGATACCGGCATGCCTGAACTGGGCTGGTTACCAGAGCACTATGGACCAGGCAAAGAACAGGGCTGGATACCGGAGTGCCCGAATCGTGCTGGTTACCAGAGCACTTTGGACCGGGCAGAGAACAGGGCTGGATACCGGCGTGCCTAAATTGTGCTGGTTGCCAGAGCACTATGGACCGGCCAGGGGACAGGGATGGATACCGGCGTGCCTAAATCGTGCTGGTTGCCAGAGCACTATGGACCGGCCAGGGAACAGGGATGAATGCCGGCGTGCCTGAAACGTGCTGGTTACCAGAGCACTATGGACTGGGCAGAGAACAGGGCTGGATACCGGCGTGCCTGAACTGGGCTGGTTACCAGAGCACTATGGACCAGGCAAAGAACAGGGCTGGATACCGGCGTGGCTACATCGTGCTGGTTGCCAGAGCACTATGGACCGGCCAGGGAACAGGGATGGATACCGGCATGCCTGAAATATGCTGGTTACCAGAGCACTATGGACTGGGCAGAGAACAGGGCTGGATGGATACCAGCGTGCATAAAACGTGCTGGTTACCAGAGCACTATGGACAGGGCAAAAAACACAGCTGGATACCGGCGTGCCTGAATCGTGTTGGTTACAAGAGCACTATGGACCGGGCAGAGAACATGGCTGGATACCGGCGTGCCTGAACTGGGCTGATTTCCAGAGTACTATGGACAGGGCAAAGAAAAGGGCTGGATACTGGCGTGCCTGAATCAAGCTGGTTACCAGAGCACTTTGGACCGGGAAGAGAACAGGGCTGGATACCGGCATGCATGAATCGTGCTGGTTACCAGAGCACTTTGGATCGGGCAGAGAACAGGGCTGGATACCGGCATGCCTGAACTGGGCTGGTTACCAGAGCACTTAGGAGCGGGCAGAGAAAAAGGCTGGATACCGGCATGCCTGAACTGGGCTGGTTACCAGAGCACTTTGGAGCGGGCAGAGAAAAGGGCTGGATACCAGCGTGCCTGAACTGGGCTGGTTACCAGAGCACTATGGACCGGGCAGAGAACAGGGATGGATACTGGCGTGCCTAAATCGTGCTGGTTGCCAGAGCACTATGGACCGGCCAGGGAACAGGGATGGATGCTGGCGTGCCTGAAACGTGCTGGTTACCAGAGCACTATGGACTGGGCAGAGAAAAAGGATGGATACCGGCGTGCCTGAATCGTGCAGGTTAACAGAGCACTATGGACCAGGCAGAGAACAGGGCTGGATACCGGCGTTCCTGAATCGTGCTAGTTACCAGAGCACTATGGACCGGGCAGAGAACAGGGCTGGATACCGGCGTGCCTGAACTGGGCTGGTTACCAGAGCACTATGGACCAGGCAAAGAACAGGTCTGGATACCGGAGTGCCCGAATTGTGCTGGTTACCAGAGCACTTTGGACCGGGCAGAGAACAGGGCTGGATACTGGCGTGCCTAAATCGTGCTGGTTGCCAGAGCACTATGGACCAGCCAGGGGACAGGGCTGGATACCGGCGTGCCTGAAACATGCTGGTTACCAGAGCACTATGGACTGGGCAGAGAACAGGGCTGGATACCAGCGTGCCTAAAACGTGCTGGTTACCAGAGCACTATGGACAGGGCAAAGAACACGGCTGGATACCGGCGTGCCTGAATCGTGCTGGTTACAAGAGCACTATGGACCGGGCAGAGAACATGGCTGGATACCGGCGTGCCTGAACTGGGCTGATTTCCAGAGCACTATGGACAGGGCAAAGAAAAGGGCTGGATACCGGCCTGCCTGAATCGTGCTGGTTACCAGAGCACTTTGGACCGGGAAGAGAACAGGGCTGGATACCGTGTGCATGAACTGGGCTGGTAACCAGAGCACTGTGGACCAGACAGAGAACAGTGCTGGATACCGGCATGCCTGAATCGTGCTGATTACCAGAGCACTATGGAACGGGCAGAGAACAGGGCTGGATACCGGCATGCCTGAACTGGGCTGGTTACCAGAGCACTTTGGACCTGGGCAGAGAACAGGGCTGGATACCGGCGTGCCTGAACTGGGCTGATTACCAGAGCACAATGGACCGGGCAGAGAACAGGGCTGGATACCGGCGTGCCTAAATCGTGCTGGTTGCCAGAGCACTATGGACCGGCCAGGGAACAGGGATGGATGCCGGCGTGCCTGAAACGTGCTGGTTACCAGAGCACTATGGACTGGGCAGAGAACAGGCCTGGATACCGTTGTGCCTGAACTGGGCTGATTTCCAGAGTACTATGGACAGGGCAAAGAAAAGGGCTGGATACTGGCGTGCCTGAATCAAGCTGGTTACCAGAGCACTTTGGACCGGGAAGAGAACAGGGCGGGATACCGGCATGCATGAATCGTGCTGGTTACCAGAGCACTTTGGATCGGGCAGAGAACAGGGCTGGATACCGGCATGCATGAATCGTGTTGGTTACCAGAGCACTATGGACCGGGCAGAGAACAGGGCTGGATACCGGCATGCCTGAACTGGGCTGGTTACCAGAGCACTTTGGAGCGGGCAGAGAAAAAGGCTGGATACCGGCATGCCTGAACTGGGCTGGTTACCAGAGCACTTTGGAGCGGGCAGAGAAAAGGGCTGGATACCAGCGTGCCTGAACTGGGCTGGTTACCAGAGCACTATGGACCGGGCAGAGAACAGGGATGGATACTGGCGTGCCTAAATCGTGCTGGTTGCCAGAGCACTATGGACCGGCCAGGGAACAGGGATGGATGCTGGCGTGCCTGAAACGTGCTGGTTACCAGAGCACTATGGACTGGGCAGAGAAAAAGGATGGATACCGGCGTGCCTGAATCGTGCTGGTTAACAGAGCACTATGGACCAGGCAGAGAACAGGGCTGGATACCGGCGTTCCTGAATCGTGCTAGTTACCAGAGCACTATGGACCGGGCAGAGAACAGGGCTGGATACCGGCGTGCCTGAACTGGGCTGGTTACCAGAGCACTATGGACCAGGCAAAGAACAGGTCTGGATACCGGAGTGCCCGAATTGTGCTGGTTACCAGAGCACTTTGGACCGGGCAGAGAACAGGGCTGGATACTGGCGTGCTTAAATCGTGCTGGTTGCCAGAGCACTATGGACCAGCCAGGGGACAGGGCTGGATACCGGCGTGCCTGAAACATGCTGGTTACCAGAGCACTATGGACTGGGCAGAGAACAGGGCTGGATACCAGCGTGCCTAAAACGTGCTGGTTACCAGAGCACTATGGACAGGGCAAAGAACACGGCTGGATACCGGCGTGCCTGAATCGTGCTGGTTACAAGAGCACTATGGACCGGGAAGAGAACATGGCTGGATACCGGCGTGCCTGAACTGGGCTGATTTCCAGAGCACTATGGACAGGGCAAAGAACACGGCTGGATACCGGCGTGCCTGAATCGTGCTGGTTACAAGAGCACTATGGACCGGGAAGAGAACATGGCTGGATACCGGCGTGCCTGAACTGGGCTGATTTCCAGAGCACTATGGACAGGGCAAAGAAAAGGGCTGGATACCGGCCTGCCTGAATCGTGCTGGTTACCAGAGCACTTTGGACCGGGAAGAGAACAGGGCTGGATACCGTGTGCATGAACTGGGCTGGTAACCAGAGCACTGTGGACCAGACAGAGAACAGTGCTGGATACCGGCATGCCTGAATCGTGCTGGTTACCAGAGCACTATGGAACGGGCAGAGAACAGGGCTGGATACCGGCATGCCTGAACTGGGCTGGTTACCAGAGCACTTTGGACCGGGCAGAGAACAGGGCTGGATACCGGCGTGCCTGAACTGGGCTGATTACCAGAGCACAATGGACCGGGCAGAGAACAGGGCTGGATACCGGCGTGCCTAAATCGTGCTGGTTGCCAGAGCACTATGGACCGGCAAGGGAACAGGGATGGATGCCGGCGTGCCTGAAACGTGCTGGTTACCAGAGCACTATGGACTGGGCAGAGAACAGGGATGGATACCGGCGTGCCTGAATCGTGCTGGTTAACAGAGCACTATGGACCAGGCAGAGAACAGGGCTGGATACCGGCGTTCCTGAAACGTGCTGGTTACCAGAGCACTATGGACCGGGCAGAGAACAGGGCTGGATACCGGCGTGCCTGAACTGGGCTGGTTACCAGAGCACTATGGACAAGGTAAAGAACAGGGCTGGATACCGGCGTAACTACATCGTGCTAGTTGCCAGAGCACTATGGACCGGCCAGGGAACAGGGATGGATACCGGCGTGCCTGAAACGTGCTGGTTACCAGAGCACTATGGACTGGGCAGAGAACAGGGCTGGATACCAGCGTTCCTAAAACATGCTGGTTACCAGAGCACTATGGACAGGGCAAAGAACACGGCTGGATACCGGCGTGCCTGAATCGTGCTGGTTACAAGAGCACTATGGACCGGGCAGAAAACATGGCTGGATACCGGCGTGCCTGAACTGGGCTGATTTCCAGAGCACTATGGACAGGGCAAAGAAAAGGGCTGGATACCGGCCTGCCTGAATCGTGCTGGTTACCAGAGCACTTTGGACCGGGAAGAGAACAGGGCTGGATACCGTGTGCATGAACTGGGCTGGTAACCAGAGCACTATGGACCGGGCAGAGAACAGGGCTGGATACCGGCGTACCTGAACTGGGCTTGTTATCAAAGTACTTTGGACCGTGCAGAGAACAGGGCTGGATACTGGCGTGCCTGAACTGGGCTGATTACCAGAGCACTATGGACCGGGCAGAGAACAGGGCTGGATACCGGCGTGCCTGAATCGTGCTGGTTGTCAGAGCACTATGGACCGGCCAGGGAACAGGGCTGGACACCAGCGTGCCTGAAACGTACTGGATACCAGATCACTATGGACTGGGCAGAGAACAGGGCTGGATACCGGCGAGCCTGCATCGTGCTGGTTACCAGAGCACTATGGACCAGGCATAGAACAGGGCTGAATACCGGCGTTCCTGAATCGTGCTGGTTACCAGAGCACTATGGACCGGGCAGAGAACAGGGCTGGATACCGGCGTGCCTGAACTGGGCTGGTTACCAGAGCACTATTGACCGGGCAAAGAACAGGGCTGGATATCGGCGTGCCCGAATTGTGCTGGTTACCAGAGCACTATGGACCGGGCAGAGAACAGGGCTGGATACTGGCGTGCCTGAATCATGCTTTTTACCAGAGCACTATGGACCGGGCAGAGAACAGGGCTGGATACCGGCATGCCTGAATCGTGCTGGTTACCAGAGCACTATGGACCAGGCAGAGAACAGGGCTGTATTCCGGCGTGCCTGAATCATGCTGGTTACCAGAGCACTATGGACTGTGCAGAGAACAGGGCTGGATACCGGCGTGCCTGAACTGGGCTTGATACCAAAGCATTTTGGACCGTGCATTTTGGACCGTGCAGAGAACATGGCTGGATACCTGCGTGCAAGAACTGGGCTGATTACCAGAGCACTATGGACCGTGCTGGTTGTCAGAGCACTACGGACCGGCCAGGGAACAGGGCTGAATACCGGCGTGCCTGAAACGTACTGGTTACCAGAGCACTATGGACCGTGCAGAGAACAGGTCTGGATACCGGCGTGCCTGAATCGTGCTGGTTACCAGAGCACTATGGGCCGGGCAGAGAACAGGTCTGGATAACAGCGTGCCTGAATCGTGCTGGTTACCAGAGCACTATGGACCGGGCAGAGAACAGGGCAGGATACCGGCGTGCCTGAACTCGGCAGGTTACCAGAGCACTATGGACCGGGCAGAGAACTTGGCTGGATACCGGCGTGCCTGAATCGTGCTGGTTACCAGAGCACTATGGACCGGGCAGAGAACAGGGCTGGATACCAGCATGCCTGAATCGTGCTCGTTACCAGAGCACTATGTACCGGGCAGAGAACAGGGCTTGATACCGGCGTGCCTGAATCGTTCTGGTTACAAGAGCACTTTGGACCGGGCAGAGAACAGGCCTGGATACCAGTGTGCCTGAACTGGGCTGGTTACCAGAGCACTTTGGACCGGGCAGAGAACAGGGCTGGATACCGGCGTGCCTGAATCGTGCTGGTTACCAGAGCACTATGGACCGGGCAGAGAACAGGCCTGGATACCGTTGTGCCTGAACTGGGCTGGTTACCAGAGCACTTTGGACCGGGCAGAGAACAGGGCTGGATACCGGCGTGCCTGAACTGGGCTGGTTACCAGAGCACTATGGACCGGGCAGAGAGCAGGGCAGGATACCGGCGTGCCTGAATCGTGCTGGTTACCAGAGCACTATGGACCGGGCAGAGAACAGGTCTGGATATCAGCGTGCCTGAATCGTGCTGGTTACCAGAGCACTATGGACCGGGCAGAGAACAGGGCTGGATACCGGCGTGCCAGAACTGGGCTGGTTACCAGAGCACTATGGACCGGGCAGAGAACTCGGCTGGATACCGGCATGCCTGAATCGTGTTGGTTACCAGAGCACTATGGACCGGGCAGAGAACAGGGCTGGATACCGGCGTGCCTGAATCGTGCTGGTTACCAGAGCACTATGGACCGGGCAGAGAACAGGCCTGGATACCGTTGTGCCTGAACTGGGCTGGTTACCAGAGCACTTTGGACCGGGCAGAGAACAGGGCTGGATACCGGCATGCCTGAACTGGGCTGGTTACCAGAGCACTTTGGACCGGGCAGAGAAAAGGGCTGGATACCGGCGTGCCTGAACTGGGCTGATTACCAGAGCACAATGGACCGGGCAGAGAACAGGGCTGGATACCGGCATGCCTAAATCGTGCTGGTTGCCAGAGCACTATGGACCGGCCAGGGAACAGGGATGGATGCCGGCGTGCCTGAAACGTGCTGGTTACCAGAGCACTGTGGACTGGGCAGAGAACAGGGATGGATACCGGCGTGCCTGAATCGTGCTGGTTAACAGAGCACTATGGACCAGGCAGAGAACAGGGCTGGATACCGGCGTTCCTGAATCGTGCTAGTTACCAGAGCACTATGGACCGGGCAGAGAACAGGACTGGATACCGGCATGCCTGAACTGGGCTGGTTACCAGAGCACTATGGACCAGGCAAAGAACAGGGCTGGATACCGGAGTGCCCGAATCGTGCTGGTTACCAGAGCACTTTGGACCGGGCAGAGAACAGGGCTGGATACCGGCGTGCCTAAATCGTGCTGGTTGCCAGAGCACTATGGACCGGCCAGGGGACAGGGATGGATACCGGCGTGCCTAAATCGTGCTGGTTGCCAGAGCACTATGGACCGGCCAGGGAACAGGGATGAATGCCGGCGTGCCTGAAACGTGCTGGTTACCAGAGCACTATGGACTGGGCAGAGAACAGGGCTGGATACCGGCGTGCCTGAACTGGGCTGGTTACCAGAGCACTATGGACCAGGCAAAGAACAGGGCTGGATACCGGCGTGGCTACATCGTGCTGGTTGCCAGAGCACTATGGACCGGCCAGGGAACAGGGATGGATACCGGCATGCCTGAAATATGCTGGTTACCAGAGCACTATGGACTGGGCAGAGAACAGGGCTGGATGGATACCAGCGTGCATAAAACGTGCTGGTTACCAGAGCACTATGGACAGGGCAAAAAACACAGCTGGATACCGGCGTGCCTGAATCGTGTTGGTTACAAGAGCACTATGGACCGGGCAGAGAAAATGGCTGGATACCGGCGTGCCTGAACTGGGCTGATTTCCAGAGTACTATGGACATGGCAAAGGAAAGGGCTGGATACTGGCGTGCCTGAATCAAGCTGGTTTCCAGAGCACTTTGGACCGGGAAGAGAACAGGGCTGGATACCGGCATGCATGAATCGTGCTGGTAACCAGAGCACTTTGGATCGGGCAGAGAACAGGGCTGGATACCGGCATGCATGAATCGTGTTGGTTACCAGAGCACTATGGACCGGGCAGAGAACAGGGCTGGATACCGGCATGCCTGAACTGGGCTGGTTACCAGAGCACTTTGGAGCGGGCAGAGAAAAGGGCTGGAAACCGGCATGCCTGAACTGGGCTGGTTACCAGAGCACTTTGGACCGGGCAGAGAAAAGGGCTGGATACCGGCGTGCCTGAACTGGGCTGGTTACCAGAGCACTATGGACCGGGCAGAGAACAGGGATGGATACTGGCGTGCCTAAATCGTGCTGGTTGCCAGAGCACTATGGACCGGTCAGGGAACAGGGATGGATGCTGGCGTGCCTGAAACGTGCTGGTTACCAGAGCACTATGGACTGGGCAGAGAAAAAGGATGGATACCGGCGTGCCTGAATCGTGCTGGTTAACAGAGCACTATGGACCAGGCAGAGAACAGGGCTGGATACCGGCGTTCCTGAATCGTGCTAGTTACCAGAGCACTATGGACCGGGCAGAGAACAGGGCTGGATACCGGCGTGCCTGAACTGGGCTGGTTACCAGAGCACTATGGACCAGGCAAAGAACAGGGCTGGATACCGGAGTGCCCGAATCGTGCTGGTTACCAGAGCACTTTGGACCGGGCAGAGAACAGGGCTGGATACCGGCGTGCCTAAATCGTGCTGGTTGCCAGAGCACTATGGACCAGCCAGGGGACAGGGCTGGATACCGGCGTGCCTGAAACATGCTGGTTACCAGAGCACTATGGACTGGGCAGAGAACACGGCTGGATACCGGCGTGCCTGAATTGTGCTGGTTACAAGAGCACTATGGACCGGGCAGAGAACATGGCTGGATACCGGCGTGCCTGAACTGGGCTGATTTCCAGAGCACTATGGACAGGGCAAAGAAAAGGGCTGGATACCGGCCTGCCTGAATCGTGCTGGTTACCAGAGCACTTTGGACCGGGAAGAGAACAGGGCTGGATACCGTGTGCATGAACTGGGCTGGTAACCAGAGCACTATGGACCAGACAGAGAACAGTGCTGGATACCGGCATGCCTGAATCGTGCTGGTTACCAGAGCACTATGGAACGGGCAGAGAACAGGGCTGGATACCGGCATGCCTGAACTGGGCTGGTTACCAGAGCACTTTGGACCGGGCAGAGAACAGGGCTGGATACCGGCGTGCCTGAACTGGGCTGATTACCAGAGCACAATGGACCGGGCAGACAACAGGGCTGGATACCGGCGTGCCTAAATCGTGCTGGTTGCCAGAGCACTATGGACCGGCCAGGGAACAGGGATGGATGCCGGCGTGCCTGAAACGTGCTGGTTACCAGAGCACTATGGACTGGGCAGAGAACAGGGATGGATACCGGCGTGCCTGAATCGTGCTGGTTAACAGAGCACTATGGACCAGGCAGAGAACAGGGCTGGATACCGGCGTTCCTGAAACGTGCTGGTTACCAGAGCACTATGGACCGGGCAGAGAACAGGGCTGGATACTGGCGTGCCTGAACTGGGCTGGTTACCAGAGCACTATGGACAAGGTAAAGAACAGGGCTGGATACCGGCGTAACTACATCGTGCTGGTTGCCAGAGCACTATGGACCGGCCAGGGAACAGGGATGGATACCGGCGTGCCTGAAACGTGCTGGTTACCAGAGCACTATGGACTGGGCAGAGAACAGGGCTGGATACCAGCGTTCCTAAAACATGCTGGTTACCAGAGCACTATGGACAGGGCAAAGAACACGGCTGGATACCGGCGTGCCTGAATCGTGCTGGTTACAAGAGCACTATGGACCGGGCAGAAAACATGGCTGGATACCGGCGTGCCTGAACTGGGCTGATTTCCAGAGCACTATGGACAGGGCAAAGAAAAGGGCTGGATACCGGCCTGCCTGAATCGTGCTGGTTACCAGAGCACTTTGGACCGGGAAGAGAACAGGGCTGGATACCGTGTGCATGAACTGGGCTGGTAACCAGAGCACTATGGACCGGGCAGAGAACAGGGCTGGATACCGGCGTGCCTGAACTGGGCTTGTTATCAAAGTACTTTGGACCGTGCAGAGAACAGGGCTGGATACCGGCGTGCCTGAACTGGGCTGATTACCAGAGCACTATGGACCGGGCAGAGAACAGGGCTGGATACCGGCGTGCCTGATTCGTGCTGGTTGTCAGAGCACTATGAACCGGCCAGGGAACAGGGCTGGACACCAGCGTGCCTGAAACGTACTGGATACCAGATCACTATGGACTGGGCAGAGAACAGGGCTGGATACCGGCGAGCCTGCATCGTGCTGGTTACCAGAGCACTATGGACCAGGCAGAGAACAGGGCTGAATACCGGCGTTCCTGAATCGTGCTGGTTACCAGAGCACTATGGACCGGGCAGAGAACAGGGCTGGATACCGGCGTGCCTGAACTGGGCTGGTTACCAGAGCACTATTGACCGGGCAGAGAACAGGGCTGGATATCGGCGTGCCCGAATTGTGCTGGTTACCAGAGCACTATGGACCGGGCAGAGAACAGGGCTGGATACTGGCGTGCCTGAATCATGCTTTTTACCAGAGCACTATGGACCGGGCAGAGAACAGGGCTGGATACCGGCATGCCTGAATCGTGCTGGTTACCAGAGCACTATGGACCAGGCAGAGAACAGGGCTGTATTCCGGCGTGCCTGAATCATGCTGGTTACCAGAGCACTATGGACTGTGCAGAGAACAGGGCTGGATACCGGCGTGCCTGAACTGGGCTTGTTACCAAAGCATTTTGGACCGTGCATTTTGGACCGTGCAGAGAACATGGCTGGATACCTGCGTGCAAGAACTGGGCTGATTACCAGAGCACTATGGACCGTGCTGGTTGTCAGAGCACTACGGACCGGCCAGGGAACAGGGCTGAATACCGGCGTGCCTGAAACGTACTGGTTACCAGAGCACTATGGACCGTGCAGAGAACAGGTCTGGATACCGGCGTGCCTGAATCGTGCTGGTTACCAGAGCACTATGGGCCGGGCAGAGAACAGGTCTGGATAACAGCGTGCCTGAATCGTGCTGGTTACCAGAGCACTATGGACCGGGCAGAGAACAGGGCAGGATACCGGCGTGCCTGAACTCGGCTGGTTACCAGAGCACTATGGACCGGGCAGAGAACTTGGCTGGATACCGGCGTGCCTGAATCGTGCTGGTTACCAGAGCACTATGGACCGGGCAGAGAACAGGGCTGGATACCAGCATGCCTGAATCGTGCTCGTTACCAGAGCACTATGTACCGGGCAGAGAACAGGGCTTGATACCGGCGTGCCTGAATCGTTCTGGTTACAAGAGCACTTTGGACCGGGCAGAGAACAGGGCTGGATACCGGCGTGCCTGAATCGTTCTGGTTACAAGAGCACTTTGGACCGGGCAGAGAACAGGGCTGGATACCGGCGTGCCTGAACTGGGCTGGTTACCAGAGCACTATGGACCGGGCAGAGAGCAGGGCAGGATACCGGCGTGCCTGAATCGTGCTGGTTACCAGAGCACTATGGACCGGGCAGAGAACAGGTCTGGATATCAGCGTGCCTGAATCGTGCTGGTTACCAGAGCACTATGGACCGGGCAGAGAACAGGGCTGGATACCGGCGTGCCAGAACTGGGCTGGTTACCAGAGCACTATGGACCGGGCAGAGAACTCGGCTGGATATCGGCGTGCCTGAATCGTGCTGGTTACCAGAGCACTATGGACCGGGCAGAGAACAGGGCTGGATACCGGCGTGCCTGAATCGTGCTGGTTACCAGAGCACTATGGACCGGGCAGAGAACAGGCCTGGATACCGTTGTGCCTGAACTGGGCTGGTTACCAGAGCACTATGGACCGGACAGAGAACAGGGCTGGATACCGGCATGCCTGAATCGTGCTGGTTACCAGAGCACTATGGACCGGGCAGAGAACAGGGCTGAATACCGGCGTGCCTGAATCGTGCTGGTTACCAGAGCACTATAGACTGGGCAGAGAACAGGGCTGGAGACCAGCATGCCTGAATCGTGCTGGTTGCCAGAGCACTATGGACCGGCCAGGGGACAGGGCTGGATACCGGCGTGCCTGAACTGGGCTGGTTACCAGAGCACTATGGACCGGGCAGAGAACAGGGCTGGATACCGGCATGTCTGAACTGGGCTGGTTACCAGAGCACTATGGACCGGGCAGAGAACAGGGCTGGAAACTGGCGTGCCTAAATCGTGCTGGTTGCCAGAGCACTATGGACCGGCCAGGGAACAGGGATGGATACCGGCGTGCCTGAAACGTGCTGGTTACCATAGCACTATGGACCGGGCAGAGAACAGGGCTGGATACCGGCGTTCATGAACTGGGCTGGTTACCAGAGCACTATGGACTGGGCAGAGAACAGGGTTGGAGACCAGCATGCCTGAATCGTGCTGGTTGCCAGAGCACTATGGACCGGCCAGGGGTCAGGGCTGGATACCGGCGTGCCTGAACTGGGCTGGTTACCAGAGCACTATGGACCGGGCAGAGTACACGGCTGGATACCGGCATGCCTGAATCATGCTGGTTACCAGAGCACTATGGACCGGGCAGAGAACAGGGCTGGATACCATCGTACCTGAATCGTGCTCGTTACCAGAGCACTATGTACCAGGCAGAGAACAGGGCTGGATACCGGCGTGCCTGAATCGTGCTGGTTACCAGAGCACTATGGACCGGCCAGGGAACAAGGATGGATACCGGTGTGCCTGAATCGTGCTGGTTACTAGAGCACTATGGACCGGTCAGAGAACAGGGCTGGATACCGGCGTGCTTGAACTGGGCTGGAACCCAGAGCACTTTGGACCCGGCAGAGAACAGGGCTAGATACCGGCGTGCCTAAATCGTGCTGGTTGCCAGAGCACTATGGACCGGCCAGGGGACAGGGCTGGATACCGGCGTGCCTGAACTGGGCTGGTTACCAGAGCACTATGGACCGGACAGAGAACAGGGCTGGATACCGGCATGCCTGAATCGTGCTGGTTACCAGAGCACTATGGACCGGGCAGAGAACAGGGCTGAATACCGGCGTGCCTGAATCGTGCTGGTTACCAGAGCACTATGGACTGGGCAGAGAACAGGGCTGGAGACCAGCATGCCTGAATCGTGCTGGTTGCCAGAGCACTATGGACCGGCCAGGGGACAGGGCTGGATACCGGCGTGCCTGAACTGGGCTGGTTACCAGAGCACTATGGACCGGGCAGAGAACAGGGCTGGATACCGGCGTGTCTGAACTGGGCTGGTTACCAGAGCACTATGGACCGGGCAGAGAACAGGGCTGGATACTGGTGTGCCTAAATCGTGCTGGTTGCCAGAGCACTATGGACCGGCCAGGGAACAGGGATGGATACCGGCGTGCCTGAACTGGGCTGGTTACCAGAGCACTTTGGACCGGGCAGAGAACAGGGCTGGATACCGGCATGCCTAAATCGTGCTGGTTGCCAGAGCACTATGGAACGGCCAGGGGACAGGGCTGGATACCGGCATTCCTGAATCGTGCTGCTTACCAGAGCACTATGGACCGGGCAAAGAACAGGGCTGGAAACCGGCGTGCCTGAATCGTGCTGGTTGCCAGAGCAGTATGGACCGGCCAGGGGACAGGGCTGGATACCGGCGTGCCTGAACTGGGCTGGTTACCAGAGCACTATGGACCGGGCAGAGTACACGGCTGGATACCGGCATGCCTGAATCATGCTGTTTACCAGAGCACTATGGACCGGGCAGAGAACAGGGCTGGATACCATCGTACCTGAATCGTGCTCGTTACCAGAGCACTATGTACCAGGCACAGAACAGGGCTGGATACCGGCGTGCCTGAATCGTGCTGGTAACCAGAGCACTATGGACCGGCCAGGGAACAAGGATGGATACCGGTGTGCCTGAATCGTGCTGGTTACTAGAGCACTATGGACCGGTCAGAGAACAGGGCTGGATACCGGCGTGCTTGAACTGGGCTGGAACCCAGAGCACTTTGGACCCGGCAGAGAACAGGGCTAGATACCGGCGTGCCTAAATCGTGCTGGTTGCCAGAGCACTATGGACCGGCCAGGGGACAGGGCTGGATACCGGCGTGCCTGAACTGGGCTGGTTACCAGAGCACTATGGACCGGACAGAGAACAGGGCTGGATACCGGCATGCCTGAATCGTGCTGGTTACCAGAGCACTATGGACCGGGCAGAGAACAGGGCTGAATACCGGCGTGCCTGAATCGTGCTGGTTACCAGAGCACTATGGACTGGGCAGAGAACAGGGCTGGAGACCAGCATGCTTGAATCGTGCTGGTTGCCAGAGCACTATGGACCGGCCAGGGGACAGGGCTGGATACCGGCGTGCCTGAACTGGGCTGGTTACCAGAGCACTATGGACCGGGCAGAGAACAGGGCTGGATACCGGCGTGTCTGAACTGGGCTGGTTACCAGAGCACTATGGACCGGGCAGAGAACAGGGCTGGATACTGGCGTGCCTAAATCGTGCTGGTTGCCAGAGCACTATGGACCGGCCAGGGAACAGGGATGGATACCGGCGTGCCTGAAACGTGCTGGTTACAAGAGCACTATGGACCGGGCAGAGAACAGGGCTGGATACCGGTGTTCCTGAACTGGGCTGGTTACCAGAGCACTATGGACTGGGCAGAGAACAGGGTTGGAGACCAGCATGCCTGAATCGTGCTGGTTGCCAGAGCACTATGGACCGGCCAGGGGACAGGGCTGGATACCGGCGTGCCTGAACTGGGCTGGTTACCAGAGCACTATGGACCGGGCAGAGTACACGGCTGGATACCGGCATGCCTGAATCATGCTGGTTACCAGAGCACTATGGACCGGGCAGAGAACAGGGCTGGATACCATCGTACCTGAATCGTGCTCGTTACCAGAGCACTATGGACCAGGCAGAGAACAGGGCTGGATACCGGCGTGCCTGAATCGTGCTGGTTACCAGAGCACTATGGACCGGCCAGGGAACAAGGATGGATACCGGTGTGCCTGAATCGTGCTGGTTACTAGAGCACTATGGACCGGTCAGAGAACAGGGCTGGATACCGGCGTTCTTGAACTGGGCTGGAACCCAGAGCACTTTGGACCCGGCAGAGAACAGGGCTAGATACCGGCGTGCCTAAATCGTGCTGGTTGCCAGAGCACTATGGACCGGCCAGGGGACAGGGCTGGATACCGGCGTGCCTGAACTGGGCTGGTTACCAGAGCACTATGGACCGGACAGAGAACAGGGCTGGATACCGGCATGCCTGAATCGTGCTGGTTACCAGAGCACTATGGACCGGGCAGAGAACAGGGCTGAATACCGGCGTGCCTGAATCGTGCTGGTTACCAGAGCACTATGGACTGGGCAGAGAACAGGGCTGGAGACCAGCATGCCTGAATCGTGCTGGTTGCCAGAGCACTATGGACCGGCCAGGGGACAGGGCTGGATACCGGCGTGCCTGAACTGGGCTGGTTACCAGAGCACTATGGACCGGGCAGAGAACAGGGCTGGATACCGGCGTGTCTGAACTGGGCTGGTTACCAGAGCACTATGGACCGGGCAGAGAACAGGGCAGGATACTGGCGTGCCTAAATCGTGCTGGTTGCCAGAGCACTATGGACCGGCCAGGGAACAGGGATGGATACCGGCGTGCCTGAAACGTGCTGGTTACCAGAGCACTATGGACCGGGCAGAGAACAGGGCTGGATACCGGCGTTCCTGAACTGGGCTGGTTACCAGAGCACTTTGGACCGGGCAGAGAACAGGGCTGGATACCGGCTTGCCTAAATCGTGCTGGTTGCCAGAGCACTATGGACCGGCCAGGGGACAGGGCTGGATACCGGCATTCCTGAATCGTGCTGCTTACCAGAGCACTATGGACCGGGCAAAGAACAGGGCTGGAAACAGGCGTGCCTGAATCGTGCTGGTTACCAGAGCACTATGGACTGGGCTGAGAACAGGGCTGGATACCGGCGTGCCTGAATCGTGCTGGTTACCAGAGCACTATGGACCAGGCAGAGAACAGGGCTGGATACCGGCGTACCTAAATCGTGATGGTTGCCAGAGCACTATGGACCGGCCAGAGAACAGAGCTTTGCAACCGGCGTGCCTGAACTGGGCTGATTACCAGAGCACTATGGACCGGGCAGAGAACAGGGCTGGATACCGGCGTGCCTAAATCGTGCTGGTTGCCAGAGCACTATGGACCGGCCAGGGTACAGGGCTGGATACCGGCGTGCCTGAAACGTGCTGGTTACCAGAGCACTATGGACTAGGCAGAGTACAGGGCTGGATACCGGCGTGCCTGAATCGTGCTGGTTACCAGAGCACTATGGACCCGGCAGAGAACAGGGCTGGATACAGGCGTGCCTGAACTGGGCTGGTTACCAGAGCACTTTGGACCGGGCAGAGAACATGGCTTGATACCGGCGTGCCTAAATCATGCTGGTTGCCAGAGCACTATGGACCGGCCAGGGTACAGGGCTGGATACCGGCATTCCTGAATCGTGCTGGTTACCAGAGCACTATGGACCGGGCAGAGAACAGGGCTGGATACCGGCGTGCCTGAACTGGGCTGGTTACCAGAGCACTATGGACAGGGCAAAGAACACGGCTGGATACCGGCGTGCCTGAATCGTGCTGGTTAGCAGAGCACTATGGACCGGGCAGAGAACAGGGCTGGATAACGGCATGCCTGAATCGTGCTGGTTACCAGAGCACTATACACCGTGCAGAGAAAAGGGCTGGATACCGGCATGCCTGAATCGTGCTGGTTACCAGAGCACTATGGACCGGGCAGAGAACAGGGCTGGATACCGGCGTGCCTGAACTGGGCTGTTTACCAGAGCACTATGGACAGGGTAAAGAACACGGCTGGATACCGGCGTGCCTGAATCGTACTGGTTACCAGAGCACTTTGAACCGGGCAGAGAACAGGGCTTTGCAACCGGCGTGCCTGAACTGGGCTGATTACCAGAGCACTATGGACCGGGCAGAGAACAGGGCTGGATACCGGCGTGCCTAAATCGTGCTGGTAACCAGAGCACTATGGACCGGACAGAGACCAGGGCTGGATACAGGCATGCCTGAATCGTGCTGGTTACCAGAGCACTATGGACTGGGCAGAGAACAGGGCTGGATACCGGCGTGCCTGAATCGTGCTGGTTACCAGAGCACTATGGACCGGCCAGGGTACAGGGCTGGATACCGGCGTGCCTGAAACGTGCTGGTTACCAGAGCACTATGGACTGGGCAGAGAACAGGGCTGGATACCGGCGTGCCTGAATCGTGCTGGTAACCAGAGCACTATGGACCGGACAGTTCCAGGGCTGGATACCGGCATGCCTGAATCGTGCTGGTTACCAGAGCACTATACACCGGGAAGAGAACAGGGCTGGATACCGGCATGCCTGAATCGTGCTGGTTACCAGAGCACTATGGACCGGGCAGAGAACAGGGCTGGATACCGGCGTGCCTGAACTGGGCTGGTTACCAGAGCACTATGGACAGGGCAAAGAACACGGCTGGGAACCGGCGTGCCTGAATCGTGCTGATTACCAGAGCACTATGGACCGGGCAGAGAACAGGGCTGGATACCGGCGTGCCTGAACTTGGCTGTTTACCAGAGCACTATGGACAGGGTAAAGAACACGGCTGGATACCGGCGTGCCTGAATCGTACTGGTTACCAGAGCACTTTGAACCGGGCAGAGAACAGGGCTTTGCAACCGGCGTGCCTGAACAGGGCTGATTACCAGAGCACTATGGACCGGGCAGAGAACAGGGCTGGATACCGGCGTGCCTAAATCGTGCTGGTTGCCAGAGCACTATGGACCGGCCAGGGTACAGGGCTGGATACCGGCGTGCCTGAAACGTGCTGGTTACCAGAGCACTATGGACTGGGCAGAGAACAGGGCTGGATACCGGCGTGCCTGAATCGTGCTGGTTACCAGAGCACTATGGACCGGGCAGAGAACAGGGCTGGATACTGGCGTGCCTGAACTGGGCTGGTTACCAGAGCACTTTGGACCGGGCAGAGAACAGGGCTTGATACCGGCGTGCCTAAATCGTGCTGGTTGCCAGAGCACTATGGACCGGCCAGGGGACAGGGCTGGATACCGGCGTTCCTGAATCGTGCTGGTTACCAGAGCACTATGGACCGGGCAGAGAACAGGGCTGGACACCGGCGTGCCTGAACTGGGCGGGTTACCAGAGCACTATGGACCGGGCAGAGAACACGGCTGGATACCGGCGTGCCTGAATCGTGCTGGTTAGCAGAGCACTATGGACCGGGCAGAGAACAGGGCTGGATAACGGCGTGCTTGAACTGGGCTGGTTACCAGAGCACTATGGACAGGGCAAAGAACACGGCTGGATACCGGCGTGCCTGAATCGTGCTGGTTACCAGAGCACTTTGGACCGGGAAGAGAACAGGGCTGGATACCGCGTGCATAAACTGGGCTGGTAACCAGAGCACTATGGACCGGACAGAGACCAGGGCTGGATACCGGCATGCCTGAATCGTGCTGGTTACCAGAGCACTATACACCGGGCAGAGAACAGGGCTGGATACCGGCATGCCTGAATCGTGCTGGTTACCAGAGCACTATGGACCGGGCAGAGAACAGGGCTGGATATCGGCGTGCCTGAACTGGGCTGGTTACCAGAGCACTATGGACCGGGCAGAGAACAGGGCTGGATACCGGCGTGCCTAAATCGTGCTGGTTGCCAGAACACTATGGACCAGGCAGAGAACAGGGCTGGATACCGGCGTGCCTAAATCGTGCTGGTTGCAAGAGCACTATGGACCGGCCAGGGAACAGGGATGGATACCGGCGTGCCTGAAACGTGCTGGTTACCAGAGCACTATGGACAGGCCAGAGAACAGGGCTGGATACCGGCGTGCCTGAACTGGGCTGGTTACCAGAGCACTATGGACCGGGCAGAGTACACGGCTGGATACCGGCATGCCTGAATCATGCTGGTTA
This sequence comes from Pseudophryne corroboree, assembly GCF_028390025.1. Classification (NCBI taxonomy): domain Eukaryota; kingdom Metazoa; phylum Chordata; class Amphibia; order Anura; family Myobatrachidae; genus Pseudophryne; species Pseudophryne corroboree. The sequence continues at coordinate 151,415 of NW_026967471.1, read as the reverse complement.
CCAGAGCACTATGGACAGGGCAGAGAACAGGGCTGGATACCAGCGTACCTGAATCGTGCTCGTTACCAGAGCACTATGTACCAGGCAGAGAACAGGGCTGGATACCGGTGTGCCTGAATCGTGCTGGTTACCAGAGCACTATGGACCGGTCAGAGAACAGGGCTGGATACCGGCGTGCTTGAACTGGGCTGGAACCCAGAGCACTTTGGACCGGGCAGAGAACAGGGCTAGATACTGGCGTGCCTAAATCGTGCTGGGTACCAGAGCACTATGGACCGGCCAGGGGACAGGGCTGGATACCGGCGTGCCTGAACTGGGCTGGTTACCAGAGCACTATGGACCGGACAGAGAACAGGGCTGGATACCGGCATGCCTGAATCGTGCTGGTTACCAGAGCACTATGGACCGGGCAGAGAACAGGGCTGAATACCGGCGTGCCTGAATCGTGCTGGTTACCAGAGCACTATGGACTGGGCAGAGAACAGGGCAGGAGACCAGCATGCCTGAATCGTGCTGGTTGCCAGAGCACTATGGACCGGACAGAGAACAGGGCTGAATACCGGCGTGCCTGAATCGTGCTGGTTACTGACAATGCTAAACTCCTTGTCGTATAAACAACCCTTATGAAGCTAAGAACACTGTACGCTGTTTATTTAAGAAATACCGTAATGATACGCTATTTGCGTAACGATCGCTCAGCCGTAGGCGAGACGCTCAAGCGTCACGTTCGCTCACGGCCCAGTGATCACAGGACACGTTATTGGTTATGTCTAGGGGAAAGATTCGCTGTAACGTAGCATACGCTAGAGACCACGAGGAGGTCACCAGCGGTGCAGACGCTCACAACACTATACCTTTATGTTAAACCTTATACCGACGAAACACACAGAATACCTTAATGTGAATACAGGGTGTAAATGCAACCTTGTGTAACCTGACTATCTACAAAAGCTATTTGAGCGTCACCGACGCTCAAGTGAACACTTATCACTATAGGAAATACACAGATACTGGTTTAGGTTTCCAAGGCCTATTAACTGTATTATATCTAGAATACTTGTAAAAGGGGATAACAGTACATATGATACACTACAATATAACAGAGACTTCCTAACCACAGAACTAAACAATAAATACAAAAAGACAATACTACACTGACCTAAATGCAATACGATACAATACTATAATACTATAAGGTATTTAAGAGAAAAAGAGGAGAGAGAGAGATAGAGAGAGAGAGAGATTGGCTCGCAGAAAGACAATGATTATGGAGAGAACTTACGCACAAAGGGTATGATCGCCAGCGCCTCGATATCCAGCTCCCGATTATCAGCAGATAACCGTTGATGAGAGAGTGAGAGCTGGATGTGGTCGGCCTGCCTATTTATGCTCCACACACAATGCAATCTCCTGGTCCTACAATCCCATTGTCCATTGGCCGAAGGAATTCGGCCCTGCATCATAACAAAAGGTCATAGGGTGATTCATACAGGTGGGCTGTGACGATTTCCAACAGCTCAGGTGGGTGGGAAACTGGGTTTCCCGCCGCATACCTGAGTATGTGCAAATCATAGAAATGGACATAAACTTCTTATGTCCATAACTATTCGCACGAGCGATTAATATGCTCCAAACCAACACCGGAATATTGCTAATCAAATACTCTTCCGATGGGTACCAAATACTGCTGTATGATTCCTGTTAAACCCTTCGTACGATGCAAAGAGGGATTCCTCAGCTCTGGGACATTATACTTTAACCAAACTTACAGAAACTATCAAAGGGATCATGATCTATAAACTACATTAATTGTGAACATTTGTAACTAATGAGTCGCACGCTACGATCACATAAACTCTACCGTAAATGCGCATACTGCGCGTGCGAGTGCACGCTATTGCGGGTATGCGCTTCCACGGGAGAGCGTACGCATGCGCAGCACGGACCAGTGTGCGGTGCAAATATGGCAACGTGCATTGAGACATTTTTCTGACTTTGACAGTCCACCCTTTGGCAGTCAATAATAACTGCCACAAAATATTTAAGGAGAAAAATGTAAGTCAGGGGTTAATTGATTTCCATGGTTGGGTAGGGGAGGAGAGAGGAGAAGGTGTGAAGAGGGTATGACCTAGTGAGAAAGCAGGAGCATGTGTGTATGAGTCCATGTTTGGAGGGTCATGTATCATCTTGCCGTACGTGTGGTAAATCAAGCTTCGAGGTATTGCGAAGTATACATTTGAATTCCTTCTTATCCTGTGGTACAGGTCTGTGGATGGGCTGTCAAACTCTACCGAGCTCATTTCGGCTGTGGTTGTAACACAATGGGGATGCACATTTTAGTTGATGATACATGAATTGGGGGGGGTATGTGGTTGCTGCTATCTGTGCCTGTATTCCCTATCGACTATGTGTGTTATTACCTGAGGGTTGCAGAGATGAAGATAAAGAACACTTACGAAAAATGCAATGATATTCTATGTCAGGTTAATGTACGTTCGTCGATTGGGGTCTTGATTGGTGTCGGTTGATTGGAGTCTTCTTCTTTGTGCTTTTGCTCATAAATCGTGAGTAAAGCATACAACGTCCATGGATTTACAAAAAATGTTGGGCTAGCGTGATTTTAAAGTTCCTAGGGAAACTGGGGTACCCATGGCATTGTCCATCAAAATCTTGTTTATCAGGTCGTCTGCTCTTCTTCTTTCCATCTTTCCGTTGTCGGCCCCTTGGCTCATCAAATCCTTCGTCTACGTGGGTCTTTGTACCTCGGAGGAAAACATAGAAATGGGTGAAAGACGGACCGTATACTCATTACATCATTACGTCATGGTTTCTAGCATTGGGTCATAAATCAAATCCAGGTTAATTACAGTTTCCTCACTCCTCAAGCTCATCACTTTTGTACTTTGTTTGCACCTTATTAAAGCCTGCCCGCATCTAAATATCAATCCAAACGATATAACGACACCCAAAATACATAGGAGAAACTTTCCAACATCCATTATGACTCCTTGAGCCCAGTCTCCTAAACCGGAGAACCAATTTCGCGGGTTCAACCATGACACCCAACCAGTCAGCTCATTACCTACAGCAGCAAGGGTGAGATTGTGTTTTCGACGAAATTCCCACTTTAATTGCAGAATATCGTCCATCTTTTGGTCTATGACCTCTACCGGATCCTCGGTGCTATTTGTGATATACGTGCAACACTTTATGCCGTACTGTGTTGCCAATGTAACACAATATCCGCCTGTTACTGCTGTAAGATAATTAAGAACCATCCTATGCTGAACTAGTTCTGTTTTGTAAGCTTGAAGTTCTCTTCCAGTGTATCTAAACGTGTCATCATACATTTCAGTGATATTATCTAACAAATTGGCGAGTGCGGAAATGTATCTATAATTCATCACACCTCGAGCGGTGCGAGTGAAATCTAACGCTACCAGAACCTGAATCCCGGTGGATTCATGGATAAGATCAGAGGCCGGATGCTCTAACCTTTCTGACAGTTGTCTTTTAACAAGGTGCTCGTAGTGAGTGTGAGTATAAGGAGTTTGGGCACCACGGTGTATGTCCTTCATTTTGTCATGTGTAACAGTCATTACTTCAGGCAATACTTTTCCAATATAACACAATCCTTCAGAGTTTGGGGCAAGCCACTTGTACGCCTTTCTCCCGCATATGAAATATGCATCATCGGGGAGAACATAAGGGACGGAGAAGGACATGACCATGTTACAAACCTTCCAGGTGAAATCTCCTGACCCTAATTCTTCCATCTGTCTAATGCACGTATCAGTTTGTACGATATGTGCACAGTATCCTGGTGATACCTCTCCAACTTTAGTAATCCTATTTCCTAAGGTATATCGATACCGGAATGATTTTCCTCTACTGGCTATGTGGCGTACGAGTTCTGTATCTGTAGGCATTCTATCTGCTCTGTGTGAAAAGGTCATGGTAAGGTTGCTCCATGACACTTCCCAATTTCCCGGTTTTCTGGGATTGGAGATGTTAAAACATATGAGGGACCTATCCACATGGTATTGGTGGAGCTTCAAACTAGGAGGGCTGGAGATGTTAAACCTCCGGTCCACCGGTCTCCCACCACTTAGCTCAAGTACCTCCCCTAACGTTAAAGGAAATGGTACTAGCCCTGATTTACTGTGACCCTGAGGTACTTGAGAGCATACCCAACAATCTGTTTGGTTTAACACGTTACCCACTAAGGAGTGATAGTCACTCAATGGATGCCGGTCTATATGGATATTAAAACTAGATTGGCATTTCTTTATGCATCCATCTTCAACCAGATTATCACAGAGCCTACAGATACAATTTTCCTCAGCTAACAATCCATCACAATTTCTTCTATCGGATCGTTTTCTGATACTCGCCTTTGCTTGTTGGCTTGGTTGATCTTGGAAAACTACGCCTCCATCATCATAATCGGAACCCATTCCAGAACCTCTTTCGACCTCTATGGTACTCTCGCCGGAACAGACTGCTCTGGTCAACATCATGGTTAACATCAAAATCCGGATCACAGTCTCTTGGGGCAAGTCCATCTTTGAGGAGGAAATAGAGAAGAATGAGAAGGGGGAAAAAAAAATTTTAAAGGAGAGGGGATGGGAAGTGGAGAAAACAATAAAAGGGAGAGGGGAGTCGACAGCTGCTTTCGGTCTTCAAGGCTCAGGTGCCGCCTCAGTCCTCCTGGAACAGACACTCTAGTGATACAACCTCTACCGTCTGTTCCTTATCACGGGACTTCTCTGGATCAGCAACCTTCTTGCAGTGGGATGAATGGACCCAAGTCTCTCTCTCAGCAACCTTCAATGCTGTGGTGCTAGTCAATAAGACCTGGTATGGTCCTTCCCATCTATCAATAAGACAACCTGAGCGTAGAAAATTTCGTATCATTACATAATCCCCAGGTTCAATGTCATGACAATTACTATCTGGTAAATCAGGAATCACCAACTTCAGATTATCATTTTGATTCCTCAACTGCTTACTCATATTAATTAAGTACTTTACAGTTACTTCATTGTTACATTTCAAATCATCCTGAGGGTTAATCATGACATGCGGTTGTCGACCAAACAGAATTTCAAAAGGAGACAGATTAAGAGGGGACCTGGGAGTGGTTCTGATACTATACAAAACAATGGGTAAAGCTTCTGGCCACGTCAATCCTGTCTCTGCCATTACTTTACTCAATTTATTTTTAATAGTGCTGTTCACTCTTTCGACCTTCGCACTCGCCTGTGGACGGTACGGAGTGTGCAGCTTACTATCAATTCCCATTAACTTACACATTCCTTGAAAGACATCACCTGTAAAATGGGTACCCCTATCACTTTCAATGATTCTAGGGATACCATACCTACATACAAATTCCTGCACAATTTTCTTAGCTGTAAACATAGCGGTATTTGTAGCTGCTGGAAAAGCCTCGACCCAATTCGAGAAAACATCTATGCAAACAAGTACATATTTCAAATTTCTACATGGGGGTAATTGAATGAAGTCAATTTGTATTACTTGGAAAGGGCCGCCGGCAGGTGGGATATGGGAGGGTTCTGTAGGTATTGCCTTTCCAATATTCTTTCTCAGACAGGTAAGGCATGACATTGCTCTTTTACTAGCATGAGAGGAGAATCCTGGGGCGCACCAGTATGCTCTTACCAATTTGCACATCCCCTCCTTGCCTAGATGAGTCAGCCCGTGAGCTGCTTCAGCCAGACACGGAAGGTATGCCCTGGGGGCCACTGGTTTACCATGTCCATCCGTCCAGAGCCCTGAGGACTCTTGGCCATATCCCTTTGCCTTCCAGACTGCTCTCTCCTGAGTGGAACACAAATTCTGCATTTCACACAACTTTCGTGTGTTGATGGTATTAAATACCATCAGTTGTGTGGTGTCTGTCCGTATGGGGGTAGCAGCTGCAAGCTTTGCAGCTTCGTCTGCTCGGCTGTTACCAAGGGATACTGGGTCTTGACTATATGTATGTGCTTTACATTTGATAACAGCCACTCTGTCGGGTTCCTGTATCGCTGTTAGAAGCCTTTTTATGTGAGCTGCATGCGCTATCGGTGTACCAGCTGCCGTCATGAAATTTCTGAGACGCCATAGCGCTCCGAAATCATGGACTACCCCGAACGCGTATCTAGAATCGGTGTAGATATTGGCAGACTTACCCTTAGCCAATTCACATGCTCTGGTTAGGGCGACCAGTTCAGCAACCTGGGCTGAGTGAGGTGGGCCTAGCGGTTCTGCTTCTATGGTGTCTTGGTCATCTACGACTGCGTATCCAGTACACAAGTCTCCCGAGTCTGACTGTCTGTGACAACTACCGTCCGTGTAGAACGTGAGTTCTGCATCTTCTAGTGGATTGTCACTGATGTCAGGCCTTGCGGTAAAATTTTGGGTCAAATATTCCATACAATCATGTGTATCTTCCTTTGCATTAAATCCTCCTTCCCCATCACTCTCACCTCCCACCCTTTGTGCCTGTCCAGGCACACCTGGGAGAAATGTTGCAGGGTTTAATGCGCTGCATCTCCTTATGGTGATGTTTACTGGGGCCATTAATGCCAATTCCCATCTCGTAAACCTTGCTGATGAGACATGTCTGGTTTGGGCAGAATTCAATAAGGCCGATACCGCATGTGGTGTATGGATTGTGAGGTTGTGGCCTAGCACGACATCTTCGCTTTTCGTCACTAGCAATGCTATCGCTGCAACGCTACGCAAGCATGTGGGGAGGGATCGCGCTACCGTGTCTAGTTGCGCGCTGTAGTATGCAATTGGCCTGCTGGCATCACCGTGTTTTTGTGTTAGTACCCCTGCTGCGCACCCAGCACTTTCTGTTCCGTATAGCTCAAAGGGTTTCCCATAGTCTGGCATACCTAATGCTGGTGCCTGCGTTAGGCACTGTTTGAGTCTCTCAAATGCTGTTTCGGATTCGTCTGTATGCGAAATCCGATCAGGTTTGTTTGAGGAGACCATTTCCTGCAAAGGTAGTGCTAATATGGAAAACCCTGGGATCCAATTACGGCAATACCCACACATTCCTAAAAACGTCCTGATCTGTTGCTGGGTTTGTGGCAGTGTCATGTCTTTAATGGCTTGGATTCTATCAGCGGTCAGGTGTCTCAGTCCTTGTGTTAGACAGTGTCCCAAGTATTTTACCTTAGCTTGGCATAATTGCAACTTGTCTTTGGAGACCTTGTGACCTGTGTCTGAAAGATGAAACAGGAGCTGTTTCGTATCCTTCAGGGATGCCTCCAATGAATCAGAACACAGCAGTAGGTCATCCACGTACTGTATCAACACTGATCCACTTTCCGGTTGGAAAGACTGTAAACAATCATGCAAAGCCTGAGAAAATATACTTGGACTATCTATGAAACCTTGGGGTAACCGAGTCCACGTATATTGGACTCCTCTGTATGTGAATGCAAACAAATATTGGCTGTCAGGGTGCAGAGGTACCGAAAAGAAAGCGGAGCAGAGGTCAATAACAGTGAAAAATTTGGCAGTGGGAGGAATTTGCATTAGGATGACAGCTGGATTAGGCACTACGGGGAACTGACTCTCAACTATTTTGTTAATCCCCCTTAGATCCTGCACTAGCCTGTAACCCCTCCCCCCACTCTTTTTAACAGGGAAGATGGGACTATTTGCTGTGCTGGACGTTCTTACTAGAATGCCCTGTTGTAGCAAGCGCTCTATTACCGGGAAAACTCCTAACTCCACCTCTGGCTTCAGAGGATACTGTGGGATTTTTGGAGCTATCCTACCATCTTTTACTTGTACTACTACTGGGGCTACATTTGCCATTAATCCAGTGTCCTGTCCATCTTTTGTCCAAAGCGACTCTGGTATCTGAGATGTCATCTCTTCTACTTGGGATGGATTCCTATTTGTCATAATGGAATGTGACATTAATTTTGATGGGGAGTCTAACATGTCTCGTACTTCCTGAGCGTGATTCTCAGGGATGTCCAAGAATACACCTTCAGGAGTACAATAAATGACGCAACCCATTTTACATAGTAAGTCTCTTCCCAGGAGATTGGTCGGTGCCGATGCAGCCAGCAAAAAGGAATGCTTGGTATGCAAAGGCCCTATTGTAATCTCGGCTGGTTTGCTAACAGGGTAGTGCTGGACTACTCCTGTTACTCCTATGGCTGGAACTGTCCTACCAGTGGTTCTCATGCCCACTGTCGAATTGATCACTGACTTGGCCGCCCCTGTGTCTACAAGAAAGTTTAAAGTTTTACCGGCTACATTGATTGCAATCTCTGGTTCGCTTCCAAGACTGGCAATCAATTTAACTGGTTGCAGATTACAGGTATGGCCACACCCCTATTGGGTATGCTGACCTCCCTGAATCCCGCTGGCAGCAACTACTTGTGAGGGAGTTAGCTGGGAACTACCAGAGGCATGCCAATCTCTGTGTGGGGGATATCTTTTTGTTTCCCCTGTATGTGGCTCAAAACTCCGCCTCTGTGGACCCTGCTCCCAATGTCGTGTGTGGTGTTGTTGTCTAGGGGGTTGAAAAGATCTTTGTACATTTCTTACTCTACAGTCTCGTGCATAGTGTCCCGGTCTGTTACAAGAAAAACATGTTATTACACTTGCCTTACCCACAGGATTCGGTGGTACATACGCAGGCTGCCTTGTGGTCAGCGCCTGTATACTTACGGACATCAACTTATCACTTTGCGACTCCCTGTGCCTAGTGATATTTCTGTCGTGATCAATAGCAGCCTCTCTCAAGGTGGACACTGACAGACCTCGCCAACATGGCTGCGTGGTCTGTACCCTAGCTTTTAATGTTTCTTTCAAACCATCCATCAGTACAGATACTGCTACTTCTCGATGGTTTGGGTTGGTCTTTATGTCTTCTATACCAGTGTACTTTGCCATTTCTAATAGTGCCCGGTGAAAATATTCTATTGCCGTTTCGGACTCCTTTTGCTTAATGGAAAATATTTTATTCCATTTAACAACGGCTGGGAAATACTCTTTTAGCTGTAAATTTATCCTTTTTACATTATCCTTGTTGTACACGTCTGTAAGCGGTACATCTTTATCCAATGCACAATCAGCTAAAAACTGAGTTGCATCAACATTGGAAGGTAAACAAGCTCTTAGCAGTATCTGCCAATCCTTGTTGTTGGGTTCTACCGTGTTACCTAAATCCCTGATGTATTTTTGGCTAGCAACTAAATCCTTCCTGGGGTCAGGAAATTCGGACACTATTGTTCTTAATTCCATTCTGGAAAATGGAGTGTACATGGCAATGTTCCTTATGGGAGTGGCTCCAGACACATCTGTTTTTCCATTGGGAACTGCTATTACCCTTACAGGAGCAATTCTAACAGCCTCTTCCTGTGTAGATTCTACAGCTTGTTGTGGTACAATTGTTTCAGTGTAGTGCATGGTGCCGTACTTACCCGTTGACACGACCTCACCTATCCCTCCGCTAGGGGCTTTCACTAATCTCGTGGGTGTCGCTGTGCCTACTGTGGTCTCTGCTATGGTGGCTGCAAGAGAGAGAGCTGAAATTGTTGCTGAATCGTCTTCTTGATCACACTCCTGAGGAAGGTTCAAAACAGGGTACATCTTGCACGGGTTAATACTTGCATGAGTTATTTGGTTAACATCATTAACATTTACAGTGTTACTAAGAGTTTGTGTTTTACAACCCAGTGCGTTTCTCTCCGCAATCAACTTCTCTCCTGCAATGTATGGTGGGGGAGGAGCTGTGGCAATCAACTTCCTGACTGCCCCAGATCCCGCCGCCAGAGCCAAACCTCTCTGTATCTCACCTTCCTGGTGCCATAACTGTAAATAATCATGATGCTGAATTCGTCTCTTTGCTGATTTTACGAGACATATCCTCCTCCTTAAATTTTGTAACACCTCTGGACTGAAGCTACCTATTCTTGGGAACTTGTCCCTGTCTTGTACAGTCATTCTCTCCCATTCATCACATAAAGATTCGGTGTGAATTCCATATTTTTCACACATTACATATCGTGCCGACCCAACTGGTCGGTTCACAGAATCAACCTGAACCAGGGTTGATCGCCCCCTACCTGAGCAACTGGCCCCCATAGTCTGTAGGTGTTGCTTAATCCTCCTTGGATTTTCTGTATCAAGGTTTTCAGCAAGCCTTTACAGACAACCAAATTACTCCACAGTAGGCCGGCGGTGGCGGTTTACCGAGTACCCCACTCACTCGCCCACCTCGACCAATACGACCTGTAAACACCGTTATGATGCCAGCGTACTCGATACAGGGCCCCTATGGAACCTTCAGTTTACTGGAACATATGAGGGTTACCCGCAGGACACTTACTCTTTCCAGTAAAGTTGGGGTTGTTAGATAGTTCCTGAGTGACCAGCGAACTTCCCTTCCAAAAATAAAAAATTACACAAATCACGTCAGAATGCACAAATAGCGTTTGTGACCACTTTACTCTAATGGTATTTAGGTCAGATTACTAACTACTGCACACAATTACGTGTGGTCCAATCGTTCAGTACACGAGCACTATTTGTCATGTACTGAAAGACCAATGGAATCGATGTTTCCGGCCGCGATTCCTTCAGCAAGAGCTTATGGCCTATATGGGTTCTGCACCAACACCCCAGGCGTTGTGCCACTGGACTTTTATAGCGGACCTTTTACCTTACGACCTCCTGGTCTTGTTCCTTATGACCTCCTGGTCTTGTTACCTTATGGTCCGCTATACTCTAATGCTCAAATATTATTTAACCAGGGATGCCTCCCTGGCCACCGTATATGTCACTTACACGTATGTTCCTTGACGAGTACCCGACTTTCCTTTTGGTTCCACCTTAAAGTTATATAAACTTTTGTATACAAAACACACTCACTCAACACATGTACACTTTGTTTCTATATCTATTTCTGCGCAGAAATTGTCTTCAGGCCAAAAGTGTTACCAATTAGGAGCAGGATCTGTTAAACTAAATTTCAGATTTTCCAAAAAATAGATTTGCGTTATTTACCGCGTCGCGTTATCTACCGCTGTGCGTTACTTATCGCTTTTGCGCTAATTATCGCTTTGCGCTAATTATCGCTTTTCGTGACTTGGGCTACGTGGGCGTAACCAGACGCTACGTTACGTAATGAACGCTGCGTGCGTCTGCCTTTTGGATTGCGTACGCTAGTCTTTGTTAGCGACACGTGTACGCAATGCAAAGGATCCACCGTAACACAATATATTTATTTATCAATGTAGGTGATCCCTGATCATCTACCGCAATCCACACTGACTGCCTTGTATCTCAGACAAACCGTGTGTTTGTTCTATACTTTAACTATTACCTCTACTTTTAAATAACAGCAAATCTCTTTTTAGCACTTTCTATCAACTATAAAAAAAAATTGGCAAACAGGAATAGTGATATACGAAATTTGAAAAAGAAATGCAGATAAATGTATGCGTACGCAAGACAAAAGAAAAATAAACAGTTTTAAAAGACACAAGCGTTTTGTTCTTACTTCCGGTTACCGGATTCCTTCAGCACTCTTTACCTAAGCGAAGCAGACGCTTATCCCGTCAGCAACTGCGAGATAACCTCCCACCCTTTTGCTGGGGGATAACGTCTGCTGATCTACCTAGTGCAGATGTGAAAAGGACCGGACGAGCCCGCAATTGACAATGCTAAACTCCTTGTCGTATAAACAACCCTTATGAAGCTAAGAACACTGTACGCTGTTTATTTAAGAAATACCGTAATGATACGCTATTTGCGTAACGATCGCTCAGCCGTAGGCGAGACGCTCAAGCGTCACATTCGCTCACGGCCCAGTGATCACAGGACACGTTATTGGTTATGTCTAGGGGAAAGATTCGCTGTAACGTAGCATACGCTAGAGACCACGAGGAGGTCACCAGCGGTGCAGACGCTCACAACACTATACCTTTATGTTAAACCTTATACCGACGAAACACACAGAATACCTTAATGTGAATACAGGGTGTAAATGCAACCTTGTGTAACCTGACTATCTACAAAAGCTATTTGAGCGTCACCGACGCTCAAGTGAACACTTATCACTATAGGAAATACACAGATACTGGTTTAGGTTTCCAAGGCCTATTAACTGTATTATATCTAGAATACTTGTAAAAGGGGATAACAGTACATATGATACACTACAATATAACAGAGACTTCCTAACCACAGAACTAAACAATAAATACAAAAAGACAATACTACACTGACCTAAATGCAATACGATACAATACTATAATACTATAAGGTATTTAAGAGAAAAAGAGGAGAGAGAGAGATAGAGAGAGAGAGAGATTGGCTCGCAGAAAGACAATGATTATGGAGAGAACTTACGCACAAAGGGTATGATCGCCAGCGCCTCGATATCCAGCTCCCGATTATCAGCAGATAACCGTTGATGAGAGAGTGAGAGCTGGATGTGGTCGGCCTGCCTATTTATGCTCCACACACAATGCAATCTCCTGGTCCTACAATCCCATTGTCCATTGGCCGAAGGAATTCGGCCCTGCATCATAACAAAAGGTCATAGGGTGATTCATACAGGTGGGCTGTGACGATTTCCAACAGCTCAGGTGGGTGGGAAACTGGGTTTCCCGCCGCATACCTGAGTATGTGCAAATCATAGAAATGGACATAAACTTCTTATGTCCATAACTATTCGCACGAGCGATTAATATGCTCCAAACCAACACCGGAATATTGCTAATCAAATACTCTTCCGATGGGTACCAAATACTGCTGTATGATTCCTGTTAAACCCTTCGTACGATGCAAAGAGGGATTCCTCAGCTCTGGGACATTATACTTTAACCAAACTTACAGAAACTATCAAAGGGATCATGATCTATAAACTACATTAATTGTGAACATTTGTAACTAATGAGTCGCACGCTACGATCACATAAACTCTACCGTAAATGCGCATACTGCGCGTGCGAGTGCACGCTATTGCGGGTATGCGCTTCCACGGGAGAGCGTACGCATGCGCAGCACGGACCAGTGTGCGGTGCAAATATGGCAACGTGCATTGAGACATTTTTCTGACTTTGACATTACCAGAGCACAATGGACTGGCCAGAGAACAGGGCTGGAGACCAGCATGCCTGAATCGTGCTGGTTGCCAGAGCACTATGGACCGGCCAGGGGACAGGGCTTTATACCGGCATGCCTGAACTGGGCTGGTTACCAGAGCACTATGGACCGGGCAGAGAACAGGGCTGGATACCGGCGTGCCTGAACTGGGCTGGTTACCAGAGCACTATGGACCGGGCAGAGAACAGGGCTGGATACCGGCGTGCCTAAATCGTGCTGGTTGCCAGAGCACTATGGACCGGCCAGGGAACAGGGATGGATACCGGCGTGCCTGAAACGTGCTGGTTACCAGAGCACTATGGACTGGGCTGAGAACAGGGCTGGTTACCGGCGTGCCTGAATCGTGCTGGTTACCAGAGTACTATGGACCAGGCAGAGAACAGGGCTGGATAACGGCGTGCCTAAATCGTGCTGGTTGCCAGAGCACTATGGACCGGCCAGAGAACAGGGCTGGATACCGGCGTGCCTGAATCATGCTGGTTACCAGAGCACTATGGACTGGGCTGAGAACAGGGCTGGATACCGGCGTGCCTAAATCGTGCTGGTTGCCAGAGCACTATGGACCGGCCAGGGAACAGGGATGGATACCGGCGTGCCTGAAACGTGCTGGTTACCAGAGCACTATGGACTGGGCTGAGAACAGGGCTGGATACCGGCGTGCCTGAATCGTGCTGGTTACCAGAGCACTATGGACCAGGCAGAGAACAGGGCTGGGTACCGGCGTGCCTAAATCGTGCTGGTTGCCAGAGCACTATGGACCGGCCAGAGAACAGGGCTGGATACCGGCGTGCCTGAACTGGGCTGGTTACCAGAGCACTATGGACCGGGCAGAGAACAGGGCTGGATACCAGCGTACCTGAATCGTGCTCGTTACCAAAGCACTATGTACCAGGCAGAGAACAGGGCTGGATACCGGCGTGCCTGAATCGTGCTGGTTACCAGAGCACTATGGACCAGCCAGGGAACAAGGATGAATACCGGTGTGCCTGAATCGTGCTGGTTACTAGAGCACTATGGACCGGTCAGAGAACAGGGCTGGATACCGGCGTGCTTGAACTGGGCTGGAACCCAGAGCATTTGGACCCGGCAGAGAACAGGGCTAGATACCGGCGTGCCTAAATCGTGCTGGTTGCCAGAGCACTATGGACCGGCCAGGGGACAGGGCTGGATACCGGCGTGCCTGAACTGGGCTGGTTACCAGAGCACTATGGACCGGACAGAGAACAGGGCTGGATACCGGCATGCCTGAATCGTGCTGGTTACCAGAGCACTATGGACCGGGCAGAGAACAGGGCTGAATACCGGCGTGCCTGAATCGTGCTGGTTACCAGAGCACTATGGACTGGGCAGAGAACAGGGCTGGAGACCAGCATGCCTGAATCGTGCTGGTTGCCAGAGCACTATGGACCGGCCAGGGGACAGGGCTGGATACCGGCGTGCCTGAACTGGGCTGGTTACCAGAGCACTATGGACCGGACAGAGAACAGGGCTGGATACCGGCATGCCTGAATCGTGCTGGTTACCAGAGCACTATGGACCGGGCAGAGAACAGGGCTGAATACCGGCGTGCCTGAATCGTGCTGGTTACCAGAGCACTATGGACTGGGCAGAGAACAGGGCTGGAGACCAGCATGCCTGAATCGTGCTGGTTGCCAGAGCACTATGGACCGGCCAGGGGACATGGCTGGATACCGGCATGCCTGAACTGGGCTGGTTACCAGAGCACTATGGACCGGGCAGAGAACAGGGCTGGATACCGGCGTGTCTGAACTGGGCTGGTTACCAGAGCACTATGGACCGGGCAGAGAACAGGGCTGGATACTGGTGTGCCTAAATCGTGCTGGTTGCCAGAGCACTATGGACCGGCCAGGGAACAGGGATGGATACCGGCGTGCCTGAACTGGGCTGGTTACCAGAGCACTTTGGACCGGGCAGAGAACAGGGCTGGATACCGGCATGCCTAAATCGTGCTGGTTGCCAGAGCACTATGGAACGGCTAGGGGACAGGGCTGGATACCGGCATTCCTGAATCGTGCTGCTTACCAGAGCACTATGGACCGGGCAAAGAACAGGGCTGGAAACTGGCGTGCCTGAGTCGTGCTGGTTGCCAGAGCAGTATGGACCGGCCAGGGGACAGGGCTGGATACCGGCGTGCCTGAACTGGGCTGGTTACCAGAGCACTATGGACCGGGCAGAGTACACGGCTGGATACCGGTATGCCTGAATCATGCTGGTTACCAGAGCACTATGGACCGGGCAGAGAACAGGGCTGGATACCATCGTACCTGAATCGTGCTCGTTACCAGAGCACTATGTACCAGGCACAGAACAGGGCTGGATACCGGCGTGCCTGAATCGTGCTGGTTACCAGAGCACTATGGACCGGCCAGGGAACAAGGATGGATACCGGTGTGCCTGAATCGTGCTGGTTACTAGAGCACTATGGACCGGTCAGAGAACAGGGCTGGATACCGGCGTGCTTGAACTGGGCTGGAACCCAGAGCACTTTGGACCCGGCAGAGAACAGGGCTAGATACCGGCGTGCCTAAATCGTGCTGGTTGCCAGAGCACTATGGACCGGCCAGGGGACAGGGCTGGATACCGGCGTGCCTGAACTGGGCTGGTTACCAGAGCACTATGGACCGGACAGAGAACAGGGCTGGATACCGGCATGCCTGAATCGTGCTGGTTACCAGAGCACTATGGACCGGGCAGAGAACAGGGCTGAATACCGGCGTGCCTGAATCGTGTTGGTTACCAGAGCACTATGGACTGGGCAGAGAACAGGGCTGGAGACCAGCATGCCTGAATCGTGCTGGTTGCCAGAGCACTATGGACCGGCCAGGGGAAAGGGCTGGATACCGGCGTGCCTGAACTGGGCTGGTTACCAGAGCACTATGGACCGGACAGAGAACAGGGCTGGATACCGGCATGCCTGAATCGTGCTGGTTACCAGAGCACTATGGACCGGGCAGAGAACAGGGCTGAATACCGGCGTGCCTGAATCGAGCTGGTTACCAGAGCACTATGGACTGGGCAGAGAACAGGGCTGGAGACCAGCATGCCTGAATCGTGCTGGTTGCCAGAGCACTATGGACCGGCCAGGGGAAAGGGCTGGATACCGGCGTGCCTGAACTGGGCTGGTTACCAGAGCACTATGGACCGGACAGAGAACAGGGCTGGATACCGGCATGCCTGAATCGTGCTGGTTACCAGAGCACTATGGACCGGGCAGAGAACAGGGCTGAATACCGGCGTGCCTGAATCGAGCTGGTTACCAGAGCACTATGGACTGGGCAGAGAACAGGGCTGGAGACCAGCATGCCTGAATCGTGCTGGTTGCCAGAGCACTATGGACCGGCCAGGGGACATGGCTGGATACCGGCATGCCTGAACTGGGCTGGTTACCAGAGCACTATGGACCGGGCAGAGAACAGGGCTGGATACCGGCGTGTCTGAACTGGGCTGGTTACCAGAGCACTATGGACCGGGCAGAGAACAGGGCTGGATACCGGCGTGCCTGAACTGGGCTGGTTACCAGAGCACTACGGACAGGGCAAAGAACACGGCTGGATACCGGCGTGCCTGAATCATGCTGGTTAGCAGAGAACTATGGACCGGGCAGAGAACAGGGCTGGATAACGGCGTGCTTGAACTAGGCTAGTTACCAGAGCACTATGGACCGGACAGAGACCAGGGCTGGATACCGGCATGCCTGAATCGTGCTGGTTACCAGAGCACTATAAACCGGGCAGAGAACAGGGCTGGATACCGGCGTGCCTAAATCGTGCTGGTTGCCAGAGCACTATGGACCGGCCAGGGAACAATGATGGATACCGGCGTGCCTGAAACGTGCTGGTTTCCAGAGCACTATGGACTGGGCTGAGAACAGGGCTGGATACCGGCGTGCCTGAATCGTGCTGGTTACCAGAGCACTATGGACCAGGCAGAGAACAGGGCTGGATACCGGCGTGCCTAAATCGTGCTGGTTGCCAGAGCACTATGGACCGGCCAGAGAACAGGGCTGGATACCGGTGTGCCTGAATAGTGCTGGTTACCAGAGCACTATGGACCGGTCAGAGAACAGGGCTGGATACCGGCGTGCTTGATCTGGGCTGGAACCCAGAGCACTTTGGACCGGGCAGAGAACAGGGCTGGATACCGGCATGCCTGAATCATGCTGGTTACCAGAGCACTATGGACCGGGCAGAGAACAGGGCTGGATACCAGCGTACCTGAATCGTGCTCGTTACCAGAGCACTATGTACCAGGCAGAGAACAGGGCTGGTTACCGGCGTGCCTAAATCGTGCTGGTTACCAGAGCACTATGGACCGGCCAGGGAACAAGGATGGATACCGGTGTGCCTGAATCGTGCTGGTTACTAGAGCACTATGGACCGGTCAGAGAACAGGGCTGGATACCGGCGTGCTTGAACTGGGCTGGAACCCAGAGCACTTTGGACCCGGCAGAGAACAGGGCTAGATACCGGCGTGCCTAAATCGTGCTGGTTGCCAGAGCACTATGGACCGGCCAGGGGACAGGGCTGGATACCGGCGTGCCTGAACTGTGCTTGTTACCAGAGCACTATGGACCAGGCAGAGAACAGGGCTGGATACCGGCGTGCCTAAATCGTGCTGGTTGCCAGAGCACTATGGACCGGCCAGGGAACAGGGATGGATACCGGCGTGCCTGAAACGTGCTGGTTTCCAGAGCACTATGGACTGGGCTGAGAACAGGGCTGGTTACCGGCGTGCCTGAATCGTGCTGGTTACCAGAGTACTATGGACCAGGCAGAGAACAGGGCTGGATAACGGCGTGCCTAAATCGTGCTGGTTGCCAGAGCACTATGGACCGGCCAGAGAACAGTGCTGGATACCGGCGTGCCTGAATCATGCTGGTTACCAGAGCACTATGGACAGGGCAGAGAACAGGGCTGGATACCAGGGTACCTGAATCGTGCTCATTACCAGAGCACTATGTACCAGGCAGAGAACAGGGCTGGATACCGGCGTGCCTGAATTGTGCTGGTTACCAGAGCACTATGGACCGGGCCGAGAACAGGGCTGGATACCGGCGTGCCTAAATCGTGCTGGTTGCCAGAGCACTATGGACCGGCCAGGGAACAGGCATGGATACCGGCGTGCCTGAAACGTGCTGGTTACCAGAGCACTATGGACTGGGCTGAGAACAGGGCTGGATACCGGCGTGCCTGAATCGTGCTGGTTACCAGAGCACTATGGACCAGGCAGAGAACAGGGCTGGGTACCGGCGTGCCTAAATCGTGCTGGTTGCCAGAGCACTATGGACCGGCCAGAGAACAGGGCTGGATACCGGCGTGCCTGAACTGGGCTGGTTACCAGAGCACTATGGACCGGGCAGAGAACAGGGCTGGATACCAGCGTACCTGAATCGTGCTCGTTACCAAAGCACTATGTACCAGGCAGAGAACAGGGCTGGATACCGGCGTGCCTGAATCGTGCTGGTTACCAGAGCACTATGGACCGGCCAGGGAACAAGGATGGATACCGGTGTGCCTGAATCGTGCTGGTTACTAGAGCACTATGGACCGGTCAGAGAACAGGGCTGGATACCGGCGTGCTTGAACTGGGCTGGAACCCAGAGCACTTTGGACCCGGCAGAGAACAGGGCTAGATACCGGCGTGCCTAAATCGTGCTGGTTGCCAGAGCACTATGGACCGGCCAGGCGACAGGGCTGGATACCGGCGTGCCTGAACTGGGCTGGTTACCAGAGCACTATGGACCGGACAGAGAACAGGGCTGGATACCGGCATGCCTGAATCGTGCTGGTTACCAGAGCACTATGGACCGGGCAGAGAACAGGGCTGAATACCGGCGTGCCTGAATCGTGCTGGTTACCAGAGCACTATGGACTGGGCAGAGAACAGGGCTGGAGACCAGCATGCCTGAATCGTGCTGGTTGCCAGAGCACTATGGACCGGCCAGGGGACAGGGCTGGATACCGGCGTGCCTGAACTGGGCTGGTTACCAGAGCACTATGGACCGGAAAGAGAACAGGGCTGGATACCGGCATGCCTGAATCGTGCTGGTTACCAGAGCACTATGGACCGGGCAGAGAACAGGGCTGAATACCGGCGTGCCTGAATCGTGCTGGTTACCAGAGCACTATGGACTGGGCAGAGAACAGGGCTGGAGACCAGCATGCCTGAATCGTGCTGGTTGCCAGAGCACTATGGACCGGCCAGGGGACATGGCTGGATACCGGCATGCCTGAACTGGGCTGGTTACCAGAGCACTATGGACCGGGCAGAGAACAGGGCTGGATACCGGCGTGTCTGAACTGGGCTGGTTGCCAGAGCACTATGGACCGGGCAGAGAACAGGGCAGGATACTGGTGTGCCTAAATCGTGCTGGTTGCCAGAGCACTATGGACCGGCCAGGGAACAGGGATGGATACCGGCGTGCCTGAACTGGGCTGGTTACCAGAGCACTTTGGACCGGGCAGAGAACAGGGCTGGATACCGGCATGCCTAAATCGTGCTGGTTGCCAGAGCACTATGGAACGGCCAGGGGACAGGGCTGGATACCGGCATTCCTGAATCGTGCTGCTTACCAGAGCACTATGGACCGGGCAAAGAACAGGGCTGGAAACTGGCGTGCCTGAATCGTGCTGGTTGCCAGAGCAGTATGGACCGGCCAGGGGACAGGGCTGGATACCGGCGTGCCTGAACTGGGCTGGTTACCAGAGCACTATGGACCGGGCAGAGTACACGGCTGGATACCGGCATGCCTGAATCATGCTGGTTACCAGAGCACTATGGACCGGGCAGAGAACAGGGCTGGATACCATCGTACCTGAATCGTGCTCGTTACCAGAGCACTATGTACCAGGCACAGAACAGGGCTGGATACCGGCGTGCCTGAATCGTGCTGGTTACCAGAGCACTATGGACCGGCCAGGGAACAAGGATGGATACCGGTGTGCCTGAATCGTGCTGGTTACTAGAGCACTATGGACCGGGCAGAGAACAGGGCTGGATACCGGCGTGCCTGAACTGGGCTGGTTACCAGAGCACTATGGACCGGGCAGAGAACAGGGCTGGATACCGTCGTGCCTAAATCGTGCTGGTTGCCAGAGCACTATGGACCGGCCTTGGAACAGGGATGGATACCGGCGTGCCTGAAACGTGCTGGTTACCAGAGCACTATGGACTGGGCTGAGAACAGGGCTGGATACCGGCGTGCCTGAATCGTGCTGGTTACCAGAGCACTATGGACCAGGCAGAGAACAGGGCTGGATACCGGCGTGCCTAAATCGTGCTGGTTGCCAGAGCACTATGGACCGGCCAGAGAACAGGGCTGGATACCGGCGTGCCTGAATCATGCTGGTTACCAGAGCACTATGGACCGGGCAGAGAACAGGGCTGGATACCAGCGTACCTGAATCGTGCTGGTTACCAGAGCACTATGTACCAGGCAGAGAACAGGGCTGGATACCGGCGTGCCTGAATCGTGCTGGTTACCAGAGCACTATGGACCGGCCAGGGAACAAGGATGGATACCGGTGTGCCTGAATCGTGCTGGTTACCAGAGCACTATGGACCGGTCAGAGAACAGGGCTGGATACCGGCGTGCTTGAACTGGGCTGGAACCCAGAGCACTTTGGACCGGGCAGAGAACAGGGCTGGATACCGGCATGCCTGAATCGTGCTGGTTACCAGAGCACTATGGACCGGGCAGAGAACAGGGCTGAATACCGGCGTGCCTGAATAGTGCTGGTTACCAGAGCACTATGGACTGGCCAGAGAACAGGGCTGGAGACCAGCATGCCTGAATCGTGCTGGTTGCCAGAGCACTATGGACCGGGCAGAGAACAGGGCTGGATACCGGCGTGCCTGAACTGGGCTGGATACCAGAGCACTATGGACAGGGCAAAGAACACGGCTGGATACCGGCGTGCCTGAATCATGCTGGTTAGCAGAGAACTATGGACCGGGCAGAGAACAGGGCTGGATAACGGCGTGCTTGAACTAGGCTAGTTACCAGAGCACTATGGACCGGACAGAGACCAGGGCTGGATACCGGCATGCCTGAATCGTGCTGGTTACCAGAGCACTATAAACCGGGCAGAGAACAGGGCTGGATACCGGCGTGCCTAAATCGTGCTGGTTGCCAGAGCACTATGGACCGGCCAGGGAACAATGATGGATACCGGCGTGCCTGAAACGTGCTGGTTTCCAGAGCACTATGGACTGGGCTGAGAACAGGGCTGGATACCGGCGTGCCTGAATCGTGCTGGTTACCAGAGCACTATGGACCAGGCAGAGAACAGGGCTGGATACCGGCGTGCCTAAATCGTGCTGGTTGCCAGAGCACTATGGACCGGCCAGAGAACAGGGCTGGATACCGGTGTGCCTGAATAGTGCTGGTTACCAGAGCACTATGGACCGGTCAGAGAACAGGGCTGGATACCGGCGTGCTTGATCTGGGCTGGAACCCAGAGCACTTTGGACCGGGCAGAGAACAGGGCTGGATACCGGCATGCCTGAATCATGCTGGTTACCAGAGCACTATGGACCGGGCAGAGAACAGGGCTGGATACCAGCGTACCTGAATCGTGCTCGTTACCAGAGCACTATGTACCAGGCAGAGAACAGGGCTGGTTACCGGCGTGCCTAAATCGTGCTGGTTACCAGAGCACTATGGACCGGCCAGGGAACAAGGATGGATACCGGTGTGCCTGAATCGTGCTGGTTACTAGAGCACTATGGACCGGTCAGAGAACAGGGCTGGATACCGGCGTGCTTGAACTGGGCTGGAACCCAGAGCACTTTGGACCCGGCAGAGAACAGGGCTAGATACCGGCGTGCCTAAATCGTGCTGGTTGCCAGAGCACTATGGACCGGCCAGGGGACAGGGCTGGATACCGGCGTGCCTGAACTGTGCTGGTTACCAGAGCACTATGGACCAGGCAGAGAACAGGGCTGGATACCGGCGTGCCTAAATTGTGCTGGTTGCCAGAGCACTATGGACCGGCCAGAGAACAGGGCTGGATACCGGCGTGCCTGAATCATGCTGGTTACCAGAGCACTATGGACCGGGCAGAGAACAAGGCTGGATACCAGGGTACCTGAATCGTGCTCATTACCAGAGCACTATGTAACAGGCAGAGAACAGGGCTGGATACCGGCGTGCCTGAATCGTGCTGGTTACCAGAGCACTATGGACCGGGCAGAGAACAGGGCTGGATACCGGCGTGCCTGAACTGGGCTGGTTACCAGAGCACTATGGAACGGGCAGAGAACAGGGCTGGATACCGGCGTGCCTAAATCGTGCTGGTTGCCAGAGCACTATGGACAGGCCAGGGAACAGGGATGGATACCGGCGTGCCTGAAACGTGCTGGTTTCCAGAGCACTATGGACTGGGCTGAGAACAGGGCTGGATACCGGCGTGCCTGAATCGTGCTGGTTACCAGAGCACTATGGACCAGGCAGAGAACAAGGCTGGATACCGGCGTGCCTAAATCGTGCTGGTTGCCAGAGCACTATGGACCGGCCAGAGAACAGGGCTGGATACCGGCGTGCCTGAATCATGCTGGTTACCAGAGCACTATGGACCGGGCAGAGAACAGGGCTGGATACCAGGGTACCTGAATCGTGCTCATTACCAGAGCACTATGTACCAGGCAGAGAACAGGGCTGGATACCGGCGTGCCTGAATCGTGCTGTTTACCAGAGCACTATGGACCGGGCAGAGAACAGGGCTGGATACCGGCGTGCCTGAACTGGGCTGGTTACCAGAGCACTATGGACCGGGCAGAGAACAGGGCTGGATACCGGCGTGCCTAAATCGTGCTGGTTGCCAGAGCACTATGGACCGGCCAGGGAACAGGGATGGATACCGGCGTGCCTGAAACGTGCTGGTTACCAGAGCACTATGGACTGGGCTGAGAACAGGGCTGGATACCGGCGTGCCTGAATCGTGCTGGTTACCAGAGCACTATGGACCAGGCAGAGAACAGGGCTGGATACCGGCGTGCCTAAATCGTGCTGGTTGCCAGAGCACTATGGACCGGCCAGAGAACAGGGCTGGATACCGGCGTGCCTGAATCATGCTGGTTACCAGAGCACTATGGACCGGGCAGAGAACAGGGCTGGATACCAGCGTACCTGAATCGTGCTCGTTACCAGAGCACTATGTACCAGGCAGAGAACAGGGCTGGATACCGGCGTGCCTGAATCGTGCTGTTTACCAGAGCACTATGGACCGAACAGAGAACAGGGCTGGAAACTGGCGTGCCTGAACTGGGCTGGTTACCAGAGCACTATGGACCGGGCAGAGAACAGGGCTGGATACCGGCGTGCCTAAATCGTGCTGGTTGCCAGAGCACTATGGACCGGCCAGTGAACAGGGATGAATACCGGCGTGCCTGAAACGTGCTGGTTACCAGAGCACTATGGACTGGGCTGAGAACAGGGCTGGATACCGGCGTGCCTGAATCGTGCTGGTTACCAGAGCACTATGGACCAGGCAGAGAACAGGGCTGGATACCGGCGTGCCTAAATCGTGCTGGTTGCCAGAGCACTATGGACCGGCCAGAGAACAGGGCTGGATACCGGCGTGCCTGAATCATGCTGGTTACCAGAGCACTATGGACCGGGCAGAGAACAGGGCTGGATACCAGCGTACCTGAATCGTGCTCGTTACCAGAGCACTATGTACCAGGCAGAGAACAGGGCTGGATACCGGCGTGCCTGAATCGTGCTGGTTACCAGAGCACTATGGACCGGCCAGGGAACAAGGATGGATACCGGTGTGCCTGAATCGTGCTGGTTACCAGAGCACTATGGACCGGTCAGAGAACAGGGCTGGATACCGGCGTGCTTGAACTGGGCTGGAACCCAGAGCACTTTGGACCGGGCAGAGAACAGGGCTGGATACCGGCATGCCTGAATCGTGCTGGTTACCAGAGCACTATGGACCGGGCAGAGAACAGGGCTGAATACCGGCGTGCCTGAATAGTGCTGGTTACCAGAGCACTATGGACTGGCCAGAGAACAGGGCTGGAGACCAGCATGCCTGAATCGTGCTGGTTGCCAGAGCACTATGGACCGGGCAGAGAACAGGGCTGGATACCGGCGTGCCTGAACTGGGCTGGTTACCAGAGCACTATGGACAGGGCAAAGAACACGGCTGGATACCGGCGTGCCTGAATCATGCTGGTTAGCAGAGAACTATGGACCGGGCAGAGAACAGGGCTGGATAACGGCGTGCTTGAACTGGGCTAGTTACCAGAGCACTATGGACCGGACAGAGACCAGGGCTGGATACCGGCATGCCTGAATCGTGCTGGTTACCAGAGCACTATGGACCGGGCTGAGAACAGGGCTGGATACCGGCGTGCCTAAATCGTGCTGGTTGCCAGAGCACTATGGACCGGCCAGAGAACAGGGCTGGATACCGGCGTGCCTGAATCATGCTGGTTACCAGAGCACTATGGACCGGGCAGAGAACAGGGCTGGATACCGGCGTGCCTGAATCGTGCTGGTTACCAGAGCACTATGGACCAGCCAGGGAACAAGGATGGATACCGGAGTGCATGAATCGTGCTGGTTACCAGAGCACTATGGACCGGTCAGAGAACAGGGCTGGATACTGGCGTGCTTGAACTGGGCTGGAACCCAGAGCACTTTGGACCGGGCAGAGAACAGGGTTGGATACCGGCATGCCTGAATCATGCTGGTTACCAGAGCACTATGGA
This sequence comes from Pseudophryne corroboree, assembly GCF_028390025.1. NCBI lineage: Eukaryota > Metazoa > Chordata > Amphibia > Anura > Myobatrachidae > Pseudophryne > Pseudophryne corroboree. The sequence continues at coordinate 126,518 of NW_026967471.1, read as the reverse complement.
CCGGGCAGAGAACAGGGCTGGATACCAGCGTACCTGAATCGTGCTCGTTACCAGAGCACTATGTACCAGGCAGAGAACAGGGCTGGATACCGGCGTGCCTGAATCGTGCTGGTTACCAGAGCACTATGGACCAGCCAGGGAACAAGGATGGATACCGGTGTGCCTGAATCGTGCTGGTTACTAGAGCACTATGGACCGGTCAGAGAACAGGGCTGGATACCGGCGTGCTTGAACTGGGCTGGAACCCAGAGCACTTTGGACCCGGCAGAGAACAGGGCTAGATACCGGCGTGCCTAAATCGTGCTGGTTGCCAGAGCACTATGGACCGGCCAGGGGACAGGGCTGGATACCGGCGAGCCTGAACTGGGCTGGTTACCAGAGCACTATGGACCGGACAGAGAACAGGGCTGGATACCGGCATGCCTGAATCGTGCTGGTTACCAGAGCACTATGGACCGGGCAGAGAACAGGGCTGAATACCGGCGTGCCTGAATCGTGCTGGTTACCAGAGCACTATGGACTGGGCAGAGAACAGGGCTGGAGACCAGCATGCATGAATCGTGCTGGTTGCCAGAGCACTATGGACCGGCCAGGGGACAGGGCTGGATACCGGCGTGCCTGAACTGGGCTGGTTACCAGAGCACTATGGACCGGACAGAGAACAGGGCTGGATACCGGCATGCCTGAATCGTGCTGGTTACCAGAGCACTATGGACCGGGCAGAGAACAGGGCTGGATACCGGCGTGCCTAAATCGTGCTGGTTGCCAGAGCACTATGGACCGGCCAGGGAACAGGGATGGATACCGGCGTGCCTGAAACGTGCTGGTTTCCAGAGCACTATGAACTGGGCTGAGAACAGGGCTGGATACCGGCGTGCCTGAATCGTGCTGGTTACCAGAGCACTATGGACCAGGCAGAGAACAGGGCTGGATACCGGCGTGCCTAAATCGTGCTGGTTGCCAGAGCACTATGGACCGGCCAGAGAACAGGGCTGGATACCGGCGTGCCTGAATCATGCTGGTTACCAGAGCACTATGGACCGGGCAGAGAACAGGGCTGGATACCAGGGTACCTGAATCGTGCTCATTACCAGAGCACTATGTAACAGGCAGAGAACAGGGCTGGATACCGGCGTGCCTGAATCGTGCTGGTTACCAGAGCACTATTGACCGGGCAGAGAACAGGGCTGGATACCGGCGTGCCTGAACTGGGCTGGTTACCAGAGCACTATGGACCGGGCAGAGAACAGGGCTGGATACCGCGTGCCTAAATCGTGCTGGTTGCCAGAGCACTATGGACCGGCCAGGGAACAGGGATGGATACCGGCGTGCCTGAAACGTGCTGGTTTCCAGAGCACTATGGACTGGGCTGAGAACAGGGCAGGATACCGGCGTGCCTGAATCGTGCTGGTTACCAGAGCACTATGGACCAGGCAGAGAACAAGGCTGGATACCGGCGTGCCTAAATCGTGCTGGTTGCCAGAGCACTATGGACCGGCCAGAGAACAGGGCTGGATACCGGCGTGCCTGAATCATGCTGGTTACCAGAGCACTATGGACCGGGCAGAGAACAGGGCTGGATACCAGGGTACCTGAATCGTGCTCATTACCAGAGCACTATGTACCAGGCAGAGAACAGGGCTGGATACCGGCGTGCCTGAATCGTGCTGTTAACCAGAGCACTATGGACCGGGCAGAGAACAGGGCTGGATACCGGCGTGCCTGAACTGGGCTGGTTACCAGAGCACTATGGACCGGGCAGAGAACAGGGCTGGATACCGGCGTGCCTAAATCGTGCTGGTTGCCAGAGCACTATGGACCGGCCAGGGAACAGGGATGGATACCGGCGTGCCTGAAACGTGCTGGTTTCCAGAGCACTATGGACTGGGCTGAGAACAGGGCTGGATACCGGCGTGCCTGAATCGTGCTGGTTACCAGAGCACTATGGACCAGGCAGAGAACAGGGCTGGATACCGGCGTGCCTAAATCGTGCTGGTTGCCAGAGCACTATGGACCGGCCAGAGAACAGGGCTGGATACCGGCGTGCCTGAATCATGCTGGTTACCAGAGCACTATGGACCGGGCAGAGAACAGGGCTGGATACCAGGGTACCTGAATCGTGCTCATTACCAGAGCACTATGTAACAGGCAGAGAACAGGGCTGGATACCGGCGTGCCTGAATCGTGCTGGTTACCAGAGCACTATTGACCGGGCAGAGAACAGGGCTGGATACCGGCGTGCCTGAACTGGGCTGGTTACCAGAGCACTATGGACCGGGGAGAGAACAGGGCTGGATACCGCGTGCCTAAATCGTGCTGGTTGCCAGAGCACTATGGACCGGCCAGGGAACAGGGATGGATACCGGCGTGCCTGAAACGTGCTTGTTTCCAGAGCACTATGGACTGGGCTGAGAACAGGGCAGGATACCGGCGTGCCTGAATCGTGCTGGTTACCAGAGCACTATGGACCAGGCAGAGAACAAGGCTGGATACCGGCGTGCCTAAATCGTGCTGGTTGCCAGAGCACTATGGACCGGCCAGAGAACAGGGCTGGATACCGGCGTGCCTGAATCATGCTGGTTACCAGAGCACTATGGACCGGGCAGAGAACAGGGCTGGATACCAGGTTACCTGAATCGTGCTCATTACCAGAGCACTATGTACCAGGCAGAGAACAAGGCTGGATACCGGCGTGCCTGAATCGTGCTGTTAACCAGAGCACTATGGACCGGGCAGAGAACAGGGCTGGATACCGGTGTGCCTGAACTGGGCTGGTTACCAGAGCACTATGGACCGGGCAGAGAACAGGGCTGGATACCGGCGTGCCTAAATCGTGCTGGTTGCCAGAGCACTATGGACCGGCCAGGGAACAGGGATGGATACCGGCGTGCCTGAAACGTGCTGGTTTCCAGAGCACTATGGACTGGGCTGAGAACAGGGCAGGATACCGGCGTGCCTGAATCGTGCTGGTTATCAGAGCACTATGGACCAGGCAGAGAACAAGGCTGGATACCGGCGTGCCTAAATCGTGCTGGTTGCCAGAGCACTATGGACCGGGCAGAGAACAGGGCTGGATACTGGCGTGCCTGAATCATGCTGGTTACCAGAGCACTATGGACCGGGCAGAGAACAGGGCTGGATACCAGGGTACCTGAATCGTGCTCATTACCAGAGCACTATGTACAGTACCAGGCAGAGAACAGGGCTGGATACCGGCGTGCCTGAATCGTGCTGTTTACCAGAGCACTATGGACCGGGCAGAGAACAGGGCTGGATACCGGCGTGCCTGAACTGGGCTGGTTACCAGAGCACTATGGACCGGGCAGAGAACAGGGCTGGATACTGGCGTGCCTAAATCGTGCTGGTTGCCAGAGCACTATGGACCGGCCAGGGAACAGGGATGGATACCGGCGTGCCTGAAACGTGCTGGTTACCAGAGCACTATGGACTGGGCTGAGAACAGGGCTGGATACCGGCGTGCCTGAATCGTGCTGGTTACCAGAGCACTATGGACCAGGCAGAGAACAGGGCTGGATACTGGCGTGCCTAAATCGTGCTGGTTGCCAGAGCACTATGGACCGGCCAGGGAACAGGGATGGATACCGGCGTGCCTGAAACGTGCTGGTTACCAGAGCACTATGGACTGGGCTGAGAACAGGGCTGGATACCGGCGTGCCTGAATCGTGCTGGTTACCAGAGCACTATGGACCGGCCAGGGAACAAGGATGGATACCGGTGTGCCTGAATCGTGCTGGTTACCAGAGCACTATGGACCGGTCAGAAAACAGGGCTGGATACCGGCGTGCTTTAACTGGGCTGAAACCCAGAGCACTTTGGACCGGGCAGAGAACAGGGCTGGAGACCAGCATGCCTGAATCGTGCTGGTTGCCAGAGCACTATGGACCGGCCAGGGGACAGGGCTGGATACCGGCGTGCCTGAACTGGGCTGGTTACCAGAGCACTATGGACCGGGCAGAGAACAGGGCTGGATACCGGCGTGTCTGAACTGGGCTGGTTACCAGAGCACTATGGACCGGGCAGAGAACAGGGCTGGATACCGGCGTGCCTAAATCGTGCTGGTTGCCAGAGCACTATGGACCGGCCAGGGAACAGGGATGGATACCGGCGTGCCTAAATCGTGCTGGTTGCCAGAGCACCATGGACCGGCCAGGGAACAGGGATGGATACCGGCGTGCCTGAAACGTGCTGGTTTCAAGAGCACTATGGACTGGGCTGAGAACAGGGCAGGATACCGGCGTGCCTGAATCGTGCTGGTTACCAGAGCACTATGGACCAGGCAGAGAACAAGGCTGGATACCGGCGTGCCTAAATCGTGCTGGTTGCCAGAGCACTATGGACCGGCCAGAGAACAGGGCTGGATACCGGCGTGCCTGAATCATGCTGGTTACCAGAGCACTATGGACCGGGCAGAGAACAGGGCTGGATACCAGGGTACCTGAATCGTGCTCATTACCAGAGCACTATGTACCAGGCAGAGAACAGGGCTGGATACCGGCGTGCCTGAATCGTGCTGTTTACCAGAGCACTATGGACCGGGCAGAGAACAGGGCTGGATACCGGCGTGCCTAAATCGTGCTGGTTGCCAGAGCACTATGGACCGGCCAGGGAACAGGGATGGATACCGGCGTGCCTGAAACGTGCTGGTTACCAGAGCACTATGGACTGGGCTGAGAACAGAAACAACAAGAGAGGCTGCGCTGTGTGTCAGTAGTTAAGTACAAAAAGAGCAAACGTGTACTATAAAGGTATTAAATTTATTAAAAATGACATGTGGTTAATAAAACAAACTTAAAATAAAAGCACACCTGTATCTGTCTCAAAGGTATATGGAGTAGTGATAACTGGTATATGGTATATGGCAATAAAGGTCCAATATAAAGTTCAGAAAAAAGAAACTCAATGCGGTGCAGTCCCAGAGAAATGGTTACCTCGTATATGTCACCCGGCAGATGGTGATGTGTGTGTATAGTACCTCTCCGATTGGGCTGGTATAAATTTCGGCCGAGCGTCCCCGGCCAAAACAATCCTGCTTTGCCCAAATTGTTGCACAGCGGAGGGACGATATCTAGTAGACAGCCTGTCAGTAGTCACTCGTCGCGGTGAGGAGATGGTATAAGCTTGCGGCTGGATGGAAGCAAAGTCCGGTAATGCTCACCAGTTGCAGTGGTGAGATGGACGGCAGCCTGTACGGTGACGAGCCGGTAATAGGCTGAAATTGGAAACCAAGGAGGGTTTGCACGGCAGTGTAACACCTTGGACCAGGTGTGCTAGTTTGGAGGCGGAGTCCTGACGCGTTTCGTCACGATCACGTGACTTTTTCAAAGGTATGATCCTGCCTCCACATTTACCAGTATTTAAAGCCTGAGCTACTGATGACATGCAGATGTCAGTGATTAACAATTAAGGCAACTGCCCTATGAAACACATTACATACACGTTCGCTCTCAAAATAACACAGTTTAAAAAACACATTGTTATAGAAAACAATCGAAGCATATGGCAGAATTGACCCGTGAACAGAAACAATATAAATCCACAGATTAAACCTCTGCATAGGGATTGCAATGTTGTGCAGAAGGTTTTCTAATGGACAATTACTACAATGAGAAGCAGGAGCTAATTAGCCGTCACCTGTGATGACATTTAAACATAGTTTACTTATTTGATGTTGACAATCTACTATAGTTCTGAGCAGAGGACATATATTATCTAATAGAATAGGATAGAATAAAATAAAGCAGACGATGAAACATAGTTTCAAAAATAATAATAATAAATCAAGAGTAAAAATAAATAAAATAAAAAATAAAGAATAAATGAATAAATGATTAAACTGTATCTATCTGACCATCATGGATTCGAACTGGGGTCTGTGGAGGGATGCTATTCAGTGATCTAACTCAGTGTGCCACTGGCCCTGCTGTGTGTGGAAGAGATTCAGACCTGTATTTGTAAGCTGACAGACACTCGGAAGTACATGTAGAACTTGATATTTAATATTATCTCCATAGCTAAAATAAAATAAATATAGGAAAAAAGAAGAAAGAGAGACACAAAAAGTGGTCAAAGTAAAACAAACGTCAGGATGAAGGTCATGAGTAACCTATATTCTTGTTAGCTCATAACGTCATGAGTCCTTATGTCGCTCGTGTATAAACGTGAGGAATAAAATAAATTTATTCTCTATTGACTGCGCACTGGTGACTGCCATGAGTTCGTATCCCACGTCCAACTGAGGCACCAAATAGTGTCTCAACCCGACGTGCCACTGACCTCACTACAACACACCATAGCTGCAAGAAGACTATTCATTATGGGTAATCTTAAAATTTCACAAAAAAACTTAGAGAAAATATCAAAATATAGTACCCATCTATGACCTTCATTAATAGAGATTGTGTAAAGGGTTTAAAGCAGAAAGAAACTGGGTACCCGAAACATCTATAGCATGATTTTTTTGATTAATAAATGTTGACTTTTCTCATCCTAGGTCGAATTCAATGCATTCATTAAGGCCCTCCGGCATTAGGGTCCTCAACTTGTGGATCCAGTAGTTCTCCCTCAGGCATAACTTTCTATATCTATCTCCTTCGCGTGCTGTCGGTGGTATTGTCTCAATACCAATTAATTTTATATCTTCTGGATTTTTTTGGTGTTTGTCTGAAAAATGTCTAGAGACGCTATGGAACACAAAACCTTTTTGAATATTGCGTCTGTGTTCAAGAAACCTAGTTCTTAATTTTCGTGTCGTCCTACCCACATAGATAAGACCACAATTGCAGCTCAATAGATATATCACAAAAGAACTGTTACAATTGATATGTGAGCGGATCTCTACCTTAAGGGAGTTAGGAGTATTGAAAACTTTAACATTGTTTAAAATATATGAGCAGGTGATACATTGCTTGGCTCCACATCTGAAACATCCTACAATTTTGGGGAGCCATTGAGCCATATTAGAGGAGTTGATATTCGCCTCTGTTTTTCTTTTGTCTATAAAAAGACTAGGTGCAAGAAGATGTTGTAGATTGTTAGACTTTTTGAAAATAACAGACGGTTTATCTTTCAACTCTGTTTTTAAAATCTGATCTGTCAAAAGTATAGTATAATTATTATTAATGATATTCTTGACCTTGTATGAAGAGCTATTAAATTGTGTTAAAAAGTGTGGTTGATCTGAATCAAACTTGCAGTGATGTGCTTTATGTACCAATAAATCCTTCCTGTCTATAGAGTCTGCCCTATCTCTGGCTGATTTAATCAGGGATTCAGGATATCCTCGGTTCTTAAATGCAGTTGATAACTCATCTGCTTGTGAATGATAATCTGTTAAACTGCTGCAATTACGTTTAATACGTCTTAATTGTCCAAATGGAATATTGTTTAACCATGGTTTGTGGTGGGAACTTTTGTAATGTAAAAAATTCAGAGTGTCAACCTCTTTACGAAAAGTTTTGGTAATAATTCTACCATCCACTATATTGAGTGAGATATCAAGGAAAGAGATGGATGTATTACTAGACTCACCAGTAAAACATAAATTAAAATCATTCGAATTTAATTGTGTGATCAACTCAGAAGAAAGAGAGATATCACCATCAAAAACAAAAAACATGTCATCTATGTAACGGCCATAGTAGACGAGGTCCGCGCCAAAGCTCCGCCCCCACACATGGCAGTCCTCAAAGGCACCCATGTATAAGTTAGCGAAGCTCGGCGCGAACCTCGTCCCCATGGCCGTCCCAAGTGTTTGTAAATAATACTTCCTGTCAAACACAAAAAAATTGTGTGACAAGATGAAAAAAATGGAGTCCACTAGAAATTTTTGTAACTCAGGTTCTACATAATTGCTCTTTGAAAGGTGATCTGCTATAACGGATAAACCCTTCTGATGTGGAATATTGGAGTATAGTGCCTGTACATCACAGGTCACAAAGAAAAAAGAGCTTTGCCATTTGATCTTAGAAATGGCATTGAGAAACATAGTTGTGTCCTTTATATGTGAACGTAATGACGATGCAAGTGGCTGTAAAAAGAAATCAACAAATTGTGACAAATTAGAAGTGAGGGACCCAACACCAGAAATAATGGGACGACCAGGGGGTGCAGTGAGAGATTTGTGGATTTTAGGTAAATGATAATATGTGGGGGTGATGGGATGTGATGGAATGAGGAACCTATATTCCTCTTTAGTGATAATATCTTTATCCAGTGCTTCCTTGACTAAAATGGTCAAAGATCTGTGAAAATTCTGAGAGGGGTTATTGAGTAATTTGGTGTATGTATTACTGTCATTAAGTTGTCTGGAAGCCTCCAATAGATAATCATCTGTGTTTTGTATGACAATGGCCCCTCCCTTGTCAGCCGGCTTGATAACAAGGGAGGGGTCATTGACCAGTTTTTGTAAAGCAAGTCTCTCTTGGACCGTGAGATTTTGTCTAAATTTAAATCTCCTATGTTCCCTCTGACAGAGAGTATTCAGATCATCCAAAGTTTTCTTATAAAAAATTTCTATGGGTGGGCTTCTATAATGCAAAGGAAAAAATTGTGATTTGTTCTTGAATTTAGAGAGACGTTCATTCTTATGGTCTAAACTATAAATGGGAACAGTGGAATCAGAAGGAGGATTTTCCCAGAGGAGGGATTCTAATGTCTCTATACTGGTCCTATCATGATCATCCAGTACAATAGGGAATCCATCTATTTTACGTTGTGCTAATCTTTTGGTAGCAAAATATCTCTTTCGTGTTAATGTGCGAATGTAAGTGTTTAGTTCAATGAACAGGGTGAAAAAAGAGGGGGGTTTGGAAGGCGCAAATTTTAGACCTTTGGCTAAAAGACGTATTTCTGAGTCTCCAATAGTAGCAGAGGATAAATTATAAATGTTGTCAGTGCTTATGTTCTCAAATCTCTCTTTTTTTCTTTGTAACCTACGGCCTCCTCTGCATCCTCTGTGTTTTCTTCTCTGGCCCTCTTTGGTGATTCGTGTCTTAGGACTTCGTATCGATTGGACATGTGGTCTATTGGTCTGTATTTGTGGACCCTCTGATCCTTCTCTAAAAAATTGTTAGCATAAGTGCCTGTAAACCCAGGTTTGGTGGGGGAGTTGTGATATGATGCCCCTTTAGGTCTCACTGCTGCATCGGTAGACGTGACTGCTTGTGTAAGATGATGTCCATCAATCTGTTTATGTACATGAGGGGAGTTGAATTCCCTGTCTGAATTTTGTTTCTGATATCTGTTGGCTGATCTGTTATGAAAACTGTTAGTTCTCTTGGATCTCCGATTCGAAATACTCCTAGATCTACCCCTATTGGTCATGTAGCGTTGTTTGTTGTAATTGCGAACTTTGTTTAAACTGTAGTCTTCTATGTCTCTATTGAATTTTCTATTCTTACCATCTATGATCTCTTTCTCATATATCTGTATTTTGTTGTTTAATTTTATATCATTATGTTTGAATTGAGGATGGCCAGAAAAAGAGCTAAGCTTCTTCTTAGTGTCTTCTATCTCTAAAGCTAATGAGGTTACTTTATCTCTACGATAAGTAACTAACAACTCCATTAATGAGAAGGAACAATCATCCAATAGAGAGTCCCATTTATTTTTCAGATTGGGATCATCAACAAAGGATAGAGTTTTGAAGATCCTGAGACCCCTTGGTATCCTCTTGTTTCTTATGTATTTTTGCAAAGTGACCATGTCCCACCAATGGCGGGTTTCTGTTTTCATCTGATCTTCTAATTTGAAGAATAGAGTATTAAATTCTTTTTCATGGTCATTCGTACTAAAAGAGGATCCAGTGGTGTCAGGGTTTTCAATATAGTCTGCTTCATAACATTGTCTCCTTCTGGCGCATTCAGAAACACAGGTCAACTCTGCCATATTGCTTCAACTGACAACACAAGTGTATATATCAATAATTAGAATCAACAAAAAATCAATGAAGAAAGGCTGCTGCACAAACAACAAATATGTCCAAACAAAAAAACACTCTTAGTGCAGCGCCTAACGATAGTATAGATAAAATAATAAACTGCTGAGACACTGCGCTTGCCTTGACCACTATGTGAAGAGTGGAGAGAGTAGACTGAAACAACAAGAGAGGCTGCGCTGTGTGTCAGTAGTTAAGTACAAAAAGAGCAAACGTGTACTATAAAGGTATTAAATTTATTAAAAATGACATGTGGTTAATAAAACAAACTTAAAATAAAAGCACACCTGTATCTGTCTCAAAGGTATATGGAGTAGTGATAACTGGTATATGGTATATGGCAATAAAGGTCCAATATAAAGTTCAGAAAAAAGAAACTCAATGCGGTGCAGTCCCAGAGAAATGGTTACCTCGTATATGTCACCCGGCAGATGGTGATGTGTGTGTATAGTACCTCTCCGATTGGGCTGGTATAAATTTCGGCCGAGCGTCCCCGGCCAAAACAATCCTGCTTTGCCCAAATTGTTGCACAGCGGAGGGACGATATCTAGTAGACAGCCTGTCAGTAGTCACTCGTCGCGGTGAGGAGATGGTATAAGCTTGCGGCTGGATGGAAGCAAAGTCCGGTAATGCTCACCAGTTGCAGTGGTGAGATGGACGGCAGCCTGTACGGTGACGAGCCGGTAATAGGCTGAAATTGGAAACCAAGGAGGGTTTGCACGGCAGTGTAACACCTTGGACCAGGTGTGCTAGTTTGGAGGCGGAGTCCTGACGCGTTTCGTCACGATCACGTGACTTTTTCAAAGGTATGATCCTGCCTCCACATTTACCAGTATTTAAAGCCTGAGCTACTGATGACATGCAGATGTCAGTGATTAACAATTAAGGCAACTGCCCTATGAAACACATTACATACACGTTCGCTCTCAAAATAACACAGTTTAAAAAACACATTGTTATAGAAAACAATCGAAGCATATGGCAGAATTGACCCGTGAACAGAAACAATATAAATCCACAGATTAAACCTCTGCATAGGGATTGCAATGTTGTGCAGAAGGTTTTCTAATGGACAATTACTACAATGAGAAGCAGGAGCTAATTAGCCGTCACCTGTGATGACATTTAAACATAGTTTACTTATTTGATGTTGACAATCTACTATAGTTCTGAGCAGAGGACATATATTATCTAATAGAATAGGATAGAATAAAATAAAGCAGACGATGAAACATAGTTTCAAAAATAATAATAATAAATCAAGAGTAAAAATAAATAAAATAAAAAATAAAGAATAAATGAATAAATGATTAAACTGTATCTATCTGACCATCATGGATTCGAACTGGGGTCTGTGGAGGGATGCTATTCAGTGATCTAACTCAGTGTGCCACTGGCCCTGCTGTGTGTGGAAGAGATTCAGACCTGTATTTGTAAGCTGACAGACACTCGGAAGTACATGTAGAACTTGATATTTAATATTATCTCCATAGCTAAAATAAAATAAATATAGGAAAAAAGAAGAAAGAGAGACACAAAAAGTGGTCAAAGTAAAACAAACGTCAGGATGAAGGTCATGAGTAACCTATATTCTTGTTAGCTCATAACGTCATGAGTCCTTATGTCGCTCGTGTATAAACGTGAGGAATAAAATAAATTTATTCTCTATTGACTGCGCACTGGTGACTGCCATGAGTTCGTATCCCACGTCCAACTGAGGCACCAAATAGTGTCTCAACCCGACGTGCCACTGACCTCACTACAACACACCATAGCTGCAAGAAGACTATTCATTATGGTCCAAGGTGTTACACTGCCGTGCAAACCCTCCTTGGTTTCCAATTTCAGCCTATTACCGGCTCGTCACCGTACAGGCTGCCGTCCATCTCACCACTGCAACTGGTGAGCATTACCGGACTTTGCTTCCATCCAGCCGCAAGCTTATACCATCTCCTCACCGCGACGAGTGACTACTGACAGGCTGTCTACTAGATATCGTCCCTCCGCTGTGCAACAATTTGGGCAAAGCAGGATTGTTTTGGCCGGGGACGCTCGGCCGAAATTTATACCAGCCCAATCGGAGAGGTACTATACACACACATCACCATCTGCCGGGTGACATATACGAGGTAACCATTTCTCTGGGACTGCACCGCATTGAGTTTCTTTTTTCTGAACTTTATATTGGACCTTTATTGCCATATACCATATACCAGTTATCACTACTCCATATACCTTTGAGACAGATACAGGTGTGCTTTTATTTTAAGTTTGTTTTATTAACCACATGTCATTTTTAATAAATTTAATACCTTTATAGTACACGTTTGCTCTTTTTGTACTTAACTACTGACACACAGCGCAGCCTCTCTTGTTGTTTCAGTCTACTCTCTCCATTCTTCACATAGTGGTCAAGGCAAGCGCAGTGTCTCAGCAGTTTATTATTTTATCTATACTATCGTTAGGCGCTGCACTAAGAGTGTTTTTTTGTTTGGACATATTTGTTGTTTGTGCAGCAGCCTTTCTTCATTGATTTTTTGTTGATTCTAATTATTGATATATACACTTGTGTTGTCAGTTGAAGCAATATGGCAGAGTTGACCTGTGTTTCTGAATGCGCCAGAAGGAGACAATGTTATGAAGCAGACTATATTGAAAACCCTGACACCACTGGATCCTCTTTTAGTACGAATGACCATGAAAAAGAATTTAATACTCTATTCTTCAAATTAGAAGATCAGATGAAAACAGAAACCCGCCATTGGTGGGACATGGTCACTTTGCAAAAATACATAAGAAACAAGAGGATACCAAGGGGTCTCAGGATCTTCAAAACTCTATCCTTTGTTGATGATCCCAATCTGAAAAATAAATGGGACTCTCTATTGGATGATTGTTCCTTCTCATTAATGGAGTTGTTAGTTACTTATCGTAGAGATAAAGTAACCTCATTAGCTTTAGAGATAGAAGACACTAAGAAGAAGCTTAGCTCTTTTTCTGGCCATCCTCAATTCAAACATAATGATATAAAATTAAACAACAAAATACAGATATATGAGAAAGAGATCATAGATGGTAAGAATAGAAAATTCAATAGAGACATAGAAGACTACAGTTTAAACAAAGTTCGCAATTACAACAAACAACGCTACATGACCAATAGGGGTAGATCTAGGAGTATTTCGAATCGGAGATCCAAGAGAACTAACAGTTTTCATAACAGATCAGCCAACAGATATCAGAAACAAAATTCAGACAGGGAATTCAACTCCCCTCATGTACATAAACAGATTGATGGACATCATCTTACACAAGCAGTCACGTCTACCGATGCAGCAGTGAGACCTAAAGGGGCATCATATCACAACTCCCCCACCAAACCTGGGTTTACAGGCACTTATGCTAACAATTTTTTAGAGAAGGATCAGAGGGTCCACAAATACAGACCAATAGACCACATGTCCAATCGATACGAAGTCCTAAGACACGAATCACCAAAGAGGGCCAGAGAAGAAAACACAGAGGATGCAGAGGAGGCCGTAGGTTACAAAGAAAAAAAGAGAGATTTGAGAACATAAGCACTGACAACATTTATAATTTATCCTCTGCTACTATTGGAGACTCAGAAATACGTCTTTTAGCCAAAGGTCTAAAATTTGCGCCTTCCAAACCCCCCTCTTTTTTCACCCTGTTCATTGAACTAAACACTTACATTCGCACATTAACACGAAAGAGATATTTTGCTACCAAAAGATTAGCACAACGTAAAATAGATGGATTCCCTATTGTACTGGATGATCATGATAGGACCAGTATAGAGACATTAGAATCCCTCCTCTGGGAAAATCCTCCTTCTGATTCCACTGTTCCCATTTATAGTTTAGACCATAAGAATGAACGTCTCTCTAAATTCAAGAACAAATCACAATTTTTTCCTTTGCATTATAGAAGCCCACCCATAGAAATTTTTTATAAGAAAACTTTGGATGATCTGAATACTCTCTGTCAGAGGGAACATAGGAGATTTAAATTTAGACAAAATCTCACGGTCCAAGAGAGACTTGCTTTACAAAAACTGGTCAATGACCCCTCCCTTGTTATCAAGCCGGCTGACAAGGGAGGGGCCATTGTCATACAAAACACAGATGATTATCTATTGGAGGCTTCCAGACAACTTAATGACAGTAATACATACACCAAATTACTCAATAACCCCTCTCAGAATTTTCACAGATCTTTGACCATTTTAGTCAAGGAAGCACTGGATAAAGATATTATCACTAAAGAGGAATATAGGTTCCTCATTCCATCACATCCCATCACCCCCACATATTATCATTTACCTAAAATCCACAAATCTCTCACTGCACCCCCTGGTCGTCCCATTATTTCTGGTGTTGGGTCCCTCACTTCTAATTTGTCACAATTTGTTGATTTCTTTTTACAGCCACTTGCATCGTCATTACGTTCACATATAAAGGACACAACTATGTTTCTCAATGCCATTTCTAAGATCAAATGGCAAAGCTCTTTTTTCTTTGTGACCTGTGATGTACAGGCACTATACTCCAATATTCCACATCAGAAGGGTTTATCCGTTATAGCAGATCACCTTTCAAAGAGCAATTATGTAGAACCTGAGTTACAAAAATTTCTAGTGGACTCCATTTTTTTCATCTTGTCACACAATTTTTTTGTGTTTGACAGGAAGTATTATTTACAAACACTTGGGACGGCCATGGGGACGAGGTTCGCGCCGAGCTTCGCTAACTTATACATGGGTGCCTTTGAGGACTGCCATGTGTGGGGGCGGAGCTTTGGCGCGGACCTCGTCTACTATGGCCGTTACATAGATGACATGTTTTTTGTTTTTGATGGTGATATCTCTCTTTCTTCTGAGTTGATCACACAATTAAATTCGAATGATTTTAATTTATGTTTTACTGGTGAGTCTAGTAATACATCCATCTCTTTCCTTGATATCTCACTCAATATAGTGGATGGTAGAATTATTACCAAAACTTTTCGTAAAGAGGTTGACACTCTGAATTTTTTACATTACAAAAGTTCCCACCACAAACCATGGTTAAACAATATTCCATTTGGACAATTAAGACGTATTAAACGTAATTGCAGCAGTTTAACAGATTATCATTCACAAGCAGATGAGTTATCAACTGCATTTAAGAACCGAGGATATCCTGAATCCCTGATTAAATCAGCCAGAGATAGGGCAGACTCTATAGACAGGAAGGATTTATTGGTACATAAAGCACATCACTGCAAGTTTGATTCAGATCAACCACACTTTTTAACACAATTTAATAGCTCTTCATACAAGGTCAAGAATATCATTAATAATAATTATACTATACTTTTGACAGATCAGATTTTAAAAACAGAGTTGAAAGATAAACCGTCTGTTATTTTCAAAAAGTCTAACAATCTACAACATCTTCTTGCACCTAGTCTTTTTATAGACAAAAGAAAAACAGAGGCGAATATCAACTCCTCTAATATGGCTCAATGGCTCCCCAAAATTGTAGGATGTTTCAGATGTGGAGCCAAGCAATGTATCACCTGCTCATATATTTTAAACAATGTTAAAGTTTTCAATACTCCTAACTCCCTTAAGGTAGAGATCCGCTCACATATCAATTGTAACAGTTCTTTTGTGATATATCTATTGAGCTGCAATTGTGGTCTTATCTATGTGGGTAGGACGACACGAAAATTAAGAACTAGGTTTCTTGAACACAGACGCAATATTCAAAAAGGTTTTGTGTTCCATAGCGTCTCTAGACATTTTTCAGACAAACACCAAAAAAATCCAGAAGATATAAAATTAATTGGTATTGAGACAATACCACCGACAGCACGCGAAGGAGATAGATATAGAAAGTTATGCCTGAGGGAGAACTACTGGATCCACAAGTTGAGGACCCTAATGCCGGAGGGCCTTAATGAATGCATTGAATTCGACCTAGGATGAGAAAAGTCAACATTTATTAATCAAAAAAATCATGCTATAGATGTTTCGGGTACCCAGTTTCTTTCTGCTTTAAACCCTTTACACAATCTCTATTAATGAAGGTCATAGATGGGTACTATATTTTGATATTTTCTCTAAGTTTTTTTGTGAAATTTTAAGATTACCCATAATGAATAGTCTTCTTGCAGCTATGGTGTGTTGTAGTGAGGTCAGTGGCACGTCGGGTTGAGACACTATTTGGTGCCTCAGTTGGACGTGGGATACGAACTCATGGCAGTCACCAGTGCGCAGTCAATAGAGAATAAATTTATTTTATTCCTCACGTTTATACACGAGCGACATAAGGACTCATGACGTTATGAGCTAACAAGAATATAGGTTACTCATGACCTTCATCCTGACGTTTGTTTTACTTTGACCACTTTTTGTGTCTCTCTTTCTTCTTTTTTCCTATATTTATTTTATTTTAGCTATGGAGATAATATTAAATATCAAGTTCTACATGTACTTCCGAGTGTCTGTCAGCTTACAAATACAGGTCTGAATCTCTTCCACACACAGCAGGGCCAGTGGCACACTGAGTTAGATCACTGAATAGCATCCCTCCACAGACCCCAGTTCGAATCCATGATGGTCAGATAGATACAGTTTAATCATTTATTCATTTATTCTTTATTTTTTATTTTATTTATTTTTACTCTTGATTTATTATTATTATTTTTGAAACTATGTTTCATCGTCTGCTTTATTTTATTCTATCCTATTCTATTAGATAATATATGTCCTCTGCTCAGAACTATAGTAGATTGTCAACATCAAATAAGTAAACTATGTTTAAATGTCATCACAGGTGACGGCTAATTAGCTCCTGCTTCTCATTGTAGTAATTGTCCATTAGAAAACCTTCTGCACAACATTGCAATCCCTATGCAGAGGTTTAATCTGTGGATTTATATTGTTTCTGTTCACGGGTCAATTCTGCCATATGCTTCGATTGTTTTCTATAACAATGTGTTTTTTAAACTGTGTTATTTTGAGAGCGAACGTGTATGTAATGTGTTTCATAGGGCAGTTGCCTTAATTGTTAATCACTGACATCTGCATGTCATCAGTAGCTCAGGCTTTAAATACTGGTAAATGTGGAGGCAGGATCATACCTTTGAAAAAGTCACGTGATCGTGACGAAACGCGTCAGGACTCCGCCTCCAAACTAGCACACCTGGTCCAAGGTGTTACACTGCCGTGCAAACCCTCCTTGGTTTCCAATTTCAGCCTATTACCGGCTCGTCACCGTACAGGCTGCCGTCCATCTCACCACTGCAACTGGTGAGCATTACCGGACTTTGCTTCCATCCAGCCGCAAGCTTATACCATCTCCTCACCGCGACGAGTGACTACTGACAGGCTGTCTACTAGATATCGTCCCTCCGCTGTGCAACAATTTGGGCAAAGCAGGATTGTTTTGGCCGGGGACGCTCGGCCGAAATTTATACCAGCCCAATCGGAGAGGTACTATACACACACATCACCATCTGCCGGGTGACATATACGAGGTAACCATTTCTCTGGGACTGCACCGCATTGAGTTTCTTTTTTCTGAACTTTATATTGGACCTTTATTGCCATATACCATATACCAGTTATCACTACTCCATATACCTTTGAGACAGATACAGGTGTGCTTTTATTTTAAGTTTGTTTTATTAACCACATGTCATTTTTAATAAATTTAATACCTTTATAGTACACGTTTGCTCTTTTTGTACTTAACTACTGACACACAGCGCAGCCTCTCTTGTTGTTTCAGTCTACTCTCTCCATTCTTCACATAGTGGTCAAGGCAAGCGCAGTGTCTCAGCAGTTTATTATTTTATCTATACTATCGTTAGGCGCTGCACTAAGAGTGTTTTTTTGTTTGGGCTGAGAACAGGGCTGGATACCGGCGTGCCTGAATCGTGCTGGTTACCAGAGCACTATGGACCAGGCAGAGAACAGGGCTGGATACCGGCGTGCCTGAATCATGTTGGTTACCAGAGCACTATGGACCGGGCAGAGAACAGGGCTGGATACCAGCGTACCTGAATCGTGCTCGTTACCAGAGCACTATGTACCAGGCAGAGAACAGGGCTGGATACCGGCGTGCCTGAATCGTGCTGGTTACCAGAGCACTATGGACCAGGCAGAGAACAGGGCTGGATACCGGCGTGCCTGAATCATGTTGGTTACCAGAGCACTATGGACCGGGCAGAGAACAGGGCTGGATACCAGCGTACCTGAATCGTGCTCGTTACCAGAGCACTATGTACCAGGCAGAGAACAGGGCTGGATACCGGCGTGCCTGAATCGTGCTGGTTACCAGAGCACTATGGACCGGCCAGGGAACAAGGATGGATACCGGTGTGCCTGAATCGTGCTGGTTACCAGAGCACTATGGACCGGTCAGAGAACAGGGCTGGATACCGGCGTGCTTGAACTGGGCTGGAACCCAGAGCACTTTGGACCGGGCAGAGAACAGGGCTGGATACCGGCATGCCTGAATCGTGCTGGTTACCAGAGCACTATGGACCGGGCAGAGAACAGGGCTGAATACCGGCGTGCCTGAATAGTGCTGGTTACCAGAGCACTATGGACTGGCCAGAGAACAGGGCTGGAGACCAGCATGCCTGAATCGTGCTGGTTGCCAGAGCACTATGGACCGGGCAGAGAACAGGGCTGGATACCGGCGTGCCTGAACTGGGCTGGTTACCAGAGCACTATGGACAGGGCAAAGAACACGGCTGGATACCGGCGTGCCTGAATCATGCTGGTTAGCAGAGAACTATGGACCGGGCAGAGAACAGGGCTGGATAACGGCGTGCTTGAACTGGGCTAGTTACCAGAGCACTATGGACCGGACAGAGACCAGGGCTGGATACCGGCATGCCTGAATCGTGCTGGTTACCAGAGCACTATGGACCAGGCAGAGAACAAGGCTGGATACCAGGGTATCTGAATCGTGCTCATTACCAGAGCACTATGTAACAGGCAGAGAACAGGGCTGGATACCGGCGTGCCTGAATCGTGCTGGTTACCAGAGCACTATGGACCGGGCAGAGAACAGGGCTGGATACCGGCGTGCCTGAACTGGGCTGGTTACCAGAGCACTATGGAACGGGCAGAGAACAGGGCTGGATACCGGCGTGCCTAAATCGTGCTGGTTGCCAGAGCACTATGGACCGGCCAGGGAACAGGGCTGGATACCGGCGTGCCTGAAACGTGCTGGTTTCCAGAGCACTATGGACTGGGCTGAGAACAGGGCTGGATACCGGCGTGCCTGAATCGTGCTGGTTACCAGAGCACTATGGACCGGGCAGAGAACAAGGCTGGATACCGGCGTGCCTAAATCGTGCTGGTTGCCAGAGCACTATGGACCGGCCAGAGAACAGGGCTGGATACCGGCGTGCCTGAATCATGCTGGTTACCAGAGCACTATGGACCGGGCAGAGAACAGGGCTGGATACCAGGGTACCTGAATCGTGCTCATTACCAGAGCACTATGTACCAGGCAGAGAACAGGGCTGGATACCGGCGTGCCTGAATCGTGCTGTTTACCAGAGCACTTTGGACCGGGCAGAGAACAGGGCTGGATACCGGCGTACCTGAACTGGGCTGGTTACCAGAGCACTATGGACCGGGTAGAGAACAGGGCTGGATACCGGCGTGCCTAAATCGTGCTGGTTGCCAGAGCACTATGGACCGGCCAGGGAACAGGGATGGATACCGGCGTGCCTGAAACGTGCTGGTTACCAGAGCACTATGGACTGGGCTGAGAACAGGGCTGGATACCGGCGTGCCTGAATCGTGCTGGTTACCAGAGCACTATGGACCAGGCAGAGAACAGGGCTGGATACCGGCGTGCCTAAATCGTGCTGGTTGCCAGAGCACTATGGACCGGCCAGAGAACAGGGCTGGATACCGGCGTGCCTGAATCATGCTGGTTACCAGAGCACTATGGACCGGCCAGAAACAGGGATGGATACCGGCGTGCCTGAAACGTGCTGGTTTCCAGAGCACTATGGACTGGGCAGAGAACAGGGCTGGATACCGGCGTGCCTGAACTGGGCTGGTTACCAGAGCACTATGGACCGGGCAGAGAACAGGGCTGGATACCGGCGTGCCTAAATCGTGCTGGTTGCCAGAGCACTATGGACCGGCCAGTGAACAAGGATGGATACCGGCGTGCCTGAAACGTGCTGGTTACCAGAGCACTATGGACCGGCCAGAAACAGGGATGGATACCGGCGTGCCTGAAACGTGCTGGTTTCCAGAGCACTATGGACTGGGCAGAGAACAGGGCTGGATACCGGCGTGCCTGAATCGTGCTGGTTACCAGAGCACTATGGACCAGGCAGAGAACAGGGCTGGATACCGGCGTGCCTAAATCGTGCTGGTTGCCAGAGCACTATGGACCGGCCAGAGAACAGGGCTGGATACCGGTGTGCCTGAATCGTGCTGGTTACCAGAGCACTATGGACCGGTCAGAGAACAGGGCTGGATACCGGCGTGCTTGATCTGGGCTGGAACCCAGAGCACTTTGGACCGGGCAGAGAACAGGGCTGGATACCGGCATGCCTGAATCATGCTGGTTACCAGAGCACTATGGACCGGGCAGAGAACAGGGCTGGATACCAGCGTACCTGAATCGTGCTCGTTACCAGAGCACTATGTACCAGGCAGAGAACAGGGCTGGATACCGGCGTGCCTGAATCGTGCTGGTTACCAGAGCACTATGGACCGGCCAGGGAACAAGGATGGATACCGGTGTGCCTGAATCGTGCTGGTTACTAGAGCACTATGGACCGGTCAGAGAACAGGGCTGGATACCGGCGTGCTTGAACTGGGCTGGAACCCAGAGCACTTTGGACCCGGCAGAGAACAGGGCTAGATACCGGCGTGCCTAAATCGCGCTGGTTGCCAGAGCACTATGGACCGGCCAGGGAACAGGGCTAGATACCGGCGTGCCTAAATCGTACTGGTTGCCAGAGCACTATGGGCCGGCCAGGGGACAGGGCTGGATACCGGCGTGCCTGAACTGGGCTGGTTACCAGAGCACTATGGACCGGGCAGAGAACAGGGCAGGATACCGGCGTGCCTGAACTGGGCTGGTTACCAGAGCACTATGGACCGGACAGAGAACAGGGCTGGATACCGGCATGCCTGAATCGTGCTGGTTACCACAGCACTATGGACCGGGCAGAGAACAGGGCTGAATACCGGCGTGCCTGAATCGTGCTGGTTACCAGAGCACTATGGACTGGGCAGAGAACAGGGCTGGAGACCAGAATTGCCTGAATCGTGCTGGTTGCCAGAGCACTATTGACCGGCCATGGGACAGGGCTGGATACCGGCGTGCCTGAACTGGGCTGGTTACCAGAGCACTATGGACCGGGCAGAGAACAGGGCTGGATACCGGCGTGTCTGAACTGGGCTGGTTACCAGAGCACTATGGACCAGGCAGAGAACAGGGCTGGATACCGGCGTGCCTAAATCGTGCTGGTTGCCAGAGCACTATGGACCGGCCAGGGAACAGGGATGGATACCAGCGTGCCTGAAACGTGCTGGTTACCAGAGCACTATGGACTGGGCTGAGAACAGGGCTGGATACCGGCGTGCCTGAATCGTGCTGGTTACCAGAGCACTATGGACCAGGCAGAGAACAGGGCTGGATACCGGCGTGCCTAAATCGTGCTGGTTGCCAGAGCACTATGGACCGGCCAGAGAACAGGGCTGGATACCGGCGTGCCTGAATCATGCTGGTTACCAGAGCACTATGGACCGGGCAGAGAACAGGGCTGGATACCAGCGTACCTGAATCGTGCTCGTTACCAGAGCACTATGTACCAGGCAGAGAACAGGGCTGGATACCGGCGTGCCTGAATCGTGCTGTTTACCAGAGCACTATGGACCGGGCAGAGAACAGGGCTGGATACCGGCGTGCCTGAACTGGGCTGGTTACCAGAGCACTATGGACCGGGCAGAGAACAGGGCTGGATACCGGCGTGCCTAAATCGTGCTGGTTGCCAGAGCACTATGGACCGGCCAGTGAACAGGGATGGATACCGGCGTGCCTGAAACGTGCTGGTTACCAGAGCACTATGGACCGGCCAGGGAACAGGGATGGATACCGGCGTGCCTGAAACGTGCTGGTTTCCAGAGCACTATGGACTGGGCTGAGAACAGGGCTGGATACCGGCGTGCCTGAATCGTGCTGGTTACCAGAGCACTATGGACCAGGCAGAGAACAGGGCTGGATACCGGCGTGCCTAAATCGTGCTGGTTGCCAGAGCACTATGGACCGGACAGAGAACAGGGCTGGATACCGGTGTGCCTGAATCGTGCTGGTTACCAGAGCACTATGGACCGGTCAGAGAACAGGGCTGGATACCGGCGTGCTTGATCTGGGCTGGAACCCAGAGCACTTTGGACCGGGCAGAGAACAGGGCTGGATACCGGCATGCCTGAATCATGCTGGTTACCAGAGCACTATGGACCGGGCAGAGAACAGGGCTGGATACCAGCGTACCTGAATCGTGCTCGTTACCAGAGCACTATGTACCAGGCAGAGAACAGGGCTGGATACCGGCGTGCCTGAATCGTGCTGGTTACCAGAGCACTATGGACCGGCCAGGGAACAAGGATGGATACCGGTGTGCCTGAATCGTGCTGGTTACTAGAGCACTATGGACCGGTCAGAGAACAGGGCTGGATACCGGCGTGCTTGAACTGGGCTGGAACCCAGAGCACTTTGGACCCGGCAGAGAACAGGGCTAGATACCGGCGTGCCTAAATCGTGCTGGTTGCCAGAGCACTATGGACCGGCCAGGGGACAGGGCTGGATACCGGCGTGCCTGAACTGTGCTGGTTACCAGAGCACTATGGACCGGGCAGAGAACAGGGCTGGATACCGGCGTGCCTGAACTGGGCTGGTTACAAGAGCACTATGGACCGGACAGAGAACAGGGCTAGATACCGGCGTGCCTAAATCGTGCTGGTTGCCAGAGCACTATGGGCCGGCCAGGGGACAGGGCTGGATACCGGCGTGCCTGAACTGGGCTGGTTACCAGAGCACTATGGACCGGGCAGAGACAGGGCAGGATAGCGGCGTGCCTGAACTGGGCTGGTTACCAGAGCACTATGGACCGGACAGAGAACAGGGCTGGATACCGGCATGCCTGAATCGTGCTGGTTACCACAGCACTATGGACCGGGCAGAGAACAGGGCTGAATACCGGCGTGCCTGAATCGTGCTGGTTACCAGAGCACTATGGACTGGGCAGAGAACAGGGCTGGAGACCAGAATTGCCTGAATAGTGCTGGTTGCCAGAGCACTATTGACCGGCTAGGGGACAGGGCTGGATACCGGCGTGCCTGAACTGGGCTGGTTACCAGAGCACTATGGACCGGGCAGAGAACAGGGCTGGATACCGGCGTGTCTGAACTGGGCTGGTTACCAGAGCACTATGGACCAGGCAGAGAACAGGGCTGGATACCGGCGTGCCTAAATCGTGCTGGTTGCCAAAGCACTATGGACCGGCCAGGGAACAGGGATGGATACCGGCGTGCCTGAAACGTGCTGGTTACCAGAGCACTATGGACCGGGCAGAGAACAAGGCTGGATACCAGGGTACCTGAATCGTGCTGGTTACCAGAGCACTATGGACCAGGCAGAGAACAGGGCTGGACACCGGCGTGCCTAAATCGTGCTGGTTGCCAGAGCACTATTGACCGGCCAGGGGACAGGGCTGGATACCGGCGTGCCTGAACTGGGCTGGTTACCAGAGCACTATGGACTGGGCTGAGAACAGGGCTGGATACCGGCGTGCCTGAATCGTGCTGGTTACCAGAGCACTATGGACCAGGCAGAGAACAGGGCTGGATACCGGCGTGCCTAAATCGTGCTGGTTGCCAGAGCACTATGGACCGGCCAGAGAACAGGGCTGGATACCGGCGTGCCTGAATCATGCTGGTTACCAGAGCACTATGGACCGGGCAGAGAACAAGGCTGGATACCAGGGTACCTGAATCGTGCTCATTACCAGAGCACTATGTAACAGGCAGAGAACAGGGCTGGATACCGGCGTGCCTGAATCGTGCTGGTTACCAGAGCACTATGGACCGGGCAGAGAACAGGGCTGGATACCGGCGTGCCTGAACTGGGCTGGTTACCAGAGCACTATGGAACGGGCAGAGAACAGGGCTGGATACCGGCGTGCCTAAATCGTGCTGGTAGCCAGAGCACTATGGACCGGCCTGGGAACAGGGCTGGATACCGGCGTGCCTGAAACGTGCTGGTTTCCAGAGCACTATGGACTGGGCAGAGAACAGGGCTGGATACCGGCGTGCCTGAATCGTGCTGGTTACCAGAGCACTATGGACCAGGCAGAGAACAAGGCTGGATACCGGCGTGCCTAAATCGTGCTGGTTGCCAGAGCACTATGGACCGGCCAGAGAACAGGGCTGGATACCGGCGTGCCTGAATCATGCTGGTTACCAGAGCACTATGGACCGGGCAGAGAACAGGGCTGGATACCAGGGTACCTGAATCGTGCTCATTACCAGAGCACTATGTACCAGGCAGAGAACAGGGCTGGATACCGGCGTGCCTGAATCGTGCTGTTTACCAGAGCACTTTGGACCGGGCAGAGAACAGGGCTGGATACCGGCGTGCCTGAACTGGGCTGGTTACCAGAGCACTATGGACCGGGCAGAGAACAGGGCTGGATACCGGCGTGCCTAAATCGTGCTGGTTGCCAGAGCACTATGGACCGGCCAGGGAACAGGGATGGATACCGGCGTGCCTGAAACGTGCTGGTTACCAGAGCACTATGGACTGGGCTGAGAACAGGGCTGGATACCGGCGTGCCTGAATCGTGCTGGTTACCAGAGCACTATGGACCAGGCAGAGAACAGGGCTGGATACCGGCGTGCCTAAATCGTGCTGGTTGCCAGAGCACTATGGACCGGCCAGAGAACAGGGCTGGATACCGGCGTGCCTGAATCATGCTGGTTACCAGAGCACTATGGACCGGGCAGAGAACAGGGCTGGATACCAGCGTACCTGAATCGTGCTCGTTACCAGAGCACTATGTACCAGGCAGAGAACAGGGCTGGATACCGGCGTGCCTGAATCGTGCTGTTTACCAGAGCACTATGGACCGGGCAGAGAACAGGGCTGGATACCGGCGTGCCTGAACTGGGCTGGTTACCAGAGCACTATGGACCGGGCAGAGAACAGGGCTGGATACCGGCGTGCCTAAATCGTGCTGGTTGCCAGAGCACTATGGACCGGCCAGTGAACAGGGATGGATACCGGCGTGCCTGAAACGTGGTGGTTACCAGAGCACTATGGACTGGGCTGAGAACAGGGCTGGATACCGGCGTGCCTGAATCGTGCTGGTTACCAGAGCACTATGGACCAGGCAGAGAACAGGGCTGGATACCGGCGTGCCAAAATCGTGCTGGTTGCCAGAGCACTATGGACCGGCCAGAGAACAGGGCTGGATACCGGCGTGCCTGAATCATGCTGGTTACCAGAGCACTATGGACCGGGCAGAGAACAGGGCTGGATACCAGCGTACCTGAATCGTGCTCGTTACCAGAGCACTATGTACCAGGCAGAGAACAGGGCTGGATACTGGCGTGCCTGAATCGTGCTGGTTACCAGAGCACTATGGACCAGCCAGGGAACAAGGATGGATACCGGTGTGCCTGAATCGTGCTGGTTACCAGAGCACTATGGACCGGCCAGGGAACAAGGATGGATACCGGTGTGCCTGAATCGTGCTGGTTACCAGAGCACTATGGACCGGTCAGAGAACAGGGCTGGATACCGGCGTGCTTGAACTGGGCTGGAACCCAGAGCACTTTGGACCGGGCAGAGAACAGGGCTGGATACCGGCATGCCTGAATCGTGCTGGTTACCAGAGCACTATGGACCGGGCAGAGAACAGGGCTGAATACCGGCGTGCCTGAATAGTGCTGGTTACCAGAGCACTATGGACTGGCCAGAGAACAGGGCTGGAGACCAGCATGCCTGAATCGTGCTGGTTGCCAGAGCACTATGGACCGGGCAGAGAACAGGGCTGGATACCGGCGTGCCTGAACTGGGCTGGTTACCAGAGCACTATGGACAGGGCAAAGAACACGGCTGGATACCGGCGTGCCTGAATCGTGCTGGTTAGCAGAGAACTATGGACCGGGCAGAGAACAGGGCTGGATAACGGCGTGCTTGAACTGGGCTAGTTACCAGAGCACTATGGACCGGACAGAGACCAGGGCTGGATACCGGCATGCATGAATCGTGCTGGTTACCAGAGCACTATGGACCGGGCCGAGAACAGGGCTAGATACAGTACCAGCGTACCTGAATCGTGCTCGTTATCAGAGCACTATGTACCAGGCAGAGAACAGGGCTGGATACCGGCGTGCTTGAACTGGGCTTGAACCCAGAGCACTTTGGACCGGGCAGAGAACAGGGTTGGATACCGGCATGCCTGAATCATGCTGGTTACCAGAGCACTATGGACCGGGCAGAGAACAGGGCTGGATACCAGCGTACCTGAATCGTGCTCGTTACCAGAGCACTATGTACCAGGCAGAGAACAGGGCTGGATACCGGCGTGCCTGAATCGTGCTGGTTACCAGAGCACTATGGACCAGCCAGGGAACAAGGATGGATACCGGTGTGCCTGAATCGTGCTGGTTACTAGAGCACTATGGACCGGTCAGAGAACAGGGCTGGATACCGGCGTGCTTGAACTGGGCTGGAACCCAGAGCACTTTGGACCCGGCAGAGAACAGGGCTAGATACCGGCGTGCCTAAATCGTGCTGGTTGCCAGAGCACTATGGACCGGCCAGGGGACAGGGCTGGATACCGGCGTGCTTGAACTGGGCTGGTTACCAGAGCACTATGGACCGGACAGAGAACAGGGCTGGATACCGGCATGACTGAATCGTGCTGGTTACCAGAGCACTATGGACCGGGCAGAGAACAGGGCTGAATACCGGCGTGCCTGAATCGTGCTGGTTACCAGAGCACTATGGACTGGGCAGAGAACAGGGCTGGAGACCAGCATGCCTGAATCATGCTGGTTGCCAGAGCACTATGGACCGGCCAGGGGACAGGGCTGGATACCGGCGTGCCTGAACTGGGCTGGTTACCAGAGCACTATGGACCGGGCAGAGAACAGGGCTGGATACCGGCGTGTCTGAACTGGGCTGGTTACCAGAGCACTATGGACCGGGCAGAGAACAGGGCTGGATACCGGCGTGCCTAAATCGTGCTGGTTGCCAGAGCACTATGGACCGGCCAGGGATCAGGGATGGATACCGGCGTGCCTGAAACGTGCTGGTTTCCAGAGCACTATGGACTGGGCTGAGAACAGGGCTGGATACCGGCGTGCCTGAATCGTGCTGGTTACCAGAGCACTATGGACCAAGCAGAGAACAGGGCTGGATACCGGCGTGCCTAAATCGTGCTGGTTGCCAGAGCACTATGGACCGGCCAGAGAACAGGGCTGGATACCGGCATGCCTGAATCATGCTGGTTACCAGAGCACTATGGACCGGGCAGAGAACAGGGCTGGATACCAGGGTACCTGAATCGTGCTCATTACCAGAGCACTATGTAACAGGCAGAGAACAGGGCTGGATACCGGCGTGCCTGAATCGTGCTGGTTACCAGAGCACTATTGACCGGGCAGAGAACAGGGCTGGATACCGGCGTGCCTGAACTGGGCTGGTTACCAGAGCACTATGGACCGGGCAGAGAACAGGGCTGGATACCGGCGTGCCTAAATCGTGCTGGTTGCCAGAGCACTTTGGACCGGCCAGGGAACAGGGATGGATACCGGCGTGCCTGAAACGTGCTGGTTTCCAGAGCACTATGGACTGGGCTGAGAACAGGGCTGGATACCAGCGTACCTGAATCGTGCTCGTTACCAGAGCACTATGTACCAGGCAGAGAACAGGGCTGGATACCGGCGTGCCTGAATCGTGCTGGTTACCAGAGCACTATGGACCAGCCAGGGAACAAGGATGGATACCGGTGTGCCTGAATCGTGCTGGTTACTAGAGCACTATGGACCGGTCAGAGAACAGGGCTGGATACCGGCGTGCTTGAACTGGGCTGGAACCCAGAGCACTTTGGACCCGGCAGAGAACAGGGCTAGATACCGGCGTGCCTAAATCGTGCTGGTTGCCAGAGCACTATGGACCGGCCAGGGGACAGGGCTGGATACCGGCGTGCTTGAACTGGGCTGGTTACCAGAGCACTATGGACCGGACAGAGAACAGGGCTGGATACCGGCATGCCTGAATCGTGCTGGTTACCAGAGCACTATGGACCGGGCAGAGAACAGGGCTGAATACCGGCGTGCCTGAATCGTGCTGGTTACCAGAGCACTATGGACTGGGCAGAGAACAGGGCTGGAGACCAGCATGCCTGAATCATGCTGGTTGCCAGAGCACTATGGACCGGCCAGGGGACAGGGCTGGATACCGGCGTGCCTGAACTGGGCTGGTTACCAGAGCACTATGGACCGGGCAGAGAACAGGGCTGGATACCGGCGTGTCTGAACTGGGCTGGTTACCAGAGCACTATGGACCGGGCAGAGAACAGGGCTGGATACCGGCGTGCCTAAATCGTGCTGGTTGCCAGAGCACTATGGACCGGCCAGGGATCAGGGATGGATACCGGCGTGCCTGAAACGTGCTGGTTTCCAGAGCACTATGGACTGGGCTGAGAACAGGGCTGGATACCGGCGTGCCTGAATCGTGCTGGTTACCAGAGCACTATGGACCAAGCAGAGAACAGGGCTGGATACCGGCGTGCCTAAATCGTGCTGGTTGCCAGAGCACTATGGACCGGCCAGAGAACAGGGCTGGATACCGGCATGCCTGAATCATGCTGGTTACCAGAGCACTATGGACCGGGCAGAGAACAGGGCTGGATACCAGGGTACCTGAATCGTGCTCATTACCAGAGCACTATGTAACAGGCAGAGAACAGGGCTGGATACCGGCGTGCCTGAATCGTGCTGGTTACCAGAGCACTATTGACCGGGCAGAGAACAGGGCTGGATACCGGCGTGCCTGAACTGGGCTGGTTACCAGAGCACTATGGACCGGGCAGAGAACAGGGCTGGATACCGGCGTGCCTAAATCGTGCTGGTTGCCAGAGCACTTTGGACCGGCCAGGGAACAGGGATGGATACCGGCGTGCCTGAAACGTGCTGGTTTCCAGAGCACTATGGACTGGGCTGAGAACAGGGCAGGATACCGGCGTGCCTGAATCGTGCTGGTTACCAGAGCACTATGGACCAGGCAGAGAACAAGGCTGGATACCGGCGTGCCTAAATCGTGCTGGTTGCCAGAGCACTATGGACCGGCCAGAGAACAGGGCTGGATACCGGCGTGCCTGAATCATGCTGGTTACCAGAGCACTATGGACCGGGCAGAGAACAGGGCTGGATACCAGGGTACCTGAATCGTGCTCATTACAAGAGCACTATGTACCAGGCAGAGAACAGGGCTGGATACCGGCGTGCCTGAATCGTGCTGTTTACCAGAGCACTATGGACCGGCCAGAGAACAGGGCTGGATACCGGCGTGCCTGAATCATGCTGGTTACCAGAGCACTATGGACCGGGCAGAGAACAGGGCTGGATACCAGGGTACCTGAATCGTGCTCATTACAAGAGCACTATGTACCAGGCAGAGAACAGGGCTGGATACCGGCGTGCCTGAATCGTGCTGTTTACCAGAGCACTATGGACCGGGCAGAGAACAGGGCTGGATACCGGCGTGCCTGAACTGGGCTGGTTACCAGAGCACTATGGACCGAGCAGAGAACAGGGCTGGATACCGGCGTGCCTAAATCGTGCTAGTTGCCAGAGCACTATGGACCGGCCGGGAACAGGGATGGATACCGGCGTGCCTGAAACGTGCTGGTTTCCAGAGCACTATGGACTGGGCTGAGAACAGGGCAGGATACCGGCGTGCCTGAATCGTGCTGGTTACCAGAGCACTATGGACCAGGCAGAGAACAGGGCTGGATACCGGCGTGCCTGAATCGTGCTGTTTACCAGAGCACTATGGACCGGGCAGAGAACAGGGCTGGATACCGGCGTGCCTGAACTGGGCTGGTTACCAGAGCACTATGGACCGGGCAGAGAACAGGGCTGGATACCGGCGTGCCTAAATCGTGCTGGTTGCCAGAGCACTATGGACCGGCCAGGGAACAGGGATGGATACCGGCGTGCCTGAAACGTGCTGGTTACCAGAGCACTATGGACCAGGCAGAGAACAAGGCTGGATACCGGCGTGCCTAAATCGTGCTGGTTGCCAGAGCACTATGGACCGGCCAGAGAACAGGGCTGGATACCGGCGTGCCTGAATCATGCTGGTTACCAGAGCACTATGGACCGGGCAGAGAACAGGGCTGGATACCAGGGTACCTGAATCGTGCTCATTACCAGAGCACTATGTACCAGGCAGAGAACAGGGCTGGATACCGGCGTGCCTGAATCGTGCTGGTTGCCAGAGCACTATGGACCGGCCAGGGAACAGGGATGGATACCGGCGTGCCTGAAACGTGCTGGTTACCAGAGCACTATGAACTGGGCTGAGAACAGGGCTGGATACCGGCGTGCCTGAATCGTGCTGGTTACCAGAGCACTATGGACCAGGCAGAGAACAGGGCTGGATACCGGCGTGCCTGAATCATGCTGGTTGCCAGAGCACTATGGACCGGCCAGAGAACAGGGCTGGATACCGGCGTGCCTGAATCATGTTGGTTACCAGAGCACTATGGACCGGGCAGAGAACAGGGCTGGATACCAGCGTACCTGAATCGTGCTCGTTACCAGAGCGCTATGTACCAGGCAGAGAACAGGGCTGGATACCGGCGTGCCTGAATCGTGCTGGTTACCAGAGCACTATGGACCGGCCAGGGAACAAGGATGGATACCGGTGTGCCTGAATCGTGCTGGTTACCAGAGCACTATGGACCGGTCAGAGAACAGGGCTGTATACCGGCGTGCTTGAACTGGGCTGGAACCCAGAGCACTTTGGACCGGGCAGAGAACAGGGCTAGATACCGGCGTGCCTAAATCGTGCTGGTTGCCAGAGCACTATGGACCGGCCAGGGGACAGGGCTGGATACCGGCGTGCCTGAACTGGGCTGGTTACCAGAGCACTATGGACCGGACAGAGAACAGGGCTGGATACCGGCATGCCTGAATAGTGCTGGTTACCAGAGCACTATGGACCGGGCAGAGAACAGGGCTGAATACCGGCGTGCCTGAATCGTGCTGGTTACCAGAGCACTATGGACTGGGCAGAGAATAGGGCTGGAGACCAGCATGCCTGAATCGTGCTGGTTGCCAGAGCACTATGGACCGGCCAGGGGACAGGGCTGGATACCGGCGTGCCAGAACTGGGCTGGTTACCAGAGCACTATGGACCAGGCAGAGAACAGGGCTGGATACCGGCGTGTCTGAACTGGGCTGGTTACCAGAGCACTATGGACCGGGCAGAGAACAGGGCTGGATACCGGCGTGCCTAAATCGTGCTGGTTGCCAGAGCACTATGGACCGGCCAAGGAACAGGGATGGATACCGGCGTGCCTGAAACGTGCTGGTTTCCAGAGCACTATGGACTGGGCTGAGAACAGGGCTGGATACCGGCGTGCCTGAATCGTGCTGGTTACCAGAGCACTATGGACCAGGCAGAGAACAGGGCTGGATACCGGCGTGCCTAAATCGTGCTGGTTGCCAGAGCACTATGGACCGGCCAGAGAACAGGGCTGGATACCGGCGTGCCTGAATCATGCTGGTTACCAGAGCACTATGGACCGGGCAGAGAACAGGGCTGGATACCGGCGTGCCTGAATCGTGCTGGTTACCAGAGCACTATGGACCGGGCAGAGAACAGGGCTGGATACCGGCGTGCCTGAACTGGGCTGGTTACCAGAGCACTATGGACCGGGCAGAGAACAGGGCTGGATACCGGCGTGCCTAAATCGTGCTGGTTGCCAGAGCACTATGGACCGGCCAGGGAACAGGGATGGATACCGGCGTGCCTGAAACGTGCTGGTTTCCAGAGCACTATGGACTGGGCTGAGAACAGGGCTGGATACCGGTGTGCCTGAATCGTGCTGGTTACCAGAGCACTATGGACCAGGCAGAGAACAAGGCTGGATACCGGCGTGCCTAAATCGTGCTGGTTGCCAGAGCACTATGGACCAGCCAGAGAACAGGGCTGGATACAGGCGTCCCTGAATCATGCTGGTTACCAGAGCACTATGGACCGGGCAGAGAACAGGGCTGGATACCAGCGTACCTGAATCGTGCTCGTTACCAGAGCACTATGTACCAGGCAGAGAACAGGGCTGGATACCGGCGTGCCTGAATCGTGCTGGTTACCAGAGCACTATGGACCGGCCAGGGAACAAGGATGGATACCGGTGTGCCTGAAACGTGCTGGTTACCAGAGCACTATGGACTGGGCTGAGAACAGGGCTGGATACCGGCGTGCCTGAATCGTGCTGGTTACCAGAGCACTATGGACCAGGCAGAGAACAGGGCTGGATACCGGCGTGCCTGAATCATGCTGGTTGCCAGAGCACTATGGACCGGCCAGAGAACAGGGCTGGATACCGGCGTGCCTGAATCATGTTGGTTACCAGAGCACTATGGACCGGGCAGAGAACAGGGCTGGATACCAGCGTACCTGAATCGTGCTCGTTACCAGAGCGCTATGTACCAGGCAGAGAACAGGGCTGGATACCGGCGTGCCTGAATCGTGCTGGTTACCAGAGCACTATGGACCGGCCAGGGAACAAGGATGGATACCGGTGTGCCTGAATCGTGCTGGTTACCAGAGCACTATGGACCGGTCAGAGAACAGGGCTGGATACCGGCGTGCTTGAACTGGGCTGGAACCCAGAGCACTTTGGACCGGGCAGAGAACAGGGCTAGATACCGGCGTGCCTAAATCGTGCTGGTTGCCAGAGCACTATGGACCGGCCAGGGGACAGGGCTGGATACCGGCGTGCCTGAACTGGGCTGGTTACCAGAGCACTATGGACCGGACAGAGAACAGGGCTGGATACCGGCATGCCTGAATAGTGCTGGTTACCAGAGCACTATGGACCGGGCAGAGAACAGGGCTGAATACCGGCGTGCCTGAATCGTGCTGGTTACCAGAGCACTATGGACTGGGCAGAGAATAGGGCTGGAGACCAGCATGCCTGAATCGTGCTGGTTGCCAGAGCACTATGGACCGGCCAGGGGACAGTGCTGGATACCGGCATGCCAGAACTGGGCTGGTTACCAGAGCACTATGGACCAGGCAGAGAACAGGGCTGGATACCGGCGTGTCTGAACTGGGCTGGTTACCAGAGCACTATGGACCGGGCAGAGAACAGGGCTGGATACCGGCGTGCCTAAATCGTGCTGGTTGCCAGAGCACTATGGACCGGCCAGGGAACAGGGATGGATACCGGCGTGCCTGAAACGTGCTGGTTTCCAGAGCACTATGGACTGGGCTGAGAACAGGGCTGGATACCGACGTGCCTGAATCGTGTTGGTTACCAGAGCACTATGGACCAGGCAGAGAACAGGGCTGGATACCGGCGTGCCTAAATCGTGCTGGTTGCCAGAGCACTATGGACCGGCCAGAGAACAGGGCTGGATACCGGCGTGCCTGAATCATGCTGGTTACCAGAGCACTATGGACCGGGCAGAGAACAGGGCTGGATACCAGGGTACCTGAATCGTGTTCATTACCAGAGCACTATGTAACAGGCAGAGAACAGGGCTGGATACCGGCGTGCCTGAATCGTGCTGGTTACCAGAGCACTATGGACCGGGCAGAGAACAGGGCTGGATACCGGCGTGCCTGAACTGGGCTGGTTACCAGAGCACTATGGACCGGGCAGAGAACAGGGCTGGATACCGGCGTGCCTAAATCGTGCTGGTTGCCAGAGCACTATGGACCGGCCAGGGAACAGGGATGGATACCGGCGTGCCTGAAACGTGCTGGTTTCCAGAGCACTATGGACTGGGCTGAGAACAGGGCTGGATACCGGTGTGCCTGAATCGTGCTGGTTACCAGAGCACTATGGACCAGGCAGAGAACAAGGCTGGATACCGGCGTGCCTAAATCGTGCTGGTTGCCAGAGCACTATGGACCAGCCAGAGAACAGGGCTGGATACAGGCGTCCCTGAATCATGCTGGTTACCAGAGCACTATGGACCGGGCAGAGAACAGGGCTGGATACCAGCGTACCTGAATCGTGCTCGTTACCAGAGCACTATGTACCAGGCAGAGAACAGGGCTGGATACCGGCGTGCCTGAATCGTGCTGGTTACCAGAGCACTATGGACCGGCCAGGGAACAAGGATGGATACCGGTGTGCCTGAATCGTGCTGGTTACCAGAGCACTATGGACCGGTCAGAAAACAGGGCTGGATACCGGCGTGCTTTAACTGGGCTGAAACCCAGAGCACTTTGGACCGGCCAGGGAACAGGGATGGATACCGGCGTGCCTGAAACGTGCTGGTTTCCAGAGCACTATGGACTGGGCTGAGAACAGGGCTGGATACCGACGTGCCTGAATCGTGCTGGTTACCAGAGCACTATGGACCAGGCAGAGAACAGGGCTGGATACCGGCGTGCCTAAATCGTGCTGGTTGCCAGAGCACTATGGACCGGCCAGAGAACAGGGCTGGATACCGGCGTGCCTGAATCATGCTGGTTACCAGAGCACTATGGACCGGGCAGAGAACAGGGCTGGATACCAGGGTACCTGAATCGTGTTCATTACCAGAGCACTATGTAACAGGCAGAGAACAGGGCTGGATACCGGCGTGCCTGAATCGTGCTGGTTACCAGAGCACTATGGACCGGGCAGAGAACAGGGCTGGATACCGGCGTGCCTGAACTGGGCTGGTTACCAGAGCACTATGGACCGGGCAGAGAACAGGGCTGGATACCGGCGTGCCTAAATCGTGCTGGTTGCCAGAGCACTATGGACCGGCCAGGGAACAGGGATGGATACCGGCGTGCCTGAAACGTGCTGGTTTCCAGAGCACTATGGACTGGGCTGAGAACAGGGCTGGATACCGGTGTGCCTGAATCGTGCTGGTTACCAGTGCACTATGGACCAGGCAGAGAACAAGGCTGGATACCGGCGTGCCTAAATCGTGCTGGTTGCCAGAGCACTATGGACCAGCCAGAGAACAGGGCTGGATACAGGCGTCCCTGAATCATGCTGGTTACCAGAGCACTATGGACCGGGCAGAGAACAGGGCTGGATACCAGCGTACCTGAATCGTGCTCGTTACCAGAGCACTATGTACCAGGCAGAGAACAGGGCTGGATACCGGCGTGCCTGAATCGTGCTGGTTACCAGAGCACTATGGACCGGCCAGGGAACAAGGATGGATACCGGTGTGCCTGAATCGTGCTGGTTACCAGAGCACTATGGACCGGTCAGAGAACAGGGCTGGATACCGGCGTGCTTGAACTGGGCTGGAACCCAGAGCACTTTGGACCGGGCAGAGAAGAGGGCTAGATACCGGCGTGCCTAAACTGTGCTGGTTACCAGAGCACTATGGACCGGACAGAGAACAGGGCTGGATACCGGCATGCCTGAATCGTGCTGGTTACCAGAGCACTATGGACCGGGCAGAGAACAGGGCTGAATACCGGCGTGCCTGAATCGTGCTGGTTACCAGAGCACTATGGACCGGACAGAGAACAGGGCTGGATACCGGCATGCCTGAATCGTGCTGGTTACCAGAGCACTATGGACCGGGCAGAGAACAGGGCTGAATACCGGCGTGCCTGAATCGTGCTGGTTACCAGAGCACTATGGACCGGACAGAGAACAGGGCTAGATACCGGCATGCCTGAACTGTGCTGGTTACCAGAGCACTATGGACCGGACAGAGAACAGGGCTGGATACCGGCATGCCTGAATCGTGCTGGTTACCAGAGCACTATGGACAGGGCAGAGAACAGGGCTGAATACCGGCTTGCCTGAATCGTGCTGGTTACCAGAGCACTATGGACTGGGCAGAGAACAGGGCTGGAGACCAGCATGCCTGAATCGTGCTGGTTGCCAGAGCACTATGGACCGGGCAGAGAACAGGGCTGGATACCGGCGTGCCTGAACTGGGCTGGTTACCAGAGCACTATGGACAGGGCAAAGAACACGGCTGGATACCGGCGTGCCTGAATCGTGCTGGTTAGCAGAGAACTATGGACCGGGCAGAGAACAGGGCTGGATAATGGCGTGCTTGAACTGGGCTGGTTACCAGAGCACTATGGACCGGACAGAGACCAGGGCTGGATACCGGCATGCCTGAATCGTGCTGGTTACCAGAGCACTATACACCGGGCAGAGAACAGGGCTGGATACCGGCATGCCTGAATCGTGCTGGTTACCAGAGCACTATGGACCGGGCAGAGAACAGGGCTGGATACCGGCGTGCCTGAACTGGGCTGGTTACCAGAGCACTATGGACCGGGCAGAGAACAGGGCAGGATACTGGCGTGCCTAAATCGTGCTGGTTGCCAGAGCACTATGGACCGGCCAGGGAACAGGGATGGATACCGGCGTGCCTGAAACGTGCTGGTTACCAGAGCACTATGGACCGGCCAGAGAACAGGGCTGGATACCGTCGTGCCTGAATCATGCTGGTTACCAGAGACTATAGACCGGGCAGAGAACAGGGCTGGATACCAGGGTACCTGAATCGTGCTCGTTACCAGAGCACTATGTACCAGGCAGAGAACAGGGCTAGATACCGGCGTGCCTGAATTGTGCTGGTTACCAGAGCACTTTGGACTGGGAAGAGAACAGGGCTTTATACCGCGTGCATGAACTGGGCTGGTAACCAGAGCACTATGGACCGGACAGAGAACAGGGCTGGAGACCGGCATGCCTGAATCGTGCTGATTACCAGAGCACTATGGACCGGCCAGGGAACAAGGATGGATACCGGTGTGCCTGAATTGTGCTGGTTACCAGAGCACTATGGACCGGTCAGAGAACAGGGCTGGATACCGGCGTGCTTTAACTGGGCTGGTTACCAGAGCACTTTGGACCGGGCAGATAACAGGGCTGGATACCGGCGTGCCTGAATCGTGCTGTTTACCAGAGCACTATGGACCGGGCAGAGAACAGGGCTGGATACCGGCGTGCCTGAACTGGGCTGGTTACCAGAGCACTATGGACCGGGCAGAGAACAGGGCTGGATACCGGCGTGCCTGAACTGGGCTGGTTACCAGAGCACTATGGACCGGGCAGAGAACAGGGCTGGATACCGGCGTGCCTAAATCGTGCTGGTTGCCAGAGCACTATGGACCGGCCAGTGAACAGGGATGGATACCGGCGTGCCTGAAATGTGGTGGTTACCAGAGCACTATGGACTGGGCTGAGAACAGGGCTGGATACCGGCGTGCCTGAATCGTGCTGGTTACCAGAGCACTATGGACCAGGCAGAGAACAGGGCTGGATACCGGCGTGCCAAAATCGTGCTGGTTGCCAGAGCACTATGGACCGGCCAGAGAACAGGGCTGGATACCGGCGTGCCTGAATCATGCTGGTTACCAGAGCACTATGGACCGGGCAGAGAACAGGGCTGGATACCAGCGTACCTGAATCGTGCTCGTTACCAGAGCACTATGTACCAGGCAGAGAACAGGGCTGGATACTGGCGTGCCTGAATCGTGCTGGTTACCAGAGCACTATGGACCAGCCAGGGAACAAGGATGGATACCGGTGTGCCTGAATCGTGCTGGTTACCAGAGCACTATGGACCGGCCAGGGAACAAGGATGGATACCGGTGTGCCTGAATCGTGCTGGTTACCAGAGCACTATGGACCGGTCAGAGAACAGGGCTGGATACCGGCGTGCTTGAACTGGGCTGGAACCCAGAGCACTTTGGACCGGGCAGAGAACAGGGCTGGATACCGGCATGCCTGAATCGTGCTGGTTACCAGAGCACTATGGACCGGGCAGAGAACAGGGCTGAATACCGGCGTGCCTGAATAGTGCTGGTTACCAGAGCACTATGGACTGGCCAGAGAACAGGGCTGGAGACCAGCATGCCTGAATCGTGCTGGTTGCCAGAGCACTATGGACCGGGCAGAGAACAGGGCTGGATACCGGCGTGCCTGAACTGGGCTGGTTACCAGAGCACTATGGACAGGGCAAAGAACACGGCTGGATACCGGCGTGCCTGAATCGTGCTGGTTAGCAGAGAACTATGGACCGGGCAGAGAACAGGGCTGGATAACGGCGTGCTTGAACTGGGCTAGTTACCAGAGCACTATGGACCGGACAGAGACCAGGGCTGGATACCGGCATGCATGAATCGTGCTGGTTACCAGAGCACTATGGACCGGGCCGAGAACAGGGCTAGATACAGTACCAGCGTACCTGAATCGTGCTCGTTATCAGAGCACTATGTACCAGGCAGAGAACAGGGCTGGATACCGGCGTGCTTGAACTGGGCTTGAACCCAGAGCACTTTGGACCGGGCAGAGAACAGGGTTGGATACCGGCATGCCTGAATCATGCTGGTTACCAGAGCACTATGGACCGGGCAGAGAACAGGGCTGGATACCAGCGTACCTGAATCGTGCTCGTTACCAGAGCACTATGTACCAGGCAGAGAACAGGGCTGGATACCGGCGTGCCTGAATCGTGCTGGTTACCAGAGCACTATGGACCAGCCAGGGAACAAGGATGGATACCGGTGTGCCTGAATCGTGCTGGTTACTAGAGCACTATGGACCGGTCAGAGAACAGGGCTGGATACCGGCGTGCTTGAACTGGGCTGGAACCCAGAGCACTTTGGACCCGGCAGAGAACAGGGCTAGATACCGGCGTGCCTAAATCGTGCTGGTTGCCAGAGCACTATGGACCGGCCAGGGGACAGGGCTGGATACCGGCGTGCTTGAACTGGGCTGGTTACCAGAGCACTATGGACCGGACAGAGAACAGGGCTGGATACCGGCATGACTGAATCGTGCTGGTTACCAGAGCACTATGGACCGGGCAGAGAACAGGGCTGAATACCGGCGTGCCTGAATCGTGCTGGTTACCAGAGCACTATGGACTGGGCAGAGAACAGGGCTGGAGACCAGCATGCCTGAATCATGCTGGTTGCCAGAGCACTATGGACCGGCCAGGGGACAGGGCTGGATACCGGCGTGCCTGAACTGGGCTGGTTACCAGAGCACTATGGACCGGGCAGAGAACAGGGCTGGATACCGGCGTGTCTGAACTGGGCTGGTTACCAGAGCACTATGGACCGGGCAGAGAACAGGGCTGGATACCGGCGTGCCTAAATCGTGCTGGTTGCCAGAGCACTATGGACCGGCCAGGGATCAGGGATGGATACCGGCGTGCCTGAAACGTGCTGGTTTCCAGAGCACTATGGACTGGGCTGAGAACAGGGCTGGATACCGGCGTGCCTGAATCGTGCTGGTTACCAGAGCACTATGGACCAAGCAGAGAACAGGGCTGGATACCGGCGTGCCTAAATCGTGCTGGTTGCCAGAGCACTATGGACCGGCCAGAGAACAGGGCTGGATACCGGCATGCCTGAATCATGCTGGTTACCAGAGCACTATGGACCGGGCAGAGAACAGGGCTGGATACCAGGGTACCTGAATCGTGCTCATTACCAGAGCACTATGTAACAGGCAGAGAACAGGGCTGGATACCGGCGTGCCTGAATCGTGCTGGTTACCAGAGCACTATTGACCGGGCAGAGAACAGGGCTGGATACCGGCGTGCCTGAACTGGGCTGGTTACCAGAGCACTATGGACCGGGCAGAGAACAGGGCTGGATACCGGCGTGCCTAAATCGTGCTGGTTGCCAGAGCACTTTGGACCGGCCAGGGAACAGGGATGGATACCGGCGTGCCTGAAACGTGCTGGTTTCCAGAGCACTATGGACTGGG
Organism: Pseudophryne corroboree; assembly: GCF_028390025.1. Lineage (NCBI taxonomy): Eukaryota > Metazoa > Chordata > Amphibia > Anura > Myobatrachidae > Pseudophryne > Pseudophryne corroboree. Next base: position 86,545 of record NW_026967471.1, on the reverse strand, counting down.
CTGAGAACAGGGCTGGATACCAGCGTACCTGAATCGTGCTCGTTACCAGAGCACTATGTACCAGGCAGAGAACAGGGCTGGATACCGGCGTGCCTGAATCGTGCTGGTTACCAGAGCACTATGGACCAGCCAGGGAACAAGGATGGATACCGGTGTGCCTGAATCGTGCTGGTTACTAGAGCACTATGGACCGGTCAGAGAACAGGGCTGGATACCGGCGTGCTTGAACTGGGCTGGAACCCAGAGCACTTTGGACCCGGCAGAGAACAGGGCTAGATACCGGCGTGCCTAAATCGTGCTGGTTGCCAGAGCACTATGGACCGGCCAGGGGACAGGGCTGGATACCGGCGTGCTTGAACTGGGCTGGTTACCAGAGCACTATGGACCGGACAGAGAACAGGGCTGGATACCGGCATGCCTGAATCGTGCTGGTTACCAGAGCACTATGGACCGGGCAGAGAACAGGGCTGAATACCGGCGTGCCTGAATCGTGCTGGTTACCAGAGCACTATGGACTGGGCAGAGAACAGGGCTGGAGACCAGCATGCCTGAATCATGCTGGTTGCCAGAGCACTATGGACCGGCCAGGGGACAGGGCTGGATACCGGCGTGCCTGAACTGGGCTGGTTACCAGAGCACTATGGACCGGGCAGAGAACAGGGCTGGATACCGGCGTGTCTGAACTGGGCTGGTTACCAGAGCACTATGGACCGGGCAGAGAACAGGGCTGGATACCGGCGTGCCTAAATCGTGCTGGTTGCCAGAGCACTATGGACCGGCCAGGGATCAGGGATGGATACCGGCGTGCCTGAAACGTGCTGGTTTCCAGAGCACTATGGACTGGGCTGAGAACAGGGCTGGATACCGGCGTGCCTGAATCGTGCTGGTTACCAGAGCACTATGGACCAAGCAGAGAACAGGGCTGGATACCGGCGTGCCTAAATCGTGCTGGTTGCCAGAGCACTATGGACCGGCCAGAGAACAGGGCTGGATACCGGCATGCCTGAATCATGCTGGTTACCAGAGCACTATGGACCGGGCAGAGAACAGGGCTGGATACCAGGGTACCTGAATCGTGCTCATTACCAGAGCACTATGTAACAGGCAGAGAACAGGGCTGGATACCGGCGTGCCTGAATCGTGCTGGTTACCAGAGCACTATTGACCGGGCAGAGAACAGGGCTGGATACCGGCGTGCCTGAACTGGGCTGGTTACCAGAGCACTATGGACCGGGCAGAGAACAGGGCTGGATACCGGCGTGCCTAAATCGTGCTGGTTGCCAGAGCACTTTGGACCGGCCAGGGAACAGGGATGGATACCGGCGTGCCTGAAACGTGCTGGTTTCCAGAGCACTATGGACTGGGCTGAGAACAGGGCAGGATACCGGCGTGCCTGAATCGTGCTGGTTACCAGAGCACTATGGACCAGGCAGAGAACAAGGCTGGATACCGGCGTGCCTAAATCGTGCTGGTTGCCAGAGCACTATGGACCGGCCAGAGAACAGGGCTGGATACCGGCGTGCCTGAATCATGCTGGTTACCAGAGCACTATGGACCGGGCAGAGAACAGGGCTGGATACCAGGGTACCTGAATCGTGCTCATTACAAGAGCACTATGTACCAGGCAGAGAACAGGGCTGGATACCGGCGTGCCTGAATCGTGCTGTTTACCAGAGCACTATGGACCGGCCAGAGAACAGGGCTGGATACCGGCGTGCCTGAATCATGCTGGTTACCAGAGCACTATGGACCGGGCAGAGAACAGGGCTGGATACCAGGGTACCTGAATCGTGCTCATTACAAGAGCACTATGTACCAGGCAGAGAACAGGGCTGGATACCGGCGTGCCTGAATCGTGCTGTTTACCAGAGCACTATGGACCGGGCAGAGAACAGGGCTGGATACCGGCGTGCCTGAACTGGGCTGGTTACCAGAGCACTATGGACCGAGCAGAGAACAGGGCTGGATACCGGCGTGCCTAAATCGTGCTAGTTGCCAGAGCACTATGGACCGGCCGGGAACAGGGATGGATACCGGCGTGCCTGAAACGTGCTGGTTTCCAGAGCACTATGGACTGGGCTGAGAACAGGGCAGGATACCGGCGTGCCTGAATCGTGCTGGTTACCAGAGCACTATGGACCAGGCAGAGAACAGGGCTGGATACCGGCGTGCCTGAATCGTGCTGTTTACCAGAGCACTATGGACCGGGCAGAGAACAGGGCTGGATACCGGCGTGCCTGAACTGGGCTGGTTACCAGAGCACTATGGACCGAGCAGAGAACAGGGCTGGATACCGGCGTGCCTAAATCGTGCTAGTTGCCAGAGCACTATGGACCGGCCGGGAACAGGGATGGATACCGGCGTGCCTGAAACGTGCTGGTTTCCAGAGCACTATGGACTGGGCTGAGAACAGGGCAGGATACCGGCGTGCCTGAATCGTGCTGGTTACCAGAGCACTATGGACCAGGCAGAGAACAGGGCTGGATACCGGCGTGCCTGAATCGTGCTGTTTACCAGAGCACTATGGACCGGGCAGAGAACAGGGCTGGATACCGGCGTGCCTGAACTGGGCTGGTTACCAGAGCACTATGGACCGGGCAGAGAACAGGGCTGGATACCGGCGTGCCTAAATCGTGCTGGTTGCCAGAGCACTATGGACCGGCCAGGGAACAGGGATGGATACCGGCGTGCCTGAAACGTGCTGGTTACCAGAGCACTATGGACCAGGCAGAGAACAAGGCTGGATACCGGCGTGCCTAAATCGTGCTGGTTGCCAGAGCACTATGGACCGGCCAGAGAACAGGGCTGGATACCGGCGTGCCTGAATCATGCTGGTTACCAGAGCACTATGGACCGGGCAGAGAACAGGGCTGGATACCAGGGTACCTGAATCGTGCTCATTACCAGAGCACTATGTACCAGGCAGAGAACAGGGCTGGATACCGGCGTGCCTGAATCGTGCTGGTTGCCAGAGCACTATGGACCGGCCAGGGAACAGGGATGGATACCGGCGTGCCTGAAACGTGCTGGTTACCAGAGCACTATGAACTGGGCTGAGAACAGGGCTGGATACCGGCGTGCCTGAATCGTGCTGGTTACCAGAGCACTATGGACCAGGCAGAGAACAGGGCTGGATACCGGCGTGCCTGAATCATGCTGGTTGCCAGAGCACTATGGACCGGCCAGAGAACAGGGCTGGATACCGGCGTGCCTGAATCATGTTGGTTACCAGAGCACTATGGACCGGGCAGAGAACAGGGCTGGATACCAGCGTACCTGAATCGTGCTCGTTACCAGAGCGCTATGTACCAGGCAGAGAACAGGGCTGGATACCGGCGTGCCTGAATCGTGCTGGTTACCAGAGCACTATGGACCGGCCAGGGAACAAGGATGGATACCGGTGTGCCTGAATCGTGCTGGTTACCAGAGCACTATGGACCGGTCAGAGAACAGGGCTGGATACCGGCGTGCTTGAACTGGGCTGGAACCCAGAGCACTTTGGACCGGGCAGAGAACAGGGCTAGATACCGGCGTGCCTAAATCGTGCTGGTTGCCAGAGCACTATGGACCGGCCAGGGGACAGGGCTGGATACCGGCGTGCCTGAACTGGGCTGGTTACCAGAGCACTATGGACCGGACAGAGAACAGGGCTGGATACCGGCATGCCTGAATAGTGCTGGTTACCAGAGCACTATGGACCGGGCAGAGAACAGGGCTGAATACCGGCGTGCCTGAATCGTGCTGGTTACCAGAGCACTATGGACTGGGCAGAGAATAGGGCTGGAGACCAGCATGCCTGAATCGTGCTGGTTGCCAGAGCACTATGGACCGGCCAGGGGACAGGGCTGGATACCGGCGTGCCAGAACTGGGCTGGTTACCAGAGCACTATGGACCAGGCAGAGAACAGGGCTGGATACCGGCGTGTCTGAACTGGGCTGGTTACCAGAGCACTATGGACCGGGCAGAGAACAGGGCTGGATACCGGCGTGCCTAAATCGTGCTGGTTGCCAGAGCACTATGGACCGGCCAAGGAACAGGGATGGATACCGGCGTGCCTGAAACGTGCTGGTTTCCAGAGCACTATGGACTGGGCTGAGAACAGGGCTGGATACCGGCGTGCCTGAATCGTGCTGGTTACCAGAGCACTATGGACCAGGCAGAGAACAGGGCTGGATACCGGCGTGCCTAAATCGTGCTGGTTGCCAGAGCACTATGGACCGGCCAGAGAACAGGGCTGGATACCGGCGTGCCTGAATCATGCTGGTTACCAGAGCACTATGGACCGGGCAGAGAACAGGGCTGGATACCGGCGTGCCTGAATCGTGCTGGTTACCAGAGCACTATGGACCGGGCAGAGAACAGGGCTGGATACCGGCGTGCCTGAACTGGGCTGGTTACCAGAGCACTATGGACCGGGCAGAGAACAGGGCTGGATACCGGCGTGCCTAAATCGTGCTGGTTGCCAGAGCACTATGGACCGGCCAGGGAACAGGGATGGATACCGGCGTGCCTGAAACGTGCTGGTTTCCAGAGCACTATGGACTGGGCTGAGAACAGGGCTGGATACCGGTGTGCCTGAATCGTGCTGGTTACCAGAGCACTATGGACCAGGCAGAGAACAAGGCTGGATACCGGCGTGCCTAAATCGTGCTGGTTGCCAGAGCACTATGGACCAGCCAGAGAACAGGGCTGGATACAGGCGTCCCTGAATCATGCTGGTTACCAGAGCACTATGGACCGGGCAGAGAACAGGGCTGGATACCAGCGTACCTGAATCGTGCTCGTTACCAGAGCACTATGTACCAGGCAGAGAACAGGGCTGGATACCGGCGTGCCTGAATCGTGCTGGTTAACAGAGCACTATGGACCGGCCAGGGAACAAGGATGGATACCGGTGTGCCTGAAACGTGCTGGTTACCAGAGCACTATGGACTGGGCTGAGAACAGGGCTGGATACCGGCGTGCCTGAATCGTGCTGGTTACCAGAGCACTATGGACCAGGCAGAGAACAGGGCTGGATACCGGCGTGCCTGAATCATGCTGGTTGCCAGAGCACTATGGACCGGCCAGAGAACAGGGCTGGATACCGGCGTGCCTGAATCATGTTGGTTACCAGAGCACTATGGACCGGGCAGAGAACAGGGCTGGATACCAGCGTACCTGAATCGTGCTCGTTACCAGAGCGCTATGTACCAGGCAGAGAACAGGGCTGGATACCGGCGTGCCTGAATCGTGCTGGTTACCAGAGCACTATGGACCGGCCAGGGAACAAGGATGGATACCGGTGTGCCTGAATCGTGCTGGTTACCAGAGCACTATGGACCGGTCAGAGAACAGGGCTGGATACCGGCGTGCTTGAACTGGGCTGGAACCCAGAGCACTTTGGACCGGGCAGAGAACAGGGCTAGATACCGGCGTGCCTAAATCGTGCTGGTTGCCAGAGCACTATGGACCGGCCAGGGGACAGGGCTGGATACCGGCGTGCCTGAACTGGGCTGGTTACCAGAGCACTATGGACCGGACAGAGAACAGGGCTGGATACCGGCATGCCTGAATAGTGCTGGTTACCAGAGCACTATGGACCGGGCAGAGAACAGGGCTGAATACCGGCGTGCCTGAATCGTGCTGGTTACCAGAGCACTATGGACTGGGCAGAGAATAGGGCTGGAGACCAGCATGCCTGAATCGTGCTGGTTGCCAGAGCACTATGGACCGGCCAGGGGACAGTGCTGGATACCGGCATGCCAGAACTGGGCTGGTTACCAGAGCACTATGGACCAGGCAGAGAACAGGGCTGGATACCGGCGTGTCTGAACTGGGCTGGTTACCAGAGCACTATGGACCGGGCAGAGAACAGGGCTGGATACCGGCGTGCCTAAATCGTGCTGGTTGCCAGAGCACTATGGACCGGCCAGGGAACAGGGATGGATACCGGCGTGCCTGAAACGTGCTGGTTTCCAGAGCACTATGGACTGGGCTGAGAACAGGGCTGGATACCGACGTGCCTGAATCGTGTTGGTTACCAGAGCACTATGGACCAGGCAGAGAACAGGGCTGGATACCGGCGTGCCTAAATCGTGCTGGTTGCCAGAGCACTATGGACCGGCCAGAGAACAGGGCTGGATACCGGCGTGCCTGAATCATGCTGGTTACCAGAGCACTATGGACCGGGCAGAGAACAGGGCTGGATACCAGGGTACCTGAATCGTGTTCATTACCAGAGCACTATGTAACAGGCAGAGAACAGGGCTGGATACCGGCGTGCCTGAATCGTGCTGGTTACCAGAGCACTATGGACCGGGCAGAGAACAGGGCTGGATACCGGCGTGCCTGAACTGGGCTGGTTACCAGAGCACTATGGACCGGGCAGAGAACAGGGCTGGATACCGGCGTGCCTAAATCGTGCTGGTTGCCAGAGCACTATGGACCGGCCAGGGAACAGGGATGGATACCGGCGTGCCTGAAACGTGCTGGTTTCCAGAGCACTATGGACTGGGCTGAGAACAGGGCTGGATACCGGTGTGCCTGAATCGTGCTGGTTACCAGAGCACTATGGACCAGGCAGAGAACAAGGCTGGATACCGGCGTGCCTAAATCGTGCTGGTTGCCAGAGCACTATGGACCAGCCAGAGAACAGGGCTGGATACAGGCGTCCCTGAATCATGCTGGTTACCAGAGCACTATGGACCGGGCAGAGAACAGGGCTGGATACCAGCGTACCTGAATCGTGCTCGTTACCAGAGCACTATGTACCAGGCAGAGAACAGGGCTGGATACCGGCGTGCCTGAATCGTGCTGGTTACCAGAGCACTATGGACCGGCCAGGGAACAAGGATGGATACCGGTGTGCCTGAATCGTGCTGGTTACCAGAGCACTATGGACCGGTCAGAAAACAGGGCTGGATACCGGCGTGCTTTAACTGGGCTGAAACCCAGAGCACTTTGGACCGGCCAGGGAACAGGGATGGATACCGGCGTGCCTGAAACGTGCTGGTTTCCAGAGCACTATGGACTGGGCTGAGAACAGGGCTGGATACCGACGTGCCTGAATCGTGCTGGTTACCAGAGCACTATGGACCAGGCAGAGAACAGGGCTGGATACCGGCGTGCCTAAATCGTGCTGGTTGCCAGAGCACTATGGACCGGCCAGAGAACAGGGCTGGATACCGGCGTGCCTGAATCATGCTGGTTACCAGAGCACTATGGACCGGGCAGAGAACAGGGCTGGATACCAGGGTACCTGAATCGTGTTCATTACCAGAGCACTATGTAACAGGCAGAGAACAGGGCTGGATACCGGCGTGCCTGAATCGTGCTGGTTACCAGAGCACTATGGACCGGGCAGAGAACAGGGCTGGATACCGGCGTGCCTGAACTGGGCTGGTTACCAGAGCACTATGGACCGGGCAGAGAACAGGGCTGGATACCGGCGTGCCTAAATCGTGCTGGTTGCCAGAGCACTATGGACCGGCCAGGGAACAGGGATGGATACCGGCGTGCCTGAAACGTGCTGGTTTCCAGAGCACTATGGACTGGGCTGAGAACAGGGCTGGATACCGGTGTGCCTGAATCGTGCTGGTTACCAGTGCACTATGGACCAGGCAGAGAACAAGGCTGGATACCGGCGTGCCTAAATCGTGCTGGTTGCCAGAGCACTATGGACCAGCCAGAGAACAGGGCTGGATACAGGCGTCCCTGAATCATGCTGGTTACCAGAGCACTATGGACCGGGCAGAGAACAGGGCTGGATACCAGCGTACCTGAATCGTGCTCGTTACCAGAGCACTATGTACCAGGCAGAGAACAGGGCTGGATACCGGCGTGCCTGAATCGTGCTGGTTACCAGAGCACTATGGACCGGCCAGGGAACAAGGATGGATACCGGTGTGCCTGAATCGTGCTGGTTACCAGAGCACTATGGACCGGTCAGAGAACAGGGCTGGATACCGGCGTGCTTGAACTGGGCTGGAACCCAGAGCACTTTGGACCGGGCAGAGAAGAGGGCTAGATACCGGCGTGCCTAAACTGTGCTGGTTACCAGAGCACTATGGACCGGACAGAGAACAGGGCTGGATACCGGCATGCCTGAATCGTGCTGGTTACCAGAGCACTATGGACCGGGCAGAGAACAGGGCTGAATACCGGCGTGCCTGAATCGTGCTGGTTACCAGAGCACTATGGACCGGACAGAGAACAGGGCTGGATACCGGCATGCCTGAATCGTGCTGGTTACCAGAGCACTATGGACCGGGCAGAGAACAGGGCTGAATACCGGCGTGCCTGAATCGTGCTGGTTACCAGAGCACTATGGACCGGACAGAGAACAGGGCTAGATACCGGCATGCCTGAACTGTGCTGGTTACCAGAGCACTATGGACCGGACAGAGAACAGGGCTGGATACCGGCATGCCTGAATCGTGCTGGTTACCAGAGCACTATGGACAGGGCAGAGAACAGGGCTGAATACCGGCTTGCCTGAATCGTGCTGGTTACCAGAGCACTATGGACTGGGCAGAGAACAGGGCTGGAGACCAGCATGCCTGAATCGTGCTGGTTGCCAGAGCACTATGGACCGGGCAGAGAACAGGGCTGGATACCGGCGTGCCTGAACTGGGCTGGTTACCAGAGCACTATGGACAGGGCAAAGAACACGGCTGGATACCGGCGTGCCTGAATCGTGCTGGTTAGCAGAGAACTATGGACCGGGCAGAGAACAGGGCTGGATAATGGCGTGCTTGAACTGGGCTGGTTACCAGAGCACTATGGACCGGACAGAGACCAGGGCTGGATACCGGCATGCCTGAATCGTGCTGGTTACCAGAGCACTATACACCGGGCAGAGAACAGGGCTGGATACCGGCATGCCTGAATCGTGCTGGTTACCAGAGCACTATGGACCGGGCAGAGAACAGGGCTGGATACCGGCGTGCCTGAACTGGGCTGGTTACCAGAGCACTATGGACCGGGCAGAGAACAGGGCAGGATACTGGCGTGCCTAAATCGTGCTGGTTGCCAGAGCACTATGGACCGGCCAGGGAACAGGGATGGATACCGGCGTGCCTGAAACGTGCTGGTTACCAGAGCACTATGGACCGGCCAGAGAACAGGGCTGGATACCGTCGTGCCTGAATCATGCTGGTTACCAGAGACTATAGACCGGGCAGAGAACAGGGCTGGATACCAGGGTACCTGAATCGTGCTCGTTACCAGAGCACTATGTACCAGGCAGAGAACAGGGCTAGATACCGGCGTGCCTGAATTGTGCTGGTTACCAGAGCACTTTGGACTGGGAAGAGAACAGGGCTTTATACCGCGTGCATGAACTGGGCTGGTAACCAGAGCACTATGGACCGGACAGAGAACAGGGCTGGAGACCGGCATGCCTGAATCGTGCTGATTACCAGAGCACTATGGACCGGCCAGGGAACAAGGATGGATACCGGTGTGCCTGAATTGTGCTGGTTACCAGAGCACTATGGACCGGTCAGAGAACAGGGCTGGATACCGGCGTGCTTTAACTGGGCTGGTTACCAGAGCACTTTGGACCGGGCAGATAACAGGGCTGGATACCGGCGTGCCTGAATCGTGCTGTTTACCAGAGCACTATGGACCGGGCAGAGAACAGGGCTGGATACCGGCGTGCCTGAACTGGGCTGGTTACCAGAGCACTATGGACCGGGCAGAGAACAGGGCTGGATACCGGCGTGCCTAAATCGTGCTGGTTGCCAGAGCACTATGGACCGGCCAGGGAACAAGGATGGATACCGGTGTGCCTGAATCGTGCTGGTTACCAGAGCACTATGGACCGGTCAGAGAACAGGGCTGGATACCGGAGTGCTTGAACTGGGCTGGAACCCAGAGCACTTTGGACCGGGCAGAGAACAGGGCTAGATACCGGCATCCCTAAATCGTGCTGGTTGCCAGAGCACTATGGACCGGCCAGGGGACAGGGCTGGATACCGGCATGCCTGAACTGGGCTGGTTACCAGAGCACTATGGACCGGACAGAGAACAGGGCTGGATACCGGCATGCCTGAATCGTGCTGGTTACAAGAGTACTATGGACCGGGCAGAGAACAGGGCTGAATACCGGCGTGCCTGAATCGTGCTGGTTACCAGAGCACTATGGACTGTGCAGAGAAGAGGGCTGGAGACCAGCATGCCTGAATCGTGCTGGTTGCCAGAGCACTATGGACCGGGCAGAGAACAGGGCTGGATACCGGCGTGCCTGAACTGGGCTGGTTACCAGAGCACTATGGACAGGGCAAAGAACACGGCTGGATACCGGCGTGCCTGAATCGTGCTGGTTAGCAGAGAACTATGGACCGGGCAGAGAACAGGGCTGGATAATGGCGTGCTTGAACTGGGCTGGTTACCAGAGCACTATGGACCGGACAGAGACCAGGGCTGGATACCGGCATGCCTGAATCGTGCTGGTTACCAGAGCACTATACACCGGGCAGAGAACAGGGCTGGATACCGGCATGCCTGAATCGTGCTGGTTACCAGAGCACTATGGACCGGGCAGAGAACAGGGCTGGATACTGGCGTGCCTAAATCGTGCTGGTTGCCAGAGCACTATGGACCGGCCAGGGAACAGGGATGGATACCGGCGTGCCTGAAACGTGCTGGTTACCAGAGCACTATGGACTGGGCTGAGAACAGGGCTGGATACCAGCGTGCCTGAATCGTGCTGGTTACCAGAGCACTATGGACCAGGCAGAGAACAGGGCTGGATACCGGCGTGCCTAAATCGTGCTGGTTGCCAGAGCACTGTGGACCGGCCAGAGAACAGGGCTGGATACCGGCGTACCTGAATCATGCTGGTTACCAGAGACTATAGACCGGGCAGAGAACAGGGCTGGAAACCAGGGTACCTGAATCCTGCTCGTTACCAGAGCACTATGTACCAGGCAGAGAACAGGGCTGGATACCGGCGTGCCTGAATTGTGCTGGTTACCAGAGCACTTTGGACTGGGAAGAGAACAGGGCTTTATACCGCGTGCATGAACTGGGCTGGTAACCAGAGCACTATGGACCGGACAGAGAACAGGGCTGGATACCAGCGTACCTGAATCGTGCTCATTACCAGAGCACTATGTACCAGGCAGAGAACAGGGCTGGATACCGGCGTGCCTGAATCGTGCTGGTTTCCAGAGCACTATGGACTGGGCTGAGAACAGGGCTGGATACCGGCGTGCCTGAATCGTGCTGGTTACCAGAGCACTATGAACCAGGCAGAGAACAGGGCTGGATACCGGCGTGCCTAAATCGTGCTGGTTGCCAGAGCACTATGGACCGGCCAGAGAACAGGGCTGGATACCGGCGTGCCTGAATCATGCTGGTTACCAGAGCACTATGGACCGGGCAGAGAACAGGGCTGGATACCAGCGTACCTGAATCGTGCTCATTACCAGAGCACTATGTACCAGGCAGAGAACAGGGCTGGATACCGGCGTGCCTGAATCGTGCTGTTTACCAGAGCACTATGGACCGGGCAGAGAACAGGGCTGGATACCGGCGTGCCTGAACTGGGCTGGTTACCAGAGCACTATGGACCGGGCAGAGAACAGGGCTGGATACCGGCGTGCCTAAATCGTGCTGGTTGCCAGAGCACTATGGACCGGCCAGGGAACAGGGCTGGATACCGGCGTGCCTGAATTGTGCTGGTTACCAGAGCACTTTGGACTGGGAAGAGAACAGGGCTTTATACCGCGTGCATGAACTGGGCTGGTAACCAGAGCACTATGGACCGGACAGAGAACAGGGCTGGATACCAGCGTACCTGAATCGTGCTCATTACCAGAGCACTATGTACCAGGCAGAGAACAGGGCTGGATACCGGCGTGCCTGAATCGTGCTGGTTTCCAGAGCACTATGGACTGGGCTGAGAACAGGGCTGGATACCGGCGTGCCTGAATCGTGCTGGTTACCAGAGCACTATGAACCAGGCAGAGAACAGGGCTGGATACCGGCGTGCCTAAATCGTGCTGGTTGCCAGAGCACTATGGACCGGCCAGAGAACAGGGCTGGATACCGGCGTGCCTGAATCATGCTGGTTACCAGAGCACTATGGACCGGGCAGAGAACAGGGCTGGATACCAGCGTACCTGAATCGTGCTCATTACCAGAGCACTATGTACCAGGCAGAGAACAGGGCTGGATACCGGCGTGCCTGAATCGTGCTGTTTACCAGAGCACTATGGACCGGGCAGAGAACAGGGCTGGATACCGGCGTGCCTGAACTGGGCTGGTTACCAGAGCACTATGGACCGGGCAGAGAACAGGGCTGGATACCGGCGTGCCTAAATCGTGCTGGTTGCCAGAGCACTATGGACCGGCCAGGGAACAGGGATGGATACCGGCGTGCCTGAAACGTGCTGGTTACCAGAGCACTATGGACCAGGCAGAGAACAGGGCTGGATACCGGCGTGCCTAAATCGTGCTGGTTGCCAGAGCACTATGGACCGGCCAGAGAACAGGGCTGGATACCGGCGTGCCTGAATCATGCTGGTTACCAGAGCACTATGGACCGGGCAGAGAACAGGGCTGGATACCAGCGTACCTGAATCGTGCTCATTACCAGAGCACTATGTACCAGGCAGAGAACAGGGCTGGATACCGGCGTGCCTGAATCGTGCTGTTTACCAGAGCACTATGGACCGGGCAGAGAACAGGGCTGGATACCGGCGTGCCTGAACTGGGCTGGTTACCAGAGCACTATGGACCGGGCAGAGAACAGGGCTGGATACCGGCGTGCCTAAATCGTGCTGGTTGCCAGAGCACTATGGACCGGCCAGGGAACAGGGATGGATACCGGCGTGCCTGAAACGTGCTGGTTACCAGAGCACTATGGACCACGCAGAGAACAGGGCTGGATACCGGCGTGCCTAAATCGTGCTGGTTGCCAGAGCAATATGGACCGGCCAGAGAACAGGGCTGGATACCGGCGTGCCTGAATCATGCTGGTTACCAGAGCACTATGGACCTGGCAGAGAACAGGGCTGGATACAAGGGTACCTGAATCGTGCTCATTACCAGAGCACTATGTACCAGGCAGAGAACAGGGCTGGATACTGGCGTGCCTGAATCGTGCTGTTTACCAGAGCACTATGGACCGGGCAGAGAACAGGGCTGGATACCGGCGTGCCTGAACTGGGCTGGTAACCAGAGCACTATGGACCGGGCAGAGAACAGGGCAGGATACCGGCGTGCCTAAATCGTGCTGGTTGCCAGAGCACTATGGACCGGCCAGGGAACAGGGATGGATACCGGCGTGCCTGAAACGTGCTGGTTACCAGAGCACTATGGACTGGGCTGAGAACAGGGCTGGATACCGGCGTGCCTGAATCGTGCTGGTTACCAGAGCACTATGGACCAGGCAGAGAACAGGGCTGGATACCGGCGTGCCTAAATCGTGCTGGTTGCCAGAGCACTATGGACCGGCCAGAGAACAGGGCTGGATACCGGCGTGCCTGAATCATGCTGGTTACCAGAGCACTATGGACCGGGCAGAGAACAGGGCTGGATACCAGCGTACCTGAATCGTGCTCGTTACCAGAGCACTATGTACCAGGCAGAGAACAGGGCTAGATACCGGCGTGCCTGAATCGTGCTGGTTACCAGAGCACTATGGACCGGCCAGGGAACAAGGATGGATACCGGTGTGCCTGAATCGTGCTGGTTACCAGAGCACTATGGACCGGTCAGAGAACAGGGCTGGATACCGGCGTGCTTGAACTGGGCTTGAACCCAGAGCACTTTGGACCGGGCAGAGAACAGGGCTAGATACCGGTGTGCCTAAATCGTGCTGGTTGCCAGAGCACTATGGACCGGCCAGGGGACAGGGCTGGATACCGGCATGCTTGAACTGGGCTGGTTACCAGAGCACTATGGACCGGACAGAGAACAGGGCTGGATACCGGCATGCCTGAATCGTGCTGGTTACCAGAGCACTATGGACCGGGCAGAGAACAGGGCTGAATACCGGCGTGCCTGAATCGTGCTGGTTACCAGAGCACTATGGACCGGGCAGAGAACAGGGCTGGATACCGGCATGCCTGAATCGTGCTGGTTACCAGAGCACTATGGACTGGGCAGAGAACAGGGCTGGAGACCAGCATGCCTGAATCGTGCTGGTTGCCAGAGCACTATGGACCGGCCAGAGAACAGGGCTGGATACCGGCGTGCCTGAACTGGGCTGGTTACCAGAGCACTATGGACAGGGCAAAGAACACGGCTGGATACCGGCGTGCCTGAATTGTGCTGGTTAGCAGAGAACTATGGACCGGGCAGAGAACAGGGCTGGATAATGGCGTGCTTGAACTGGGCTGGTTACCAGAGCACTATGGACCGGACAGAGACCAGGGCTGGATACCGGCATGCCTGAATCGTGCTGGTTACCAGAGCACTATACACCGGGCAGAGAACAGGGCTGGATACCGGCATGCCTGAATCGTGCTGGTTACCAGAGCACTATGGACCGGGCAGAGAACAGGGCTGGATACCGGCGTGCCTGAACTGGGCTGGTTACCAAAGCACTATGGACCGGGCAGAGAACAGGGCTGGATACTGGCGTGCCTAAATCGTGCTGGTTGCCAGAGCACTATGGACCGGCCAGGGAACAGGGATGGATACCGGCGTGCCTGAAACGTGCTGGTTACCAGAGCACTATGGACTGGGCTGAGAACAGGGCTGGATACCAGCGTGCCTGAATCGTGCTTGTTACCAGAGCACTATGGACCAGGCAGAGAACAGGGCTGGATACCGGCGTGCCTAAATCGTGCTGGTTGCCAGAGCACTATGGACCGGCCAGAGAACAGGGCTGGATACCGGCGTGCCTGAATCATGCTGGTTACCAGAGACTATAGACCGGGCAGAGAACAGGGCTGGATACCAGGGTACCTGAATCGTGCTCATTACCAGAGCACTATGTACCAGGCAGAGAACAGGGCTGGATACTGGCGTGCCTGAATCGTGCTGTTTACCAGAGCACTATGGACCGGGCAGAGAACAGGGCTGGATACCGGCGTGCCTGAACTGGGCTGGTTACCAGAGCACTATGGACCGGGCAGAGAACAGGGCTGGATACCGGCGTGCCTAAATCGTGCTGGTTGCCAGAGCACTATGGACCGGCCAGGGAACAGGGATGGATACCGGCGTGCCTGAAACGTGCTGGTTACCAGAGCACTATGGACTGGACTGAGAACAGGGCTGGATACCGGCGTGCCTGAATCGTGCTGGTTACCAGAGCACTATGGACCAGGCAGAGAACAGGGCTGGATACCGGCGTGCCTAAATCGTGCTGGTTGCCAGAGCACTATGGACCGGCCAGAGAACAGGGCTGGATACCGGCGTGCCTGAATCATGCTGGTTACCAGAGCACTATGGACCGGGCAGAGAACAGGGCTGGATACCAGCGTACCTGAATCGTGCTCGTTACCAGAGCACTATGTACCAGGCAGAGAACAGGGCTTGATACCGGCGTGCCTGAATCGTGCTGGTTACCAGAGCACTATGGACCGGCCAGGGAACAAGGATGGATACCGGTGTGCCTGAATCGTGCTGGTTACCAGAGCACTATGGACCGGTCAGAGAACAGGGCTGGATACCGGAGTGCTTGAACTGGGCTGGAACCCAGAGCACTTTGGACCGGGCAGAGAACAGGGCTAGATACCGGCATCCCTAAATCGTGCTGGTTGCCAGAGCACTATGGACCGGCCAGGGGACAGGGCTGGATACCGGCATGCCTGAACTGGGCTGGTTACCAGAGCACTATGGACCGGACAGAGAACAGGGCTGGATACCGGCATGCCTGAATCGTGCTGGTTACCAGAGTACTATGGACCGGGCAGAGAACAGGGCTGAATACCGGTGTGCCTGAATCGTGCTGGTTACCAGAGCACTATGGACTGTGCAGAGAACAGGGCTGGAGACCAGCATGCCTGAATCGTGCTGGTTGCCAGAGCACTATGGACCGGGCAGAGAACAGGGCTGGATACCGGCGTGCCTGAACTGGGCTGGTTACCAGAGCACTATGGACAGGGCAAAGAACACGGCTGGATACCGGCGTGCCTGAATCGTGCTGGATAGCAGAGAACTATGGACCGGGCAGAGAACAGGGCTGGATAATGGCGTGCTTGAACTGGGCTGGTTACCAGAGCACTATGGACCGGACAGAGACCAGGGCTGGATACCGGCATGCCTGAATCGTGCTGGTTACCAGTGCACTATACACCGGGCAGAGAACAGGGCTGGATACCGGCATGCCTGAATCGTGCTGGTTACCAGAGCACTATGGACCGGGCAGAGAACAGGGCTGGATACCGGCATGCCTGAACTGGGTTGGTTACCAGAGCACTATGGACCGGGCAGAGAACAGGGCAGGATACTGGCGTGCCTAAATCGTGCTGGTTGCCAGAGCACTATGGACCGGCCAGGGAACAGGGATGGATACCGGCGTGCCTGAAACGTGCTGGTTACCAGAGCACTATGGACTGGGCTGAGAACAGGGCTGGATACCAGCGTGCCTGAATCGTGCTGGTTACCAGAGCACTATGGACCAGGCAGAGAACAGGGCTGGATACCGGCGTGCCTAAATCGTGCTGGTTGCCAGAGCACTATGGACCGGCCAGAGAACAGGGCTGGATACCGGCGTACCTGAATCATGCTGGTTACCAGAGACTATAGACCGGGCAGAGAACAGGGCTGGAAACCAGGGTACCTGAATCCTGCTCGTTACCAGAGCACTATGTACCAGGCAGAGAACAGGGCTGGATACCGGCGTGCCTGAATTGTGCTGGTTACCAGAGCACTTTGGACTGGGAAGAGAACAGGGCTTTATACCGCGTGCATGAACTGGGCTGGTAACCAGAGCACTATGGACCGGACAGAGAACAGGGCTGGAGACCGGCATGCCTGAATCGTGCTGATTACCAGAGCACTATGGACCGGCAAGGGAACAAGGATGGATACCGGTGTGCCTGAATTGTGCTGGTTACCAGAGCACTATGGACCGGTCAGAGAACAGGGCTGGATACCGGCGTGCTTTAACTGGGCTGGTTACCAGAGCACTTTGGACCGGGCAGAGAACAGGGCTGGATACCGGCGTGCCTAAATCGTGCTGGTTGCCAGAGCACTATGGACCAGCCAGGGGACAGGGCTGGATACCGGCGTGCCTGAACTGGGCTGGTTACCAGAGCACTATGGACCGGGCAGAGAACAGGGCTGGATACCGGCGTGCCTAAATCGTGCTGGTTGCCAGAGCACTATGGACCGGCCAGGGAACAGGGATGGATACCGGCGTGCCTGAAACGTGCTGGTTTCCAGAGCACTATGGACTGGGCTGAGAACAGGGCTGGATACCGGTGTGCCTGAATCGTGCTGGTTACCAGAGCACTATGAACCAGGCAGAGAACAGGGCTGGATACCGGCGTGCCTAAATCGTGCTGGTTGCCAGAGCACTATGGACCGGCCAGAGAACAGGGCTGGATACCGGCGTGCCTGAATCATGCTGGTTACCAGAGCACTATGGACCGGGCAGAGAACAGGGCTGGATACCGGTGTGCCTGAACTGGGCTGGTTACCAGAGCACTATGGACCGGGCAGAGAACAGGGCTGGATACCGGCGTGCCTAAATCGTGCTGGTTGCCTGAGCACTATGGACCGGCCAGGGAACAGGGATGGATACCGGCGTGCCTGAAACGTGCTGGTTACCAGAGCACTATGGACCAGGCAGAGAACAGGGCTGGATACCGGCGTGCCTAAATCGTGCTGGTTGCCAGAGCACTATGGACCGGCCAGAGAACAGGGCTGGATACCGGCGTGCCTGAATCATGCTGGTTACCAGAGCACTATGGACCTGGCAGAGAACAGGGCTGGATACCAGGGTACCTGAATCGTGCTCATTACCAGAGCACTATGTACCAGGCAGAGAACAGGGCTGGATACTGGCGTGCCTGAATCGTGCTGTTTACCAGAGCACTATGGACCGGGCAGAGAACAGGGCTGGATACCGGCGTGCCTGAACTGGGCTGGTTACCAGAGCACTATGGACCGGGCAGAGAACAGGGCTGGATACCGGCGTGCCTAAATCGTGCTGGTTGCCAGAGCACTATGGACCGGCCAGGGAACAGGGATGGATACTAGCGTGCCTGAAACGTGCTGGTTACCAGAGCACTATGGACTGGGCTGAGAACAGGGCTGGATACCGGCGTGCCTGAATCGTGCTGGTTACCAGAGCACTATGGACCAGGCAGAGAACAGGGCTGGATACCGGCGTGCCTAAATCGTGCTGGTTGCCAGAGCACTATGGACCGGCCAGAGAACAGGGCTGGATACCGGCGTGCCTGAATCATGCTGGTTACCAGAGCACTATGGACCGGGCAGAGAACAGGGCTGGATACCAGCGTACCTGAATCGTGCTCGTTACCAGAGCACTATGTACCAGGCAGAGAACAGGGCTAGATACCGGCGTGCCTGAATCGTGCTGGTTACCAGAGCACTATGGACCGGCCAGGGAGCAAGGATGCATACCGGTGTGCCTGAATCGTGCTGGTTACCAGAGCACTATGGACCGGTCAGAGAACAGGGCTGGATACCGGCGTGCTTGAACTGGGCTGGAACCCAGAGCACTTTGGACCGGGCAGAGAACAGGGCTAGATACCGGCGTGCCTAAATCGTGCTGGTTGCCAGAGCACTATGGACCGGCCAGGGGACAGGGCTGGATACCGGCATGCCTGAACTGGGCTGGTTACCAGAGCACTATGGACCGGACAGAGAACTGGGCTGGATACCGGCATTCCTGAATCGTGCTGGTTACCAGAGCACTATGGACCGGGCAGAGAACAGGGCTGAATACCGGCGTGCCTGAATCGTGCTGGTTACCAGAGCACTATGGACCGGGCAGAGAACAGGGCTGGATACCGGCATGCCTGAATCGTGCTGGTTACCAGAGCACTATGGACTGGGCAGAGAACAGGGCTGGAGACCAGCATGCCTGAATCGTGCTGGTTGCCAGAGCACTATGGACCGGCCAGAGAACAGGGCTGGATACCGGCGTGCCTGAACTGGGCTGGTTACCAGAGCACTATGGACAGGGCAAAGAACACGGCTGGATACCGGCGTGCCTGAATCGTGCTGGTTAGCAGAGAACTATGGACCGGGCAGAGAACAGGGCTGGATAATGGCGTGCTTGAACTGGGCTGGTTACCAGAGCACTATGGACCGGACAGAGACCAGGGCTGGATACCGGCATGCCTGAATCGTGCTGGTTACCAGAGCACTATACACCGGGCAGAGAACAGGGCTGGATACCGGCATGCCTGAATCGTGCTGGTTACCAGAGCACTATGGACCGGGCAGAGAACAGGGCTGGATACCGGCGTGCCTGAACTGGGCTGGTTACCAAAGCACTATGGACCGGGCAGAGAACAGGGCTGGATACTGGCGTGCCTAAATCGTGCTGGTTGCCAGAGCACTATGGACCGGCCAGGGAACAGGGATGGATACCGGCGTGCCTGAAACGTGCTGGTTACCAGAGCACTATGGACTGGGCTGAGAACAGGGCTGGATACCAGCGTGCCTGAATCGTGCTTGTTACCAGAGCACTATGGACCAGGCAGAGAACAGGGCTGGATACCGGCGTGCCTAAATCGTGCTGGTTGCCAGAGCACTATGGACCGGCCAGAGAACAGGCCTGGATACCGGCGTGCCTGAATCATGCTGGTTACCAGAGCACTATGGACCGGGCAGAGAACAGGGCTGGATACCAGCGTACCTGAATCGTGCTCGTTACCAGAGCACTATGTACCAGGCAGAGAACAGGGCTGGATACCGGCGTGCCTGAATCTTGCTGGTTACCAGAGCACTATGGACCAGCCAGGGAACAAGGATGGATACCGGTGTGCCTGAATCGTGCTGGTTACCAGAGCACTATGGACCGGCCAGGGGACAGGGCTGGATACCGGCGTGCCTGAACTGGGCTGGTTACCAGAGCACTATTGACCGGACAGAGAACAGGGCTGGATACCGGCATGCCTGAATCGTGCTGGTTACCAGAGCACTATGGAGCGGGCAGAGAACAGGGCTGAATACCGGCGTGCTTGAATCGTGCTGGTTACCAGAGCACTATGGACTGGGCAGAGAACAGGGCTGGAGACCAGCATGCCTGAATCGTGCTGGTTGCCAGAGCACTATGGACCGGCCAGGGGACAGGGCTGGATACCGGCATGCCTGAACTGGGCTGGTTACCAGAGCACTATGGACCGGGCAGAGAACAGGGCTGGATACCGGCGTGCCTAAATTGTGCTGGTTGCCAGAGCACTATGGACCGGCCAGAGAACAGGGCTGGATACCGGCGTGCCTGAATCATGCTGGTTACCAGAGCACTATGGACCGGGCAGAGAACAGGGCTGGATACCAGCGTACCTGAATCGTGCTCGTTACCAGAGCACTATGTACCAGGCAGAGAACAGGGCTGGATACCGGCGTGCCTGAATCGTGCTGGTTACCAGAGCACTATGGACCAGCCAGGGAACAAGGATGGATACCGGTGTGCCTGAATCGTGCTGGTTACCAGAGCACTATGGACCGGTCAGAGAACAGGGCTGGATACCGGCGTGCTTGAACTGGGCTGGAACCCAGAGCACTTTGGACCGGGCAGAGAACAGGGCTGGATACCGGCATGACTGTATCATGCTGGTTACCAGAGCACTATGGACCGGGCAGAGAACAGGGCTGGATACCAGCATACCTGAATCGTGCTCGTTACCAGAGCACTATGTACCAGGCAGAGAACAGGGCTGGATACCGGCGTGCCTGAATCGTGCTGGTTACCAGAGCACTATGGACCAGCCAGGGAACAAGGATGAATACCGGTGTGCCTGAATCGTGCTGGTTACTAGAGCACTATGGACCGGTCAGAGAACAGGGCTGGATACCGGCGTGCTTGAACTGGGCTGGAACCCAGAGCACTTTGGACCCGGCAGAGAACAGGGCTAGATACCGGCGTGCCTAAATCGTGCTGGTTGCCAGAGCACTATGGACCGGCCAGGGGACAGGGCTGGATACCGGCGTGCATGAACTGGGCTGGTTACCAGAGCACTATGGACCGGACAGAGAACAGGGCTGGATACCAGCGTACCTGAATCGTGCTCGTTACCAGAGCACTATGTACCAGGCAGAGAACAGGGCTAGATACCGGCGTGCCTAAATCGTGCTGGTTGCCAGAGCACTATGGACCGGCCAGGGGACAGGGCTGGATACCGGCGTGCATGAACTGGGCTGGTTACCAGAGCACTATGGACCGGACAGAGAACAGGGCTGGATACCGGCATGCCTGAATCGTGCTGGTTACCAGAGCACTATGGACCGGGCAGAGAACAGGGCTGAATTCTGGCGTGCCTGAATCGTGCTGGTTACCAGAGCACTATGGACTGGGCAGAGAATAGGGCTGGAGACCAGCATGCCTGAATCGTGCTGGTTGCCAGAGCACTATGGACCGGCCAGGGGACAGGGCTGGATACCGGCGTGCCTGAACTGGGCTGGTTACCAGAGCACTATGGACCGGGCAGAGAACAGGGCTGGATACCGGCGTGTCTGAACTGGGCTGGTTACCAGAGCACTATGGACCGGGCAGAGAACAGGGCTGGATACCGGCGTGCTTAAATCGTGCTGGTTGCCAGAGCACTATGGACCGGCCAGGGAACAGGGATGGATACCGGCGTGCCTGAAACGTGCTGGTTTCCAGAGCACTATGGACTGGGCTGAGAACAGGGCTGGATACCGGCGTGCCTGAATCGTGCTGGTTACCAGAGCACTATGGACCAGGCAGAGAACAGGGCTGGATACCGGCGTGCCTAAATCGTGCTGGTTGCCAGAGCACTATGGACCGGCCAGAGAACAGGGCTGGATACCGGCGTGCCTGAATCATGCTGGTTACTAGAGCACTATGGACCGGGCAGAGAACAGGGCAGGATACCGGCGTGCCTGAACTGGGCTGGTTACCAGAGCACTATGGACCGGGCAGAGAACAGGGCTGGATACCGGCGTGCCTAAATCGTGCTGGTTGCCAGAGCACTATGGACCGGCCAGGGAACAGGGATGGATACCGGCGTGCCTGAAACGTGCTGGTTTCCAGAGCACTATGGACTGGGCTGAGAACAGGGCTGGATACCGGCGTGCCTGAATCGTGCTGGTTACCAGAGCACTATGAACCAGGCAGAGAACAGGGCTGGATACCGGCGTGCCTAAATCGTGCTGGTTGCCAGAGCACTATGGACCGGCCAGAGAACAGGGCTGGATACCGGCGTGCCTGAATCATGCTGGTTACCAGAGCACTATGGACCGGGCAGAGAACAGGGCTGGATACCAGGGTACCTAAATCGTGCTCATTACCAGAGCACTATGTACCAGGCAGAGAATAGGGCTGGATACCGGCGTGCCTGAATCGTGCTGTTTATCAGAGCAATATGGACCGGGCAGAGAACAGGGCTGGATACCGGCGTGCTTGAACTGGGCTGGTTACCAGAGCACTATGAACCGGGCAGAGAACAGGGCTGGATACCGGCGTGCCTAAATCGTGCTGGTTGCCAGAGCACTATGGACCGGCCAGGGAACAGGGATGGATACCGGCGTGCCTGAAACGTGCTGGTTACCAGAGCACTATGGACTGGGCTGAGAACAGGGCTGGATACCGGCGTGCCTGAATCGTGCTGGTTACCAGAGCACTATGGGCCAGGCAGAGAACAGGGCTGGATACCGGCGTGCCTAAATCGTGCTGGTTGCCAGAGCACTATGGACCGGCCAGAGAACAGGCCTGGATACCGGCGTGCCTGAATCATGCTGGTTACCAGAGCACTATGGACCGGGCAGAGAACAGGGCTGGATACCAGCGTACCTGAATCGTGCTCGTTACCAGAGCACTATGTACCAGGCAGAGAACAGGGCTGGATACCGGCGTGCCTGAATCTTGCTGGTTACCAGAGCACTATGGACCAGCCAGGGAACAAGGATGGATACCGGTGTGCCTGAATCGTGCTGGTTACCAGAGCACTATGGACCGGCCATGGGGACAGGGCTGGATACCGGCGTGCCTGAACTGGGCTGGTTACCAGAGCACTATGGACCGGACAGAGAACAGGGCTGGATACCGGCATGCTTGAATCGTGCGGGTTACCAGAGCACTATGGACCGGGCAGAGAACAGGGCTGAATACCGGCGTGCTTGAATCGTGCTGGTTACCAGAGCACTATGGACTGGGCAGAGAACAGGGCTGGAGACCAGCATGCCTGAATCGTGCTGGTTGCCAGAGCACTATGGACCGGCCAGGGGACAGGGCTGGATACCGGCGTGCCTGAACTGGGCTGGTTACCAGAGCACTATGGACCGGGCAGAGAACAGGGCTGGATACCGGCGTGCCTAAATCGTGCTGGTTGCCAGAGCACTATGGACCGGCCAGGGAACAGGGATGGATACCGGCGTGCCTGAAACGTGCTGGTTACCAGAGCACTATGGACAGGGCTGAGAACAGGGCTGGATACCGGCGTGCCTGAATCGTGCTGGTTACCAGAGCACTATGGACCAGGCAGAGAACAGGGCTGGATACCGGCGTGCCTAAATTGTGCTGGTTGCCAGAGCACTATGGACCGGCCAGAGAACAGGGCTGGATACCGGCGTGCCTGAATCATGCTGGTTACCAGAGCACTATGGACCGGGCAGAGAACAGGGCTGGATACCAGCGTACCTGAATCGTGCTCGTTACCAGAGCACTATGTACCAGGCAGAGAACAGGGCTGGATACCGGCGTGCCTGAATCGTGCTGGTTACCAGAGCACTATGGACCAGCCAGGGAACAAGGATGGATACCGGTGTGCCTGAATCGTGCTGGTTACCAGAGCACTATGGACCGGTCAGAGAACAGGGCTGGATACCGGCGTCCTTGAACTGGGCTGGAACCAAGAGCACTTTGGACCGGGCAGAGAACAGGGCTGGATACCGGCATGACTGTATCATGCTGGTTACCAGAGCACTATGGACCGGGCAGAGAACAGGGCTGGATACCAGCATACCTGAATCATGCTCGTTACCAGAGCACTATGTACCAGGCAGAGAACAGGGCTGGATACCGGCGTGCCTGAATCGTGCTGGTTACCAGAGCACTATGGACCAGCCAGGGAACAAGGATGAATACCGGTGTGCCTGAATCGTGCTGGTTACTAGAGCACTATGGACCGGTCAGAGAACAGGGCTGGATACCGGCGTGCTTGAACTGGGCTGGAACCCAGAGCACTTTGGACCCGGCAGAGAACAGGGCTAGATACCAGCGTGCCTAAATCGTGCTGGTTGCCAGAGCACTATGGACCGGCCAGGGGACAGGGCTGGATACCGGCGTGCATGAACTGGGCTGGTTACCAGAGCACTATGGACCGGACAGAGAACAGGGCTGGATACCGGCATGCCTGAATCGTGCTGGTTACCAGAGCACTATGGACCGGGCAGAGAACAGGGCTGAATACTGGCGTGCCTGAATCGTGCTGGTTACCAGAGCACTATGGACTGGGCAGAGAACAGGGCTGGAGACCAGCATGCCTGAATCGTGCTGGTTGCCAGAGCACTATGGACCGGCCAGGGGACAGGGCTGGATACCGGCGTGCCTGAACTGGGCTGGTTACCAGAGCACTATGGACCGGGCAGAGAACAGGGCTGGATACCGGCGTGTCTGAACTGGGCTGGTTACCAGAGCACTATGGACCGGGCAGAGAACAGGGCTGGATACCGGCGTGCTTAAATCGTGCTGGTTGCCAGAGCACTATGGACCGGCCAGGGAACAGGGATGGATACCGGCGTGCCTGAAACGTGCTGGTTTCCAGAGCACTATGGACTGGGCTGAGAACAGGGCTGGATACCGGCGTGCCTGAATCGTGCTGGTTACCAGAGCACTATGGACCAGGCAGAGAACAGGGCTGGATACCGGCGTGCCTAAATCGTGCTGGTTGCCAGAGCACTATGGACCGGCCAGAGAACAGGGCTGGATACCGGCGTGCCTGAATCATGCTGGTTACTAGAGCACTATGGACCGGGCAGAGAACAGGGCTGGATACCAGGGTACCTGAATCGTGCTCATTACCAGAGCACTATGTAACAGGCAGAGAACAGGGCTGGATACCGGCGTGCCTGAATCGTGCTGTTTACCAGAGCACTATGGACCGGGCAGAGAACAGGGCTGGATACCGGCGTGCCTGAATCGTGCTGGTTACCAGAGCACTATGGACCGGCCAGGGAACAAGGATGGATACCGGTGTGCCTGAATCGTGCTGGTTACCAGAGCACTATGGACCGGTCAGAGAACAGGGCTGGATACCGGCGTGCTTGAACTGGGCTTGAACCCAGAGCACTTTGGACCGGGCAGAGAACAGGGCAAGATAACGGCGTGCCTAAATCGTGCTGGTTGCCAGAGCACTATGGACCGGCCAGGGGACAGGGCTGGATACCGGCGTGCCTGAACTGGGCTGGTTACCAGAGCACTATGGACCGGACAGAGAACAGGGCTGGATACCGGCATGCCTGAATCGTGCTGTTTACCAGAGCACTATGGACCGGGCACAGAACAGGGCTGAATACCGGCGTGCCTGAATCGTGCTGGTTACCAGAGCACTATGGACTGGGCAGAGAACAGGGCTGGAGACCAGCATGCCTGAATCGTGCTGGATGCCAGAGCACTATGGACCGGGCAGAGAACAGGGCTGGATACCGGCGTGCCTGAACTGGGCTGGTTACCAAAGCACTATGGACAGGGCAAAGAACACGGCTGGATACCGGCGTGCCTGAATCGTGCTGGTTACCAGAGCAATATGGACCGGGCAGAGAACAGGGCTGGATACCGGCGTGCCTGAACTGGGCTGGTTACCAGAGCACAATGGACCGAGCAGAGAACAGGGCTGGATACCGGCGTGCCTAAATCGTGTTGGTTACCAGAGCACTATGGACCAGGCAGAGAACAGGGCTGGATACCGGCGTGCCTAAATTGTGCTGGTTGCCAGAGCACTATGGACCGGCCAGAGAACAGGGCTGGATACCAGCGTGCCTGAATCATGCTGGTTACCAGAGCACTATGGACCGGGCAGAGAACAGGGCTGGATACCAGCGTACCTGAATCGTGCTCGTTACCAGAGCACTATGTACCAGGCAGAGAACAGGGCTGGATACCGGCGTGCCTGAATCGTGCTGGTTACCAGAGCACTATGGACCAGCCAGGGAACAAGGATGGATACCGGTGTGCCTGAATCGTGCTGGTTACCAGAGCACTATGGACCGGTCAGAGAACAGGGCTGGATACCGGCGTGCTTGAACTGGGCTGGAACCCAGAGCACTTTGGACCGGGCAGAGAACAGGGCTAGATACCGGCGTGCCTAAATCGTGCTGGTTGCCAGAGCACTATGGACCGGCCAGGGGAAAGGGCTGGATACCGGCGTGCCTGAACTGGGCTGGTTACCAGAGCACTCTGGACCGGACAGAGAACAGGGCTGGATACCGGCATGCCTGAATCGTGCTGGTTACCAGAGCACTATGGACCGGGCACAGAACAGGGCTGAATACCGGCGTGCCTGAATCGTGCTGGTTACCAGAGCACTATGGACCAGGCAGAGAACAGGGCTGGAGACCAGCATGCCTGAATCGTGCTGGTTGCCAGAGCACTATGGACCGGGCAGAGAACAGGGCTGGATACCGGCGTGCCTGAACTGGGCTGGTTACCAGAGCACTATGGACAGGGCAAAGAACACGGCTGGA
The DNA here is from genome assembly GCF_028390025.1 of Pseudophryne corroboree. Lineage (NCBI taxonomy): Eukaryota > Metazoa > Chordata > Amphibia > Anura > Myobatrachidae > Pseudophryne > Pseudophryne corroboree. The sequence continues at coordinate 59,757 of NW_026967471.1, read as the reverse complement.
TACCGGCGTGCCTGAATCGTGCTGGTTACCAGAGCAATATGGACCGGGCAGAGAACAAGGCTGGATACCGGCGTGCCTGAACTGGGCTGGTTACCAGAGCACAATGGACCGGGCAGAGAACAGGGCTGGATACCGGCGTGCCTAAATCGTGTTGGTTACCAGAGCACTATGGACCAGGCAGAGAACAGGGCTGGATACCGGCGTGCCTAAATTGTGCTGGTTGCCAGAGCACTATGGACCGGCCAGAGAACAGGGCTGGATACCGGCGTGCCTGAATCATGCTGGTTACCAGAGCACTATGGACCGGGCAGAGAACAGGGCTGGATACCAGCGTACCTGAATCGTGCTCGTTACCAGAGCACTATGTACCAGGCAGAGAACAGGGCTGGATACCGGCGTGCCTGAATCGTGCTGGTTACCAGAGCACTATGGACCAGCCCGGGAACAAGAATGGATACCGGTGTGCCTGAATCGTGCTGGTTACCAGAGCACTATGGACCTGCCAGGGAACAAGGATGGATACCGGTGTGCCTGAATCGTGCTGGTTACTAGAGCACTATGGACCGGTCAGAGAACAGGGCTGGATACCGGCGTGCTGGAACTGGGCTGGAACCCAGAGCACTTTGGACCCGGCAGAGAACAGGGCTAGATACCGGCGTGCCTAAATCGTGCTGGTTGCCAGAGCACTATGGACCGGCCAGGGGACAGGGCTGGATACCGGCGTGCCTGAACTGGGCTGGTTACCAGAGCACTATGGACCGGACAGAGAACAGGGCTGGATACCGGCATGCCTGAATCGTGCTGGTTACCAGAGCACTATGGACCGGGCAGAGAACAGGGCTGAATACTGGCGTGCCTGAATCGTGCTGGTTACCAGAGCACTATGGACTGGGCAGAGAACAGGGCTGGAGACCAGCATGCCTGAATCGTGCTGGTTGCCAGAGCACTATGGACCGGCCAGGGGACAGGGCTGGATACCGGCGTGCCTGAACTGGGCTGGTTACCAGAGCACTATGGACCGGGCAGAGAACAGGGCTGGATACCGGCGTGTCTGAACTGGGCTGGTTACCAGAGCACTATGGACCGGGCAGAGAACAGGGCTGGATACCGGCGTGCTTTAATCGTGCTGGTTGCCAGAGCACTATGGACCGGCCAGGGAACAGGGATGGATACCGGCGTGCCTGAAACGTGCTGTTTTCCAGAGCACTATGGACTGGGCTGAGAACAGGGCTGGATATCGGCGTGCTTGAACTGGGCTGGAACCCAGAGCACTTTGGACCCGGCAGAGAACAGGGCTAGATACCGGCGTGCCTAAATCGTGCTGGTTGCCAGAGCACTATGGACCGGCCAGGGGACAGGGCTGGATACCGGCGTGCATGAACTGGGCTGGTTACCAGAGCACTATGGACCGGACAGAGAACAGGGCTGGATACCAGCGTACCTGAATCGTGCTCGTTACCAGAGCACTATGTACCAGGCAGAGAACAGGGCTAGAAACCGGCGTGCCTAAATCGTGCTGGTTGCCAGAGCACTATGGACCGGCCAGAGAACAGGGCTGGATACCGGCGTGCCTGAATCATGCTGGTTACCAGAGCACTATGGACCGGGCAGAGAACAGGGCTGGATACCAGCGTACCTGAATCGTGCTCGTTACCAGAGCACTATGTACCAGGCAGAGAACAGGGCTGGATACCGGCGTGCCTGAATCGTGCTGGTTACCAGAGCACTATGGACCAGCCAGGGAACAAGGATGGATACCGGTGTGCCTGAATCGTGCTGGTTACCAGAGCACTATGGACCGGTCAGAGAACAGGGCTGGATACCGGCGTGCTTGAACTGGGCTGGAACCCAGAGCACTTTGGACCGGGCAGAGAACAGGGCTGGATACCGGCATGACTGTATCATGCTGGTTACCAGAGCACTATGGACCGGGCAGAGAACAGGGCTGGATACCAGCATACCTGAATCGTGCTCGTTACCAGAGCACTATGTACCAGGCAGAGAACAGGGCTGGATACCGGCGTGCCTGAATCGTGCTGGTTACCAGAGCACTATGGACCAGCCAGGGAACAAGGATGAATACCGGTGTGCCTGAATCGTGCTGGTTACTAGAGCACTATGGACCGGTCAGAGAACAGGGCTGGATACCGGCGTGCTTGAACTGGGCTGGAACCCAGAGCACTTTGGACCCGGCAGAGAACAGGGCTAGATACCGGCGTGCCTAAATCGTGCTGGTTGCCAGAGCACTATGGACCGGCCAGGGGACAGGGCTGGATACCGGCGTGCATGAACTGGGCTGGTTACCAGAGCACTATGGACCGGACAGAGAACAGGGCTGGATACCAGCGTACCTGAATCGTGCTCGTTACCAGAGCACTATGTACCAGGCAGAGAACAGGGCTAGATACCGGCGTGCCTAAATCGTGCTGGTTGCCAGAGCACTATGGACCGGCCAGGGGACAGGGCTGGATACCGGCGTGCATGAACTGGGCTGGTTACCAGAGCACTATGGACCGGACAGAGAACAGGGCTGGATACCGGCATGCCTGAATCGTGCTGGTTGCCAGAGCACTATGGACCGGCCAGGGAACAGGGATGGATACCGGCGTGCCTGAAACGTGCTGGTTACCAGAGCACTATGGACTGGGCTGAGAACAGGGCTGGATACCGGCGTGCCTGAATCGTGCTGGTTACCAGAGCACTATGGGCCAGGCAGAGAACAGGGCTGGATACCGGCGTGCCTAAATCGTGCTGGTTGCCAGAGCACTATGGACCGGCCAGAGAACAGGCCTGGATACCGGCGTGCCTGAATCATGCTGGTTACCAGAGCACTATGGACCGGGCAGAGAACAGGGCTGGATACCAGCGTACCTGAATCGTGCTCGTTACCAGAGCACTATGTACCAGGCAGAGAACAGGGCTGGATACCGGCGTGCCTGAATCTTGCTGGTTACCAGAGCACTATGGACCAGCCAGGGAACAAGGATGGATACCGGTGTGCCTGAATCGTGCTGGTTACCAGAGCACTATGGACCGGCCATGGGGACAGGGCTGGATACCGGCGTGCCTGAACTGGGCTGGTTACCAGAGCACTATGGACCGGACAGAGAACAGGGCTGGATACCGGCATGCTTGAATCGTGCGGGTTACCAGAGCACTATGGACCGGGCAGAGAACAGGGCTGAATACCGGCGTGCTTGAATCGTGCTGGTTACCAGAGCACTATGGACTGGGCAGAGAACAGGGCTGGAGACCAGCATGCCTGAATCGTGCTGGTTGCCAGAGCACTATGGACCGGCCAGGGGACAGGGCTGGATACCGGCGTGCTTGAACTGGGCTGGTTACCAGAGCACTATGGACCGGGCAGAGAACAGGGCTGGATACCGGCGTGCCTAAATCGTGCTGGTTGCCAGAGCACTATGGACCGGCCAGGGAACAGGGATGGATACCGGCGTGCCTGAAACGTGCTGGTTACCAGAGCACTATGGACAGGGCTGAGAACAGGGCTGGATACCGGCGTGCCTGAATCGTGCTGGTTACCAGAGCACTATGGACCAGGCAGAGAACAGGGCTGGATACCGGCGTGCCTAAATTGTGCTGGTTGCCAGAGCACTATGGACCGGCCAGAGAACAGGGCTGGATACCGGCGTGCCTGAATCATGCTGGTTACCAGAGCACTATGGACCGGGCAGAGAACAGGGCTGGATACCAGCGTACCTGAATCGTGCTCGTTACCAGAGCACTATGTACCAGGCAGAGAACAGGGCTGGATACCGGCGTGCCTGAATCGTGCTGGTTACCAGAGCACTATGGACCAGCCAGGGAACAAGGATGGATACCGGTGTGCCTGAATCGTGCTGGTTACCAGAGCACTATGGACCGGTCAGAGAACAGGGCTGGATACCGGCGTGCTTGAACTGGGCTGGAACCAAGAGCACTTTGGACCGGGCAGAGAACAGGGCTGGATACCGGCATGACTGTATCATGCTGGTTACCAGAGCACTATGGACCGGGCAGAGAACAGGGCTGGATACCAGCATACCTGAATCATGCTCGTTACCAGAGCACTTTGGACCCGGCAGAGAACAGGGCTAGATACCAGCGTGCCTAAATCGTGCTGGTTGCCAGAGCACTATGGACCGGCCAGGGGACAGGGCTGGATACCGGCGTGCATGAACTGGGCTGGTTACCAGAGCACTATGGACCGGACAGAGAACAGGGCTGGATACCGGCATGCCTGAATCGTGCTGGTTACCAGAGCACTATGGACCGGGCAGAGAACAGGGCTGAATACTGGCGTGCCTGAATCGTGCTGGTTACCAGAGCACTATGGACTGGGCAGAGAACAGGGCTGGAGACCAGCATGCCTGAATCGTGCTGGTTGCCAGAGCACTATGGACCGGCCAGGGGACAGGGCTGGATACCGGCGTGCCTGAACTGGGCTGGTTACCAGAGCACTATGGACCGGGCAGAGAACAGGGCTGGATACCGGCGTGTCTGAACTGGGCTGGTTACCAGAGCACTATGGACCGGGCAGAGAACAGGGCTGGATACCGGCGTGCTTAAATCGTGCTGGTTGCCAGAGCACTATGGACCGGCCAGGGAACAGGGATGGATACCGGCGTGCCTGAAACGTGCTGGTTTCCAGAGCACTATGGACTGGGCTGAGAACAGGGCTGGATACCGGCGTGCCTGAATCGTGCTGGTTACCAGAGCACTATGGACCAGGCAGAGAACAGGGCTGGATACCGGCGTGCCTAAATCGTGCTGGTTGCCAGAGCACTATGGACCGGCCAGAGAACAGGGCTGGATACCGGCGTGCCTGAATCATGCTGGTTACTAGAGCACTATGGACCGGGCAGAGAACAGGGCTGGATACCAGGGTACCTGAATCGTGCTCATTACCAGAGCACTATGTAACAGGCAGAGAACAGGGCTGGATACCGGCGTGCCTGAATCGTGCTGTTTACCAGAGCACTATGGACCGGGCAGAGAACAGGGCTGGATACCGGCGTGCCTGAACTGGGCTGGTTACCAGAGCACTATGGATCGGGCAGAGAACAGGGCTGGATACCGGCGTGCCTAAATCGTGCTGGTTGCCAGAGCACTATGGACCGGCCAGGGAACAGGGATGGATACCGGCGTGCCTGAAACGTGCTGGTTACCAGAGCACTATGGACTGGGCTGAGAACAGGGCTGGATACCGGCGTGCCTGAATCGTGCTGGTTACCAGAGCACTATGGACCAGGCAGAGAACAGGGCTGGATACCGGCGTGCCTAAATCGTGCTAGTTGCCAGAGCACTATGGACCGGCCAGAGAACAGGGCTGGATACCGGCGTGCCTGAATCATGCTGGTTACCAGAGCACTATGGACCGGGCAGAGAACAGGGCTGGATACCAGCGTACCTGAATCGTGCTCGTTACCAGAGCACTATGTACCAGGCAGAGAACAGGGCTGGATACCGGCGTGCCTGAATCGTGCTGGTTACCAGAGCACTATGGACCGGCCAGGGAACAAGGATGGATACCGGTGTGCCTGAATCGTGCTGGTTACCAGAGCACTATGGACCGGTCAGAGAACAGGGCTGGATACCGGCGTGCTTGAACTGGGCTGGAACCCAGAGCACTTTGGACCGGGCAGAGAACAGGGCTAGATAACGGCGTGCCTAAATCGTGCTGGTTGCCAGAGCACTATGGACCGGCCAGGGGACAGGGCTGGATACCGGCGTGCCTGAACTGGGCTGGTTACCAGAGCACTATGGACCGGACAGAGAACAGGGCTGGATACCGGCATGCCTGAATCGTGCTGGTTACCAGAGCACTATGGACCGGGCACAGAACAGGGCTGAATACCGGCGTGCCTGAATCGTGCTGGTTACCAGAGCACTATGGACTGGGCAGAGAACAGGGCTGGAGACCAGCATGCCTGAATCGTGCTGGATGCCAGAGCACTATGGACCGGGCAGAGAACAGGGCTGGATACCGGCGTGCCTGAACTGGGCTTGTTACCAAAGCACTATGGACAGGGCAAAGAACACGGCTGGATACCGGCGTGCCTGAATCGTGCTGGTTACCAGAGCAATATGGACCGGGCAGAGAACAGGGCTGGATACCGGCGTGCCTGAACTGGGCTGGTTGCCAGAGCACTATGGACCGGCCAGAGAACAGGGCTGGATACCAGCGTGCCTGAATCATGCTGGTTACCAGAGCACTATGGACCGGGCAGAGAACAGGGCTGGATACCAGCGTACCTGAATCGTGCTCGTTACCAGAGCACTATGTGCCAGGCAGAGAACAGGGCTGGATACCGGCGTGCCTGAATCGTGCTGGTTACCAGAGCACTATGGACCAGCCAGGGAACAAGGATGGATACCGGTGTGCCTGAATCGTGCTGGTTACCAGAGCACTATGGACCGGTCAGAGAACAGGGCTGGATACCGGCGTGCTTGAACTGGGCTGGAACCCAGAGCACTTTGGACCGGGCAGAGAACAGGGCAAGATAACGGCGTGCCTAAATCGTGCTGGTTGCCAGAGCACTATGGACCGGCCAGGGGACAGGGCTGGATACCGGCGTGCCTGAACTGGGCTGGTTACCAGAGCACTATGGACCGGACAGAGAACAGGGCTGGATACCGGCATGCCTGAATCGTGCTGTTTACCAGAGCACTATGGACCGGGCACAGAACAGGGCTGAATACCGGCGTGCCTGAATCGTGCTGGTTACCAGAGCACTATGGACTGGGCAGAGAACAGGGCTGGAGACCAGCATGCCTGAATCGTGCTGGATGCCAGAGCACTATGGACCGGGCAGAGAACAGGGCTGGATACCGGCGTGCCTGAACTGGGCTGGTTACCAAAGCACTATGGACAGGGCAAAGAACACGGCTGGATACCGGCGTGCCTGAATCGTGCTGGTTACCAGAGCAATATGGACCGGGCAGAGAACAGGGCTGGATACCGGCGTGCCTGAACTGGGCTGGTTACCAGAGCACAATGGACCGAGCAGAGAACAGGGCTGGATACCGGCGTGCCTAAATCGTGTTGGTTACCAGAGCACTATGGACCAGGCAGAGAACAGGGCTGGATACCGGCGTGCCTAAATTGTGCTGGTTGCCAGAGCACTATGGACCGGCCAGAGAACAGGGCTGGATACCAGCGTGCCTGAATCATGCTGGTTACCAGAGCACTATGGACCGGGCAGAGAACAGGGCTGGATACCAGCGTACCTGAATCGTGCTCGTTACCAGAGCACTATGTACCAGGCAGAGAACAGGGCTGGATACCGGCGTGCCTGAATCGTGCTGGTTACCAGAGCACTATGGACCAGCCAGGGAACAAGGATGGATACCGGTGTGCCTGAATCGTGCTGGTTACCAGAGCACTATGGACCGGTCAGAGAACAGGGCTGGATACCGGCGTGCTTGAACTGGGCTGGAACCCAGAGCACTTTGGACCGGGCAGAGAACAGGGCTAGATACCGGCGTGCCTAAATCGTGCTGGTTGCCAGAGCACTATGGACCGGCCAGGGGAAAGGGCTGGATACCGGCGTGCCTGAACTGGGCTGGTTACCAGAGCACTATGGACCGGACAGAGAACAGGGCTGGATACCGGCATGCCTGAATCGTGCTGGTTACCAGAGCACTATGGACCGGGCACAGAACAGGGCTGAATACCGGCGTGCCTGAATCGTGCTGGTTACCAGAGCACTATGGACCAGGCAGAGAACAGGGCTGGAGACCAGCATGCCTGAATCGTGCTGGTTGCCAGAGCACTATGGACCGGGCAGAGAACAGGGCTGGATACCGGCGTGCCTGAACTGGGCTGGTTACCAGAGCACTATGGACAGGGCAAAGAACACGGCTGGATACCGGCGTGCCTGAATCGTGCTGGTTACCAGAGCAATATGGACCGGGCAGAGAACAAGGCTGGATACCGGCGTGCCTGAACTGGGCTGGTTACCAGAGCACAATGGACCGGGCAGAGAACAGGGCTGGATACCGGCGTGCCTAAATCGTGTTGGTTACCAGAGCACTATGGACCAGGCAGAGAACAGGGCTGGATACCGGCGTGCCTAAATTGTGCTGGTTGCCAGAGCACTATGGACCGGCCAGAGAACAGGGCTGGATACCGGCGTGCCTGAATCATGCTGGTTACCAGAGCACTATGGACCGGGCAGAGAACAGGGCTGGATACCAGCGTACCTGAATCGTGCTCGTTACCAGAGCACTATGTACCAGGCAGAGAACAGGGCTGGATACCGGCGTGCCTGAATCGTGCTGGTTACCAGAGCACTATGGACCAGCCAGGGAACAAGGATGGATACCGGTGTGCCTGAATCGTGCTGGTTACCAGAGCACTATGGACCTGCCAGGGAACAAGGATGGATACCGGTGTGCCTGAATCGTGCTGGTTACTAGAGCACTATGGACCGGTCAGAGAACAGGGCTGGATACCGGCGTGCTGGAACTGGGCTGGAACCCAGAGCACTTTGGACCCGGCAGAGAACAGGGCTAGATACCGGCGTGCCTAAATCGTGCTGGTTGCCAGAGCACTATGGACCGGCCAGGGGACAGGGCTGGATACCGGCGTGCCTGAACTGGGCTGGTTACCAGAGCACTATGGACCGGACAGAGAACAGGGCTGGATACCGGCATGCCTGAATCGTGCTGGTTACCAGAGCACTATGGACCGGGCAGAGAACAGGGCTGAATACTGGCGTGCCTGAATCGTGCTGGTTACCAGAGCACTATGGACTGGGCAGAGAACAGGGCTGGAGACCAGCATGCCTGAATCGTGCTGGTTGCCAGAGCACTATGGACCGGCCAGGGGACAGGGCTGGATACCGGTGTGCCTGAACTGGGCTGGTTACCAGAGCACTATGGACCGGGCAGAGAACAGGGCTGGATACCGGCGTGTCTGAACTGGGCTGGTTACCAGAGCACTATGGACCGGGCAGAGAACAGGGCTGGATACCGGCGTGCTTTAATCGTGCTGGTTGCCAGAGCACTATGGACCGGCCAGGGAACAGGGATGGATACCGGCGTGCCTGAAACGTGCTGTTTTCCAGAGCACTATGGACTGGGCTGAGAACAGGTCTGGATACCGGCGTGCCTGAATCGTGCTGGTTACCAGAGCACTATGGACCAGGCAGAGAACAGGGCTGGATACCGGCGTTCCTGAATCGTGCTGGTTGCCCGAGCACTATGGACCGGCCAGAGAACAGGGCTGGATACCGGCGTGCCTGAATCATGCTGGTTACCAGAGCACTATGGACCGGGCAGAGAACAGGGCTGGATACCAGGGTACCTGAATCGTGCTCATTACCAGAGCACTATCTAACAGGCAGAGAACAGGGCTGGATACCGGCGTGCCTGAATCGTGCTGTTTACCAGAGCACTATTGACCGGGCAGAGAACAGGGCTGGATACCGGCGTGCCTGAACTGGGCTGGTTACCAGAGCACTATGGACCGGGCAGAGAACAGGGCTGGATACCGGCGTGCCTAAATCGTGCTGGTTGCCAGAGCACTATGGACCGGCCAGGGAACAGGGATGGATACCGGCGTGCCTGAAACGTGCTGGTTACCAGAGCACTATGGACTGGGCTTTGAACAGGGCTGGATACCGGCGTGCCTGAATCGTGCTGGTTACCAGAGCACTATGGACCAGGCAGAGAACAGGGCTGGATACCGGCGTGCCTAAATCGTGCTGGTTGCCAGAGCACTATGGACCGGCCAGAGAACAGGGCTGGATACCGGCGTGCCTGAATCATGCTGGTTACCAGAGCACTATGGACCGGGCAGAGAACAGGGCTGGATACCAGCGTACCTGAATCGTGCTCGTTACCAGAGCACTATGTACCAGGCAGAGAACAGGGCTGGATACCGGTGTGCCTGAATCGTGCTGGTTACCAGAGCACTATGGACCGGTTAGAGAACAGGGCTGGATACCGGCGTGCCTGAACTGGGCTGGTTACCAGAGCACTATGGACCGGACAGAGAACAGGGCTGGATACCGGCATGCCTGAATCGTGCTGGTTACCAGAGCACTATGGACTGGGCAGAGAACAGGGCTGGAGACCAGCATGCCTGAATCGTGCTGGTTGCCAGAGCACTATGGACCGGGCAGAGAACAGGGCTGGATACCGGCGTGCCTGAACTGGGCTGGTTACCAGAGCACTATGGACAGGGCAAAGAACACGGCTGGATACCGGCGTGCCTGAATCGTGCTGGTTAGCAGAGAACTATGGACCGGGCAGAGAACAGGGCTGGATAATGGCGTGCTTGAACTGGGCTGGTTACCAGAGCACTATGGACCAGGCAGAGAACAGGGCTGGATACCGGTGTGCCTGAATCGTGCTGGTTACCAGAGCACTATGGACCGGTTAGAGAACAGGGCTGGATACCGGCGTGCCTGAACTGGGCTGGTTACCAGAGCACTATGGACCGGACAGAGAACAGGGCTGGATACTGGCGTGCCTAAATCGTGCTGGTTGCCAGAGCACTATGGACCGGCCAGGGGACAGGGCTGGATACCGGCGTGCCTGAACTGGGCTGGTTACCAGAGCACTATGGACCGGACAGAGAACAGGGCTGGATACCGGCATGCCTGAATCGTGCTGGTTACCAGAGCACTATGGACCGGGCACAGAACAGGGCTGAATACCGGCGTGCCTGAATTGTGCTGGTTACCAGAGCACTATGTACTGGGCAGAGAACAGTGCTGGAGACCAGCATGCCTGAATCGTGCTGGTTACCAGAGCACTATACACCGGGCAGAGAACAGGGCTGGATACCGGCATGCCTGAATCGTGCTGGTTACCAGAGCACTATGGACCGGGCAGAGAACAGGGCTGGATACCGGCGTGCCTGAACTAGGCTGGTTACCAGAGCACTATGGACCGGGCAGAGAACAGGGCTGGATACTGGCGTGCCTAAATCGTGCTGGTTGCCAGAGCACTATGGACCGGCCAGGGGACAGGGCTGGATACCGGCGTGCCTGAACTGGGCTGGTTACCAGAGCACTATGGACCGGACAGAGAACAGGGCTGGATACCGGCATGCCTGAATCGTGCTGGTTACCAGAGCACTATGGACTGGGCACAGAACAGGGCTGAATACCGGCGTGCCTGAATCGTGCTGGTTACCAGAGCACTATGGACTGGGCAGAGAACAGGGCTGGAGACCAGCATGCCTGAATCGTGCTGGTTACCAGAGCACTATGGACCGGGCAGAGAACAGGGCTGGATACCGGCGTGCCTGAACTGGGCTGGTTACCAGAGCACTATGGACAGGGCAAAGAACACGGCTGGATACCGGCGTGCCTGAATCGTGCTGGTTACCAGAGCACTATGGACCGGGCAGAGAACAGGGCTGGATACCGGCGTGCCTGAACTGGGCTGGTTACCAGAGCACTTTGGACCGGGCAGAGAACAGGGCTGGATACCGGCGTGCCTAAATCGTGTTGGTTGCCAGAGCACTATGGACCGGCCAGGGGACAGGGCTGGATACCGGCGTTCCTGAATCGTGCTGGTTACAAGAGCACTATGGACCGGGCAGAGAACATGGCTGGATACCGGCGTGCCTGAACTGGGCTGATTTCCAGAGTACTATGGACAGGGCAAAGAAAAGGGCTGGATACTGGCGTGCCTGAACTGGGCTGGTTACCAGAGCACTATGGATCAGGCAGAGAACAGGGCTGGATACCGGCGTGCCTGAATCGTGCTGGTTACCAGAGCACTTTGGACCGGGAAGAGAACAGGGCTGGATACCATGTGCATGAACTGGGCAGGTATCCAGAGCACTATGGACCGAACAGAGAACAGTGCTGGATTCGGGCTTGCCTGAATCGTGCTGGTTACCAGAGCACTATGTATCAGGCAGAGAACAGGGCTGGATACCGGCATGCCTGATTCGTGCTGGTTACCAGAGCACTATGGACCGGGCAGAGAACAGGGCTGGATACCGGCATGCCTGAACTGGGCTGGTTACCAGAGCACTTTGGACCGGGCAGAGAACGGGGCTGGATACCGGCGTGCCTGAACTGGGCTGATTACCAGAGCACAATGGACCGGGCAGAGAAGAGGGTTGGATACCGACGTGCCTAAATCGTGCTGGTTGCCAGAGCACTATGGACCGGCCAGGGAACAGGGATGGATACCGGCGTGCCTGAAACGTGCTGCTTACCAGAGCACTATGGACTGGGCAGAGAACAGGGATGGATACCGGCGTGCCTGAATCGTGCTGGTTAACAGAGCACTATGGACCAGGAAGAGAACAGGGCTGGATACCGGCGTTCCTGAATCGTGCTGGTTACCAGAGCACTATGGACCGGGCAGAGAACAGGGCTGGATACCGGCGTGCCTGAACTGGGCTGGTTACCAGAGCACTATGGACCAGGCAAAGAACAGGGCTGGATACCGGCGTGCCCGAATCGTGCTGGTTACCAGAGCACTATGGACTAGGCAGAGAACAGGGCTGGATACCGGCGTGCTTGAACTGGGCTGGTTACCAGAGCACTATGGACCGGGCAGAGAACAGGGCTGGATACCGGCATGCCCGAATCGTGCTGGTTACCAGAGTACAATGGACCGGGCAGAGAATAGGGCTGGATACCGGCGTGCCTGAATCGTGCTGGTTACCAGAGCACTATGGACCGGGCAGAGAACAGGGCTGGATACCGGCGTGCCTGAACTGGGCTGGTTACCAGAGCACTTTGGACCGGGCAGAGAACAGGGCTGGATACCGGCATGCCTGAACTGGGCTGATTACCAGAGCACTATGGACCAGGCAGAGAACAGGGCTGGATACCGGCGTGCCTGAATCGTGCTGGTTACCAGAGCACTTTGGATTGGGCAGAGAACAGGGCTGGATACCGGCGTGCTTGAACTGGGCTGATTACCAGAACACTATGGACATGGCAGAGAACAGGGCTGGATACCGGCGTGCCTGAATCGTGCTGGTTACCAGAGCACTTTGGACCGGGAAGAGAACAGAGCTGGATACCGCGTGCATAAACTGGGCTGGTTACCAGAGCACTATGGACCGGAAAGAGAACAGGGCTGGACACCGGCGTGCCTGAATCGTGCTGGTTACCAGAGCACTATGGACCGGGCAGTGAACAGTGCTGGATACCGGCATGCCTGAATCGTGCTGGTTACCAGAGCACTATGGACCGGGCAGAGAACAGGGCTGGATACCGGCGAGCCTGAACTGGGCTGGTTACCAGAGCACTTTGGACCGGGCAGAGAACAGGGCTGGATACCGGCGTGCCTAAATTGTGTTGGTTGCCAGAGCACTATGGACCGGCCAGGGGACAGGGCTGGATACCGGCGTTCCTGAATCGTGCTGGTTACCAGAGCACTATGGACCGGGCAGAGAACATGGCTGGATACCGGCATGCCTGAACTGGGCTGATTACCTGAGCACTATGGACCGGCAGAGAACAGGGCTGGATACCGGCGTGGCTACATCGTGCTGGTTGCTAGAGCACTATGGACCGGGAAGAGAACAGGGCTGGATACCGTGTGCATGAACTGGGCTGGTAACCAGAGCACTATGGACCGGACAGAGAACAGTGCTGGATACCGGCTTGCCTGAATCGTGCTGGTTACCAGAGCACTATGGACCGGCCAGGGGACAGGGCTGGATACCGGCGTTCCTGAATCGTGCTGGTTACAAGAGCACTATGGACCGGGCAGAGAACATGGCTGGATACCGGCGTGCCTGAACTGGGCTGGTTACCAGAGCACTTTGGACCGGGCAGAGAACGGGGCTGGATACCGGCGTGCCTGAACTGGGCTGATTACCAGAGCACAATGGACCGGGCAGAGAAGAGGGTTGGATACCGACGTGCCTAAATCGTGCTGGTTGCCAGAGCACTATGGACCGGCCAGGGAACAGGGATGGATACCGGCGTGCCTGAAACGTGCTGCTTACCAGAGCACTATGGACTGGGCAGAGAACAGGGATGGATACCGGCGTGCCTGAATCGTGCTGGTTAACAGAGCACTATGGACCAGGAAGAGAACAGGGCTGGATACCGGCGTTCCTGAATCGTGCTGGTTACCAGAGCACTATGGACCGGGCAGAGAACGGGGCTGGATACCGGCGTGCCTGAACTGGGCTGATTACCAGAGCACAATGGACCGGGCAGAGAAGAGGGTTGGATACCGACGTGCCTAAATCGTGCTGGTTGCCAGAGCACTATGGACCGGCCAGGGAACAGGGATGGATACCGGCGTGCCTGAAACGTGCTGCTTACCAGAGCACTATGGACTGGGCAGAGAACAGGGATGGATACCGGCGTGCCTGAATCGTGCTGGTTAACAGAGCACTATGGACCAGGAAGAGAACAGGGCTGGATACCGGCGTTCCTGAATCGTGCTGGTTACCAGAGCACTATGGACCGGGCAGAGAACAGGGCTGGATACCGGCGTGCCTGAACTGGGCTGGTTACCAGAGCACTATGGACCTGGCAAAGAACAGGGCTGGATACCGGCGTGCCTGGATCGTGCTGGTTACCAGAGCACTTTGGATTGGGCAGAGAACAGGGCTGGATACCGGCGTGCTTGAACTGGGCTGATTACCAGAACACTATGGACATGGCAGAGAACAGGGCTGGATACCGGCGTGCCTGAATCGTGCTGGTTACCAGAGCACTTTGGACCGGGAAGAGAACAGAGCTGGATACCGCGTGCATAAACTGGGCTGGTTACCAGAGCACTATGGACCGGACAGAGAACAGGGCTGGACACCGGCGTGCCTGAATCGTGTTGGTTACCAGAGCACTATGGACCGGGCAGAGAACAGTGCTGGATACCGGCATGCCTGAACTGGGCTGATTACCAGAGCACTATGGACCAGGCAGAGAACAGGGCTGGATACCGGCGTGCCTGGATCGTGCTGGTTACCAGAGCACTTTGGATTGGGCAGAGAACAGGGCTGGATACCGGCGTGCTTGAACTGGGCTGATTACCAGAACACTATGGACATGGCAGAGAACAGGGCTGGATACCGGCGTGCCTGAATCGTGCTGGTTACCAGAGCACTTTGGACCGGGAAGAGAACAGAGCTGGATACCGCGTGCATAAACTGGGCTGGTTACCAGAGCACTATGGACCGGACAGAGAACAGGGCTGGACACCGGCGTGCCTGAATCGTGTTGGTTACCAGAGCACTATGGACCGGGCAGAGAACAGTGCTGGATACCGGCATGCCTGAATCGTGCTGGTTACCAGAGCACTATGGACCGGGCAGAGAACAGGGCTGGATACCGGCGTGCCTGAACTGGGCTGGTTACCAGAGCACTTTGGACCGGGCAGAGAACAGGGCTGGATACCGGCGTGCCTAAATCGTGTTGGTTGCCAGAGCACTATGGACCGGCCAGGGGACAGGGCTGGATACCGGCGTTCCTGAATCGTGCTGGTTACCAGAGCACTATGGACCGGGCAGAGAACATGGCTGGATACCGGCATGCCTGAACTGGGCTGATTACCTGAGCACTATGGACCGGCAGAGAACAGGGCTGGATACCGGCGTGGCTACATCGTGCTGGTTGCTAGAGCACTATGGACCGGGAAGAGAACAGGGCTGGATACCGTGTGCATGAACTTGGCTGGTAACCAGAGCACTATGGACCGGACAGAGAACAGTGCTGGATACCGGCTTGCCTGAATCGTGCTGGTTACCAGAGCACTATGGATCAGGCAGAGAACAGGGCTGGATACCGGCATGCCTGAATCGTGCTGGTTACCAGAGCGCTATGGGCCGGGCAGAGAACAGGGCTGGATACCGGCATGCCTGAACTGGGCTGGTTACCAGAGCACTTTGGACCGGGCTGAGAACGGGGCTGGATACCGGCGTGCCTGAACTGGGCTGATTACCAGAGCACAAAGGACCGGGCAGAGAAGAGGGTTGGATACCGACGTGCCTAAATCGTGCTGGTTGCCAGAGCACTATGGACCGGCCAGGGAACAGGGATGGATACCGGCGTGCCTGAAACGTGCTGCTTACCAGAGCACTATGGACTGGGCAGAGAACAGGGACGGATACCGGCGTGCCTGAATCGTGCTGGTTAACAGAGCACTATGGACCAGGAAGAGAACAGGGCTGGATACCGGCGTTCCTGAATCGTGCTGGTTACCAGAGCACTATGGACCGGGCAGAGAACAGGGCTGGATACCGGCGTGCCTGAACTGGGCTGGTTACCAGAGCACTATGGACCAGGCAAAGAACAGGGCTGGATACCGGCGTGCCCGAATCGTGCTGGTTACCAGAGCACTATGGACCAGGCAGAGAACAGGGCTGGATACCGGCGTGCTTGAACTGGGCTGGTTACCAGAGCACTATGGACCGGGCAGAGAACAGAGCTGGATACTGGCATGCCCGAATCGTGCTGGTTACCAGAGTACAATGGACCGGGCAGAGAATAGGGCTGGATACCGGCGTGCCTGAATCGTGCTGGTTACCAGAGCACTTTGGACCGGGCAGAGAACAGGGCTGGATACCGGCATGCCTGAACTGGGCTGATTACCAGAGCACTATGGACCAGGCAGAGAACAGGGCTGGATACCGGCGTACCTGAATCGTGCTGGTTACCAGAGCACTTTGGACTGGGCAGAGAACGGCTGGATACCGGCGTGCTTGAACTGGGCTGATTACCAGAACACTATGGACATGGCAGAGAACAGGGCTGGATACCGGCGTGCCTGAATCGTGCTGGTTACCAGAGCACTTTGGACCGGGAAGAGAACAGAGCTGGATACCGCGTGCATAAACTGGGCTGGTTACCAGAGCACTATGGACCGGACAGAGAACAGGGCTGGATACCGGCGTGCCTGAATCGTGCTGGTTACCAGAGCACTATGGACCGGGCAGAGAACAGGGCTGGATACCGGCGTGCCTGAACTGGGCTCGTTACCAGAGCACTTTGGACCGGGCAGAGAACAGGGCTGGATACCGGCATGCCTAAATCGTGCTGGTTACCGGAGCACTATGGACAGGGCAAAGAACACGGCTGGATACCGGCGTGCCTGAATCGTGCTGGTTACAAGAGCACTATGGACCGGGCAGAGAACATGGCTGGATACCGGCGTGCCTGTACTGGGCTGATTTCCAGAGCACTATGGACAGGGCAAAGAAAAGGGCTGGATACCGGCGTGCATGAATCGTGCTGGTTACCAGAGCACTTTGGACCGGGAAGAGAACAGGGCTGGATACCGTGTGCATGAACTGGGCTGGTAACCAGAGCACTATGGACCGGACAGAGAACAGTGCTGAATACCGGCATGCCTGAATCGTGCAAGTTACCAGAGCACTATGTATCTGGCAGAGAACAGGGCTGGATACCGGCATGCCTGAATCGTGCTGGTTACCAGAGCACTATGGACCGGGCAGAGAACAGGGCCGGATAACGGCATGCCTGAATGGGCTGGTTACCAGAGCACTTTGGACCGGGCAGAGAACAGGGCTGGATACCGGCGTGCCTGAACTGGGCTGATTACCAGAGCACAATGGACCGGGCAGAGAACAGGGCTGGATACCGGCGTGCCTAAATCGTGCTGGTTGCCAGAGCACTATGGACCGGCCAGGGAACAGGGATGGATACCGGCGTGCCTGAAACGTGCTGGTTACCAGAGCACTATGGACAGGGCAGAGAACAGGGATGGATACCGGCGTGCCTGAATCGTGCTGGTTAACAGAGCACTATGGACCAGGCAGAGAACAGGGCTGGATACCGGCGTTCCTGAATCGTGCTAGTTACCAGAGCACTATGGACCAGGCAGAGAACAGGTCCGGATACCGGCATGCTTGAACTGGGCTGGTTACCAGAGCACTTTGGACCGGGCAGAGAACAGGGCTGGATACCGGCGTGCCTGAACTGGGCTGATTACCAGAGCACAATGGACCGGGCAGAGAACAGGGCTGGATACCGGCGTGCCTAAATCGTGCTGGTTGCCAGAGCACTATGGACCGGCCAGGGAACAGGGCTGGATACCGGCATTCCTGAATCGTGCTGGTTACCAGAGCACTATGGACCGGGCAGAGAACAGGGCTGGATACCGGCGTGCCTGAACTGGGCTGGTTACCAGAGCACTATGGACCGGGCAGAGAACTGGCCTGGATACCGGCATGCCCGAATCGTGCTGGTTACCAGAGTACAATGGACCGGGCAGAGAATAGGGCTGGATACCGGCGTGCCTGAATCGTGCTGGTTACCAGAGCACTATGGACCGGGCAGGGGACAGGGCTGGATACCGGCGTTCCTGAATCGTGCTGGTTACCAGAGCACTATGGACCGGGCAGAGAACATGGCTGGATACCGGCATGCCTGAACTGGGCTGATTACCTGAGCACTATGGACCGGCAGAGAACAGGGCTGGATACCGGCGTGGCTACATCGTGCTGGTTGCTAGAGCACTATGGACCGGGAAGAGAACAGGGCTGGATACCGTGTGCATGAACTGGGCTGGTAACCAGAGCACTATGGACCGGACAGAGAACAGTGCTGGATACCGGCTTGCCTGAATCGTGCTGGTTACCAGAGCACTATGGACCGGCCAGGGGACAGGGCTGGATACCGGCGTTCCTGAATCGTGCTGGTTACAAGAGCACTATGGACCGGGCAGAGAACATGGCTGGATACCGGCGTGCCTGAACTGGGCTGATTTCCAGAGTACTATGGACAGGGCAAAGAAAAGGGCTGGATACTGGCGTGCCTGAACTGGGCTGGTTACCAGAGCACTATGGATCAGGCAGAGAACAGGGCTGGATACCGGCGTGCCTGAATCGTGCTGGTTACCAGAGCACTTTGGACCGGGAAGAGAACAGGGCTGGATACCGTGTGTATGAACTGGGCAGGTATCCAGAGCACTATGGACCGAACAGAGAACAGTGCAGGATTCGGGCTTGCCTGAATCGTGCTGGTTACCAGAGCACTATGTATCTGGCAGAGAACAGGGCTGGATACCGGCATGCCTGATTCGTGCTGGTTACCAGAGCACTATGGACCGGGCAGAGAACAGGGCTGGATACCGGCATGCCTGAACTGGGCTGGTTACCAGAGCACTTTGGACCGGGCAGAGAACGGGGCTGGATACCGGCGTGCCTGAACTGGGCTGATTACCAGAGCACAATGGACCGGGCAGAGAAGAGGGTTGGATACCGACGTGCCTAAATCGTGCTGGTTGCCAGAGCACTATGGACCGGCCAGGGAACAGGGATGGATACCGGCGTGCCTGAAACGTGCTGCTTACCAGAGCACTATGGACTGGGCAGAGAACAGGGATGGATACCGGCGTGCCTGAATCGTGCTGGTTAACAGAGCACTATGGACCAGGAAGAGAACAGGGCTGGATACCGGCGTTCCTGAATCGTGCTGGTTACCAGAGCACTATGGACCGGGCAGAGAACAGGGCTGGATACCGGCGTGCCTGAACTGGGCTGGTTACCAGAGCACTATGGACCAGGCAAAGAACAGGGCTGGATACCGGCGTGCCCGAATCGTGCTGGTTACCAGAGCACTATGGACCAGGCAGAGAACAGGGCTTGATACCGGCGTGCTTGAACTGGGCTGGTTACCAGAGCACTATGGACCGGGCAGAGAACAGGGCTGGATACCGGCATGCCCGAATCGTGCTGGTTACCAGAGTACAATGGACCGGGCAGAGAATAGGGCTGGATACCGGCGTGCCTGAATCGTGCTGGTTACCAGAGCACTATGGACCGGGCAGAGAACAGGGCTGGATACCGGCGTGCCTGAACTGGGCTGGTTACCAGAGCACTTTGGACCGGGCAGAGAACAGGGCTGGATACCGGCATGCCTGAACTGGGCTGATTACCAGAGCACTATGGACCAGGCAGAGAACAGGGCTGGATACCGGCGTGCCTGAATCGTGCTGGTTACCAGAGCACTTTGGATTGGGCAGAGAACAGGGCTGGATACCGGCGTGCTTGAACTGGGCTGATTACCAGAACACTATGGACATGGCAGAGAACAGGGCTGGATACCGGCGTGCCTGAATCGTGCTGGTTACCAGAGTACTTTGGACCGGGAAGAGAACAGAGCTGGATACCGCGTGCATAAACTGGGCTGGTTACCAGAGCACTTTGGACCGGACAGAGAACAGGGCTGGACACCGGCGTGCCTGAATCGTGCTGGTTACCAGAGCACTATGGACCGGGCAGAGAACAGTGCTGGATACCGGCATGCCTGAATCGTGCTGGTTACCAGAGCACTATGGACCGGGCAGAGAACAGGGCTGGATACCGGCGTGCCTGAACTGGGCTGGTTACCAGAGCACTTTGGACCGGGCAGAGAACAGGGCTGGATACCGGCGTGCCTAAATCGTGTTGGTTGCCAGAGCACTATGGACCGGCCAGGGGACAGGGCTGGATACCGGCGTTCCTGAATCGTGCTGGTTACCAGAGCACTATGGACCGGGCAGAGAACATGGCTGGATACCGGCATGCCTGAACTGGGCTGATTACCTGAGCACTATGGACCGGCAGAGAACAGGGCTGGATACCGGCGTGGCTACATCGTGCTGGTTGCTAGAGCACTATGGACCGGGAAGAGAACAGGGCTGGATACCGTGTGCATGAACTGGGCTGGTAACCAGAGCACTATGGACCGGACAGACAACAGTGCTGGATACCGGCTTGCCTGAATCGTGCTGGTTACCAGAGCACTATGGATCAGGCAGAGAACAGGGCTGGATACCGGCATGCCTGAATCGTGCTGGTTACCAGAGCGCTATGGGCCGGGCAGAGAACAGGGCTGGATACCGGCATGCCTGAACTGGGCTGGTTACCAGAGCACTTTGGACCGGGCTGAGAACGGGGCTGGATACCGGCGTGCCTGAACTGGGCTGATTACCAGAGCACAAAGGACCGGGCAGAGAAGAGGGTTGGATACCGACGTGCCTAAATCGTGCTGGTTGCCAGAGCACTATGGACCGGCCAGGGAACAGGGATGGATACCGGCGTGCCTGAAACGTGCTGCTTACCAGAGCACTATGGACTGGGCAGAGAACAGGGATGGATACCGGCGTGCCTGAATCGTGCTGGTTAACAGAGCACTATGGACCAGGAAGAGAACAGGGCTGGATACCGGCGTTCCTGAATCATGCTGGTTACCAGAGCACTATGGACCGGGCAGAGAACAGGGCTGGATACCGGCGTGCCTGAACTGGGCTGGTTACCAGAGCACTATGGACCAGGCAAAGAACAGGGCTGGATACCGGCGTGCCCGAATCGTGCTGGTTACCAGAGCACTATGGACCAGGCAGAGAACAGGGCTGGATACCGGCGTGCTTGAACTGGGCTGGTTACCAGAGCACTATGGACCGGGCAGAGAACAGAGCTGGATACTGGCATGCCCGAATCGTGCTGGTTACCAGAGTACAATGGACCGGGCAGAGAATAGGGCTGGATACCGGCGTGCCTGAATCGTGCTGGTTACCAGAGCACTTTGGACCGGGCAGAGAACAGGGCTGGATACCGGCATGCCTGAACTGGGCTGATTACCAGAGCACTATGGACCAGGCAGAGAACAGGGCTGGATACCGGCGTACCTGAATCGTGCTGGTTACCAGAGCACTTTGGACTGGGCAGAGGACGGCTGGATACCGGCGTGCTTGAACTGGGCTGATTACCAGAACACTATGGACATGGCAGAGAACAGGGCTGGATACCGGCGTGCCTGAATCGTGCTGGTTACCAGAGCACTTTGGACCGGGAAGAGAACAGAGCTGGATACCGCGTGCATAAACTGGGCTGGTTACCAGAGCACTATGGACCGGACAGAGAACAGGGCTGGATACCGGCGTGCCTGAATCGTGCTGGTTACCAGAGCACTATGGACCGGGCAGAGAACAGGGCTGGATACCGGCGTGCCTGAACTGGGCTCGTTACCAGAGCACTTTGGACCGGGCAGAGAACAGGGCTGGATACCGGCATGCCTAAATCGTGCTGGTTACCGGAGCACTATGGACAGGGCAAAGAACACGGCTGGATACCGGCGTGCCTGAATCGTGCTGGTTACAAGAGCACTATGGACCGGGCAGAGAACATGGCTGGATACCGGCGTGCCTGTACTGGGCTGATTTCCAGAGCACTATGGACAGGGCAAAGAAAAGGGCTGGATACCGGCGTGCATGAATCGTGCTGGTTACCAGAGCACTTTGGACCGGGAAGAGAACAGGGCTGGAAACCGTGTGCATGAACTGGGCTGGTAACCAGAGCACTATGGACCGGACAGAGAACAGTGCTGAATACCGGCATGCCTGAATCGTGCAAGTTACCAGAGCACTATGGATCAGGCAGAGAACAGGGCTGGATACCGGCATGCCTGAATCGTGCTGGTTACCAGAGCACTATGGACCGGGCAGAGAACAGGGCCGGATAACGGCATGCCTGAATGGGCTGGTTACCAGAGCACTTTGGACCGGGCAGAGAACAGGGCTGGATACCGGCGTGCCTGAACTGGGCTGATTACCAGAGCACAATGGACCGGGCAGAGAACAGGGCTGGATACCGGCGTGCCTAAATCGTGCTGGTTGCCAGAGCACTATGGACCGGCCAGGGAACAGGGATGGATACCGGCGTGCCTGAAACGTGCTGGTTACCAGAGCACTATGGACAGGGCAGAGAACAGGGATGGATACCGGCGTGCCTGAATCGTGCTGGTTAACAGAGCACTATGGACCAGGCAGAGAACAGGGCTGGATACCGGCGTTCCTGAATCGTGCTAGTTACCAGAGCACTATGGACCAGGCAGAGAACAGGTCCGGATACCGGCATGCTTGAACTGGGCTGGTTACCAGAGCACTATGGACCGGGCAGAGAACAGGGCTGGATACCGGCGTGCCTGAACTGGGCTGATTACCAGAGCACAATGGACCGGGCAGAGAACAGGGCTGGATACCGGCGTGCCTAAATCGTGCTGGTTGCCAGAGCACTATGGACCGGCCAGGGAACAGGGCTGGATACCGGCATTCCTGAATCGTGCTGGTTACCAGAGCACTATGGACCGGGCAGAGAACAGGGCTGGATACCGGCGTGCCTGAACTGGGCTGGTTACCAGAGCACTATGGACCGGGCAGAGAACTGGCCTGGATACCGGCATGCCCGAATCGTGCTGGTTACCAGAGTACAATGGACCGGGCAGAGAATAGGGCTGGATACCGGCGTGCCTGAATCGTGCTGGTTACCAGAGCACTATGGACCGGGCAGAGAACAGGGCTGGATACCGGCGTGCCTGAACTGGGCTGGTTACCAGAGCACTTTGGACCGGGCAGAGAACAGGGCTGGATACCGGCATGCCTGAACTGGGCTAATTACCAGAGCACTATGGACCAGGCAGAGAACAGGGCTGGATACCGGCGTGCCTGAATTGTGCTGGTCACCAGAGCACTTTGGACTGGGCAGAGAACAGGGCTGGATACCGGCGTGCTTGAACTGGGCTGATTACCAGAACACTATGGACACGGCAGAGAACAGGGCTGGATACCGGCGTGCCTGAATCGTGCTGGTTACCAGAGCACTTTGGACTGGGAAGAGAACAGGGCTGGATACCGCGTGCATAAACTGGGCTGGAAACCAGAGCACTATGGACCGGACAGAGAACAGGGCTGGATACCGGCGTGCCTGAATCGTGCTGGTTACCAGAGCACTATGGACCGGGCAGAGTACAGTGCTGGATACCGGCATGCCTGAATCGTGCTGGTTACCAGAGCACTATGGACCGGGCAGAGAACAGGGCTGGATACCGGCATGCCTGAATCGTGCTGGTTACCAGAGTACTTTGGACCGGAAAGAGAACAGGGCTGGATACCGCGTGCATAAACTGGGCTGGTAACCAGAGCACTATGGACCGGACAGAGAACAGGGCTGGATACCGGCGTGCCTGAACTGGGCTGGTTACCAGAGCACTTTGGACCGGCCAGGGGACAGGGCTGGATACCGGCGTTCCTGAATCGTGCTGGTTACCAGAGCACTATGGACCGGGCAGAGAACATGGCTGGATGCCTGATCTGGGCTAATTACCAGAGCACTATGGACCGGGCAGAGAACAGGGCTGGATACCGGCGTGGCTACATCGTGCTGGTTGCTAGAGCACTATGGACCGGGAAGAGAACAGGGCTGGATACCGTGTGCATGAACTGGGCTGGTAACCAGAGCACTATGGACCGGACAGAGAACAGTGCTGGATACCGGCATGCCAAAATCGTGCTGGTTACCGGAGCACTATGGACAGGGCAAAGAACACGGCTGGATACCGGCGTGCCTGAATCGTGCTGGTTACAAGAGCACTATGGACCGGGCAGAGAACATGGCTGGATACCGGCGTGCCTGAACTGGGCTGATTTCCAGAGCACTATGGACAGGGCAAAGAAAAGGGCTGGATACCGGCGTGAATGAATCGTGCTGGTTACCAGAGCACTTTGGACCGGGAAGAGAACAGGGCTGGATACCTTGTGCATGAACTGGGCTGGTAACCAGAGCACTATGGACCGGACAGAGAACAGTGCTGGATACCGGCATGCCTGAATCGTGCAAGTTACCAGAGCACTATGGATCAGGCAGAGAATAGGGCTGGATACCGGCATGCCTAAATCCTGCTGGTTACCAGAGCACTTTGGACCGGGCAGAGAACAGGACTGGATACCGGCGTGCCTGAACTGGGCTGATTACCAGAGCACAATGGACCGGGCAGAGAACAGGGCTGGATACCGGCGTGCCTAAATCGTGCTGGTTGCAAGAGCACTATGGACCGGCCAGGGAACAGGGATGGATACCGGCGTGCCTGAAACGTGCTGGTTACCAGAGCACTATGGACAGGGCAGAGAACAGGGATGGATACCGGCGTGCCTGAATCGTGCTGGTTAACAGAGCACTATGGACCAGGCAGAGAACAGGGCTGGATACCGGCGTTCCTGAATCGTGCTGGTTACCAGAGCACTATGGACCGGGCAGAGAACAGGGCTGGATACCGGCGTGCCTGAACTGGGCTGGTTACCAGAGCACTATGGACCTGGCAAAGAACAGGGCTGGATACCGGTGTGCCCGAATCGTGCTGGTTACCAGAGCACTATGGACCGGGCAGAGAACAGGGCTGGATACCGGCGTGCTTGAACTGGGCTGGTTACCAGAGCACTATGGACCGGGCAGAGAACAGGGCTGGATACCGGCATGTCCGAATCGTGCTGGTTACCAGAGTACAATGGACCGGGCAGAGAATAGGGCTGGATACCGGCGTGCCTGAATCGTGCTGGTTACCAGAGCACTATGGACCGGGCAGAGAACAGGGCTGGATACCGGCGTGCCTGAACTGGGCTGGTTACCAGAGCACTATGGACCAGGCAGAGAACAGGGCTGGATACCGGCATGCCTGAATCGTGCTGGTTACCAGAGCACTTTGGACTGGGCAGAGAACAGGGCTGGATACCGGCGTGATTGAATCGTGCTGGTTACCAGAGCACTTTGGACTGGGCAGAGAACAGGGCTGGATACCGGCGTGCTTGAATCGTACTGGTTACCAGAGCACTATGGACAGGGCAGAGAACAGGGCTGGATACCGGCGTGCCTGAATCGTGCTGGTTACCAGAGCACTATGGACCGGGCAGAGAACAGGGCTGGACACCGGCGTGCCTGAATTGTGCTGGTTACCAGAGCACTATGGACCATGCAGAGAACAGGGCTGGATACCGGCGTGCCTGAACTGCGCTGGTTACCAGAGCACTATGGACCGGGCAGATCACAGGGCTGGATACCGGCGTGCCTGAATCGTGCTGGTTACCAGAGCACTATGGACCGGGCAGAGAACAGGGCTGGACACCGGCGTGCCTGAATTGTGCTGGTAACCAGAGCACTATGGACCGTGCAGATCACAGGGCTGGATACCGGCGTCCCTGAATCGTGCTGGTTACCAGAGCACTATGGACCAGGCTGGTTACCGGTGAAACTGAGAAAGGGCAGGTTACTGGCATGCCTGTACTGGGCTGGTTACCGTTGAAACTGAGAACTGGGTTAGTTACCGTGGTGCCTGTACTGGGCTGGTTACCAGATCAATATGGACTGGGCTGGTTACCGATAAAACTGAGAACCTGGCTGGTTGCCGGTGTGTCTATACTGGGCTGGTTACCGGAGCACTATGGGGAGGGCTGGTTACTGGTATAGCTGATAACGCACAATGTAAATCGGGCTGGGTACCGGTATAACTGATAAGAGGGTCATCTCTGGCTAAGTCCTTGACAATGCTAAATTCCCTTGTCGTATAAACAACCCTTTATGAAGCTAAGAACACTGTACGCTGTTTACTTAAGAAGTACCGTAATGGTACGCTATCTGCGTAGCGATCGCTCAGCCGTAGGCGAGACGCTCAAGCGTCACGTTCGCTCACGGCCCAGTGATCACAGGACACGTTATTGGTTATGTCTAGGGGAATGATTCGCTGTAGCGTAGCATACGCTCGAGACCACGAGGAGGTCACCAGCGATGCAGACGCTTACAACACTATACCTTTATGTTAAAACCTTATACCAATGAAATACACTGAATACCTTAATGTGAGTACAGGGTGTAAGTGCAACCTTGTGTAACCTGACTATCTACAAAGCTGCTTGAGCGTCACCGACGCTCAAGTGAACACTTATCACTATAGAAAATACACAGATACTGGTTTAGGTTCCAAGGCCTATTAACTGTATTATATCTAATATACTTGTAAAAGGGGATAACAGTACAAATGATACACTACAATATAACAGAGACTTCCTAACCACAGAACTAAACAATAAATACAAAAGGACAATACTACTCTGACCTAAATGAAATACAATACAATACTATCTAATACAATACAATACTAGCCTAGTCTAGGGGAGATATGAGAGAACAGAACAGAGAGAGAGAGAGAGAGAGAGAGATATTGGCTCACAGAAAGACAATGATAACGGAGAGAAACTTACGCACAAAGGGTATGATCGCCTGCGCCTCGATATCCAGCTCCCGGCTATCAGCAGATAACCGTTGATGAGAGAGTGAGAGCTGGATGTGGTCGGCCTGCCTATTTATGCCCCACACACAATGCAATATCCTGGTCCTACAATCCCATTGTCCATTGGCCGATGGAATTCGGCCCTGCATCATAACAAAAGGTCATAGGGTGATTCATACAGGTGGGCTGTGACGATTTCCAACAGCTCAGGTGGGTGGGAAACTGGGTTTCCCGCCGCATACCTGAGTATGTGTAAATAATAGAAATGGACATAAACTTCTTATGTCCATAACTATTCGCACGAGCGATTAATACGCTCCAAACCAACACCGGAATATTGCTAATTAAATACTCTTCCGATGGGTACCAAACACTGCTGTATGATTCCTGTTAGACCCTTCGTACGATATAAAGAGGGATTCCTCAGCTCTGGGACATTGTATTTTAACCAAACTTTCAGAATCTATCAAAGGGACCGTGATCTATAAACTACATTAATTGTGAACATTTGTAACGAATGAGTCGCACGCTACGACTACATAAACTCTACCGTAAATACGCATACCGCGCCTGCGAGTGCACGTTATTGCGGGCATGCGCATCCACGGGAGAGCGCACGCACGCGCAGCGCGGACCAGTGTGCGGTGCAAATATGGCAACGTGCATTGAGACATTTTTCTGACTTTGACAGTCCACCCTTTGGCAGTCAATAATAACTGCCACAAAACATTTAAGGAGAAAAATGTAAGTCAGGGGTTAATTGATTTCCATGGTTGGGTAGGGGAGGAGAGAGGAGAAGGTGTGAAGAGGGTATGACCTAGTGAGATAGCAGAAGCATGTGTGTATGAATCCATGTTTGGGGGGTCATGTATCATCGTGCCGTACGTGTTGTAAATCAAGCTTCGAGGTATTGCGAAGTATACATTTGAATTCCTTCTTATCCTGTGGTACAGGTCTGTGGATGGGCTGTCAAACTTTACCGAGCTCATTTCGGCTGTGGTTGTAACAAAATGGGGATGCACATTTTAGTTGATGATACATGAATGGGGGAGGTATGTGGTTGCTGATATCTGTGCCTGTATTCCCTATCGTCTATGTGTGTCGTTACCTGAGGGTTGTAGAGATGAAGATAAAGAACACTTACGAAAAATGCAATGATATTCTATGTCAGGGAAATGTACATCTGTCGTCGAAGTTGTGTTCGGTATCTGTTGAGAGTCGTCTTCTTTGCGCTGTATTGCTCCTTAGGCATGAGCAAATAGCTTTGTCTGAGCCATCAGATTTACAAAAAATGTTGGGCTAGCGTGAGTTTAAAAATACTAGGGAAACTGGGGATCCATGGCAAAGTTCATCAAGTGTCCATATTTAAAGTTGTCAAATCTTCTTCTTTGGTGCTTGTCTGTTGTCTGTATACATCTCGTCTCGTCAGCTTCCTCGTCCAAGGGGGTCTTTGTATCTTGGAGAAAAGCAGAAAAACAGGTGAAAGAAACGGACCGTATAATCGCATTTTCATCACATTCTGGTTTCTATCATTGGGTCATAAATCAAATCCAGGTTAATTACAGTTTCCTCACTCCTCAAGCTCATCACTTTTGTACTTTGTTTGCACCTCATTAAAGCCTGCCCGCATCTAAATATCAATCCAATCGATATAACGACACCCAAGATACATAGTAGAAACTTTCCAACATCCTTTATGACTCCTTGAGCCCAGTCTCCCAAACCGGAGAACCAATTTCGCGGGTTCAACCATGACACCCAACCAGTCAGCTCATTACCTACAGCAGCAAGGGTGAGATTGTGTTTTCGACGAAATTCCCACTTCAATTGGAGAATATCGTCCATCTTTTGGTCTATGACCTCTACCGGATCCTCGGTGCTATTTGTGATATACGTGCAACACTTTATGCCGTACTGTGTTGCCAATGTAACACAATATCCGCCTGTTACTGCTGTAAGATAATTAAGAACCATCCTATGCTGAACTAGTTCTGTTTTATAAGCTTGAAGTTCTCTTCCAGTGTATCTAAACGTGTCATCATACATTTCAGTGATATTATCTAACAAATTGGCGAGTGCGGAAATGTATCTATAATTCATCACTCCTCGAGCGGTACGAGTGAAATCTAACGCTACCAGAACCTGAATCCCGGTGGATTCATGGATAAGATCAGAGGCCGGATGCTCTAACCTTTCTGACAGTTGTCTTTTAACTCGGTGCTCGTAATGAGTGTGAGTATAAGGAGCTTGGGCACCACGGTGTATGTCCTTCATTTTGTCATGTGTAACAGTCATCACTTCAGGCAATACTTTTCCAATATAACACAATCCTTCAGAGTTTGGGGCAAGCCACTTGTACGCCTTTCTCCCGCATATGAAATATGCATCATCGGGGAGAACATATGGGACGGAGAAGGACATGACCATGTTACAAACCTTCCAGGTGAAATCTCCTGACCCTAATTCTTCCATCTGCCTAATGCACGTATCAGTTTGTATGATATGTGCACAGTATCCTGGTGATACCTCTCCAACTCTAGTAATCCTATTTCCTAAGGTATATCGATACCGAAAAGATTTTCCTCTACTGGCTATATGGCGTACGAGCTCTGTATCTGTAGGCATTCTATCTGCTCTGTGTGAAAGGGTCATGGTAAGGTTGCTCCATGACACTTCCCAATTTCCCGGTTTTCTGGGATTGGAGATGTTAAAACATAAGAGGGACCTATCCACATGGTATTGGTGGAGCTTCAAACTAGGAGGGCTGGAGATGTTAAACCTCCGGTCCACCGGTCTCCCACCACTTAGCTCAAGTACCTCCCCTAACGTTAAAGGAAATGGTACTAGCCCTGATTTACTGTGACCCTGAGGTACTTGAGAGCATACCCAACAATCGGTCTGGTTTAACACGTTACCCACTAGAGAGTGATAGTCACTCAATGGATGCCGGTCCATATGGATATTAAAACTGGATTGGCATTTCTTTGTTACAGAGCCTACAGATACAACTTTCTTTTTGAACTAACATTCCTTCACAGTTGTTTACAAATAACATGGTTGTTAGATCGTGCCCGGTACTCGCCTTTGCTTGGTGATTGGGTTGCTATTGGAAATTTACACCTCCGTCTCAGTCATCAGGACCTTTCTGGATCCTTTCTCGACCTCACTGGTACTCTCACCGAAACAGACTGCTCTGGTCAACATCATGGTTAACGGGAAAAATCCATATCACAGTCTCTTGGGGCAAGTCCATCTTACAGGAGGAGAAAAGAAGAAATTTGTAAATGGGGTATAAGAAAATCAGTTTGAGGGGGAGAGAACTCGTTACGATAATAAGTTCTCTCGTCTTGTTGTTCTTCTTGTTCTGCTGTCCTCTCAAAGGTGTTGTCTCTCAGTCTTCAAAAACGATCATTCTGGTGATGCAATATTCCTTCCTAACCGACGATCTTTCTGTAAGGAGCAAAAATCTGGCATTACCATTGGTCCAACTGAGGGGTGACATACCATCTTTAAATCATGGAAACATGAGTGAGAAGAGAGAGAAAATAAAAACAAAAGAGATAGAGAACAATTCATGTGCATATATACATTACATAACTCGACAATAACCATCAATAAGAGAAGAGAAACAAAGCATTTTTAAACATTGTCAACATTAAGAAAACATTGTCAGACTATTTGGCTGTCGTATCTACGTGTCTAATGGTTTCCTTGAGCAGTCCCTCCCCACCAGCACTTGCATTATTCCACTGTCTGTATCTGGCCAGAATACATTGTGGTGGATAGGTCATGCTGGGGTTTGGTAGACTTCTGCAAGGACCAAGCGAATATGCAATGTTTGAATTCTTACCAATAATCGTCAGAGATGGGGATAGAGAGAGGGAGAGAAAAACATTTTTCACAAATACATTTACAACTTTTCACCTGGTCATTCCTGTGTCTTTAGTGAATGACCTCCCACTTCATTAACCGTTACTTCAGGCTTGCCTCCATTCCTAATAATCACCTTTCCTAACTATATATTATGGGTGTGGCCCAAAATTCTTCCTATATGATCCCTGCTTGTAATTTGGTGTGTCATAACTTTTGCTCATTTTCATGTCTAGGGGGTCTGATTTTATGTGGGCTGTTGCAGTTACTGGCATAATGCCCTTCTCTTTTGCACAGATCACAAATCCTTAAGTTCCTCCATGTGCCAATGGCCTGGGGTTTTGGTTGATTTGATGCCTCCTCAAACGCTTGGATGCTCATCACCATCAACCGCTTTCCCTGTACCTACCTGATTCCTTGGATACCATGATTATGTCGTTGTCTAGGGGGTTGGTATGCCTTCTGTGAATCTTTGATCATACAGTTAGATCTTTCCTAGGATCTGGGTAATCAGACATGATTGATCTCAATTCTGTCCGGGACCAGGGATGGCGCATTGCACTGTCCTTGACGGGAATGGTTCCCTGATCGTCAGTCTTCCCATTGGGGACTGTGATCACCCTGACAGGACTAAACTCAATTACATCACCTTGTTTTGGTCTTATAATATGGGGTACATTTGTTTGTGCGTGATATAAAACATTGTACGTACCTGTGGACACGACCTCACCTGACCCTCCGTTAGGGGGTTTGATTATTGCCTTTACCAATTTGGTCGTGTCCACCTGGATGTCTTGTAGGATGGCTTCTGGAAGAGGTGCCGACATCGTTCTGGGCTCACTTTCTTGTTTGTATTCCTGAGGGAGGTTTGACATGGGGTGCAGCTTGCACAGGTTAATAGTTGTACATTCAACAGTATTACAATAATCATTGTTACATTTATTACACTTATTCTTATAATCTATATTACAGTTGCTAAGAGCGTTTTTATTGTTCACCCTTGTGTCTTTCTCTCCGCAATCAACCCCTCTCCTGATGCCACTGTCTCTCCTCTCAAGATAAGAGTCAGAAAAGTCAATAGACTCTTTTTGTAATTCACTTTCCTGTTGCCATAACTGTAAATATTCATAATGTTTATTTTGTCTCTTCGTTGGTTCAATGAGACTTATCCTCCTCCTTAAATTTTGTAACACTACTGGACTGAAGCTACCTATTCTTGGGAATTTGTCCCTGTCTTGTACAGTCATTCTCTCCTATTCATCACATAAAACTTCAGCGTGATTTCCATATTTCACATATCGTGCCGACCCGATGGATCGGTTCTCTGAATCAACCCGAACCGAGGTTGATCGCCCCCTACCTGAACAAATGGCCCCCATAATCTGCAGGCGTTGCCTATTCCTCCTTGAATATCAAGGCTTTCAGCGAACCCTTACAAACAAACCAAGATGTCCTTGGGCAGGCCGGCGGTGGTGGTTTATCAAGTACCCCACTTACTTCTCGCCCACGTTGGCCTGTGCTGCAATCACTGTAGCCAGAGCTGCTGTACCCAACCCAGGGCCCCTGTGAACCTTTATTTACTGGGGCGTGCTGGACCTACCAGTCCCCAGTAAGTATCGGTTGTTGGATAGTTCCCGAGTGACCAGCGAACTTCCCTTCCAAAAATAAAAAATTACACAAATCACGTCAGAATGTACAAATAGCGTTTGTGAACACTTTACTCTAATGGTATTAGGTCAGATTACTAACTACTGCACACAATTACGTGCGGTCCAATCGTTCAGTACACGAGCACTACTTGTCATGTACTGAAAGATCAATGGAATCTATGTTTCCGGCTGCGATTCCTTCAGCCAGAGCTTGTATGGCCTATATGGGTTCTGCACCAACACCCCAGGCGTTGTGCCACTGTACTTTTATAGCGGACCTCTTTGTTACCTTATGACCTCCTGGTCTGTTTTACCTTATGACCTCCTGGTCTTGTTACCTTATGGTCCGCTATACTCTAATGCTCAAATATTATTTAACCAGGGATGCCTCCCTAGCCACCGTATATGTCACTTACACGTATGTCCCTTGACGAGTACCCGGCTTTCCTTTTGGTTCCACCTTAAAGTTATATAAACTTTTGTATACAAAACACACTCACTCAACACATGTACACTTTTGTTTCTATATCTATTTCTGCGCAGAAATTGTCTTTAGGCCAACAGTGTTACCAATTAGGAGCAGGATCTGTTAAACTAAATTTCCGATTTTCCAAAAATAGATTTGCGTTATTTACCGCTTCGCGTTATCTACCGCTGTGCGTTACTTATCGCCTTGCGCTAATTATCGCTTTGCGCTAATTCAACTTTTTCGTGACTTGAGCTACGTGAGCGTAACCGGACGCTACGTTGCGTAATGAACGCTGCGTGCGTCTGCCTTTTGGATTGCGTACGCTAGTCTTTGTTAGCGACACGTGTACGCAATGCAAAGGATCCACCGTAACACAATATATTTATTTATCAATGTAGGTGATCCCTGATCATCTACCGCAATCCACACTGACTGCCTTGTATCTTCAGACAAACCGTGTGTTGTTCTATACTTTAACTATTACCTCTACTATTAAATAACAGCAAATCTCCTTTTAGCACTTTCTATCAACTATAAAATTTGGCAAACAGGAATAGTGATATACGAAAATGAAACAGAAATGCAGATATATGCGTGCGTACGCAAGACAAAAGAAAAAAAATAAACAGTTTTAAAAGGACACAAGCGTTTTGTTCTTACTTCCGGTTACCGGGTTCCTTCAGCACTCTTTATCTAAGCGAAGCAGACGCTTATCCCGCCAGCACTTATGAGACAATCTCCCACCCTTTGCTGGGGGATAATGTCTGCTGATCTACCTAGTGCAGATGTGAGAAGTATAGGACGAGCCCGCAATTGACAATGCTAAATTCCCTTGTCGTATAAACAACCCTTTATGAAGCTAAGAACACTGTACGCTGTTTACTTAAGAAGTACCGTAATGGTACGCTATCTGCGTAGCGATCGCTCAGCCGTAGGCGAGACGCTCAAGCGTCACGTTCGCTCACGGCCCAGTGATCACAGGACACGTTATTGGTTATGTCTAGGGGAATGATTCGCTGTAGCGTAGCATACGCTCGAGACCACGAGGAGGTCACCAGCGATGCAGACGCTTACAACACTATACCTTTATGTTAAAACCTTATACCAATGAAATACACTGAATACCTTAATGTGAGTACAGGGTGTAAGTGCAACCTTGTGTAACCTGACTATCTACAAAGCTGCTTGAGCGTCACTGACGCTCAAGTGAACACTTATCACTATAGAAAATACACAGATACTGGTTTAGGTTCCAAGGCCTATTAACTGTATTATATCTAATATACTTGTAAAAGGGGATAACAGTACAAATGATACACTACAATATAACAGAGACTTCCTAACCACAGAACTAAACAATAAATACAAAAGGACAATACTACTCTGACCTAAATGAAATACAATACAATACTATCTAATACAATACAATACTAGCCTAGTCTAGGGGAGATATGAGAGAACAGAACAGAGAGAGAGAGAGAGAGAGAGAGAGAGATATTGGCTCACAGAAAGACAATGATAACGGAGAGAAACTTACGCACAAAGGGTATGATCGCCTGCGCCTCGATATCCAGCTCCCGGCTATCAGCAGATAACCGTTGATGAGAGAGTGAGAGCTGGATGTGGTCGGCCTGCCTATTTATGCCCCACACACAATGCAATCTCCTGGTCCTACAATCCCATTGTCCATTGGCCGAAGGAATTCGGCCCTGCATCATAACAAAAGGTCATAGGGTGATTCATACAGGTGGGCTGTGACGATTTCCAACAGCTCAGGTGGGTGGGAAACTGGGTTTCCCGCCGCATACCTGAGTATGTGTAAATAATAGAAATGGACATAAACTTCTTATGTCCATAACTATTCGCACGAGCGATTAATACGCTCCAAACCAACACCGGAATATTGCTAATTAAATACTCTTCCGATGGGTACCAAACACTGCTGTATGATTCCTGTTAGACCCTTCGTACGATATAAAGAGGGATTCCTCAGCTCTGGGACATTGTATTTTAACCAAACTTTCAGAATCTATCAAAGGGACCGTGATCTATAAACTACATTAATTGTGAACATTTGTAACGAATGAGTCGCACGCTACGACTACATAAACTCTACCATAAATACGCATACCGCGCCTGCGAGTGCACGTTATTGCGGGCATGCGCATCCACGGGAGAGTGCACGCACGCGCAGCGCGGACCAGTGTGCGGTGCAAATATGGCAACGTGCATTGAGACATTTTTCTGACTTTGACATCCTGTAAGCTGGTGTGAGCCTGGACACACAGCTGGGAGCGATTATATCCAGGCATCAGAGCATGCTTCCTTTTAAACCTCCCGCCCTGCTCCTATTGGAGTAGGAGGTCACATGACCCGTTTGCCTCCAGTGATTGGCTGCTATAATCAGCTGACCACTTGGACAATGGTGGTGGTCAAGGACTGCCAACGGCAAAGGACTCACTGCCGCAGCTGCAGTAAAAAGATGCCAGCCACCTTAGCAGCTACTGCCAGCACACCGGAGACCCACAGAGGTGCAGCGGTCAGCACGGCAGCGGCCACATCAAAACATTAACATTATAAACATTGCTTTAGTTCATACAGTATGTGAATCTACTTCAGACTTTCTGTTAGATACAGTGTAATGTATTTAAGAACATACAGTATGCAGAGAATAAAACTTGCTAATAGTACAGTCACATCTGTAATGTGAAATATAGCCGATATAACGGTGGGACGACCCCTGAGTGTTATTTCTATTTTATTACTTGTTTTTACCTGTAAGAATAACTCTTCAGTTTTTTCTCTGAGCATAGGAATAGACGATGTAACATATAAATCCTCTCCCGGTCTCATCCCTTACAGACGGCTGATCTTATCATTACACTACATGCCGCTGTCACTGCTGAGTCTGCAGGGAGAGGACACAATCTCTGCAATATTCCAGAGATATAGCAACATACTATCTGGCTTATTAATGAAGTTATTCTGGATCCTGGTTCTGTGTGTTCCCAGCTGCAAATCTGCTGCTCCGACCTCAGCACCCGGCTGTCGTCTCACTATGGATGAATATATGTTTGAGTACAAATACTCAAAGGGAGGAGATATTATTATAGGAGGAATATTCACTGTGCAGTCTATGATAAAACACATTAAACAAGAAGCCGCTCCCCCTAATCGGATGTGTGTGGGGTAAGAACTGTTTCTGTAATTACTGTGACTCTAGGAAGGGAATTTGGGTCGGTGTCAGTAGGAGAGAGCAGGGTAAGTGCAGGGGACAGACTCATGTAATAACACAAGCTTGTTTCTGAGTGATAGCATTTATGTGAGCAGGTGTAATATCAGTAGTTCATACTTGCCTACTCTCCCGCAATGGCCGGGAGGCTCCCGAAAATCGTGTGACCCTCCCGGCCCCCGGGAAGAGCAGGCAAGTCTCCTGTTCTTCTGTTCCGCCCCTGCCCGGCCGCCCACTTTGATAGTTAAGTGAGCAGTCCCGGTATTCGATGACGCGATTCTTGTTGAATCACGTTATCATAGCCACGCCCCCTTCAGTATAATGGCAGTGATATCGGCATTACCGAGTGGGGGCATGGCTTAAATGTCATGCAGCTGTAACTCCGCCCCCATACGCCACAGCCCCGCCTCCACCCTGCTCCCTCTGCTCGTCATTGTCCTGCCCCATCCATCCTGCTGAGCCGAGCTGGCTGCTCTCTCCCGGAGAGAGCAGTCAGGAAGTATGTAAGTATGCCGTAGTTATTAGAACAGTGTATAATGTCACTAGATGTTATATATTTTATTTTATCCTCTTTCTCTTTGGGCCCAATTCTGAGTCATTAGAATGTCCATGTCAGACGTAGTTGATCACGACACACAGCACATGAGCCAGAGTCCCCTGAACCCAGTCTCAGCTGTGACTGAGACACAATTATGGGGCATTCCTGGGCAATGACTCTGGAGGTGACAGGGTGGTGACGGGGAGTTAGTTGTGCGGATGTACAAAGAAGGTCAGTTTTGGGGGCATATTATGGCCGTGTCACTAAACTGGACGAGATCTCAGATGCATAATCATTCACATCGGAGGCCGTAGTCTGATGGAGAATCTGTAATTAGCCTGGGCTGGTACAAATTTTTATGTTTGCATTTAAAGATGGTATTTGATTGTCGAAAGAGGTTTAAAGTGGGCATCTTGGGTCTTTGCACAGTTATACACAAGGGAAAGACTAGATGATATATTTATTAAAAGTAAATTTTCGATCTAGTTCAAATTGACCAGAATAGACCCAGAATCCCCACAAAATTGACTACTGTGTTTATATTCCAAATAGTTCATTTTCTAAGAGTCGATTTTGAGTTCCATTTTAAATTCTCTGGGTGATGTAAGTTCTTTTTGAAGTTGTAAATGTGTTTTATTCACCAAAAAAATAATAAAAAATCAATCAAAATTGACCCAAAAAATTATAATACAAAAGCATTTCTATTAGTTAAAACAGGTCACATGCACTGTATTACCCACAAACACCTTCATTACTGGGCTAATTTGCATATCCACATTTTTTTTATTATTGTTGTGCCTTTCAGTGTCATGGGTTATGCAGCCAGAGTGCTCCTGAGGCTTCTTTGCCATGTTTTTTTTTCCATCATATTAAGGTTTCAGAGAATTCTACATGACTTAAAATCACATAGAACTATTTCTGATGAAAATTCTTCTATTGAAAATTGTGATTTTGGGTAAATGTTTGGTTCTATTGAGGTTCTTTTTTTCAAATTGATGGTTAGTGAAGGAGCTTTTCCTATTGATGTCTATGGAGAAATACTGTACCAATGGTCTATTTGAGGTTCTATTTCTGTGTGAAGTCAAATTTCTGGTGGTTTTGAGGGGACTCTGAGTCGTTTTTGCCTTTATTAAATACCTGATTGTGAAATGTATGACCAAATCACCTCAAGATTGACTGAAACTGAAAATCAACTTTTACTAAATATACCCCTGTATTGGGGCGTAAAACTGTATAATTTTGCTACAGCCTGATAAAACATAATATGTGGACATAAATATTCATCCAGCTACCCATAAATATACCCGTGCTTCCGTTACCTGCTTTTCGGCAATGTCATTTTGGGCTGTGCAAGTTGCAGAAGGCCACACGCTGGAATGGCTACAGGCATAGGGAGCATAAGGTCTTCCCTTCTTCTCCAAACTAGGCAGCTGTGTGTCTGATGCAGCAGCCATTGTGTGTCAGGTTTTAGCTAAAAGCATGTTACATGACGCATTACAAAGTGTTTAGAAATTGGTGTTTTTGTCTCTACAGGTGATATAACTGCGGCGATAAATGTATATGTATGTTGTTTTAGCAATAAGGCTTATAAAGTAAAAGTAAAAAGTATAATTGTCACACATACAGAATTGCTGACATCAGCAGGTCTGAGTTCTCACATAAACAAATGAGCTAACTGAGATAGCACGTAACGGCAATAAGCAGACATGAAGGCCAAACAGGCGACCGTGTCGGATTTATGCATGGGACTGAAAAAGATAATGTAGAAAATATCAATATTATGTCTAAGGCATAGATGGCCAATGAAGACTTAATACGTGCAAATATTAATTAAGTAATTGGATATAAAAAGAAAGATAAGGGTAGAAATATGAGCAGAGAAAGTGAGCGGGGGGAGCAGTTGGAGAAAAGAGAGGGGAAAACTCAGAATGAGCGTCAGAAGTGTATGTATGAAATATTGTCTGCTATCCTGTTATTCTGTACCTGTTGTCACAGAATTCTTATACAAGTATTCCCTACTGCTGCTGTTATAACCTATCTTATGTTGTATGTAAGTCTGCATTGGCTGTATATATATGATTGCGTTGTCTTTAAGTAAAGCATTGTCATTCATTTTACAATCTGTATTCGTGTGAAATTATATCAGTGCTCTCTGCTATGAGTAAAGGTGGGTACACACTGGAAAGATATATCTGCCAAACAATTGATCCGCAGATATATCTATGGACGGATCGGGCAGTGTGTTGAGCATACACACTGCCCGATCCGTCGGGGACTGCCCAGTTCAGCTGACAATCACCGCCGGCCGCCGCAGCATGTGTACGGGCAGTCGGCCGACCACCGTACACACACAGCAACGCACCAATATACCGGTAGATATATTGGTCGTCGGCTGTGCTGCGGGGCCGACGCGATACGTCTGTGAACGACAGAGTTCACAGACGTATCGGTCATACACACTGGCCGACGGACCCGTGATATATCGGCCGTTCAAGAGAACGGTCGATATATCGGCCAGTGTGTACGGGCCTTAAGGTTTGTAGTCTATTTAGAATTTGCAACTTTAACAATTTTGGATGCCCCAGCGAGATCAATGAGGGTGGCGCCAACTTTACAGCGGTGATTGATGGAGAGCGCGGTAAGCTGTTGTACTCATAAATCTTTTTTTGTGCAATTTTTTTCCTCTTTCTCAGTCTCCAATGGGACGGTAAGTCAGACTTCGCTTGTATTTATTGAATGTACAGGACTTGATCCTTCTTGTTTGCAGTTTGAGAAGTTTTACTTATTTATGTTTTGTTTTATAGTGTGGTTATAAGTGTAGCTGTGAGCTGTGTGTGTGTGTTTCCCGTCCTGCTTTCTCCCCCTCCGCAGTCTGTTTCTCTGCGCAGTGCGCTGGTAGATAAGCAAAGTCAATCAGATGTTTTTCCCTTCCTTTGAATTATGTTTAAATGATTTTCTAAATAAGTTCAAACTATTTGTATTCTTTATAATTCTGTTGATAATTGTGTGATAATACTTGCAGTCTTCTTTTGTTGGTAGCCTGATTTCTGAAATTATTACTGTAATGTTATTTTATTATTAAGGGATTGCATTATCTGTTAGATATTGAATAAACTTTTATTGTTATAATTGCTTGTGCGTAGAGTTTCTTGAACTTGTAAGTATCAAAGAATTGCATTGATATTTTCTGTTTCTTTTTCTGTTCATGCTGACATAAAAAATGTGCAAACCAGTTTGAAAGGTGCGTATGTGTGTGCATGTGTGTATGTGTGTGACCTTCAGGGCAGTATGTGTGTGACCTTCAGAGCAGTATGTGTGTGACCTTCACGGCAGTATGTGTGTTACCTTCACGGAAGGAGAGAGAATTGACTAACATAGGAGAGGAATGGGTTAAACATCCTGTGAGGGGTGGACCTAGCTGTGAGGTAGTACAGCCTTAGGAAAGGGGGAGGGTTAGGCTGGAGTGGCCATTTTAGGTCTCTTTGCTTGCTGAATTTTCTTGGGTGAGTTCTGCCTGGCAGATTTTTCACCCTTATAAGTTTATTCCACTTGTTAAAGTTTACCTAATTATAGTATGGCCTCCAGCCGCCCACGCCGATCCGCAGGTGCGCCAGCCCGGTACCAGTCCGGCGAGGCCGGTCTCGGAGCAGGGATGTCCGGCGCTGAGGAGGCCGTTACTGCCCCTGGGGTTTCTCAGGGGGCGGGGGTTCCGGGGCGCAGGACGCGCTCCTCCGGCGACCCTGTGGTCGCGGGTGCATCGGCGGCCCGTGGCGGTTCGGAGGACTGACCTCCCGGAGGGAGGCGACCAACAGCCCTCGCCTCCGGGGTCGGTCAGGGGTGTCGGGACTGCAGGAACCCGCGGGCGCACGCTGGCGCGCCTCGCCGGGCGCCGCTCGGCACCCGCTCCTATGACACCCGCTCACTCCCGCTTGCCGGGGCCGCTTAGAGGCCCCACGCGGGGAGGGAGAGCTGGGCAGGTGTCAGAGGCGATCCGGCCCGGGCCCATCGCTGGGCCCAGCGCGGGATCGTCGAGCGCACAGGCTGATACGTCAGCGGGGGGCGCCCGGACAGGAAGCAGTGGGGCGCGTGCACGACGGCGTCTCTCGCGCACGGGTGCGCGCAGCGACGCCGCAGCGCTCCGTGTCCCCTCAGCCCTCCTCGCTGCGGATAGTTTCCAGCGGGGCGAGGGGGGGGAGGAGGCCTGGTGGAGATCAACCAGGTTTTTGGGGGAATTCGCCCAGCGGTGGGGAAGGGCCGATGGGTCACCCTGGTTCCGCCACTTGAGGAGAGCATATGCCCAGTACGGTTGGCAGTACAATATGAGGCAGTGAGGCCCGACTGTCGGGGGTCGTGGTTGCTGCACTATGACGGGCGGCCAGTAACGAAGTTCCAATTTCGGTGGATGATGGGTCGCTGTCTGACGAGCTTGGGCCTTTCCCCCTCCCACTTCGGTACACACTCCTTCCGCATTGGGGCTGCTACGGTGGCAGCGGCCGCGGGTTTTTCGGGAGCCCAGATCCAGGCGGTGGGACGATGGAAGTCGTCCTGTTATAAGCGGTACATTCGCCCCGTCGCCTGAGATACTTTGCTTAAGCGTAGCTTGCATCAATAAGTTAGAGTAAGATAATGTTTGCTTGGTGTTTATGCATATGTTATGTTCACTGTATGTTGGTTTGTTTAACCGTGTGTGATCCTACTCAGGGATTAGCCACTTGCCGCTGCGGGCGTGAGCCGGCAGCGGGGGTCTGGAGTTATTTTGCGATTTTTGCCTGACTTGACGGACTGAATTCTAATCATTAATTCGGCTAATCTGTTCTTATCAAAGTCCCACAGCAGGTTTTTATGCTTTCACCTCCAGCTGAGTTATTTCATGTTTACCCTCTTTTTTTTATACCCCACCCCCCCTGTTTAATTTTGTTTTGTTTCTTTTGCCTTTCCCTTAATGTCTTAATGCTTTTACTTCAAATTGGCTAGAAGCTCGGGAGATCGGCTAGGCCGTGACTGCTGCGACATTAGGAAGCAATAAAAAAATTTTTCTTTTGGCAGATCCTTCAGGTTAACATAATACATGCTATGGCGTAGAATTATAGTAACACATTTTACCCCTTTTTCCTTCCATTCAGGTTGTTTCGCTGATGGCTTGTCCGTTTGGGTGGTCGGCCACTCGTATGTCTTCTGGGCAGCAAGGTTTTTGGCCTCTGATACTTCTCAGAGGTTTCCTAGAGGTCAGGGAATCAGATGGCTTGGTTGGCGAGGTATGATGTGGACAGATCTATTGAGGACTGGTCAGTCAGGCCAGGAAGCATGGAGTTCCCAAGGTTTTGGTTGTCCACTTAGGTGGCAACGACCTAGGGAAGAGGACTTCCTTGGAGCTACGGTGGGCCATGATACAAGATCTGGCAAGGGTGGCCGCAGCATGGACCAATTGTATATTGGTATTTTCCCTGATGGTGCCAAGGTTGAGTTGGCAAGGGGTGTGGAGGACGGACGCGTAATAGATGAGGCCAGGATAAAGGTGAATGGGGCGGTGGCGAAGTGGGTCTTGGCCCACGGAGGTAAAGTCGTTCGCCACCCTAGGATTCGGTTCCGAGACAAACACATTTTTCGGCCTGATGGTGTGCATCTATCCAATGAGGGGATGATGTTTTTCCTGGATGATCTGTTCCTAGTGTTGCAGGAGTTAGGGTAGTTTATGGTGGCGGTGCGCGGACTCTGGGATGGAGTCCTTCACTTTTGGCGGAAAAGAACGGCAGTTTGTAGTTGTATGGTTTTTTATAGGTAGTAAGTTTCAGTGTTATATGGTTTAGGTGCACTCACCTCAATCGACTTAATGGCCGCTCGACCACCCATCCGGGAGGCAGCGGCAGGGCACCCAGGAGCGGTGGGAAGTCACTGTGGGGGTTGTGTTGACACCTATTACCGGTTTTTGATAGGGTGCTGGACGGTTTCGGTCAGTTTACCAATTTAAGTTTACCAATAGTTTAATAGAGCCGTTCTTTTTTCTGCCACCATTATGCCGGCTGATTCAGCATCTTAACAAACTTTTCCCAATTACAGGTTTTGCTATGGTTAGGGCCAAATAAATAGCTAGCAATTTTTCTGCCAAAATCATGTCTCCGTGTCTTTATTTACTGGTATAAAAGTTAACTAAGGTTTACTTCAATAAAGGGGGTCCACCAAATATCACTAGGATGTTTAGGAGAGAGAATTGACTAACATAGGAGAGGAATGGGTTAAACATCCTGTGAGGGGTGGACCTAGCTGTGAGGTAGTACAGCCTTAGGAAAGGGGGAGGGTTAGGGTATATATAGGCTGGAGTGGCCATTTTAGGTCTCTTTGCTTGCTGAATTTTCTTCCTGCCCTCCCGCCCTAAGGGTAGAGGTTGTTTTGTTTGACGCGGAGTGCATTGGCGTTTAATTGCTTAGCTGTTTTCATTCGTTGGCTATTTATAGGCGGAAAAAAACGGCAGTTTGTAGTTGTATGGTTTTTTATAGGTAGTAAGTTTCAGTGTTATATGGTTTTGGTGCACTCACCTCCATCGACTTAATGGCCGCTCGACCACCCATCCGGGAGGCAGCGGCAGGGCACCCAGGAGCGGTGTGAAGTCACTGTGGGGGTTGTGTTGACACCTATTACCGGTTTTTGATAGGGTGCTGGACGGTTTCGGTCAGTTTACCAATTTAAGTTTACCAATAGTTTAATAGAGCCGTTCTTTTTTCTGCCACCATTATGCCGGCTGATTCGGCATCTTAACAAACTTTTCCCAATTACAGGTTTTGCTATGGTTAGGGTCAAATAAATAGCTAGCAATTTTTCTGCCAAAATCATGTCTCCGTGTCTTTATTTACTGGTATAAAAGTTAACTAAGGTTTACTTCAATAAAGGGGGCCCACCAAATATCACTAGGATGTTTAGTAGATTCTGGTAAAAATCCTACCCGGGCATTACTTCTGGTTGCCGCCTGGAGTTAGGATTAGTAAAAGTTCCTGTGACACAAGTGAACAACACACAGTATAGGGCCACAGAATGCAGTGCAGGTAATATGTGTGAGGTGTCCAGAAGGCTGCACATACTTTCTCTCACATTCCCTCTCCTTCTTCCTCACCTTTGCTGGAAGCCCGCGGTTGGGGAGCGGGGGGGGGGGGGGGGGGGTCAGATGTGTTTCAGTTGTTTGTGTTTGGCTGTTAGATTGAGTGGATGGTCTGATTGCCGCAGATCAGTTTCTGATGACATTTTATGAAAAATGTATACTTGATTTGATCTTTCTGAGCTTTGAGGATTTAGACTCTGATCTTTTAAGTCCTA
Organism: Pseudophryne corroboree; assembly: GCF_028390025.1. Taxonomy (NCBI): domain Eukaryota; kingdom Metazoa; phylum Chordata; class Amphibia; order Anura; family Myobatrachidae; genus Pseudophryne; species Pseudophryne corroboree. The sequence goes on along the minus strand of NW_026967471.1, from coordinate 15,695 downwards.
TAACATTGTCCGTGGCTTATTTTTTCCTCATTAATTAAAGTCAATTGAAATATTGTTTAATATTTGTTTTTGTCAGATAAATATTTTTTTATTGTTAATATTTTAGGAGTATGGACAATATAAGTTGGTGAGATAGGTATCTGGTATTCTTATTGCATTTGATTTGTTTCATATCTTTTATGGAAGGATGGTGTGTGGGGAAACAAACTTTTATTTATGAGCTAGAGGGGGTAATATTATAGACTAAGAGTGAAGTCCACGGCTGTGGCTATGGGATGTACTGTAGTTACGTAACCGGTGGTCAGGAGACCGCCGGTCGCAACACCTCCCCCTACATCCCGACCCCTGGGAATCCCGACAGTTGGCATGTCAACTAGCAGGAACTATTCCCACTCGTGAGTGTCCACACCACCCATAGAGTGGGAATAGTTCCTGTGGTGACCACAGGTTGCCACCGAGTCTGCAGCCTGCAGCATGGCGATCCTTCAAGGGGCTTGTAGAGCTCACCCCACCCCACCGGCATTCCACTGCTGGAATACCAGCGGAGGTAGGCTGACCGTCATTCTCCTGACTCGCATTCCCAACCCATGGCTCTTTACTGTAATGTGGAATGGATTTGCCAAGTTACAGGTATCTGATAATGACTTGCTGGCGGCGTGAAGGTGTTGATCTGACAATGAGGACAGATAGCTCTGGGTAGGTGTTTGGGGGTCTTCATTTTGGCAGACGTATCATCATTTTTTATTTAAAGAGCAACACTTCTAAGTATTAGTATGGGATTAAAGAGCAATAGTAAGTAAGTGACATGGAGGGTGTGAGCAGGGCTGTTTCTAGCCAATTTGGCTCCAAGTGCGAGATTTAAAAATGCGCCCCCCCCATGATATAAAAAAATGACCCCCCCCCCCACACCTAGATAAAAAAACAAAACTTGCACGCGCACTCGGCAAGGGGGCGTGGACTCGTCTAAATGGGTGTGGCCTCATCTAAATGGGCATGGCCTCGTCTGAAAAGACTTCCTCACAATCCAGTTTTTGACCCTGCTCCAACAGATCACGACCACCACAGGAAAAAAAAATTCTACCATATTAAGCCCCACACAGTAATGCCCCCTGCACCATATTATGCCACACACCGCAATGCCCTTGATACATTAAATCCCCACACTATGGCAGGCAAGAGTCCCCATTTCACACATAACGGCAGGTGTCCCCATTTTACACATTGAGAGAGAGAGAGAGAATACTTACAGAGGCGATTACTGCTCTTCGGGCCGCCTCACCAGTCGCTCCTCGCGGCGGCCTTTCCCTCTTCCTAACTTGGATCCCCCTCTACTCCGCACGGGGGATCCATAGGAGGGGGAAGCAGGGAGCCACAGTTAGTGCTGCGGCGGGCGCCCAGTGCGGTTGCACTGCTCGCCTGCCCCAAGAAACGGCCCTGGGTGTGAGCAAGTTATATGAATGTGCTGAGAAATTGACTGTAACCTATAATAGCGCTAAAGATTAGAAGGGACGAGGCGAGTGACGCTCCTGGATGGTAAGGGTTATGTGAAAGAAGGTGAAGGAATTGGTTTGGTGAAACGGTATGGATACACGGGTAGGTAACCAATTAAATGTATAACCCCAGTAACATTATGTGGGTACTGTAGACAGTGGATCCCAGCATGGTCTGAAGCCCCGGCATAGGGTATACCAGATTACACCAAACCTCTGTGTCTCTTTTCTAATGAACAGCAAGCAGCTGCTTTGGGAGTTTAAACACAAATACATGGATATTCACATAGAACCATTGGGTAATACAGTGGCAGCTTTCCCTTTACCCACATGTGAAAGGGCTGTGGTGGCTGCTGCAGCCTTAGTATAGAAGGTGCCGGATATTATACTACAATGCCCCCTTACACTATGTGTCCCTGATGCTTTTCTCAAGACCTCACAGGTGATACACATCGTCAGTGCACGGTTCTCTCTTAGAGCTTTTGCTCCTGGCCATAGGGGGTTATTCAGACCCGATCGCAGATGTGCTAAATTTCACACATCTGCGATCAGTTTCTCTGACATGCGGGGGGACGCCCAGCACAGCGCTAGTCTGCCCCGCATGTCAGGCGCGGCGGTGATGCTTTAGCACCTGACAAGTAGCTCCCTGCAAGCGCAGCTCCAGCGTGCTGGCAGGGGGCTAACCTCCGCATCCCGGGTCACAGCGGCTGCATGTGACATCACGCAGCCGACGCAGCCCTCCCCACCAATGGTCAAGACGTCTCTCCGCTATCCGGACCGTGCCCTGCCAATGGCGTTCTATCGCCATTGGCACGCCCCCCTCTTGCCCCATGACCGCCTATGTCTGATTTCACATCTCAATGGCTGCACATGCACATTGCGCCTGCCGTGCGTGCGCACTGCGCATAATAATTCAGACTGCGATCGCTGCAATGATGCAGGATGAATTACCCCCATAACCCCACAATTATCCCCATTGTCAGGTGTGGAATACTAAATCCCGCTGCTCTGTTACCTTATGTGTTCCAAGAGTACCAGGGGATGGATAGAGAGCCTCAGGATTTGGAGATAAGAAATCAGAATGGATATCTCTGACACAGAGCTTACACTCTACACACCTGGCAGTTCTTACAGGATGACTGTATGGGATACAGTGACGTGCGGTGAGGTCAGTGGCTGGTGAGGCACTGCAGCCATAATCTCCGCCGAGTCCTGCCAATGACACCTACCACCGCAAAACCAATGCCTGCTACTGCCCCAGAGCTGATGCTAGCTACCGCCGTCATCCCTGATGCCCGCTACCCCGCCACTTATGGCCACCAATGGCTTACAAAATCGCCCCCCATCAACTGCCCAGGCCCACCGCCACTAATTTGCATCTCAGTCCAATACCATCGCTGCCAATGCCCACAGCATGTCTGCTCATAAGACTTGAGATGAGCAGGCGGTTAATATATTGTACATTTTTATAAAATAATTATTAGTGTTTGTGACTGGGAAGGGAGTGGGAGGAGGACATGAATGCAATTCTGTTGTCCAGGGCTTCCATTAATTTAATAGCACCGTGGGTGCGGTGCTATTAAGTTAATGGAAGTCCTAGACAACAAAATAGGGAGAGGGTGACGCAAGGTAGAAGATGACAGCAGTGGGTGAGAGGGAGAGGGTGACACCAGGTAAAAGATGACAGCAGTGGGTGAGAGGGAGAGGGTGATACCATGTAGAAGATGACAGCAGTGGGTGAGAGGGAGAGGGTGACGCCAGGTAGAAGATGACAGCAGTGGGTGAGAGGGAGAGGGTGACGCCAGGTAGAAGATGACAGCAGTGGGTGAGAGGGAAAGGGTGATGCCAGGTAGAAGATGACAGCAGTGGGTGAGAGGGTGACACCAGCGAGAAGGTTACAGGAAGAGTGCGACGCCAGGGAGAGGGTGACAGCAGCGGGTGACAGGGAGTGACGACACGGAGAGGGTGACAGCAGCAGGTGACAGGGAGTGATGCCAGGGAGAGGGTTACAGCAGCGGGTGACGGGGAGTGATGCCAGGGAGAGGGTGACAGCAGCGGGTGACGGGGAGTGATGCCAGGGAGAGGGTTACAGGAGCGGGTGACGGGGAGTGACGCCAGGGAGAGGGTGACAGCAGCGGGTGACGGGGAGTGACGACACGGAGAGGGTGACAGCAGCGGGTGACGGGGAGTGATGCCAGGGAGAGGGTTACAGCAGCGGGTGACAGGGAGTGACGCCAGGGAGAGGGTTACAGCAGCGGGTGACAGGGAGTGACGCCAGGGAGAGGGTTACAGCAGCGGGTGACAGGGAGTGATGCCAGGGAGAGGGTTACAGCAGCGGGTGACAGGGAGTGACGCCAGGGAGAGGGTTACAGCAGCGGGTGACAGAGAGTGACGCCAGGGAGAGGGTTACAGCAGCGGGTGACAGGGAGTGACGCCAGGGAGAGGGTTTCAGCAGCGGGTGACAGGGAGTGACGCCAGGGAGAGGGTTACAGCAGCGGGTGACAGGGAGTGACGCCAGGGAGAGGGTTTCAGCAGCGGGTGACAGGGAGTGATGCCAGGGAGAGGGTTACAGCAGCGGGTGACAGGGAGTGACGCCAGGGAGAGGGTTTCAGCAGCGGGTGACAGGGAGTGATGCCAGGGAGAGGGTTACAGCAGCGGGTGACAGGGAGTGACGCCAGGGAGAGGGTTTCAGCAGCGGGTGACAGGGAGTGACGCCAGGGAGAGGGTTTCAGCAGCGGGTGACAGGGAGTGACGCCAGGGAGAGGGTTACAGCAGCGGGTGACAGGGAGTGACGCCAGGGAGAGGGTTTCAGCAGCGGGTGACAGGGAGTGACGCCAGGGAGAGGGTTACAGCAGCGGGTGACAGGGAGTGATGCCAGGGAGAGGGTTACAGCAGCGGGTGACAGGGAGTGACGCCAGGGAGAGGGTTTCAGCAGCGGGTGACAGGGAGTGACGCCAGGGAGAGGGTTTCAGCAGCGGGTGACAGGGAGTGACGCCAGGGAGAGGGTTTCAGCAGCGGGTGACAGGGAGTGACGCCAGGGAGAGGGTTTCAGCAGCGGGTGACAGGGAGTGACGCCAGGGAGAGGGTTTCAGCAGCGGGTGACAGGGAGTGACGCCAGGGAGAGGGTTTCAGCAGCGGGTGACAGGGAGTGACGCCAGGGAGAGGGTTTCAGCAGCGGGTGACAGGGAGTGACGCCAGGGAGAGGGTTTCAGCAGCGGGTGACAGGGAGTGATGCCAGGGAGAGGGTTACAGCAGCGGGTGACAGGGAGTGACGCCAGGGAGAGGGTTTCAGCAGCGGGTGACAGGGAGTGACGCCAGGGAGAGGGTTTCAGCAGCGGGTGACAGGGAGTGACGCCAGGGAGAGGGTTTCAGCAGCGGGTGACAGGGAGTGATGCCAGGGAGAGGGTTACAGCAGCGGGTGACAGGGAGTGACGCCAGGGAGAGGGTTTCAGCAGCGGGTGACAGGGAGTGACGCCAGGGAGAGGGTTTCAGCAGCGGGTGACAGGGAGTGACGCCAGGGAGAGGGTTTCAGCAGCGGGTGACAGGGAGTGACGCCAGGGAGAGGGTTACAGCAGCGGGTGACAGGGAGTGATGCCAGGGAGAGGGTTACAGCAGCGGGTGACAGGGAGTGACGCCAGGGAGAGGGTTTCAGCAGCGGGTGACAGGGAGTGACGCCAGGGAGAGGGTTTCAGCAGCGGGTGACAGGGAGTGACGCCAGGGAGAGGGTTACAGCAGCGGGTGACAGAGAGTGATGCCAGGGAGAGGGTTACAGCAGCGGGTGACAGGGAGTGATGCCAGGGAGAGGGTTACAGCAGCGGGTGACAGGGAGTGACGCCAGGGAGAGGGTTACAGCAGCGGGTGACAGGGAGTGACGCCAGGGAGAGGGTTTCAGCAGCGGGTGACAGGGAGTGATGCCAGGGAGAGGGTTACAGCAGCGGGTGACAGGGAGTGACGCCAGGGAGAGGGTTACATCAGCGGGTGACAGAGAGTGACGCCAGGGAGAGGGTTACAGCAGCGGGTGACAGGGAGTGACGCCAGGGAGAGGGTTACAGCAGCGGGTGACAGGGAGTGATGCCAGGGAGAGGGTTTCAGCAGCGGGTGACAGGGAGTGATGCCAGGGAGAGGGTTTCAGCAGCGGGTGACAGGGAGTGACGCCAGGGAGAGGGTTACAGCAGCGGGTGACAGAGAGTGATGCCAGGGAGAGGGTTACAGCAGCGGGTGACAGGGAGTGATGCCAGGGAGAGGGTTTCAGCAGCGGGTGACAGAGAGTGATGCCAGGGAGAGGGTTACAGCAGCGGGTGACAGGGAGTGACGCCAGGGAGAGGGTTACAGCAGCGGGTGACAGGGAGTGACGCCAGGGAGGGGGTTACAGCAGCGGGTGACAGGGAGTGATGCCAGGGAGGGGGTTACAGCAGCGGGTGACAGGGAGTGACGCCAGGGAGAGGGTTACAGCAGCGGGTGACAGGGAGTGATGCCAGGCAGAGGGTTACAGCAGCGGGTGACAGGGAGTGACGCCAGGGAGAGGGTTACATCAGCGGGTGACAGGGAGTGACGCCAGGGAGAGGGTTACAGCAGCGGGTGACAGAGAGTGACGCCAGGGAGAGGGTTACAGCAGCGGGTGACAGGGAGTGACGCCAGGGAGAGGGTTTCAGCAGCGGGTGACAGGGAGTGACGCCAGGGAGAGGGTTACAGCAGCGGGTGACAGGGAGTGACGCCAGGGAGAGGGTTTCAGCAGCGGGTGACAGGGAGTGACGCCAGGGAGAGGGTTACAGCAGCGGGTGACAGGGAGTGATGCCAGGGAGGGGGTTACAGCAGCGGGTGACAGGGAGTGATGCCAGGGAGGGGGTTACAGCAGCGGGTGACAGGGAGTGATGCCAGGGAGAGGGTTTCAGCAGCGGGTGACAGGGAGTGATGCCAGGGAGAGGGTTTCAGCAGCGGGTGACAGGGAGTGATGCCAGGGAGAGTGTTACAGCAGCGGGTGACAGGGAGTGACGCCAGGGAGAGTGTTACAGCAGCGGGTGACAGGGAGTGACGCCAGGGAGAGGGTTTCAGCAGCGGGTGACAGGGAGTGACGCCAGGGAGATGGTTTCAGCAGCGGGTGACAGGGAGTGACGCCAGGGAGAGGGTTTCAGCAGCGGGTGACAGGGAGTGACGCCAGGGAGAGGGTTTCAGCAGCGGGTGACAGGGAGTGACGCCAGGGAGAGGGTTTCAGCAGCGGGTGACAGGGAGTGATGCCAGGCAGAGGGTTACAGCAGCGGGTGACAGGGAGTGATGCCAGGGAGAGGGTTACAGCAGCGGGTGACAGGGAGTGATGCCAGGGAGAGGGTTACAGCAGCGGGTGACAGGGAGTGATGCCAGGGAGGGGGTTACAGCAGCGGGTGACAGGGAGTGATGCCAGGGAGGGGGTTACAGCAGCGGGTGACAGGGAGTGATGCCAGGGAGAGGGTGACAGCAGAGGGTGACAGGGAGTGATGCCAGGGAGAGGGTGACAGCAGCGGGTGACAGGGAGTGATGCCAGGGAGAGGGTGACAGCAGCGGGTGACAGGGAGTGATGCCAGGGAGAGGGTGACAGCAGCGGGTGACAGGGAGTGATGCCACAGAGAGGGTGACAGCAGCGGGTGACAGGGAGTGAAGCCACAGAGAGGGTGACAGCAGCGGGTGACAGGGAGTGACGCCAGGGAGAGGGTTACAGCAGCGAGTGACAGGGAGTGACGCCAGGGAGAGGGTGACAGCAGCGGGTGACAGGGAGTGAAGCCACAGAGAGGGTGACAGCAGTGGGTGACAGGGAGTGATGCCAGGGAGAGGGTTACAGCAGCGGGTGACAGGGAGTGACGCCAGGGAGAGGGTTACAGCAGTGGGTGACAGGGAGTGATGCCAGGGAGTGGGTGACAGCAGCGGGTGACAGGGAGTGATGCCAGGGAGAAGTATGTCAGAGAGGGGCAGTGGCGGCGGTGTCACGGGGGGGGGTGAGTAATACATCCCAGTAATACATCTGTGAAGAATAGCCGTTTTGGACAGCGCACAGCATAGAACCTTGCAGCAGCAGACTGTTTAAGTCCCCCGCGGGTATCGGAGGTAAGCACTCCCCCTATCCACCTGCGCCTCTGTCATTTTTTTTTGGGGGGGGACATGGTGCTCCTTGCCCTCCGTTCTGACGCCACTGCCTCTACCGGGTCTGCCACTGTGCAAGGGGACAGGCTGGGGGACGGGCGGGCGGGGACGGCCACATATTTATTAGATGACAGGGGGGGCATGTTTCCTGGTGTCCCCCTCCCCGAATCGACAACTACCCAATCAGCAACATGACTAGATGACAGGGGCGTGCTTTCATATGGGCTGAAAGCATGCCCCTGTCAAAGTGGCACTTATACTAGTGCCGCTTACAGAGCTTTTTTCAATGGGTTTTTTCTGCCCAATGCTTGGCTACGCCACCCGCTTTCGGCCATTTCACACTTACAGCGGGAGGCACTGAGAGCGGTGCCTCCAAAACCCATTTAAAACTGTTTTTTTAGAAAGATAATAATGATTAAAATAATATAAAGGCTAAAGAAGATACTTATGACACCGTCATAAGTATCTTCTTAGTATTATTTTAATCATCATTACTGACAGGGGAGGCACTGCCTCCCCTGACTGCAAGTCCCTGATGGGATATGCGGTAGTATCAGATACAGAGATACTGGAGGTTGGTGCACCGGGCCCATCTCTCACTGTAAAGGTTGCAGGACTGGTAGCTCTTACCAGAGCCTGACACCTGGCTGATGGCAGGACCGGTAACATATACACACATTCCACATATGCACAATGCCATGTGTTTGGTATGATATGGGCAATACAAGTGTACGTGCCTGCTTCAGGTACCTCAATGTCACATGCCCAGCACCAGAGCTTATATTTGGCTGAGGGCTGAATAGGCACGAGACCATATAAGCGCCCCATGTTTTGTGATTGGTTGTTTATGACAAAGCAGTTGCTAGGTAGTTTTTCCAAGGGACCTTGGGAATTTTCCATAGGTTGGTTTCCTTGTCCATTATTATTTGTGGGTGTAGCTTCAGTGCATATAAAAGCTTGGGTCACGCGCTTCATACTTCCTCTTGCCATTTGAACAGCTAAGTGACACAGGCTCTGCGCCTGTTTTCTTTATTTTTCTTATGGTTTCTGTTTTAATTGCCCCACACTGATTTATTACTTCCCCCTTGGTGCCTCCTCTCCCCCTCCCTCTCCTGTCCATTTTTCCCCTCTCCAGCCCTGCTGTCCTGCGTGCCCCTTCCCGTGTGGCTGCCGGGCTATGAGGCCTCGGGTCCGTGTCTCGGCCTCTGGGGCTGGGTCCGGCTCGGCATTCTTACATTCTCCCCATACATACATGGGGTCCTCGCTAATCCACAAATATACTGGTAGGTCGTAGGTGCCATTTTATTTTAGCAGGGTAGGTAGTGTATACGATTACAAAGGGTTCGGTGGCCATGTTCTACATTACGAGGGTCGTGCTACATGGCCGTGATAGGCTAGCAGCTGGGGACGTGCGATTTTTTTGGTGGTTGCAGCTAGCTCGGTGGGGGAAGGATGGGCCTTTTAATATCAGGGTTTCTGCCTGCCATGCTGGTGCTAGGACCATGGACTGTCCTATTGGCACGGGCTCCTGCCCTAGTGGGGCTGAGGGTTAGTGTTTGCTTCGGATTATGGCAGGCGCAGGGTGGGGGTAAATTATCGTGTTCGCCACCCTTGCGGGGCGGTCACCCAGTCGGGATGCATCCCGGTCGCGAGAAAAACACTTTCAGCTCCTTCAGGGGCCAGGGTAGGTAGCACGGAAGGCCCTTCCGCTGTTACCGGTAGGTTCCCGGGTGGGTGCCCATTTCTGTCACCTTTGTATCACCCACATGGGGTTTTAGTTTCTAATGCCTTTCCGGATGCTTCCTGAAAGGAGCGTTATCTGTCTTTTGATGAATCCCTGCGTTTGGGTGATATTGCAGTTGTGTTTCCTGCTGATTAGAGCTGGACGTTGCGTCCTCTTTTCACCTTCTTCCCGTGCCCCGGTATCCGTTTTCGATTTCTGGGTTTTTCCGTTGGGGAGAGTTTTTCTGCGTAGGTTGTTCTGTTCATCCTGTTTTGTTTAATTCTGCATGTTTTTGCATGGGTGCCTACAGGCCGCTTCTGGTGATGGCTCGGGGCCTTGTTTTCTTTCTCTGGGTGGTTCACGCTTTTCATGATCGGCGTCCTTCCTCCCCCTCGGCCCTCCACCTGTTATGTCGTCTGGTTCCAGATGTTGGCGGCGCGACGTTTGTTTGCCGGCGTTGTGACCCGGCATGGCCCCTGGGGTGGCGAGGCATGGTTGTGCTTCCTTTGCTACATTCCATGCGTTGGTGCCTGGGGCGGCTGTTGATGTTTCTCTTTGTGCCTGATTAGTTTCTGGCGGATGGCCAAGTTGGTCCAGCTGCTTGGATGGGCCAGTGGTGGCTCCTCCCATGCTCTGGACGATGGCTCGGATTGCCGGGATTCATTGGCTTTCTTGGGTAGGTTTGTTTACATCGGGAGGTTGGTTTTATTGGGTCACCTTAGGTACTTTGAGGGCCTTTGGCTTTTTTTTTCCCGGGATGGCAGGTCTAGGGCAGCCAGGGCGTCTGCCCTTGCGGGCACTTCTTTACGCTCCATACTACTGCGGCTGGCTGCTCTATCAGGTCTTTTGTACTATCCATGGCCCTTATGGGATGAGCGACGGGGCACCCTGTGGCTGCAGCTTTTGCGTGGGCACGCTGATTTAGGTATAATTAGATGAAGTTTGTTGGCCCCGTTTGGGTCCGGCCAGGTGGAGCATAGTCTGGTTCGTGAGGTTTGCGCTGCTCGGGCTAGCTTTTGCACTGGTTTTTCATTGGGGTGATCCGTATCAGTGGGTTGGTGGCCGGTAGAAGGTCGTCTTTGTACTCTGGCTTGCCTTTCAGTGGTGTTTTATGGCGGGGCACCTAGATGGTGGTCGGTTCATGTACTGAAATTGGAACAATCCAAGGAAGATTAGCATGGCCCTGCACAAGGATGCCACGCAAATCGTGAAGCGTTCCATATTTTCCTGTGCAGACTTGCAGGTTCTGCAAGGGGTTGGGATGGCCAGGGTCATTAGTTGCCTCCCCTTTAGAGCGCAGGCGACTAAGAATGGTGGCACATTGCCCTTGGCGAGGGTATGTGTCTGGTGCGGCCTTTAGGAGATGACCATGTTCTTTTGTGTTCCCTCCTGGGTCCTCTTCGCTAGTTTTTCAGTTTTCTGTAGCGTTACGGCTATGGTGGTTGCCGGGGGCTTGCAGTGGGGGGACCAGGGTACCCATTCCTTGCGGATTGGGGTTGTTGCGCATGCTGCAGCGGCACATTCTTCAAAGGCAGCGCTTTGGATGCTGGGCCGCGGGGACTGTGCGTTGTATGGTGGTTTTAGGGCGGGGGTACCCATTCCTTACGGATGCTGCAGGTGACAGGTTCTTCGACGGCAGCGTTGTCAGGTGCTGGGCCGCTGAGGATTTGTGTTGTTTTGTGTTTAGGACTAGGGTACCTGTTCCTTGCGGATTGAAGTGGCTGCGCATGCTGCGGTAGAAGGTTTGGCAGCGGCAGCGATTCCGGTGCTGGGTGTCTGCGCGGTGTCGGACTGGTGTATGTTGGATAAGGTTTTCAGGCTGTGGTACCCATTCCTTGCGGATAGGGGGCAGTTACGTATGCTGCAGCGGTGGTTTCTTCAGCGGAAGCGATTTAGGTGCTGGGCCGCTGGGTGTGTGCGTTGTATTACGGTTTGGTGGAAAACCGCTACCAGCCAGCAGTCAAGGGTGTACATAAGTGATCATTGTGGGGCACCCACTTTTTGGTAGGTTGGCGAGTGTGTCTCCCCCTTACATCTCTCTCAACACACCATCTTCCCCTGCATCTCTCTTAGTACACCATCTCCCTCCTGCATCTCTCTCAACACACCCACTCACCACTGCATCTCTCTCTCAACACACCATCTACCATCTTGCATCTCTCTCAGCAGACCATCTCCCCCCTGCATCTCTCTCAACACACCAACTCCTCCCTGCTTCTCTCTCAACACACCAACTCACCACTGCATCTCTCTCTTAGCACACCATCTCCCCCCTGCATCTCTATCAGCACACCATCTCCCCCCTGCATCTCTCTCAACACACCAACTCACCACTGCTTCTCTCTCTCAGCACACCATCTACCATCTGCATAATTTCCCCTGTGTCATCCCGTGTCATCTCACAGCACACCAACTCCCCCCTGTATATCTCTCAGCACACCATCTACCATCTGCATCTCTCTCAGCAGACCATCTCCCCCCTGCATCTCTCTCAACACACCAACTCCTCCCTGCTTCTCTCTCAACACACCAACTCACCACTGCATCTCTCTCTCTTAGCACACCATCTCCCCCCTGCATCTCTATCAGCACACCATCTCCCCCCTGCATCTCTCTCAACACACCAACTCACCACTGCATCTCTCTCAGCACACCAACTCCTCCCTGCATCATTCTCAGCACACCATCTACCCCCTGCATCTCTCTCAGCACTCCAACTCCTCCCTGCATCTCTCTCAGCACACCAACTCCTCCCTGCATCTCTCTCAGCACACCAACTCCTCCCTGCATCTCTCTCAGCACACCAACTCCTCCCTGCATCTCTCTCAGCACACCAACTCCTCCCTGCATCTCTCTCAGCACACCAACTCCTCCCTGCATCTCTCTCAGCACACCATATCCCCCTGCATCACTCTCAGCACACCAACTCCTCCCTGCATCTCTCTCAGCACACCATCTCCCCCTGCATCTCTCTCAGCACACCAACTCCTCCCTGCATCTCTCTCAGCACACCAACTCCTCCCTTCATCTCTCTCAGCACACTAACTCCTCCTTGCAACTCTCTCAGCACACAAACTCCCCTGGCATCTCTCTGCACACCAACTCCCCCTTGCATCTCCCTCAACACACAAACTCCTCCCTGTATCTCTCTCAGCACACCAACTCCTCCTGCATCTCTCTCAGCATAACAACTCCTCCTGCTTCTCTCTCAGCACACCAACTCCTCCTGCATCTCTCTCAGCATAACAACTCATTCTGCTTCTCTCTCAGCACACCAACTCCTCCTGCATCTCTCTCAGCATAACAACTCCTCCTGCATCTCTCTCAGCACACCAACTCCTCACTGCATCTCTCTCAGCATAACAACTCATTCTGCATATCTCTCAGCACACCAACTCCCCCTGCATCTCTCTCAGCACACCAACTCCTCCTTCATCTCTCTCAGCACACCATCTCCTCCTGCATCTCTCTCAGCACACCATATCCCCCTGCATCTCTCTCAGCACACCATCTACCCCCTGCATCTCTCTCAGCACACCATCTCCCCCTGCATCTCTCTCAGCACACCAACTCCTCCCTGCATCTCTCTCAGCACACCATATCCCCCTGCATCTCTCTCAGCACACCATCTACCCCCTGCATCTCTCTCAGCACACCATCTCCCCCTGCATCTCTCTCAGCACACCAACTCCTCCCTGCATCTCTCTCAGCACACCAACTCCTCCCTGCATCTCTCTCAGCACACCATATCCCCCTGCATCTCTCTCAGCACACCATCTACCCCCTGCATCTCTCTCAGCACACCATCTCCCCCTGCATCTCTCTCAGCACACCAACTCCTCACTGCATCTCTCTCAGCACACCATATCCCCCTGCATCTCTCTCAGCACACCATCTACCCCCTGCATCTCTCTCAGCACACCATCTCCCCCTGCATCTCTCTCAGCACACCAACTCCTCCCTGCATCTCTCTCAGCACACCATATCCCCTTGCATATCTCTCAGCACACCATCTCCCCCTGCATATCTCTCAGCACACCAACTCCTCCTGCATCTCTCTCAGCACACTAACTCCTCCTGCATCTCTCTCAGCACACCAACTCCTCCCTGCATCATTCTCAGCACACCAACTCCTCCCTGCATCTCTCTCAGCACACCAACTCCTCCCTGCATCATTCTCATCACACCAACTCCTCCCTGCATCTCTCTCAGCACACCAACTCCTCCCTGCATCATTCTCAGCACACCAACTCCTCCCTGCATCTCTCTCAGCACACCAACTCCTCCCTGCATCATTCTCAGCACACCATATCCCCCCTGCATCACTCTCAGGACACCATCTCCTCCTGCATCTCTCTCAGCACACCATCTCCCCCTGCATCTCTCTCAGCACACCAACTCCTCCCTGTATCTCTCTCAGCACACCAACTCCTCCCTGTATCTCTCTCAGCACACCATATCCCCCTGCATCACTCTCAGCACACCAACTCCTCCTGCATCTCTCTCAGCACCCTAACTCCTCCCTGCATCTCTCTCAGCACACCAACTCCTCCCTGCATCTCTCTCAGCACACCATCTCCCCCCTGCATCTCTCTCAGCACACCATCTCCCCCTTGCATCTCTCTCAGCACACCAACTCCTCCCTGCATCTCTCTCAGCACACCATCTCCCCCTTGCATCTCTCTCAGTACACCATCTCCTCCTGCATCTCTCTCAGCACACCATCTCCTCCTGCATCTCTCTCATCACACCCACTCCTCCTGCATCTCTCTCAGCACACCAACTCCTCCCTGCATCTCTCTCAGCACACCAACTCCTCCCTGTATCTCTCTCAGCACACCATCTCCTCCTGCATCTCTCTCAGTACACCAACTCCTCCTGCATCTCTCTCATCACACCCACTCCTCCTGCATCTCTCTCAGTACACCAACTCCTCCCTGCATCTCTCTCAGCACACCAACTCCTCCCTGCATCTCTCTCAGCACACCAAATCCTCACTGTATCTCTCTCAGCACACCAACTCCTCCCTGCATCTCTCTTAGCACACCAACTCCCCTGCATCTCTCAGCAGACCAACTCCTCCTGCATCTCTCTCAGCACACCAACTCCTCCTGCATCTCTCTCAGCACACCAACTACTCCTGCATCTCTCTCAGCACACCAACTCCCCCTGCATCTCTCTCAGCACACCAACTCCCCCTGCATCTCTCTCAGCACACCAACTCCTCCCTGCATCTCTCTCAGGACACCATCTCCTCCTGCATCTCTCTCAGCACACCAACTCCTCCTGCATCTCTCTCAGCACACCAACTCCCCCTGCATCTCTCTCATCACACCCACTCCCCCTGCATCTCTCTCAGCACACCAACTCCTCCCTGCATCTCTCTCAGCACACCAACTCCTCCCTGCATCTTTCTCATCACACCCACTCCTCCCTGCATCTCTCTCAGCACACCATCTCCTCCTGCATCTCTCTCATCACACCCACTCCTCCTGCATCTCTCTCAGCACACCAACTCCTCCCTGCATCTCTCTCAGCACACCAACTCCTCCCTGTATCTCTCTCAGCACACCATCTCCTCCTGCATCTCTCTCAGTACACCAACTCCTCCTGCATCTCTCTCAGCACACCATCTCCTCCTGCATCTCTCTCAGTACACCAACTCCTCCTGCATCTCTCTCAGTACACCCACTCCTCCTGCATCTCTCTCAGTACACCAACTCCTCCTGCATCTCTCTCAGTACACCAACTCCTCCTGCATCTCTCTCAGCACACCAACTCCTCCCTGCATCTCTCTCAGCACACCAAATCCTCACTGTATCTCTCTCAGCACACCAACTCCTCCCTGCATCTCTCTTAGCACACCAACTCCTCCTGCATCTCTCTCAGCACACCAACTACTCCTGCATCTCTCTCAGCACACCAACTCCCCCTGCATCTCTCTCAGCACACCAACTCCTCCCTGCATCTCTCTCAGCACACCAACACCTCCTGCATCTCTCTCAGCACACCAACTACTCCTGCATCTCTCTCAGCACACCAACTCCCCCTGCATCTCTCTCAGCACACCAACTCCTCCCTGTATATCTCTCAGCACACCATCTCCTCCTGCATCTCTCTCAGCACACCAACTCCTACCTGCATCTCTCTCAGCACACCCACTCCTCCTGCATCTCTCTCAGTACACCAACTCCTCCCTGCATCTCTCTCAGCACACCAACTCCTCCCTGCATCTCTCTCAGCACACCAAATCCTCACTGTATCTCTCTCAGCACACCAACTCCTCCCTGCATCTCTCTTAGCACACCAACTCCCCTGCATCTCTCAGCAGACCAACTCCTCCTGCATCTCTCTCAGCACACCAACTCCTC